>NW_027185798.1:10951086-10997906 GCF_028583685.1 Petaurus breviceps papuanus | reverse complement strand
CTTCTCCTTCTCCTCCTCTCTCCCTCTTCCTCTCTCTCTGTTTCTCTCTGTTTCTATGCCTCTCTGTCCCTGTCTCCCCCCATATCCTTTAAATGCATTATGGAAGGAGGCCAGATGCCTTTAACAAGCCAGCTCCTTGTGGGCGCTCTTGAGAGCACTTCCTACATCATTGATCTTGTTCATGCAGTGAGTATCCCCAGGCAACCGATAAATCTTATTCCAGTTCAAGAGACTTGGATCCGTGTAACAAAAGGTTACAAGCAAACTATTGTGGTGTTGGGGCTGTCTGTCCACTGAGTGATCCCTTGCTTGGTGCCTGTGGGCCTTGCTTTAAGAGAGCCGGAAATAGCAACACTGGAACTTATAAGGCAGAGAAGGTGTGGATGGAGGCAGGGGGAGAGGTGCGTGTGTCTGAGGAGGGGGTGGACCAGGCTGTGAGCAGGGGTCTTTCCTTCAGCAAATCGAAAGAATGCATTTCAAGAATGGACTAATTGATACTCACTTTTTCAGAAATAATAATAGTTGCATTTTTCTTACAAAATTGAAAAAAGTTTTAAATTGTAATAAAATGCATGTTTTTCATTGAGCAAAATAAATGGATAGTTTCAGAAGAAAAATGTGTGGAAAGCAAAAAGAAAAAAAAAGCAGTAGAAAGATTGAGCAAAGGTTCATAGCATCATTGGCTCATATATTTAGAACTGGGGAAATCCAAAGCCATCTAGTCCAAGCCCCATATTTTACAGATGTGGAAACTGAACCTTGGGGAAGTTAAGTAACTTGACAAGAACCCATACTGGTAATGGCACGTCTGGGATTTGAACTCCTGTAGATGGTGGTTCTAATTCTGACCACTAGGTGGCAAAATGCATGAAGTTCTGGACCTGGATCAGGGAGAGCTGAGATTGAATTCTGCTTCAGACTCCGATGAACTGTGTGACCTTGGGCAAGACACTGAACCTCTCTGTGCCACAATGTCTTTTTCTGTAAAATGGGGATAATAACAGACCTGCCCTCCCATGGCTGTTGTGAGGATCGAAGAGATAACATATATAAAACACTTTGCCAAACTTAAAACACTATATAAATGCTCACTTTAATGATGATGATGATTTTAATGTGATAGCTAGGCAGTCACAGTTTTAGATAAAAATATAGTGATAGGTATGAATAAAAAGAGTAAGATTTAGATGTATATGCATATATATATGGGGTGTGTGTCAAATATATAATATATGCATATATAGACGCCTATATGTGTACTTATTTACATATATACACATGAACACATGTACAAAATACAGATGTATATACATATATTGTGTGTTTATGTATGTACATACATGCACAATCTATTGTATGTATATGTATGTACCTGTATATATTTGTATAATCATATATGTGTATATGCATACACACATATCTGTGTATATGTATATATTACAATACACATATACTGTATGTGTGTATATGTCTATATGTGTACATATTTACATCTGTATATACATATATGCACATACACAATATATTGTGTGCATATGTATATTTGTACAATCATATATACATACAAGTGTATATATTGCACACATATTATGTATACGTCTATATGTGTACACATTTACACCTATATATACATGTATGCACATACACACTATATTGTATGTATATGTATATATCTGTACAGATGTGTATAAACACACATAAACATGCACACACTATATTGTATGTATATGTATGGGTCTGTACAAATTCATAGAAACACATATATGTATACATGCACACATACGTGTGTATATTTGACTTAATTTACTAAACCATATCTTTGATACAGCTGAAAGAAAACCCAAAGGGATGAGCCCTGGCAAGCTTTGCTTCTTTTGATTCCCCATGGGGATGCCTTAGATTTTGCCCTCAGTCACAGCATCTCGGATCAAGAATCAGAAGGTAACTTATGATGTTGTCTCCTCCAGCCTTCTCATCTTCTGATGAGGTCTTACTTATTTCCCAGAGGTCCCACAGATGATTGCCGGTGGGATCAAGACTTCTGGGAGTGTGTATACATGTCCTGTTTTCTCTGACCTCACCGTGATCAATGGTCTGTATTGGGTACTATTTCTAAATACTGTTTAGAATTCTAAACTTAGAATTCCAAAAATTGAATAAAGGACATCGAATCACTGTATAAATAAATCTATAAATAAGGCTCTATTTCTTGACAATTTAAAACAAATGCTCTCCTGTGGGGTATCTGGGCAGTGCCACGTGGAGCACAGCTTATTTTTTTTAAAGGAAATGAGTTTAATATGGCATGATCCATTTTTCTTTTTCTTTTTTTTTTTTTGCTTTTTGCAGGGCAATTGGGGTTAAGTGACTTGCCCAAGATCACATGGCTAGTTTGTGTGTTAAGTGTCTGAGATCGGATTTGAGCCCTGACTTCAGGGATGGTGCCCTATTCACTGTGCCACCTAGGCATGCTAAGCATAGCTTTTCAATGTCCCAGAGAAGTCCATTCTAGCATGAGTGGCGGGCGACTCACAGAACAACTTTTGTGTGTTATTGTGAGAAAAAGGAACATTCTCTCTGTGGGTGTAAACAACTGAAGATGCATCACTTATACAATGTAAAGCTGGTGTTTCCTAATATACTTCACAGGCTGAGAAGCACTTTACACATTTCATCTCATTTCAGCCTGCAGCAGGCTCCCTGTAAGGGAGGTGTCACGAGCATCATGACCATTTTACAGGTGAGGAAACTGAGGCTCAGAAAGGCATGATGACTTGCTCATGGCCACACAGCTAGCGAGTGTCTCATTGACTCCAAGTCTAATGCTCATTCTCTCCACTGTATAGGGTAGCTGGGATAGTGGCACAGTGGATACAGCTGTGATTCAAATCTGGTCTCAGTCACTTGTGTGATCCTGGATAAGTCACTTAACCTCTGGCTGCCTCAGTTTCCTCGTCTGTAAAATGGGGATAGCAACAGCACCTACCTCAGGGTTGGTGCAAGGATTAAGAGGCATAATTTTTGCAAAAGCATTCAGCACAGGGCCTGATACACAGCAAGAGCTGGGTGAGTGCTTGTACATCTCGTCTCCCTTCACTGATTAGGCAACACTCCGTACTGTATCTTGTGTGCTTTTGATATGGTTTGGAAAATAGTTTCATCTTTTTTCTCACACTGTAAAAGCATTTCTCATGTAAGATCTCTTCCCCCTGACAGTATTCCTCAAAGAAAATGAGATGTTACCATAAATATCTTTTTGTAGCCCTTGCCAAGAGCTGTAACTAGAGTGGGATGACCGACACTTTGTCCCAGGGCTATCAGATTTAGAAGGGGGTACTGAAAGTACTTTTAGTTCTTTAACAGCATAGAAACAAGATGTCATCTCAGTACCTCATTAGACAGAATTATTAATGAACTAGGACATGATCAGACAGAGACTTCTTACTCCAGGTGAACTCTTCCCTGGGTTCATGGGAGCAGTCTCTTGATGCTGCCATCTCCTCCATCCCAAACTGAACCATCCCAATTTTGTGACTGCAAGTGTTGCTAGTTACACTTCTGCCCCTGGACCCAAGACCAATACCTAGTACAAGAAACATACACCCATAAGATATTCGAGAAAGATGACAGGAACTGAGCTGGTGATTTCTTTAGTATAGCAACTTCACAGATGAGGAAACTCCCCCTAAAAATTCAGATTGGCACCTTTTCTGCAAACCATAGACTTCAGGACTTGCCTTGACACTGACAGATTAAGTGACTTGACCAGTACATGACTGAAGATCAAAACATCAACCCCCGTCTTCCTGGTCCTCTATCCATGACAATGCTATTTCAACATCAATGTATCTGCCTAAAATTCTACCCTGGAAGAAAACTGGATGTATTGTTTATCAGGTACCAAACTAGCCCTCTGAAGGCAAGGTGGTACAGTGGATAGAACACTGGGCTTGGAATCAGGAAGCCTCATCTTCCTGAGTTCAAATCTGACCTCAGACACTTACTAGCTGGGTGACCCTGGGCAAGTCACTTAACTCTATTTGTCTCAGTTTTCTCATCTGTAAAATGAGATGGAGAAGGAAATGGCAAACCAGTCCAATATCTCTGCCAAGGAAACCCCAAATGGGATCATGATCAGTTGGATATGACTGAAACAAGAAAGTAGCTCTCTGGGCCCCACTTTCCTTGTTTTTAAGATGAGGAAGGAGGTTGGATTAGATTCACTCCATAGTTCCTTCTATATGTTCATCTATAATCTTCTGAATGACTTGATTCTGCCTTTATTACTTCCTGTGTGACCTCCTGGAGCCTCAGTTTCTCCATCTGAAAAACGTGGTGGTTGGGCCAGATGCCTTCCATGATCTATTTCCACATTCCTTCATGAGAGTAGTTCTTCCTCTCTCTTAGGCAGGGCTGCAGGATGGCAAAGGGCTTCTGAGTTCAAATGAAAATCCGAGATGAAATAGATGAGGCCAAGGAGAAAATGATAAAATATATAAACTTGAATAAAATAGAAAGATGTGTGATAAAAGTGAAATAAGGTATGTATACGTGTGTGGGGTGGGGAGGAGGAGGTGATTTACACTCAGACATATATCAATAAGAAAAGACGACAGGGACCGAGGCTGAGGGAGAGGACATATATCTTATCCCTGAACTCGTTAAAGGGAACTCGGAGTGTAGCTGGGGGAGCCGACACGCTTTCTGTGGTTCAAGGCTTTGATAAACTGGCATTTCTGCCTCTATGGCCAAGCTCCTCGTGCCCTCAGAACTCAGCCTAACAGTTAATTTTGTATGAAGGGCTTGGCAGGTGTTAATGAGATCTGGGGGTTAGCACCAATTTATCTCTTCTCAGCAAGGCTACACACTTTCTGGGCAGAACGCCCTGGACTGGCTCTCTGGTGGCCTTACCTGTCACTGAACCCCAGATTTTCCTTGAGATATTAACAAGAGGCTTGCTGGACATCAGGTTTAAGTTTCTCGGAGGCCTCAATATAAAAACTGCCCAGAGTTCATCCAAAGGGTCATTTGTCAATAGCTCCTTTTAATGGATTGGAAGAGGGGGGAAAATCTGGCAGCTTCAACCAAGGAGCAAGGATGTAAATCTTCCCAAGAAAACCAGCACAAAGGACTGACGCACTTTACAAGCTGTAAACCATGCTTTTATTAGCCATTTATGGGCCAGTTTTTTATGATGCAAGTTTAATATTAAACTATAAAGTTCACAATGCACTTATAAAGAGAGATAGACTTACTCGCTTAACTATTCTTGACTTTGTCGTCTGGCAAATGCAGGTCGTTTGGAAGGCAGCCCCAACCAGTCGGTCCAGTTGTGTTGTCTGGGACCTGGAAAGATTCTCTAAGGAAGTGGAGAAAGGCTCGGCAATGTTGGGGGCGTATGGGCAGGAGGGAGCCAGGGATTTCAACCTTAAAAAGAATTGCACCGATGAAGAGGTTATTTTCCCTTTCCCCAGTTGTGAGGCCTCCCAGAGATGTTGGATTTATTTAGGGAAGAGAGTCAAGAGAAATCTCAACAATTCTCAGACTTCTTGGACAACCCTGCATGGCTGTCTTATGTAATGGAGCCCTGGACTTGGTGTCTTTAGACATCAAGGGTTCTAAAAAGGGCATAGGTTAGGGGAAATCTGATAAGAGTAATGAATTAATTTTGCATCTTGTTTTGACTCTTAAGTGATGTATTTCTTTCACTTCAACCTCATTTTCCAATCTATCCTTCTCTCTTCCCCAACAGAGCAAACAAAATATCAAATATGAGGGATGGGGGTTTGTCAGCCCTCAATTCATGTTATTACATAAGTCCTAGAAAGTGATTAAGCAGGAAAGCAGGTGAATATTCCTGCCACATCTCAATGAAGTAATAACACGGGATAAGGTTTTAATATACAAATGAGATTGTCTATTCCCTGATTGCTTTGTCAGGTACAAAAATGCCTTGGGTCAAGAAGGGAATATTGTGATTGGCCAAAATAATAAGTCATGACTATTAGGCCTATATATAAAAATAGTAAGTCAGTTTGGGAGGTTCAGGATTCTAGGACTAGGAAAGCTTTATGTAGGCACACAGTGCTGGATGTTTAATAAACTCCATGACATAAATCATAGACAATATGTTAGTTTTTTTAAGGCACTCAATTATATTTGAGCCCAACACTCTGGGCTTCTATTTGGAGCTCAGAGAGGCTCATTAAACCACAGATTTAGTGTGGGAAGGGAAATGAGATATAATTTACTACAATCCCTTCATTTTGCAGAAAAGAAAACTATGCCTTGCCCAAGGTCACATAGCTAATATTCAGAAGCTCTAGGAATTTGAGGCCAGGTCTCCAAGTCCCCAAGTACTTTTTCTTTTTTTTGTACCAGCCCTGCATTTTTGTAACCAACGAATTGAGTCTATTGCTCAATTGTCGTTAAAAACATAAGCAAATATTTAAGGAACAGATGATATGATGCATGGCCAGGGATTTTAGGACTATCTCTTTCCAAGATACTTTTGGTTCCTTAAAAGAGTCTGGGTAGAGAAATGATGAGTACTATTATCTCTTCACCATAATGGTGGCTTCTTTGAACCTAAAAATCTCTCCTAGCAGCTCAAGGTTCACAACAAAGCACATTTCTGAACAAATATATGGACAAATAGTCCACATTTCTGGACAAATGGCTATGGAAAACAAGAGTGGAAGCTAAATGTTCTTCTTCAAGGCTGCCCTGCCCATCACTCAGTGAATTGTGGTGGAAATCTCTCCTTTTATTTGCATTCTTTTTTTTCCAATTTATTTTTAGTTTTCAACATTCATTTCCACAAGATTTTGAGTTACAAATTTTCTCCCTGACTTTCTCCCACCCCCCACCCCAAGAGAGAGAGCCTACTGAATACCCCTTCTCCCAATCTCTTCTCTCTTATATACTATCCCATCCCCCCACCCCCAATCTGCTAGTAGGGCAAGATGGATTTCTATACCCCAGTGCCTGCATGTCTTATTTCCTATTTGCATATAAAAGAAACATTTTTTAACATTTGTTTTTAAAACTTCGGGAAATCTCTTCCTTTAACAGAGCTCATTCCTCTTATGTCATGATGACGATAAGAAAATGGACGTAGGTGACTTCCACATTCATTGGCTCTCCCATTCTTTCCCAAGTCCTATCTCTGAGCTCATTCCTGCCATTGTGTCAATAATCACTTAATCTACATAAAACACATCACCTCTTGTCTTCCTTTCATTAAAAAGTGAGTGTGAGTACATAGTCCCTGGATAGTGTTATCAACACACCTGATGGCCAGGGTTACCAGCCTGATGGGCCGGTCTAGAGATACAAAAGCAAATTGCTTTTTGACAGGCAACTGGGATACATGGGGATTTTATTTATCTCACCTAATGCTGGATAAGTTTTAAGCAGGATCTTTGGGGAAGATCAACTGTGCAGTGTGTGTGTTAAAAACGGTAAGTCACTGAAACTGGTCCCTTAGAGACATTCCTTATCAGAGCAGTGGACTTCTGAGGATCCTAGGGTTCTAGTTTGGGTTTTACCATTCTAATGAGATTGACCCTGGCTTCCCATTTTCCTTGGCGATGTCATAGTTAATAATGGATCCCTTATAACTGTTGTCTTCAGCATCTCCTATTCTTGGTCAAGTTTAAGTTGGTACGGTGGAAAGTTGAAAGATGTTAAATTGGAGATGACATATCTAAATATAAAAGGTCATGTCATAAACAAACTGGAGAAGAAATTAAAGAGGCAACCTTGAATAACCATGGATAGGGAAGGTATTGGGGGGAAAAGCATAAAGATGATTCTAAAAGTTGAAATGGAAAATTCTGATTAAATAAAATTGAAAATTAGAAGGTAAGCAATTAACTGGGCAAAAATGTTTGCAAAGAATTTCTCTGACAAACGTCTGATATCTAAGGTATGTAGGAAATGGATACAAGTGTATTAGAACAACAGTCAGTCATCCAAGATTTAAGTGGTCCAAGTTGGGGAAGCTGGGTGGTGCAGTGACTAGAGCACTGGCCCTGGAGTCAGGAGGACCTGAGTTCAAATCTGGCCTCAGACACTTGACACACTTACTAGCCCTGTGACTTTGGGCAAGTCACTTAACCTCAATTGCCCTACAAAAAATAAAAAAATAATAATAATAAATAAATGGCCCAAGTGTACATAAAGAGAAGGCAGTTTTTTTTTAATGAAAGAAAGGAAAACTATCAAACAAAAACATTAAAACTTCTCCATTCATCACTAATATTGAAAGATACACCAATTAAAACCACTCTGAGGTTTTACCTCACACCCATCAGATGGGCAAAGATAAGAAAAAAGGAAAACGAAAATTGTTGGAGAATAGAAAAACAGACAAGAAGCATTTAAGTTCCTACTATGTATGTGCAGGCATTGTGCCAAGTACTGGAGATTCAAAGAAAAGCAAACAACCCTGCCCTCAAATAGATTGCAATCTACTGGTGGAAATACCCCATACACATGGATAAAATATCATGCCTGTAATCAAGAAAGACTGGAGTACAAATCCAACTTCTAACACTTACTATCTTGACCATGGGCAAGACACTGGGTTCCCTGGATCTCATTTTCCCCACCTATAAAACAGAGATAAGAATCTCTGTAGCATCATCCTAACAAAGTTAGTCTGATGATCAAAGGATATTATGTATAAAGAGTGACTTGTAAATTTGTAAAGCATTACATACATTGTAGCTGCTGTTGCTGCTGACGATCTATGATGGTAGTGACAATATCATGCAAATTTATATTTCCCATAGTTCCTAGATCTGAAAACACCTTACATTTAAGTAAATGGTGGTTGAATGAAATTGAATTGGGCTGGATGATGATGAAGGGAGAAGACATGACAGAAGGGGTGTTTTAGAAAAGTCACCTTGTCAGGGGTGTTCCAGGTGTATTGGAGGTGAGAGAATGTGCAGTCAAGGAGAACAGCTTTGGGGATACTGCACTAACTTAGATGTGAGTTGACTGGGGTCTAACTTAGGATATTAGTAGGAACGGAAAAGGAAGGGGTAAACAGAGATATTTCAAAGACTTTGCAGGCTGTGGTAACACAGGGGATATGACTGATCAGTAAAGAAGGAAGGGGAAGTGGAGTCAAGATGGCCGAGTAGGAGAAGGACCTGCCGGCTGCTCCAGCTTCCACCTTCTCCAATCCATGTAAAAAGGGGACTCTAAAAAAACTTTGGAGCTGCAGAACCCACAAAATGACACAGGGAAGCTAACCTCCTGCTGAGGACAGCCCGGCAGGCTGGCAGGAATTGGCCAGCACAGCGCTCTGGGAGCCCAGCCCAGCCCCATGCCTAGGCTTTAGCCCGGGGGCGGGGCTGACCAGCCGCTGGCCAGAGGGACTCCAGATCAGCAGCAGCCGTGGCCGTTTCCAGATTTATCAACACATGGATGCAAAACACAAAGTGAAAGTTCAGTGCAGTCTGGACTTTGGGACCCAGTGAGTGGGAGTGCATGGCTTTCCCCCCCAGGGTGAGAAGCCAGTAAGAGGCTGGCTCAGCCAGCCAGCCCCATGTGACAGCTTCCGCTCCTGGCCTGCAGAGTTTAGGGGGACCAAGCACCAGTCTGAGAGGTAATTGCTCTTGCTTTAACCTTCTTAGATCTGGATTTCAGTCTAGGGTGGAGATCCTGGGGTGTGTGTCCAGCTTGCCAGAACCTGTGGAGGCCTCAGAGAGGGTGCCCATCTAATACCTCTGGCAGCTGAGAAAACCCCAGCGTTTGGGACGAAAGCTCCCCTGTCTGGTGGTAGAGTCCTACTGTGGCAAAAAGCCCAGGGGCCAAGTGACTGAGGGGAGACATGACCAGGCAAAGGAAATAAAGCCGACAGAAGATTCCAACATTAGACTCTTATTTTGGGGACAAAAGGGATCAAAGCATGGAACAGGAGGAAGACAGCGAAGTCAGAACTCCTGCATCAAAAGCTTCAAAGGGAAATACAAGGTGGTTACAGGCCATAGAGGACATTAAGAAGCAGATAAGAGAAGTGGAGGAAAAATTGGGAAGAGAAATGAGAACAATGCAAGAAAATTACAAAATGAGAGTCAACAGCCTGAGTGAGGAAAATTACACCTTGAAAAATAGACTAACTTAAATGGCAAAAGAGGCTCAAAAAGGCAATGAGGAGAAGAATGCCTTAAAAAACCGAATTTGCCAGATGGAAAAAGAATCTCAAAAGCTCACTGAGGAGAATCATTGCTTCAGAATTAGATTGGAGCAAATGGAAGCTAATGACTTTATGAGAAATCCAGATGCTGTTAAACAGATCCAAACAAATGAAAGAATAGAAGGCAATGTGAAATATCTTATGGTAAAAACCACTGACCTGGAAAGTAGATCCAGGAGAGATAATTTAAAAATTATTGGACTACCTGAAAGCCATGATCAAAGAAAGAACCTACAAATCATCCTCCAGGAAGTTCTCAAAGAAAACTGCCCTGATGTTTTAGAACCAGAGGGCAAAATAGAGGTTGAAAGAATCCACCGATCACCTCCTGAAAAAGATCCCCAAAAGAAAACTTCTAGGAATATTATAGGTTCCGATTCCGGAATTCCCAGATTAAGGAGAGAATATTACAAGCAGCCAGGAAGAAACAATTTCAATATTGTGGAAACACAATCAGGATAACACAAGATCTGGCAGCTTCTACACTGAAGTATTGAAGGGCTTGGAATATGATATTCCGGAGGGCAAAGGAACTGGGATTAAAAGCAAGAGTCACCTACCCAGCAAAACTGAGCATCATGTTTCAGGGTAAAATATGGTCATTCAGTGGCATAGAGGACTTTCAAGCATTCTTGCTGAAAAAACCAGAGTTGAATAGAAAATTTGACATTCAGATACAAGAAGCAAGAGAAGCATGAGAAGGCAAACAGGGAAAACAAATCATAAGGAACTTACCAAAGTTGAACTATTAACATTCCTACATGGAAAAACAATCATTGTAACTTATGAAACTTTTCTCAGTAGTCGAAGGGAATATATATATGAGGGTATATGAGCATATGAATACATAGGTGAATGTGTGTATATATGTTTATAGGTATACATAGATAGAGGGCAGAGGACTAATTTAACAGGAAGGGATGATACTTAAAAAGTGAAATTGAGAGATGAGAGAGGAATGTAATGAGAGGAGATGGGGAGAGACAGAATGGGGTAACTATCTCATATAGAAGAGGCAAGGGAAAATGGTTACAATGGAGGGGAAGAATAGGAAGGCAAAAGGGAATGGGTCAACCTTATTCCCATTGAATTTGGCTTGAGGAGGGAATGAAATACACACTAAATAGGGTATCTCACCCTCCAGGAGTGTAGGGGGGAAGGGGATGAGAAGGGAGATGATGGAAGGGAGGGCAGGCTGAGGGGGAGGGAAGTTGGAAGCACCCACTTTTGAAAAGGGATGGAATCAAAGTAGAGAATAGAACAAGTGGGAGGTGGGATAGGAGGGAGGGAAATATAGTCAGTCTTTTACAATGTATCTACTATGTTATTGTTTTGCATTAGCCACACATGTACAATCTATACTGAACTGCTTATCTTCCCAGTAAGGGTGGGTGACAAGGGAGGAAGGGGATGAATCTGGAATTCAAAGTTAAAAAATCAAATATTTAAATATATATATTCTATAATTAATACTATTTTACATGTAATTGGAAAATGAGATATACAGGCACTGGGGCATAGAGATCCACTGGAAAAGTCGAAAAGGGTATGAGAGAAAATATGGGAGAGAGCAGATTGGAGGAGGAGATATCCTGTGGGACTGCTATTTTGGGGCGGGGGTAGGGGAAAAATGGGGAGAAAATTTGTAACTCAAAATCTGGTGGAAATGAATGATGTAAGTCAGAAGTTAATAAAGAATTTGAAAAATGGAAAAAATATATTAAAAAAATTAAAAAATTAAAAAAAAGAAGGAAGGGGAGGAGGCTGTTAGAGACAGATTTCAAAGCCAAGCATATATGTGTCCCTGACACTTGGTCTCTATATGTACACTCCATTGAATTGTGTTTGTTTATAGTTGGTCAGATCAGCCATGACTCCAAAGAGAAAGACATTTAGAGTCTTGGTAAAATCTAGAAGACACGATTAAAGGAATGATCTGTACAGAGTTACCTATTGAGTGATGTTCCTTCCTGTCACCTTTCTGTTAGAATGGGAAATCAGGAGTCAGCTCAGCTGGTATAACTTTGATGGTCACTTCTAGGTTGGATTAGACCATTGCTAACTCCTCCAGTCTTAATGATTGCTGTGTCTTTGCTGTAGAGCAAGGACCAGAGACTGACAAAGACATCCATGAAACAATTCCTCTCACAGTAATCAATACACAAGAGAAGACCCTATCACCATTAATACGGATGCCGCACCACCCCTTCCCAACCTTAGCCAATCAATGCCTTGACCTTATTCTACTCAATCAATATAATCAATCAGCAAACACTTATTAATATAAATCTTGAGATGTAAAGTGACCAGTGGGTTGACAACCAGTCTTGGAGCTGAAAAGACCTGTTTTTTTTTTTTTTCATGAGGAGTTGGTAGGTTCATAGATTTAGAATTAGAAAGGACCTTAGAGGTCCTTGAGTTGAACACTATCATTGCAAAGATAAGGAAACTTGAGGCAAATGGGTTAAGTGACTTGCCCAAGGTTACACAGCAAGACAATATCTGAGGTGTGATTTGAACTCAAGACTACCTGGCTCCAAGCGTGGGTCTCTATTGCTTTACCATGCTTCCATTCAATTAAATCAGAGGTCTGGTTAAAACAAGTTCTAAGCACTGTGCTAGCAGCAAGGGATACAAAGGCAAAGTCCCTGCCCTCAATAAGCTTACATTCCATATGATGGAAACAAAATGTCTACATGTAAGGGATAGCTTTCACAGGTAAAAGGAACTCCCATAGAAGAGAACTCCTTTTGCTTTTCTAGGAAAGCACCCACTCCGACTTAGCGTCTTGGAGAGCCCTCACAGCTTAAGTGGACTTGTCCGAGGTCACTCAGTCAGTATACATCAGGAACAGGATTTGAAACCAGTTCTTCCTGACTCTGAGCCCAGCTGTCTCTCTACTATGCTAAACTACATTAAATGAATATAAATGTCTATGATGAATGATGTCTCCATCCATTCAGCAAATATCCCAAAGCAGCTATTGTGTACAGAGAATCCTATGCCAGGTACAAGGGAAGAGAGGAAGTTTGGATAAGACTGAGTTTCTGCCTTCAAGGAGTTTACAGTTCAATAATGGGAGAGGGGGATGAAGGGGAGAATAATGGTCCTGTCAGGGGAACTGGAGTCAGGAAGACCTACATTCAAATCTGACCTCAGACACTTCCCAGTTCTGTGAGCCTGGACAAGTCCCCTACCCCTGTTTGCTTCAGTTTCCTCATCTGTCCAATGAACTGTAGAAGGAATTGGCAAACTAGTCCAGTATCTTTGACAAGATAACCCCAAATAGGGTCACAAAGAGTTGAACATGACTGAAACTACTGAACAAAAAGAGGAAGTGTAATAATCCAGCAGCACAGATTTTCTTCAATCTTGTTATGTTTGTATCTAATAATACAAATAAAGTGAGGGTTAGGAAGGAAGATTGTTAGCAACAGGACTTCAGGGCATTTGAATTGGGCTTGAAAGTCTAGGCAGACCTTCACTGGATGAACAGTGCAGTCCAGTGTGGCTGAAGAAGGCTGGTGAGTGGCTACCATGTTCATGGTTCATGGTGGCCACTGTGAACTTTGGATGTTTGGGGTGGTCCCAAGGTTAATGGATTTACAATTATAATAGCTATCAATTACATAGCACTCCAAGGATCACCAAAGCACTTTACACAGGTTATCTGAATTGATCTTCACAAGAACTCTATGGCGTAGATGCTATTAATCTCCCCATTTTGCAAATGTAGACACTGAGTCTGGAAAAATGATCAAGTGATTTATGATGACTGGGTTCCTGGTGATACAAGGAAAAAGCTCACCTTTCAAAGCTGGGGGCCCCAGAAACGGAGTTCTAATGCTTACTGGGGGGGAGACGATTGGAGATTAGGACCATGGGAAGGAGGGAGTTGGGAAGCGGTATTCAAGGCTGGCATGAAGAATAGAGGCCCTAACAGTTAAGTGACTTACAAGTAAGAGTCATCAAAAGGATTAAAACCCAGGTCCTCTGACTCCTGAATTGGTGCTCTTTCTACTGCATTCCCTGGCTCTGGCATCAGAAAAATTGGGTTCAAATCTTAGCCCTTAACCTACTGTACCTGTGTGACTCTGGACAAGTCACTACCTCGCAGGGCTCAGTTTGACTCCCTGATCTGCTATATCCTTTCTGGCTGGCCATTCATAATTGTATTTATCCCATCCACAACAAGCTCTTTTCTAGAGCAGAATGCCCTCAGGGAGGTGGTTAAACTCTCTGGACATCTGAGGGCCTTGTCTGTCCATTCCAGACCACTCCAATCTGGCAGACCCTAATTTTTATACTTATAAACAAGCAATCACTTAGGGGCATCATAGATGCAAATAGGCTTCCATAATTAGTTCAAATTAAATTCACAGCAGAAGTGGAGAGGGCCAAAACCCACACTTAATTGATTACAACAGACTGACATCATCAGTAAGGAAGGCGCCAAGGTCAGCAGCATGGGTAGCCGGCTCATATATTTCTCAAACTTGGTTATATTCAAGTAACCAAATAAAAAACATTTCCTGCTGATCAGCAACAGGGTCTAGAGTTGCTGAGAGAATTTCGTTTGTTTAAAATCTCAGGCAACCATTTCCTGAACATCCGGCAGAAAGGTGTAGATGTTTCTTGGAAAGGGTTGGTTTGGGAGTGAGGTCAACCTTTGGGCAGGGAGTGAGTAGATCTCATTCGCCTACAGAAAAAGTTCTATCCAACATCCTTGTTAGAGATGTGGGATCACAGACCCAAGCTGATAGGGATCATTGATGCCACTGAATTCAACTCTTTCATTTTACAGATCAAGAAACAGAGGCTCAAAAAATTTAAGTGACTTACTTAAAGTCACACAGGCAGTAAATATCAGAGTTGGAATTTAAACCCTTATTCTGAAAAAAAGCCATTCCTTCCCCCTGTACCCGGCATGTTAGTAACTAAGTGCCAGGCCTTGTTCTTGACTCCTTATGCCCATAGAATGTCTCCCTAGTATGAAATTCTCCTGTTATTTCATTATAATTTAGACACTGACTGGGTTAAGATTGACCTTGGTGCCATCTAGAGTCTGAAAACACCTCATTAGCCTATTGCAAGGGTACTTAATCTTTTTGGAGATGTCATGGATCCCCTTGGCCATCTGGAGAAGCCTATGAACTCTTTCTTAGAATTTATGATTTTAAATGTATAAAACTAAATACATAGTATTACAAGGGGAAAGAATAATAATTTTAAAATGGAGTTGGGAATACAACTATTATAATGTCTGTTTTTGACAAGTTTATATAACCCAGATTAAGCATTTACAGACTTTCCCCCATCCTTGAGAATAAGTCCAGAAACTTACCAAAAAGCTGTCTACTGGAGTCTGCTCCCTGCCCTAATGGTAGAAGTATTTCCAATTCAATTAGATTTAATTTGATTTCTTGCTAAAGGATTGTGGTTGGCCCATAACTGAAGACCTGAAAATTTGCCGAAGTCAACATTGTCCTCAGATAAAATGCCTAAGAATTCGTGGGCTAATCTATAAGGTATCTATCCCTTTTCCCATTTGCTGGGCTCTATACCTGCACTGATAGCTATTCATGACATTTATTTTATACAGCTATTGCTGTCATAAACAGAGGTTCCCTTTGAAATGGGACCTTTGACATCCAAATTAGTCGCTTTGGAAATCTCTCCCTTTTCAAAAATCTATTGAGAATTCCTCTCATCGGGAAGAGGGGGAGGCAGAAGAAAAGAAAAAGACTCATATAAAACCTTTGCAATCCTCTTTTATCTGCAGAATTGCCCAAACCTGTTCTAGATGGAAAAAAAATCCAGGGAAGGTTTTCCTGACATTTCATTCATATCAATAATTTCTAATTATCTCCTATGTCTCTGCATGAGTCTGCTGGCAGCCCAGTGGTATCATGCCCTGTGAAACTAAGTGCAGATGCTGGGTTTTCCAGCAAGATTCAGTTGGAAGTAAATGAATATATCAACTTGGTGTTGGAGAGAAAGGTCTAAATGTTTTCTCTGTCAGAAGGAATTGGCACAGAGGTGGGAGGGTGGCCAGCTCATTAGCTTAAGAAGAGTCTGTATTCAGAATATCTGCCACAACGGTGAATGGGGTAAGGACAGGTGATTCCCAGCCCCTTCTCATCCCCAACAGTGAGATAGCTTTAATCTGAGGCACGTTGCTCCATGATAATTTGGAAGGTGTAAAGGCTGAAGTTGACCTTTTTGTCATTGGGGAGAAAAGTCTCATTAACACTCAACAGAATGGTGGAATCTCAGAATTTGGGGAGCTTTCCAGGACTTGTATTCTAGTCCAATTTATACCAGATATGAATTTCCAGTATGCTTTACCCAAGAAGTGGTCCTCCAGTCTCAGCTGGATCTCAGCTTTGCATGTTTTCTCCTCACTTCAAATTTAAATTTGCCCCATTTGGATATTGGTCCAGGGGAAAGAACATAGACTTCAGAGTCAGAGATGTTGGATGCAATTTCTGTTCTGTGTGACCTTGGGAAAGTCACTTAATGTCTATGAGCCTCAATTCCCTCATTTGATTTATTAGGAGGTTGGGCTAAATGACCTCTGAGGACGCTTCCCACAACTTGTCAATGATCCTATGAATTTCCTTCCATGTATTGCTCCTGGTTCTGCCCTCTGGGGTTAATCTCTCTTCCACACAACAGCCCTTCAAATATTTGAGCACAGATATCATGTCCCCCCTTGAATTGTCCCTTTTCTAAACTCAAAATTCCACCTTCTACAGGTCTTTCCTGGATCTTCATCCCATCCATCCGTCACCTCAATCCCATTGCTAGCTCCTTCTTGCTGCCGTTAACTCTCGCTGTCTGTATCTTGTAGGTACCTCATCGTTTACAAGTCATCTCTCTCATTAGAATGTGAGGTCCCCGAGGGAATGTTTTAACGTTTCTTTATATCCACAGTACCATTATGTGCCTAGCTCAGTGCCAGGCATATGATAGATGCTTAATGAAAGCTTGTCAACTCAACATTCTCAGTTCCTCCAACTGATCCTCCTTTAGTGTGGACTCAAGACCCTTTCTCCTCCAAGCATTCACTAGTTCACTATTTTCCTTCTTGATCTATGGCATTCAGAGCAGTTTCCCATGGAACAGTAAACGACCTACAGAAAGGCCTCCAACACACTGGGTCTATGCCTTCTGAAATAAAAGATGGGAAAGGAAACAGATAAGAGTTTCAGAGGATAAGGTGTGGATAGGTTGCAGTCTGCCCTAGCGGAGGGATTACCTCTATTCCTTGAGATCCTAGATCCATCAAAGCATTGAAAATGTGATCAGGCAGGCCTTTGTTGATTCCACAACCATGTGCTAATTACAAACACCCTTTATTTAATCATTAAAGTAGGTCAGCCAGGTTTCCTAATTGTCAATACTTCCTTAGTATATTGCCTTGCATGTAAATGTGAATTGGCTGTGCTTTGAAAGAAATATGACTGCTTTTCTGTAAACATGGTCTATAATTCAGTTTAGCCACCTTCCTGCCCCTGCAATTAGTCTAAGCTACTGAGGGTTTATTATATCTATAAGCATATAATTAAAAACAAAACCCCACAACCTCAAACCCCCTGTTAGCGAAGTGAGCTGTGCTATTATGTTAGGTTTCAGCTTCTGGTCCAAATTCATCCATCCTTGTGACAATAAGAATAGGTCTTGTTCACATAAAACTTTAAGATTTGCAGAGCACTTTACACATGTTATCTTGGAGGCTCCTAGGTCTAGAGCCTGAAGGAAGCTTAGAGACGCTCTAGTCCAACCCCTGGCTCTCAATTTATAGATGGGGAAACTGAGGCCCAGGAAGTTGAAGTGAATTGTCCAAAGTCATCCAGAATACATGTCAGAAGTGAAATTTGAACCTAGAACTTGGATTCCAGAGCCGTTGTTCTTTCCACTGTACCGCGGAATGCTCTCCCTCTTTGTCTCTACCTTCCCTGGCTCCCCTCAACACTGAGCTACATTTCTGCCTTTTATAAGAGCCCTTTCCCTGTCCATCCTCCTCTCTGTCTCCAATTTATTTTCTATGCATCTTGTAGGCACTTAGCTATTTGCTCCCCTGTCAGAGTGTAAGCACCTTGAGGGCAGGGACTGTTCTGACCTTCCTTTGTATCCCCAGAATTTAGCACAGTGCCTTGCATACAGTAAGCATTTAATAAGTGCTTTTTGACTAGACTTGACTGCTTCCTCCTATTTGATTTCCATAAAGACATCAGGTGGTAAGTTATTAACTGCATTTTACATCAGGAAACTGAATGTCAGAGATTTTAAGTGACTTATCCAGGGACAGGTAGGTAGTATCTAGTGAATTATTAGGAGAAGCTAGGTGGCGCCATAGCGCTGGGCCTGGAGTCAGGAAGACTCATCTTTCTGAGTTCAAATCCAACCTCAGACACTTACTAGTCCTGTGACCCTGAGCAAGTCACTTAAAACCCCGTTTGCCTCTGTTTCCTCATCTGTAAAAGGAGTTGAAGAAGAAAATGGCAAACCACTCCAGTATCTTTACCAAGAAAACCCCAAATGAGGTCACAAAGAGTCAGATACAATTGGAAAATGACTGAATAACAACATTGTGGTTCTAATGGGTGGAACACTCAAGGAATGGGGGAGAGTGCCCTGAAGGCAGGAGATGAGGTGTGGAGCTCAGGCATCAGCTAGTGGGCCAGTGTGATAGAAGCAGAGTAATAAATGGGAATCATGTAACAAAAGAATGGGAAGGTCAACTGGAGTCAAAGTGTAGGGGCTTTCATTTTCAGGTTATGGAGGTCATCATGTAAGGGCCAAAGGAAGAAGGTAAGTGGAGGCAGTTGGTGACTACTTGTTGGGAGACACTGAGCATTCACTTTTCGTTTTTGCTTTTATATTCATCCATTCACTTATTTACTTACATATCTATTTATTTATTTTGGTCAGCTGGATAGAGATAGGAGGCAGGTCTGCTGTTTCTTTGGAGGAAAAGTAAAACCTAAGGAGAAAAATGAGTTTTTGCACAATCTGTGTCTGATGATCAAGACCGAGACATGGGTACATCCAGTGTGGTTTATAATTAGGAGAATGACTTAAATAGGAGAATGTTCTGCTCTTGTCTACAGGTTTACAAAGATGAAATTAAACAGGGCTTTCTATTGCAAAACAATAAGGAAATTGAAGGCCAATTATACCAGCTCATCAAAAAAGCTGGTGAACTGGAGAGGATTTTGCATTTCTGAGCAGAACGACTTTTCAGATGAAAGAACTTATTACAAGAAATTGAGAACATCTGTGCCATCAAAGACAGAACGTGGTGAATAATTGGACAATCATAGACTGGCAGCCATTTGAATATGCGGCTGTTTGTAAAACCCCTCGTTCCTGGGTGGAACGAAGGGAAGTGATCAAAATTCAACATTTAGAGAGGATTCGACTCGGCTTATTTGCACTTGGACTTTTCCCTGGCTGCTGCTTTAGCTCTGAAAGAAATCTGCTTGTTATTTTTTTTTTCATCCTGTTTGAGTCCCATGGACTTATATTTGTCATGAAAACAAGGGCATAATATAACAGGGGAGGCAAAGAATGGATGGGTCCCAGATTACTCCCTGGCTTAATTTTTGCCCTCTGTCCTTCTACGATGGAGACAGCAAAGTCATCAGCATATTTCCTAAGATTCGAAGGATCATAGGATTTAAAGCTCAGTGGGGCTTTAGTGGTCGTCTGGTCTGAGTGTCTCATTTTACAGAGAAGGAACCTGAGGTCCAAAGAAATTAAGAAAGATCAGAATTTAAGAATACTTGGAAGGATTAAGTCAATTTTGGCATTAATTGGTTCACCTTGTGATTCTAGTGTTGAGTGCCTTGCCCAAGGTCATCCAGCTAGTGAGTGGCAGAGTGGGGAGCCTCCTTGGGAAATAGCTTCCCTTAATCATTACTGTCATCATTAGTATCACACTAACCTCCTAAGCTATATTCCCATAGCATTTTGTGGTCACACAATTCTCTTGATTCAATATCTCAAATGACTTTCACAGAATCCAAAATCTCTGAGCTTGGTGGGGCCTCAGAGGTCATGGAGCTCAACCTCCCCCCATCCTTGGGTTGGGGGGCGGGGCAGGAATCCTCTCTTCAATACATCAGCCTGGTAATCAGTCGGTCTGCTTGAGGACTTCTAGGAAGGGGGAGGTCACCACCTCCCTCAGCAGCTAATTCCACCTCAAGACAGTCCTCACCATTAGCACAGGTAGCTTAGAATTGTCTAAATCTGGCTCTTTGCGCCTCATTGTTCCGCTGCCTTCAAGGGCCAAGCAGACAAGGCTAATAGCTCTTCTGACTGACAAGACTTCAAATCCCTGATGATCACTACCTTATTCTCCCCCTGTCATATCATCTTCTCCAGTCTAAACGTTCTCCTTTTCTTCAGCTGAGCCTCACATGGCATAATCTTTGGGCCCTTCACTTTCCTGGTTGTTTTTCATTTGATGCCCTACAACGTGTCAATGTCCCTTTGCAGAGGCAGGGGCTTATGGGTAGAGAAACACTGCATATAAAGTCAGGCTGGTTTTTCTTTTTTCTTTCTCTATGTTGGTTTCATCAAAGTGTTTTTTCTCCCTCTCCCTCCCTTAATTTTTTATGAAAATGAATGGCTCTCTGGTCACATTAGGAAATAGAACTCAGAAAAACAAAAGATATTGATAAAAGTTTATTTTAAATAAAATGTGATTGCTGGAAACCAAAGGTAATGCTTAAGATGAGTTCTGATTGGGTCAGAGCACAGTAACGCTATTGCCTCCTTATTCTTGAGGATAAGCCTCTGTTGAGGAAGCCAAAGATTCCAGTAAGCTCTTTTTTCCTGTTACATCACACTGATGATTCATATTACATCTATGGTTCACTAAGATCCCTAGATCTTTTCCAGACAAATTGCTTGGATAGGCAGTCAGGAATGTGCCGTGTCCCCTCTGCTGGGAATCAAGTTTTCTTATAAAAATTCACCAGATCACACCCCATTTCCCTTTCCCTTCCAACCTGCCTAAGATGACATTGTTGTTTGGAATGGAGATTGTAAGTAGGAATTTTATTGTTTAAGGTCAACAGGCTGGTTCTCTAATTTGATACCTTTGAGGGTTGGCAGATTATCATACAGTATTGAATAGCGGACTCCCTCCCCTCCCATTACCATGCCTCCCCAAGGTTTATAGAAATCCATGTATGGCCTCTTTATTCTTAAGAGAATCTAGGATTTGTGCTGCCCCAACTCATAAGAGTTGGGGACTGGTCACTAGCATACACCCCCTCTCCTATGCTGGCACTGCCAGGGACCAGCGCACTCCTGGTGAGCTTAGTTCTGAAACAGGGAGAAGTGGTTGGGAAGGATCATCTTATGTAGTTAAAGGGAAGAAGCTTGTTAAAATCAATATGACCCCTCAAAATAACATATTTTCTAGGACTTCCCTTCCTCCTTGAAGGCTGTTTGTCCACCTTTGTAGACTTGGGTGATTTGGGTGTAACTGGGCAGGATTTGAATACAAGTCCTAATAACGTAAGGTTCAGGTTTGTTCAGGGAGAAAATAAACAAGAGACCAGAGGTTGGATTTCAATAAAAAGTCCATGGGAAAAGAAATTCCTTCCACAAATCCAAATCCTTGGCAAATGCCTTTGTTTCTTCTTCCTTTATTCCTGCTTTCAGGAGAGTCAAAGGTGCTGCTGTCGTCTGGCAAGAGTCCCATGTAAGAAGGAGACCCACAGCAACACCCACCCTCATTGGATTAATGGGATCTGCTACTCTGGGGTTTCTAAAGCTTCCTTTGGGCTTGTTTGGTCAATCTTTGTTGGAAGAGAATAATTTAAAGGAAAAAGGCCACTTTGGTCTGAGAGTGTCTCACATGCCCTGGTCATGGTTTCCTCATCTATAAAACAAGAGGGCTGGACTACATTTCTTCTTAGTTTCCTTCCCACTCTATCTATTATCTTAGAAATGATCACCATCCCAGGCTCATGTTTCCTCCTTTGTAAAATGAGGGGATTGAACTGAGGTCCCTTCCTCCTCCAGATCCATGATCCCATGACTACTCTGGGCCTCAGTTTCCTCATTTGGTAAAATAGAAAAGGTGGAGTAGATAACCCTTGAGGTCCCTTCCAATTCTAGGTCTATCATGCCATGACTTCTCTGTGCCTCAGTTTCCTAGTCTGTAAAATGAGGTGGTTGGACTAGAGGTCTTTTCCAGCTCTATATATGTGATTTTGTATTAGCTTTCACTTGCTAATAAAGGCTAATAAATGTGGAAGGAGAACACACGCTCTCAGCACTATGGAGTTTGAACCCCTGGTCCAAGGTCCCTATTAACCCATCCTAATTAAAACTCTGACATCTATTGTGTGTGCAGTTGGTGTTAGGGATACACAGAGGAAAGAGACATAGTCCTCTTGTGTCACAGCAAGCACCCCAAGCGTCCTCAGGGTGGCTGCCAACACAGGTTCTTGGATCTGCTTTGATAAAGGAAAGCAACTCAAAATGGGTTAACAAGCTTACTTTAATCCGTCGAATATGTATCGTTTACCTAGTTCAGGGGGAAAAGATCGGCACCCCAAACTTCAGAGTATACAGATAGAATTATCAAGACAGAGAAACAGATCAAGTAGACAGTTTCCAAACTGTCCAACCATTACATCCATGCCAAATCAACATCTGGGTTTGCAAAGCCAGGAGACTCTCAACAACTCTGAGACTCAGAGTTTCATCTGATCAAATCATGGAACACTTCTCAAAGTGAGCCCCAAAACAAAGCCTCACATCAGGGCTTATATAGCCTTCTCCTGGATCAGAGAATGTAACAACCTTATTGACCCACTGGCAGATCAAAAAGTATCTACTGAAAAACAAGCCTCCCACCCCAGGCTCCAGGTGCCTAGGGGCAGGGAAGATCTTTAAAATTTACATTCCCATTACATCTTGTTCAAGGAGTTTTTAATCCCATAGGGATTATTATTAGCCTTTGTTATTGTCCTTGTTGATTTTCAGATGTTTTCAGTTGTTTCTGACTCTTTGTGACCCCATTTGGGGTTTTCTTGGCAAAAATACTGGAGTGGTTCGCCATTTTCTTCTGCACCTCATTTTTACAGACGAGGAAACAGAGGCAAACAGAGTGAGGTGACTTACCCAGGGTCACACAGCTAGCAAATATCTGAGGCCGGATTTGAGTTCAGATCTTACTGATTCCAGGCCCAGTGCTCTAACCAGTGTGCCACCTAGCTACTGAAACCTATGGGGCCCAAATCTTGAAAAAAAAATCATCTGGTAAATGTTGCTGACAACTTAGCTATCTAAAGTCTAAATAACAAGTAGGTTTTCTGATGTTTCTGTCTCATGCAGCTACCTCATGGCGATTTACTTTGGAACTGATATTGTTGCTGGGAAGGCTTAGGACAAGGAATATCTAATACTGACACATCCCCTTTCACTATCTATCATCACACCTGATCCATATAAACAGGGCCAGAAGCTTTATCCCCATTTTACAGATGAGGAAAATAAAGCTCAGGGAGAGGAAGTGATTTGTTCAACATTCCAACGGTAGTTCAATGGAGGCAACTGTCCCGCAAATTGTTTTACTGATGCATGTTCTCCCCACTGCTCTATGCTTGGTTTGGGGTAATGCTAAATCCAGAATGATAAAGTGCATTGGAGGGGATTGTGGAATGTTATAAAATTTTGAGTTGAATGTTATAGAATTATTTTCTTGGCTCCAGGAGCTTGGACTAAAGCCAAGTAAACATTAAGAAGATCCCCTAAAAGGCTGCCTGGGCTCATGGACCACTGCTGCCCCTTAGATTTAATTACCAGAAACACATTATGAATATCTCTGGATTTGAAGTCAGAGGAACTCAGTCCTCTCTCTGCCGCTAATGAGGTTGTATTTCCTTGAGTAAGTCCCTTACCCTCTCCGGGCCTGGGGTTATTAGGTTTCTAAAATAAAGGGGCTGAACGTGATGACCATAAGAAGAAACAGGGTGTGGATGCTGATTCAAGTATGCAAGGTTAAAAATAGGTACCCTCCAGACCAGAGCCCTCCCTACTCCCAGGTTGGTTTCCTTGCTCACTTTCATACAGGGTTCAAAGGCTGCCTAATAATTATACTCAAAAATATATCAAAAAGTCACCAAAAGATAAAACTATCCCCCCCACAACCCACTCTCTCTCTCTCTTTTCCCCATTTTAATTACCTTTGACCCCCATTGAACTTCAAATTCACTTTTGGGCATTGAGATGATTTAGAATAGTTAAAAAGGGTTAATTAATTTCATGTCTTTATGGACTCATAGAAGGGCAGAGTTGAAAAGAAACAGACATTTTCTAGTCCAAATTTCTCATTTTATGAATGGAGAAACTGAGGCCCAGGTAGGGGAAATGATTTATCAAAGCCACACCTCTCATTGGTGACAGGACCCAGGATAGAACACAGGCACCCTGTCTCCCTACTGAGGGTGTTTTGCATTATACAACATTCACTAAATCATATCTGGTACTGAATTAAGATAGTTTCTGATAAATCACATTTTCTCATTTGTATACACCAAGAAATCCATCCAAGAGGAATGTTAGAGTCAGGTCATGATGTTTCTTTGAGTGTGTATGCCTTCTAGCAGGAGAAAGAAGAAAATTCAGTATATAATGTTCATATTTTGTAGCAAAAAAAATCACATTGCAAGCTGTCCCTGGCTACTGCCTAAGAAAAATATTCAATTTCCCTCTTGTCTGGATCATTTCCAGCAGGCTTTGGTGTCAATGAGACCTCTTCTCTTCTCGGTAATCCTCTTCTTGGAATAAGATGTTCAGGCTGTATTTTTATTTCATATGCTTGCCACAAGTTGTATGCTTATAAAAGAACCTCTCTGACTGTGGATCATAAAATGAAAAACTTTAATGAGAAAATGTGCAAATGCTCCAGGAGGGCTCCCCAGCCTGTAACCAATTCCACAACCTTGAGAGTCTGGCAAAAGGTACAGAGCCATGATGGAGGCAGGTAAACTGACCGGGGCATATGTGAAAGGTATGACTGCTCACACGCCAAATTTTGGGCAAATTTATATTTAGTGGACTGACCCAAGGGCCCTGGAGCAAATCTCACCCAAGTCATGCTCCAGGGCTAAAGCCATCATACACACAATAATAATGGTGATGACAATTTCTCTTTTTTCTTTTTGGAGGACATTTGGGGTTAAGTGACTTGTGCAAAGTCACACGGCTAGTAAGTGTGTCAAGTGTCTGAGGCCGGATTTGAACTCAGGTCCTCCTGATTCCAGGGCCGGTGCTCTATTCACTGCACCACCTAGCCGCCGTGATGATGACAATTTCAACAACAAGCAAGGGTTTCTACAGCACCTTAAGATTTGCAAAGTGCTGTACAGATGCTGTCTTAGTGGATAACATGACCTGAAACTCTGAAGTCCTTACAGTGACTTGTGAACGACTCAATCTAGGACTAAACTTCCTAGTCATTCAGTCATTCAACAAACACAAATATGTCCAATGTGTTTGTAGCACTCTAATGCTGAGTAAGGCATTGTCCTTACCCTCTTAGAGTTTACAGTCCACTGGAGGAATCAGATATAAACACAGATAACTAGGGTTTTCAGTGATACTCAGTCAGGAGCTTCACTGAACTGGTCCACAAGTACCCATAGAGCAGCTAAGTGGTGAAATGGATAGAGGGCTGGGCTTCGAGTCAGGAGGACCTGAGTTCTAATGTGGCCTCAGACACTTACTAGTTGTGTGACCTTGGGGAAGTCACTTCACCCTGTTTGCCTCAGTTTCCTCATCTGTGAAATGGGTTGGAGAAGGAAAGGGGAAACCAGTCCAGTGTCTTTGCCAAGAAAACCCCAGATGGGATCACAAAGAGTTAGACATGACTGAAAAGATTGAACAACAACATTAGTACCTACATCTCACATTCCAGACCCTGAGCTAGTCCTAGAATTGGTTAGAAGGAAACAATCTGGATTGCATTTGGAAAATTTCATCAGGTTTTCTATGATCCTAACCTACTCCCTGAAACAAAGACTCTGCTTTTAAAAAAAATATTAATCTTCTCCAGGTGATGCTGAAAGAAATATCATGAAATATCACATTTTTGGAAAGAATTAAAATTGCATAGCCCAAAAGGCATTGGAAAGGTAAATGGGGATGGAGTCAGGCTAGGACATAAATATGTGGGCAGTTGCATAAACTATACCATACAGGAAATATGGGATCAGAAACAGAACGAGATAGTTCAGGTAACAAGCATAAGGTCCCCATACTGCAGGGGTACTCATGAGCTATTTACATATATATTACATATATTTTATTTTTCCCTGATTCCACATTAAAATGATTTTTATCATTTGTTTAAGTTTTGAGTTCCAAATTCTATCCCTTCCTCCCATTCCCCTTCCCTGAGATGCATCGCAAACTATTAAAAACTTGCCACACACTGAGTTGACCCTTTGGGGGGATTAATGAGGAGGATATGGACAAGAGTCATAAAGGATGAGAAGGTGAGGGCTGTGATTCTGCTACTGAACACATCCTGGAGATCACATATCCATTCATTTATGGGCATGAGGCTCACACTATAGCATGAATGTCTATGAGACATCTAAAACATAATGAAGTGTAAAGTCAGGAGGTGAAGATCAGAACATGCTTCTTGGACAGGGTGGCATCAGGGGTGAAGGATGAAGAAGGGGGAAGGAAGATATTCCGGGTATTGGGAAAGTACCAGAAAACACATAGGGAAGTGAAAGTGGAGGGCCTCTAAGGGCCTCTCCTACTCCCAATCAATGATCTCCTGTTAGGGAGATACAGAGGAATCCGCAGAGAGTGGAGAGGGCTGATAAGGATGCATGGTAGGCCTAGAATCATGGTAGGCCTTGGAGGCAGATTATAGAGGGCTTCAAATGCCAGGCAATAGAGTCTGAATTTGATATAGTAGTCAAAGGGGAATCAGTGAAGTTTTTTTGAACAGAAGAGAACCATTACTGGATCTAGGTATAAGAAATATCTCTCTGACAGCAATATGGAAAATCAATCGGAGGGGGAGAAAGGGGAGGAAGGAAG
This sequence comes from Petaurus breviceps papuanus, assembly GCF_028583685.1. Classification (NCBI taxonomy): domain Eukaryota; kingdom Metazoa; phylum Chordata; class Mammalia; order Diprotodontia; family Petauridae; genus Petaurus; species Petaurus breviceps. The sequence goes on along the minus strand of NW_027185798.1, from coordinate 10,970,602 downwards.
GCCTGCTAAGAGCCTATTACAAGAGTGAAACAGTGGGAACAGAGAAAAGGCAACAGATGTGATTGTCACTACAGAAGTGAACCTTGGGAAATAGACATGAGAGGTGAGGTTGAGGGAAGGGCATTCACAAGTCACTGCAAGCGCTTCACAGTTATAAACATTGGAAATGGTGATATAATGCACAAAAAGAATGAAGACAAAAAAAGGAATGGAACTAGGGAAAAGAGATTACCAGCTCAGTTTTCTGCATGCTATTGGATGCACAGACAGAGATGCAGTCCATCTTTGGGTCTTGGCTTCTACATCTGTAAAATATGAGGGATGGAGTAAATGGCCCTTGAAATCTCTTCCAGCTCTAGGCCAATGATTCCTTAATTCCAAGTCACTTAACCAACCACTTAAGCAATTTTCTCATCTGTAAACTGGGGGTTCCAGATGGGAGAGCTGTACCAAGTTGTCTATGAAATCCCTTAAGTCTATGATTTTATAATCTTCATGGCTATGGTCAAGGGTGCAAATTCCAAATTTTGTGTCTTGTGGCTGAATGTTGAAAGATGAATATGTTTGGTGGGTGACCACACCACTATGTGCCTGAAGTGGTATGGAACAGATCCTTGGATCTGAAGAGGTAAAGTTGTTTGAATATTGAAGAGTTCACAGATGATTGAAAGAATGGGGTAGAAAAGAGGACCATAAGAAAGCAATAAGTCATTGAGACAATCAGAGAACTGACATAGTAGGTATATGATAAGCCAAGGAGGAGGAGAGGAGGGTAAAGGACAGCACGCTGAGGGATTCAATTCAATAAATCTGTACTACATATTTACTATATGCCAGGCAGTGTTCTGGGGACTGAGGATATAAAGACTTCCCCTCTCCCCACAAAAAATAATTCCTGCATCCCAGGAGCCTGCACCATTTGAGGAGATAGTGAAGACCAACGTGATTTGAGGAAGGAGAGGGTGCCACCAACAGGGGCACCAGGAAATGCTGGACATACTTGAACCGAGCCAATAGGGAGGCTCCAGAGGAAGGCAGAACGCCTTACATCATGTTTTGCTTCTGTTTCCTCTGCCAGGACTGACCTTTGCATCGGAAAGAAGAGGACAGAAATAGCTAACAGGGAGTTGATACCCAAGATGATTAAGGAGATAGTGAGAGGGCCCTCACTGCCCTTGACAAAGTCGAGTCACCTGGCCCTGATGAACTACATCCCGAGTGCTGAAAGAACGGGCGTATGGGATTGCTGAAACCACTGTCAGCGATACTGGAAAGCGCACAGTGAACATGAGAGGCATTGCAGCACTGGAGAAGGGCAAATGTCTTGATCTTTTTTTAAAGGAAGAGAATGGAATCTGCAAACACTAGACCAATGAATGTGACTTGAATTCCTGGAAAAATTCTAAAGCAGATCATTAAAGACCTAGCTAATGAATATTTCTAATTGAAGCAGTGATCATGGATGTCAGAGTTAAGACCCCTAAAAATGAATGAACAAGGCAGAAAATGGAGCAGAATTTAGTTAATATAAAATTTTAGAGGGGCTAAACATGAATTCCATAAATCAACATTGTAAGTACAGGATGGTAGAGATATGGGTAGACAGAAGCTTATCTAATCCAACTCGATCCTTTTATTATTCATCTACCATGTACCAGGCACAGGACAAGTACTCAGATGGTGATCAGAAGAAGTGATGCAAGGACTCTCTCAGGGTCCCTCTTAAGAACTTGGGGATTGATTGTGTGACATGGGAGACACTGGCACAGGACCACCCAGCATGGCACCCACATCAGAGAAGGTGCTGTCCTTTAGGAGCAAAGCTGAATAGAAGTAGCTCAAAAGAAATGTGAGATGTGCAAATTTAGAGAACCTACCCCAAATGTTCACATGAACTATTTGTCCCTGATCTGTGGTAGAACATCCTGAGCTTGTATCAGTCTGATCAACCACAGTTGGACACACTGAACCTTGACATAGCCATGTTATTTTGGTCGTCTTTGAGGACAAAGGATGACAACCAACCAACCAGTGAAGCTGGTGATATTATTAATAAAAAAAACTGTCCTTGCCCTCAAGGAATTTATAATCTAGTGGGAGGAGACAATATTCAAGAGATGAAAAAGCAGCAGGCAATCTGCAAAAGCTCTTTATCTGGAAAAGGCCTGGGAGTATTCACTGAACGCAAGATTGGTGTGAGTGGATGGTGCAAATCTGGCAGCGAATGACATATTGGGCAACATGGAGAAGTGTAGCTTCAGCGAATAGGAGATGATGGATCTTGTCACCCTCCCCCTCAGCCGGGTCACCTCCAGACTTCTGGGCTCAGCTCTGGGAGACACATTTTGGGGAAGGCATTGCTGAGTTGGAGAGTGTTCAGAGCAGAGCGGCCAGGACGGTGGAGGACCTTGTGTTTATACCACGACATCATCCATTGAAAGAATCCACTGGGGATGTATAGCCTGGAAAAGATACAACTATTTTCACCTACTTGACAAGCTGTCATGTAGAAGAGGAAGTAGATTCGCAGTTTGGCCCCAGACGGTAGAATATGGAAAAATGGACAAAATTAGACTTGATCAAAGGGCAAAGTGAACTTCCTTATGACGGGAATCAGGCAGAAGAGAAATGGGTTGTCCTGTGAGGTAGGAGGGTGCCCCTCACCAATGGTCTTCAAGACAAGGCTTGATGACCACTTTGGGGGTGCATTGTGGTGAGTATTCCTTTTCTGAGCTACACATGGGGTAGAAATGGTCTCTGAAGTCCCTCCTAACTGAAATTCTGGGATTCTTTGATACATTCCAGGCATGAGGGGTATATGAAGGCACAAGATGGGAGAGGGAATATCATGCTCAGGGATGGTGTCAGAGTAACTGACGTAGCAGTGAGGAGGAAGTAAGAGTGTGTCTACTTTTCCTTTTCTCATGGAATGGGAGTGTGACCTTCAGTGGAAATCCTTGCAAGGATTATTGTCATGTCTGTCTTTAAGACAGACATGATTCCATTAGGGGGAGGAAATGAGGAAAGCTGGTTATGAAGGCTGAGGGCCTAAAGGGAGCAGCTGAGAGTAAAGCAAAGGGTTGGTTCCATGAGTGGGCTAGGGGGTGGTGAGCGGAAGAGCTGTGGGCCTAGGGAGAAGCAGAGCTGAATGGAGTCAGGATGAGGCTTTGGAGGTGGCCACGTGGGCCTTTGGCTTGAACCTCCGGGGGGGGGGGGGGGGGGGGATTGAGACGATCAGAATTGAGGAGTAAGTTCAATAAGTCTTCACGATGTCTTGTTATACACAGGCACTCAGTGGTTCCTCTGTCCCTTACTGATCCTCAATTCTGGCTCAGGAAAAAATACACTTTCCAGGCATTTCTCTTAGAAATAAAGAAAGCTTGGTAAACGTGGGCTTGGAATCACAGAATGGGTCCAAGGGTCAGGAAGAAGTCAAGTAGGAACACTCTGGTTATGGCGAGTGCCTCAACAGCTAACACAGATTAGGGGTACACTTAGAAGATCGTAGGGTGTTTGATAAAGATCCAGAGGCAACGGGATCATGGCTAGAGAGCAGGCCTCCTAGGAGCCAAGAAGCCCTGTGTTCAATCTCTATCTTTGGCACATGTACATACATATGAAAAAATATATAATATGTATATATACTATACACATCGTATATGTATAAATGAAATAAACATATACACAGAATGCATCTATCATATACACATGTGCATATACACACAGTACATATTATGAATATATTGTACGTATGTACACAATACATTATGCCGGTATGTTATATATGTGTGTATATGTGTACACATATACATACACACATATGTACACAAACACACAACTAACTTCCATTCTTGGATGATGAAATTGCCTCTGCCATTGTAGGTATACCCATATCCATAGCCATACCCACATGCATACACACATGTATATGTATACACATGCATACACTATGTATATCTGTGTATATATGTGTGTATAGGTATGTTATATATATAACCACAACTATATATAGCATATATAAGTATATAGGCATTGTATAGAGGCATATAGCATGTATAGGGGTATGTATGATATACACGAAGATGCCATATACATGTAGATACACATACACACCTACACAGGCACATGTGTGTTATTCACATATGTACACATGTATGTACGCATTACACAATACACACATACATGCATTGGCAGAGGGAATTTTGCCATCCACAAGTTCCCTCCACCAGTGAAATGACAGGTCCTGTATTTATCCACTATGATTTGCATAGTGTCTGGAATATAGGAAATACTTAATGAATGTCTATCACTTTGATTGATTTGGCAAGGCATTGGACCAGGGCCCTTTAAGACTCATCCGCCTGGCTTCCAGTCCTGTAGCCAGGGCTGTGAGTCACCGGGAGTGGAAACCCAGGTTCTCTGTCTATGACTCCTGGATGGTGGGAGTTGTACTTTAGGGTCTGAAGGAGGAGGTCTCTCCTCAGGCCTTTGAGAGGCGGATTCTGGAAACAGGAATTTCTCTGCTGTCCTGATTTTCATGGCTAGTTCTACAGCCATTCCCTTGTACCTTGGTACGGGCAATCTAATAACCAGCTTTCAGAAGGACAGACAGCATAATGAATGGATTGTAAAACTCACTCATAAAAACAGTGGAGTGTCTCAAAGCGTGTGCGCTATCCTCTCTCAATTTACTATCCAGACAGCTTTGCATTTTCATATAATTTGCAAGTTTCCTATTAAAAATAAGCATTTAATGTGTGTGCAATTAATTTTAATTTTTCCTCTTTCCCCCCTCCAGGTGATAAAAAAAGAAAAATAATTTTTTACAGCCCTGACAGAACATTGATAATGTAGCCACAGAGTTCATTAGGTGGTAATTAATGTATGTGAAGTATCTTGTAAATATTATGTGGTAATAGCTCTAAGTAAATACATACTGTATATTTGGAAGTGCCGGCTTCCTTGAATAAAACGGTCCCTAATTAATTCATTTAGAGAAGAAGTCGGTGTCACCTCTGATTGTCTCATAGAACTGGTGTCTTGCTTTTGGAAAGGTGGCAGCCAGGAGCTCGTGGTTAATTACAGGGTTTTGACATTGGTGGGGACCGTCCTGGCTTCACTAACTGGATTGGACAGATGCCCCTGGATCTCAGCCTGCCATTGTTGCAGAGGATGCTGGGAGGCTCCAGTGACAAGGCCCATTAGGGATGTGGAAGGTGGCAGCGGGGACCTGGCAGACACGTGGCTCTTTCTAGAGCGCCTCTTCACCTCCGGCTGCTTAATGATCTCCGATAGACAGAGGATGCCCGGCTGGCCACTCTGCCTCCTCCGCGAGGATAGACCGGCCGCTGGCTTTTTGTCCCTTTGATCCTTTTGAGCGGCTCATGAAAGGTATCTGCCTGGTGCTGGCGGGGGGGACTTTCTGTTTCCCCTTAAAGTGGGGCTCACCTGAGCTGTCCCTCCTGCAGATGCTCCAGAGTCGTTAAGGGGAATAGAAAAAGAAGAAAGTCCACTCTGGGTAAAGGAGTGGAAGGTTTTCTCCGCCCCGCCTCTGTCTGTGACTTTTCTTTTAAAAGTCTGCGTTCAATCTTGACTGTCAGGGCCTGAGGTATTCTTTGAGGATCTTGGTGTATCCTGGGAGGCAAGTTTCTCTTAAAATTTACTTTATTGGGAACAGAAATGTCTTCTGTGAGGGAGGGAATCATTTTTGTTTTTATCAACTTGCCTTAAAGCTGGATGGGACCTCAGAAGACACCCAGATCAGCCCCTTTATTTTATAAAGGAAGAAATTAAGGCCTAGAAAGGTTAACTAACTCGACCAAGGCCACAAAGAGAGTCAGTCTATAGGAGCATAGACCTAGCATGGAGGAAACTTGGAGAGACAACCTAATTTTATAAATGAGGAGGTTGAGACCCAGAGAGGCTTGCCCAAGATTGCACAGATTCCAAGTAGTGACACCATGATTTGAACTCAGGTCTTTCAACGTATTCATTCTCTCTATTATATGAACCTGCCTCTGCTTTCTTTTATTGAGGCTTCAATGGTCACTTACGCCATACTCTTCCCCTTTAGGACTATGCACTTTGTCCTCTGTTCTCATCCATATCTATCACCCTCCATCTGTATCCAGCAGAGAAGGCAGCTGCTTAGGGGGTATAATGCAGTAGCTACAAGGATGGCCTCCCCTTAGGAAATATCCCACCCTTCTAGTCGCCTCAGCCCCTAATGCCTTATCACTTCTACTTGAGATCCCTCTGATAGGGGCCAAAGCTTTCCAGTTCCTGGAAGTACAAGGGTGTCTCCAATCCAGCCCAATTGTAAATTACCAGCTGCAGGCTGACATACTGTTCATTTAATTCTCCCTCAAACATCATCTACCCTGGAGGGATTATAGGATCATAGTTCTAGGGCGGAAAGCTATCTCAGAGGCTACCTAGTAAGCAGGGCAGTTTGAGTAAGAAGGGGATTACTGTATAATGAGACTGGAACACATTATTATGCCACATTTACAGATGGGAAAATGGGGAAGAGCGTTTCTTTTGTTTTTTTTTTTAAGGGACTTGTCACCAAATTGTCAGTAAGTGTCAGAGGCGGGATTGGAACCTAGGACTTAGCATAGTATTGGAAAAACAGTGCAATTACCATGGAAAGATTGCAGAACGTGGGGGTCCTAGAGCCTGAATTGAAATGCTGACTGTCACCTACTGCCTGTGTGACCTTGGTCAAGCCATCTCTCTGGGATTCAGCTTCCTCACCTGTAAAATGAGGGTGTTAGACCCAATGACCTCCAAGCTCCCTTCTCGGTCCAGGTGAGCTGAGGTCTTCTCTCTGACTGGTGAGTCCCTCCCTGGACCCACAAAATCACGAGGAGCCTCAGTTATGCTCCTCTCTTTCAACTCTCCAGTCCCTATGTGGGTGCCTTCCTTCCTTCCTTCCCCATTCCCGATCCTCTTCCCTCCCTTCAAACGAGCTAATATCTGTAAAAGTATGTAGCACAGTTCCTGGCACACAGGAATGTTTCTTCCCTTCCCCTTTTCTCCTTCCCTTTTTCGGTTCTTTTTAATATTTTTTCCCCACTAGAACATGAAATTCTCACTGGCAACAGACTGTTTTCTTTCCTTGTTTTTGTGTCCTGAGCACTTTGCACAATGGTTGGCACATAGTAAATGCTTAATAAATGGTTTTATCCATCCATCCATTCTATCTATCTATCTCTCTATCTATCATCTATCTATCTATCTATCTATCTATCTATCTATCTATCTATCTATCTATCTATCTATCTATCTTCTATCTATCATCTATCCATCATTTATCTATCTTCTATCCATCCATTCTATCTATCCATCTATCTATCTTCTATCATCTATCCATCCTATTAATCTATTTATCTATCATCTATCAATCATTTATCTGTCTTCTATCCATCCATTCTATCTTTCTATCTATCTGTCCTCTCTCTGACTTGATTTTGTTTCATTCGTTATTAAAACTTCTATTGGTATTTTTTTGTTTACATGACCTTCATTTCTGAATCGTGTCCTTCCATTGGGTGAATTGTTTTCCTGCTTCTCTTTCCTTCCCTCTCCTTATTCCATTTCATTTAGCCCTTGTTGCTGCCCTGCCTTGTCGGACTTTCTAATTGCTTCCACAGCATTGATTGGCCTCTCATCCCCAGAGAGGCTGTGAGCTCCTCGAAGGCAGAACCCATATCTTTGATTGTGGTCATTCTCCCTGAAGAAGGCCATCCCAGCACCATCACCACTGGGGGTAACAGTTGGTGCCCAATTTCTTCTTGCTTGGTTGAGCTGGAGCTGTTTTCTGCTCTGAGTTCAGATCTCACCCGCAGCAGCATCCGAGGACATTGTCACTGGATTAGCCGCTGGTAAAGAAGGGCAGCTGAGCACTCCATCACAAGTAGATGGTCACATGAAGAAATTGCATGGGCTTTGTAACTTTTACTTTGTGTTCTCACTAAAACAAGGTACGGGCAAAATAATTCAAGATCATCATTGCTTTAGACCTGGGAGGGACCTTGGAGGTTGAGGCATTCAACTCCCTCTCTTTTCAGATGAAAAGCAGAGGTCTGGGGAAGGATTGAGTCACCTAAGATAACAAAGGGAAAAGAGGAAGGGAAGGGATACGCATTTCTGTACTGCCCACCATGTGCCAGACACCACAAATGTTATCTATTTATCTTCACAACAATTCTGTGAAGTAGGGACTGTTATAATTACCATTTTACAGTTAAAGAAACTGGGGCAGAAGTTCAGTGACATGTCCAGGGTCACATAGATATTAAGTGCCCAAAGTTGGATTTGATCTCAACTCTTCCTAACTCCAGGCCTGGCCTTCTATGTACTGTGCCACCTAGCTGCTGAGGGTTTGAACTCAGGTCTGCTGAGGGTAAGTAAAGCATTTTTCCTACTATATTATGATGTCTCATCACAGATTAGAGATAGAAGGGTCCTCAAAGGACACCTAGTTCAGCTCACTCATTTTACCTAGGAGGAAACTGAGGCCCAGGGAGGCAGAAGTAGTGTTTCCAGATCACCAGATCTGGAATTGGAGAACCCAAGTTCGAATCTTGGCTTATTACCTGTGTGATTTGGGGCAGTCACTTAACCTCACTGGGTCTCAGTTTCCTCATCTGCAAAATAGGGTGTCTGGACTTAGATGGCCTTTGGAGTTCCTTCCAGCCCTAGGTCTTGGATCCTCTCAGGGTTGGAAGGGGAGCCACTTAAGAGGGCCAGGGTGTGACCCTGATTTCTCTGACTCCACATGCATCCTCTCTCTGCTACATCACTCTGCCTTATCCTTGCTGCAGAAATATCCCCTGTGAGCTGCTCTGTATTCCATCTGATGGAGTGTGGCCGGCCAGAGGGTGGGAAGCTAGGCCAAGGTCCCCATCAGAGAAAGGCTTTCCATCTGGAGGTTATGATGGATAGTAATGGGGCCTCCCTGCCCTTTCACTGGGGTTACCAAGGTGAACAGGCAGGCTTCCACAGATCGAGGGAGCTGGCAAGGACCTGGCTGCCTTGAGGCATAGACTTGCAAAGTATTTAGAGTTAATGGCCCTGCTGATTTAGGGACCTCTTCTAACCCCTGGGCCCGATTAAGGGAAGTGGATGTGTTTTTGCTGATGGTTCCACAAAGTCAAGTCCAAGAGCCTGGACCTAGTGTAGACAGATCTTGCTGGCTTGGTCTTGAATTCTGGGACATTTCCTCATCTGGCACTGCAGATGAAAATACAAGCTGATGTGCCTTGGGGAAGCATCACATTTTTGTTGCACTAATGGCTCCTGTTTCTTTTCAAAGAAATACATCTTTATTTTTGTCTTGTGTTTTTACATTCTAACTTGCTGAAGCCCTTTCACCTACAAGAAGGGAGAATAAACACAGGGGAAGAAGGATGAAAGGCGGGTTGGAGGCCAATGTCCCACCCACAGCACCACGGGGGCTAATCCCTCTTGATCACGTGCCTGCTAGGCAGGAAAACAGAAGAGACAACATTCGTTCTTTAGACAGGACAGTGATGTTCCATTGCTTTTATATTCCAAACCTTAGCCATTTCCTAAACTTTCTTTATTTTTAAAGTCTATAAAACACTTTGACCAATCCATGAAGGGACAAATTTTTATTAAATGTGTTTCATGTACCAGGCCCTGTGTTGGATATTGGGAACACCCCAAAGTGAGACAATCTCTGACCTCAAAGAGCTTACATTCTAGGAGACACAAGCATAACAGAGAGTGGTGACCAGGGAAATGAGCTTTTTTTTAATCTAAGGAGCCATAGGAAAACCAGGGTAACCTCAGGCAATGAATCAGGTCCCCCTTTCAGGTAGCAATTTATAATATTGATTGGATTGTTGTTCCCTGAACAAGTGGTGAGAGGCGGTCTACACCGGGGTGGTGGAGGTCACTGAGTATATGTGTCCAGTCAGGCTACAAGTTCCTTGAGGCTGGGGCCTGCCGGCCTTTTTTCCTTCCTTCCTCCGTGACTTTTCATAGCACCAGCCCCATGGGGAATCCTCACTCTTCCCTTACTCAGTAGAGTTGTAGACATATTCACAAGATCTCTGAATGGCCAAGCCCCTGTGTCTTGGGACTGGCTAGATCGTTAGGGTCCAAGTGAAGATTCATTGTTCAATTCTTTTAACTCCCTAAAGTCAGAGAATTCGTTAGAGGGAAGGAAGCAGAGGAGCAAGGTCTGTCATTTCTCTTCTTCATAACCATCCACTGAAGTCAAGATACTCTTATCCCCATTTCACAGATGGAGAAACCAGCCTCAGAGAAGGACTTTGCACATTTTGGACACTTTAAAGCCATTTGCTGAGTAGAGTGACTTTACTCTCAATCATACAGATGATCATCATCACCAGCACTAGCATTTATATGGAAATCAAGGTTTGCATATTTGATCATTACAACGATTCTGGGAGGTGAGAGTTATTTCAACTCATTTTACAGATGGGGAAACTTAGCCACAGAAAGAGGCTAAGTGACTTGCCCAGGGTCATACAACTAGTAAATGTCTAAGGCAAGATTTGAACTCAGGTCTTCCTGACTTCAGGCAGGCACTCTATTTACTATGCCACTCAGCAGACTGTCAGGATCAGGATTTGAGCCTGTCTTTTTTGAAATCTCTTTTCCAGGCTCTTCTGCCCCTGCCGGTATATTCCTTGAGGCCAAACCAGGCTAGGGGCAGGATAGGCGGTAACCCTTCTTCCCCACAGAGTATAGTTTGGGGCAGTCTTGAGAGCCTCCCAAATTCTACCCATATCCATTCTACTCCAGCTCCACCCCCAGGGGACTTCGGATGCTCCTAGGTATGTGTAGTTACAATATTTGGAGAGGTCCCACATTACTGACCACCAACACCATAACACAAACTTATTTATTATACCAGTTAGCTACTAGTTCTTAAGAAGTGGTCCTGGGATAGAGAGAAGGTTCTTTTCTGTTGAGAGAACAAAGGAAGTCATAGGACCACTGATTTAGAACTGGAAGGAACCCCAGAGTTTATCTCATACAGTTTTTACAGAGATGGAAACTGAGGCACAGACAAGTTAAGGGGCTACTGAGAGATTGCGCAGATGGTAAGTAGCAGAGGAAAGATTTGAATCCAGGTCCCCTAACTCTATAGTCTAATCTCTCTGCCCTGTACCATGTATGCTGTTTCTCCCTCCTACTCTGAGAGTCAATGAGTCTATGAAGTGACAAGGAGGCCAAAACAATGAATGCCTACAGATTGAGAGCATCTTATTCCTTATTCCACTGGGTGAGTAGGTGGGGGTGGGGGGAGGCAATGTGAGAAGAGGCATGGGTGGGGAGACACATAAGAGAGGAAAACAGTGGGGGAGGAACCCCGACTCAGCTTCACCTGCTGCACAGACTGAGCCTCCTTTTAGGCTTTCATGATGGGGTAAGCCATGGCCATTTTCCCTACTCCCCACATGCACTCACTCCCCTTTTCCAGAAAGCAGGGAAACACTCACTTTTCAGTTGACAATGGGCATCTTCTCAATACAAAGGCCCCTGATGGAATCCCAAGCCAAGATGGAACCTTCTTCGTTTTCTGAGCTGGAGCAGAGACTTCCTTGGAGGAGCCAGAGCCACAATCAAGGCGTTCCAGACACAGGACTCTAATAGTACAGTAATCAGCGGTAATCACCCATACTGCTTCTGTATAGGATACCTAATAGGATTCAGCAACTCTGTAGTGAATACATTTTCATTTACAGGACTAAATGCAAGCATACATTACCTGTTTAATTAAAAACAAAATTCTCCAGCCAACAATTTACTCCCTCTCTGGGGTGCATGTTACATACATTACTGATGTTTTCTTTAAATCCACTATTACCTATTCCTCAAAGAACCCAGAGTTGATTGTAACTGCCTTTGTGGGCTGCTATTGAGGAAGAGAGAACCCTGAGCCCGCTTTTCTCAGTTACTGAATGTCCTGAGTACAGGTTTGTTGCTGCTGAGTTGTTTTTATGGCCCTGTCTGATTCCTCATGAGCCCATTGGGTATTTCCTTGGCAAAGACACTGGAGTGGTTTGTCCTTTCCTTCTCCAGTTCATTTTACAGATGAGGAAACTGAGACAAACAGAGTGAAGTGACTTGTCCAGGATCACACAGCTAGTAAGCGTCTGAGGCCAGATTTGAACTCCTGAATCTTAGGCCTGGCTCTCTGTCCACTGTTCCACCTAGCTGCCGTGAGTACAAGTTAACTATTTGTAAGTGCAGAATGGATGGGTCTAAAATTTGCTCAAATTGGTAAAAAAAATATTCATTAGTTAACCTTGAGCTCTCTGGTACCATGAGGGGGCCACTGCCCAGCCTCTCACCACAGATGACCCCCTACCCTAGCCTTCCTCTGACAACCAGACCCCTGAATGTAATGCATCCTTTGGACTTTTACATCACTGTTTGGTGCTAAGTCCTTTAGTTGTGGACAAAATAGGCTATTTGGGTTACTTGGAAGGACTGACATTCTGTGTACCACCTTTGTAAAACCAATGCATTGAAATCTCTCATCATCTGCATCTCCTGGAAACCCCACCTCCATTCAAAGAATGACTCAATGGTCCCTTCCTGCATAGGCAAAGTTTCTTCTAATTCCCCCAATTGCTAGGACTTTCCTACATGGTGTTTGCTTTGTGTATACATGTACACACATGTATATACATATACACATACATATACATGTACTTACCCACACACCTACATATACTTGTAGACACCATGTAGAAATATAGTTTATGTATGCATATTCACGCACATACTTACACTTATACATATATACTTACAGATGTTATAAAGCATTTGTATGTATGTATGCATATATATATATATAAACACACACATGTTTTTTATTTCTTTATCTGTGACCATGTTGTATTCTCCTCAGTAGAATTAAAGCTTTTTGAAGACAGGGACTGTTCCAAAGCTCCAAAGAAACATGATGTGCACACATTTAGAAGCATCTCCCAGCTCAATGTTCACATGGATTATTTGAGCCCGACTTGGGGTAGAGCCTTCTGAGTTTGTATTGGTCTGGTCCACCATACTCAGCCACATTATACGTTAACCCCAACATAGTGATGTCATTTCGGCCTTCCTCAGCATGACAGGCACCAGCCAACACCCTGAGAGTCGGTGTGGCAAGTGGGCATAAATGATGTTTCAGGAGTTGGGAAGACCCAGGTTTTGAAACCCACCTCCAACACTTACTGTGTAACCATGGGCAAAGGATTCAATTTCTTTCTGATCCTCGGTCTCCTCATCTAAAAAAATGGGGATAATTAGTCTAACCAACTCATAGGCTTGTGTTGAGACCAAAATTTTATATGTGTTATATATGTACATGTATGTGTGTGGACACACATACATGCATGCACACATATACACATATATAGCATAACACAATGCAACTATATGGTATTGATACACATAAATTTATATATACACACATATATACACAATATGGTATCTGTATACATCTATAATATACAATATGCAGTATAGCACACATATGCACACACATAAATATACATAGGCACACGCACATGAATACACACACCAATATACCTATGTGTACATACAGACATGCAACTCTGCTAATTTAGGATTGACAGTAGTGAAGCCAGGACAAGCACCACCTCTCATTATCTCATTATACTCTCTCCATCACAGAGTCTCAGAGGTGGAAGGAACCCAGGTTGGCATCTCCACAATCCATCAGTTTACTATCTGCCGGGCACAGTGCTAGGAGGTAGAAGACAACAGCAAGAACAAAACATCCCCTACTCTCTAGCCACTTGTGTCCCAGCCCAGCTCGTAGCTGAGGGGAATCTCCACTGTGACATATCTCTCTGACAAGGAGTCATTCAACCTATGGCTGGAAGACCTTCGCTGACAAGGAGCCCACTCTTTCCCCAGGGATCCCATCCCCTTTCGGACAGCTCTGACGCTTAGGAAGTTTTCTCTCCCTATCAGATAGAAATCTATTCTGTTGGAACTTCCCACCACGGCTGTTAGTTTTGGGGCCGAGCAAAGCATGGCCGATCCTTTGCTCGATTCTGTCATCCTCGCCCATCGGGCGACTGGAAAGGAACTCCACCAGATGTGGAAATTAATACGGCATGTCAGTTGAAGTCTGCCTTTGCCACAGATTGTTTTCGATGACGAGCCAAGGCTGATGACTCAGAGTAATTGAGGCAATATTTCATGTGATATACGCATATTCCTCCTTGATATATCTGACTCTCTAACTAGCCATCATCCTATTTTATAATGTTATCATATTTTTAATTATATTGTACATACTTGTTTGCAGCTATTTGCTATATATCCAGGGTGACATTACTGTAAATTAGTTTTTACCCACTGGCTCTGACTGTTTTTCACTACAAACTGAGCCATAAATACCACACCTGAGAAAGCTGGTTCACATTATTTATTTCACTGATATGTGACCACCATAACAATATGTAAAGGCGAAATGCCTTGAGAGCTGGCATGTAAGAAACATGGGAGATGAATCCAGCCCATACCGTGGGACTCTCGGGTATAGCTAGTGTGCAATTGGGGGGGGGGCAGTTGATTAGAAAGTGGTCTATAAGACAGATGCCTGCTTCTTACCTGGAGAAGATGGCCTGGAGAGATGGGTCAAAAGGTGTTGGCTTTAATGAGATGAATCAAGATGAAAGTTTTTGCTTGCTAGCTGTGCGGTCCTGGACTGTGTGATTCTCTTATCCAAGAATCAATTTCCTACCATAAAAAAAAATTTAATTCCATAAATTAAATAAATAATTCAATTTAATCTAACAAATTAAATGTTTATGAAAACCCTACTATGTGCAGAGTGAGAGGGAGCATGCATCTGAGGAAGGGCCGTTGGAGGCCTTCTACCCTGATTTCTCATGAGGAAACTCGAGGCTAGTGTGATCAGGTGATTTATCTAAGATCACATGGGTAAGATCTTAGCTCTAGAGATGGGGCCATATGGGCCACCCCCCCCACCATTTTGTAGATGCGAAGAATCAGGGCAAAGAAAGAGAAGAGACTTTCTCAAGGTTATCAGCCTAATAGCTCTCAAAGATAATAGGAACTCCAAAGGCATTGTTCCTTCCATCATACCATAGTGCCTCTCTCTAAGGGTCCCAGTGTAAGCCTTAAAGTTAGGAAGATCTGGGTTCAAATACTGGTTTTATGACCCCAGTTGACTTTTTAGTGCCCTAGGCATCTCTCTAAGATTTATAAATTGAAGATGAGTTGAGGCTAGCCATCAGTGGATGAGGATTTCCACACTGTAACCCATACACTGATGAAATCTTAGGTCCATTCTCTCCTTCCTCCTTCCTGCAATGTGCAACATATTACGTTGGGCGCTATGAATATAACAAGAGTAGCTAGGTGGTGGATAGAGTGCTAGTCATATCTGAGTTCAAATTTGGCCCCAGAAACTTCCTTAGCTGTGTGACCCTGGGCAAGTCACTTCACCCTGTTTGCCTCAGGTTCCTCATCTGTAAAATGAGGTGGAAAAGGAAATGTCAGACCACTCCAGTATCTTTGCCAGGAAAACCCCTAATGGGGTCATAGAGAGTTGGACACGATAGAAATGACTGAGCACCAAAAATAAGTACGAGACATAGCAGTAAAAAATGAAACAATTCTTGCCCTCAAGAAGCTTATATTCTAGCAGGGAAATCCAACATATGTACCCGCTGGGAAATAGTAAGCATATATTAAGTAATATGGAATGATTTCAGGTAGGAGAGAATGTTAATTAAACTGCTGGAGCAGGGAATCAGGAAAGGTCTCATCTGGACGTCTTACCCAAGCTTTGCTTTCAGGAAAGCTAGGGTTTCTTGGAGCCCAATTGTCTTCCAGACTGAGGGGTTGGGAGGTTAATAAGATTTATCTTATTAAAGAAAGTTGAGTGACAACATGGTGGAACATTCTTCAGGTTGTTGGGCAAGATTATGAGAATCACAGGAAGTGATGGCCATTAAATCTCTTCGCTTCAAAGTTCCATAACTATAAATGTACAACACTCTGAATGTGAGATGTGTATTAGATTATCGGGTTGTTTGGGGATAGACAGATGACCACAGGCTCAGACTATGACCCTATGAAGCTGACAGCAGCTCATGAGACTAGCCTAGTGGATAGAACCAGTGGTTAGGAAGACCTGAATTCAAATCCCTCCTTTGATAATTACTAGCTAATTCACCTTGGACGAGTCACAAACTCAGTATGGCTCAGATGGACTGTGATATGTGTATGATAATTACTAGCTAATTCACCTTGGACGAGTCACAAACTCAGTATGGCTCAGATGGACTGTGATATGTGTATGGTCTATCCAGAGCCTTCATCTCTTTTGGTCTCTTTCTCTCCTTCCCTTCCTCTCATCCTTCCATAGCTCTCAGCACAGTTCTAGGTCCTCAATAAATGTTTGTCCTCCTCCCTGAAGAACTGACTTTAGGTACCAATTCCATCCCACAAATCTCCCTCAGAGAAAATAACACTGTTGCCCATAGGACCAGCAGGGGATCCAAGGGATGTCTGACATATTAAAAGCCTATTTCAGCTGCTCAGAGAAATCTGGTACATATTCCATCCCTGCCCACAGAGCCCTTGAGATACCCACAGCATGTCACATCCTGCAAAACACTGCAATCGCTCAGGGGACGGCCATGTGAGAGGAGACAGGCAGTATTATGGCAGAGGCCGTGAAGGAAAAGAAACATGTAAGAGAGAGCCTCTTGTCTCCTGAGCCAAATCCCAAGGCAGAGGCAGCCACTGCCAAGAGAAAGACCCTCATTCAGCAAAGCTTCAGAGGTAAGTAAACACATCGGGCCTCTCACTCAGCAGGCTGGTGGGAATAGCAGCTCTCCAGACGCACGGATTGGGGGCCTCTACCACCCCAGCCGGGACCAGCCTCAGATTCCTGCCCCTGAGACTTCTGGGCCTGCTGGGCCAAAGTGTGCTTTCTGCCCATCTAATACAAAGATGAACATTGTTGGCCAATCTGTCCTGATAAGACAGAGATTGCACTTTCTTTCATGATAATCAGATAGATGGGGTTGTGACTGAATTTGTAGGACATTCTGTTATCACTCGTATGTCCTCAGGTGGGTGGGTATTTTTTTCCATGCCCTAGCTCTACAGAATGACAAGGCCCAATTATGGACCACAGAAAATTCCCAGGAGGATCAAGGCTGTACCATGTCAGTTCACATGTGGCCCTCCGTTCTAAGATGTAGTAGCCAAGGTCACAGGCCACATCATCAAGGAAGAAAAGAGGGGGAAATCCAGGACTATCATTCTTCTGGTCTTATCTGTTTTCTGCCTTCTTACTTTCTCACATAGTGTGCTGGAACTCACAGGATGACTGGAATTGGTCCAGTCAGGGGACACCAGCAAGAAGGGCATGTTAAGCAGGTTTATGTACCTGTTCTCACCTTATTAGATGAGTAAAGTCTGATGTCCATATATGGTGGCCAAGCCCAGCTGACCTCCTCTGTCCCTATGCTTGTGATTAATGTCTGTACTAAATTCTTCCCTCCATGTGGGGCATCTCCCCCTAGCTACAGGAATATAGTTTTGCTTATTCCTTAAGATGCAAGAATTGGTCAGAGCGGCTGAGATAGCGGGTTGGAGAAATGAACACAATTGGTGACTGGTCCTGTGTGACTACAGGTGTTAAATGCTTCCTTCAGGATCTCATGATCAAGAACCTGGGAATTCCTGGTACTGGATCCTGGCCTACTCAGGTAACAGAGCTTTCCCAGCCCTCTGGCTCCTGCCTAACCTTCAGACTGGCAGGGAGGTCTGAGGCCTGGACACTGCTGTCAGCAAATGCGTGGTGCCTTGTGTATATGTGACCAGTGTCCCTTGCTGGAGTTTCATCCAAGTCACACCCATTAATGGTGGGTGGACTGCAGGGTTCTCTCCTGGTCCCTCTTCTCTTCTCCCTCTCCTATTACACTTGGTGATCTCTTCAGCTCCCACAGATTCAACCAGTATCACTTTACTGATGATTTTCAGATCTACTTCTCCAGCCTTAACCTCTCCCTTAAACTCCAGACCTACATCTCCAACTGCCAACTGGACATCTCAGATTGTTGGCCTTGTCTGCATCTTATGCCCAGTGTGTCCAAAACTGGACTTGTTATCTTTCCTCCCAAAACGGCAAACTCATCTGACAAGGGCATCACTATCCACATTTACGCAGATTTGCAACCTATGTGTCATCCTTGACTCTTCAATCAATGCTTCTCCCATCCAGTCAGTAGCCAAGTCACCTCTGTCTCCTGGCTCCCTGTCTTCCTTCCAGGCCCAGTGAAAATCTTCCCATCTATGAGAAGCTATTCCTGATGTCCTTAATTCACAGCCCTTCCCTCTGTAACTATCTCCAAATGACCTTATTTACATGCCTCCAATGGCCTGTAAGCTCCATGCAAGCAGGCACTGACATTTGCCTTTTTCTTTTTTAACCCCTAGCACGTAGTACAATGCCTGAAGCATAGGAGGCATCTTATTAATTGACAGATACAGTTAGGTGGCTGCAATAGGGTCAGGAAGGCCTGATCTGACCTTCAAGGCTGACCTCAGACAGGTGTTGGCTGTACGACCTTGGGGAAGTCTCAACTTTTGTTTGCCCAATTTCCTCGGTTGTAAAATAAGAATAAATGTAAGATGAAAGTATCCCCTACCTGGCAGGGTTGTGAAGGTCAAATGAGATACTATTTGGAATGTGCCTAGCTCAGTTCCTGGCACATAGTAGGAGTTTAGAAAATGGTTATTTCCTTTCCCTTGGCATCAGAAGATCATCGGATCATGAATCTAAGGAGAAAAGGAATCTTAGAGACCATCTACAACATTGTTCTCAATTTGCAGTTGAGGAAACTGATGCCAGGAGCAGTTAGAAGTAGGTATCACATGGCAATAGGTGATAGGGTCTCAGATTCAGAGGTCCTCTATTTCAACCTCCTTCTCCAAGTTAAGGAAACAGATTCAGAGAGAAGTGACTTACCCAAAGTCAAACAGACCATAAGAGTCAGACGAAAGATAGAAACCAGGTCCTCTCATTCTGGAGCCTAGGTTCTTTCCTCTGCATCCCAACATCTCCCCAAGACAAAGTGAGGAGTGTAGCTTCAAGACCTGGGTTCACATCCCATATCCTTCACTTACTTAAGAGATGCTGTGACCTTGGGAAAGTAATTTTATCTCTCTAGTCCTCAGTTTTAAAACTGTTCATCTCTAAAATCCCAAGATGATATTCTAAATAACTATTTAAAAAAACAGAACATGATTAATGCCTCAATAAGGTACAATCAAGATGCTATGAGAGTTTCAAGAAGGAATAATTTATGACTGGGGAAATCAAGGCATCTTCTCACTTCCTGTAGGAAGAGGTGGATTGAAGGTGGAATCTCAGGGTCAATCAGACACACACACACACACACACACACACACACACACACACACACACACA
>NW_027185798.1:10935497-10951076 GCF_028583685.1 Petaurus breviceps papuanus | reverse complement strand
ACACACACACACACACACACACACACACACACACACACACACACACAAACCCCGGGGGATCTACATTCACCTACGGTGACACCTAAGCACAGGTTGTGGCTGAATGATCTCTTCTGATAACTGGTTAATCTCACCCTGAAGGCCTGACTGCCATGTGGCAGTGGAGAAGATATTTATTCTGTGTTTAACATGCCTCACACCCAGTTTGCTCACTCGCTCCTTCACTCACTGCTGCGCTGAGGGCTTGTTTATATCACACTACTCTTGCATGTTATTTTATGCAACACTTTGCTATCAAAACAAATAAAGAGTCTGAGCAGCTTCCATCCCAAGGGAGAAAACAAACAAACTTTTTCCTAGTGTTATCAAGTTCTGGGCTCAGGACCAGATAGGTCCTCCTGTCACACAGCAGAGAGGTCCTTTTTCCTTCCAGTTAACTCCTGCTCTCCCTTTCAGGGAAGGCTTTACCAAAATAAAAGGAAAGAACTTGGAATTATTTCTTATCAATCAGTTGATACAGGAGTTCAAGCTTTATAGAAAACCTTGAGCACAGACACGGGTGGTGAAAAGATGAACTGACATGGCTGCAGGGTAGGGAAGCTTGGTGACTCATCAATATTAAATAGTCAAGGGTTGGATTCATTAGTGGACTACATAGTTTGAAATATTAAACCTGGAAACCGAATTACCTTCCTAATCTGTATTTGGCCACAGAGTGGGATTCTTCAGGAAACCCAGTTTTCCTGGCTATTTTATGCAGACTCCTTTATCGTTCCCTTAACAGTCAGGGATCCTTCACCATTCCTCAAAAATGGTCATCTATACTCTGACACTCTGGTGAATCTGTGACCTCACTGATGTGGGCATTATCTCTGATCAATCAATTAACTAATCAATCAGCATTTCTTAAATACTTTCTATGCACCAGCCACTCTGTGAGGTGGTAAAGATACCAAGATAAAAGTGAAAAGGTTCCTGACTTCCAGAAGCTTGAACTCTGTTAGAGGAAACAGCACATATACATACATATATGTATACACATTGATACATATACACACATATATACAGGTATATGTGTGTATATAGACAGATAGACACACATGATAAATAGAGACAGATGATAGAGAGATAAAAGGCTAGACAGACAGACAGACAGATGGACAGAAAGATAGATTAGATAGATAGATGATAGATGATAGATAGATAGATAGATAGATAGATAGATAGATAGATAGATAGATAGATAGATAGATTGAAACTGAGATGCACCAGACACTTTGCTAAGTGCTAGGATACAAAGACAGAAACACAAAGGTCATTGATCCCAGGAACTTACAAGATTGCTAAACATCTTTGCCTACTCATCTTTTGCTACCCTTGTCTATACCCTCCCAAAAAACTTACCCAGAAGGTGTATCTCATGTACTGGAAGCCTTTCTTCCTTCCTTTCTGATGTTATGGGATGAAGCAGTAATATTAGTTATCCTTACCTCTGCGTGAGTTGGTATTTTGCTTTGGGGGCTTGCTTATGAGCAGGATCTTGTGATTTGCTGATCGGGATTCTGAGTGGCCATATGTTCAAAGCCCAGCTACTCAGATGTAAAGGCTCTCTCAGTCCAGGAATGTATGTAAAATATATAACAATATTGTTTTAATTCAGGCAGTCAGAGCCTTGTCTGTTGGTCTTTATTTCTCTGTAGTTACTCTGTATTTTCTCTGAAGTTCAGGGTGTTGACTTTTCCCCTGAACTAGTGAATGTAATTCAAAAAGTTTGTTGACCCCTTAAACAGCTAACTTTCCTAGTAAAGCAGATCTAAGAACCTGTGCTAGCAGTCATCCTGGGGATGCCAGTGTGGTTGCTGCTACACCAATTTCAAAGCCAAGCATGAGCAGCTTTCCAGAGGATGCTGCTGTGAACAGCTTTCAAGATTCTGATTATACACTATAGTGAACTCTATTTATTCAATAATAAATTAGAGCAAAACATTCATAGAAAATCAAGGTACAGCATTCACCATGTCACAACTTAACAACTTATCACTAAAATGGCCACATAGTTTTCACCAAAGGTGTCACATAGTTTTAAATAAAGTACAATCATTTAGTCCATCACAAAATCTTTAATTCAATCACAAAGTACAGAAGTTAAAGTTCTCCACCTCTGGGTCACAGTAAATCATAATCTTCTTAGTCAGTACACAGTATACAAGTAAAGTCTTCTTTCAGCTTGACTCAAGGTTGTCTCTCAGCTTCCATGGTTCCTCTTCCATGGTCCCAGCTCCAACTGTCACTTGGGTTCAAAGGCAGGCAGCTCCCAGTTCCTTGTCCAGCTCTTTGTCTAGTTCTTCATCCAGTTCCCATTCCATATTGAAGTTCACAGCGTCCAGTCCACCTCAAGTCCTTCACAGTTTCTGTTTCTAGGAAGACAAAACTTTACAGAGCCACAATAACATTCATGCACATTGCCGGCACCATCATCAATTCACTATCTTCCTATGAAATCAACTCAGACCCACCAACAAGGTCTGAGAACTCAACACAAATCATCAACATAGAAATCAACATAGACCCACAAACAAGGTCCAAGAGGTCAGGAAAAATCATCAGTAAAATCCCAGGATATCCAAAACCCTCCTCCAGGACTTTTGTAAACATACAACCAGAAAATCCTCTTTCAGGGCTTCCAGTGAGGTCCCAGGGCTTCTGTACAAAGTATCACAAACAAATATCAACACAGACAGAGCAGACAAACAGAGTGCTGGGATACCACAAGTTTTCTCTTTCTTGTCTCTGCCACCACAAGAGTCCTCTTCTCAGTTCTGCTCTCCCTAGCCTGTAAATTCTCTTTATATATGGTCATTAGCTCTTCCCCTTCCTGTTGCAGGAGTTCATGAGTTCTAGGGTTCACACATTTTGTGTCTTAACAGACTTGATACAAGGTTCAAAAGAAACTTGAACTAAAACAAAGTGTTAATTCAATAGCTGAAACAAGTGCTTGCTATTACACCAACTCATCTTTTTCTCTCCTTATTTTAATTTTTTGTACTTTTTTTATCACTCTCCCTTCTCGAATCACAGAGTAAAATAAATTAAAACAAAAATCCTTGAATAAATAAGCCAAGATAAGTAAAACCAATTTCCTTATTGGTCATGTCTCAAGATGTCTCATTTTGTACCTGAGTCCATCATCTTTTGGCCAAAAAGCAGCTAGTAGATTTCACTATTCCTCTGGAATCATGGATGGCCATTGTCTTGATCAGCATTCTTCAAACCTCTCCATTTTTAAAAACCACATTATTGTTAATATCATTATACAGTTTGTACTTTTCCATTACCCATGATAATTGCCCATACCATTGTATAGACAGAGGTAATTATTAATTAATAATCAATTGCTAGCATTTATACAGCCCAAACATGTGCCACACACTGTGCTATGCAATGTGCATATGTTTTCTCATTTGATCCTCACAACAACCTTGAGAGGCAGATACTATTGTTATCCCTCTTTTATAGCTGAGGAAACTGAGGCAGACAGAGGTTAAATGCCTTACCCAGGATCATACAGTCAGGAAGCATCTGAAAAGAGTCAGAATTTGAACTCAGTTCTTTCTGACTCCAGGCTCAGGATTCTATCCACTGCTCCATTTTAGCATAATGACTAGGGAATCTGGGTTTGAGTCCCACTTCTGATGCTGTGTGACCCTAGACAAGTCATGTAACTTCTCAGTGACCTGGGCAATGATCTAAGACTATGATTTTTGGAGGAGTTTCTGGCCTTCATTGGCTGGGAGACTTACCTCAATTAGAAATCACAGATCTAATCCCTGATGATATTACTCCTAGAGAATTCATGATGTGTAATATATTGCAGCTTGCACACACCAGTCACAGGCTTCTTTCAGATTTGGAACTGGAAGGGACCTTAGAGGTCACCCTGTCCAACTCTCTTTTCTACAAATGAGGAAACAGAACCCCAATTTCTTCTTGGTTACATAGGTAGTAAGTAATCGGGCAAAGGTTCAAACTATGGTTGAAGTTAGGGGTCAGTCTGTGGCTGGGGTAAGAAGTCAGCCTTGGGTTGAAGGAATGGGACAGTCTATGTGATTAGTTTAAGGTCAGTCTATAACAGTGTTAGGGATCAACCTATGGTTGGGGTCAGAGGTCAGTCTTTGGCTGGGTTAAAAATCAGACTGAAGCTGTAGCTGTGAAACATAATTAGCTCAAGGTGATAAATGAACCTTTGTCTTTGTTCTTATTATCCATGAATGATGTCTTTGACAAGAAAATAAATATAGGAAATACTGAAATGGTCACTCAGCAAGCACTGGGAAAAATGATGGGCATTTCTCTATGGGGTAGGACCACGTGACTAATGAGGAAAGACCCACAAGAGACCAGGGGGAGCAAGGAAAGGCTCCTGGGTGCTTCATACAGCCAGAACAGAAGACACAGGAAGGTCTGCCCAGCTAACAGATTGGCTCCAACAGAGCAAGAACGGCCATCTGGGATGCCAAAAAATCAAGACGAGTCACTGATCCAGCCTTTAGAACAGAGATGGAAACAGCCCGTGTGGGATTGTTGATTCCACTGTTCATTCAGGATTGTTCATACCAGTTTTCATTTGCGTGGTCTGTGCTCTCATTATAATGGGTGACAACAGGCCTGCTTATGAATATCAATGGTCTCTATCTTTCTCTGAGCAGTCAAGAAAAATATGAAGCTTTATATCTGAATGCCAAATTCAGAGAGGGCCATGGTGTGAAGAGAATCTATGGTGTGGAGGTATATGTCGAGTGATGTTGTAAGTAGGACAGGCGAAAGCTGGCGCTGGAAGGCGTTAAGAGAAGACTTCTATTGCTTACATAATAAGAAGATATTTTAAACTTAAACCACTGCAGAAAAGACAAAATAGCTGGAAAGAATGAAAATGGAAGAGGAATGGAGAACCAAAGGAAATATTTAATAGTATTGGTCTGTTGGTGGCTGGGGCAATTGTCAGTGGAGAAGAATTGGAATGGCATTTGCCTGATTCATCTAATACAAGGTGATCTCTGAACAGGGATAGTAATGCCCATATAAGCATTTTATCATAGGTTTAAGTGACTCGGTGGTCATTTGTATTTGGCATTTTAAAAGTGAGGAAACTGAGGATCAGAAATGTCCAATGTATGTATATGTGCATCTATCTATCGATCTTTCCATCTAACATACATAGTGCTTATATGTTTACAGTCGACTTATGTCTACACACATAAATATGTTTATGCATACATGTATATATGCATATATGCACATGTGTGTACACACAGTGACGCGTAGGAGATTTCAGACACTGCAATTGATGGGTGGGTATTTTGGAGCAATGGAACCCATTCGATCATACCATACAAGTAGCCTCCAACCTCCTCTACCACTCAATGACAGAGGCCATATTCAAAGATACTAGAAGGAACTATGATTTGGTGACCCAATGGAAAGAGCTCTGGAGTTCATATGCTGACTCTGCTGTTCATTACTCATATGACCTGGGGCAGGTCACGTAGTTTTCCTAGCTCTCAGTTTCCACATCTATAGTAACAGGAGGTTGTTGGACTCAGTGGCTTCTGAGCTCTTTTATAGCTCTGGTTTTGAGATCCCATTTCATCAGTATGGGAACCCCTGGCTACTAGTCTATGTCTTAAAATCAATAAGTACTAGTAAGCTGCCTGAGACTCAGGGAGAAGAGAAGAACCAGAATGGAATGGAACGGGAAACTGACAAAAAACTCTAATATTTATTCATCTCAGTGCTGTGCTAAGTTTGGGAGCTATAAATATAAAAGTAAACACAGACCCTGCCCTCAAGAAGCATACCTTCTAACAGGGGGGATGACACATACAGGGAAGTGGTGACCACGGAGTGGTATTTCGGTCTGGAAAGTTATTAGGGATGGTAAGGGGAGTTATAGGATAGAAGACTGATTGATGTACCCTTTTCAGGATCAGTGTCAGAGTACAGTTGATTTTATTAGAAAAATAACCACTTCTACCCTTGGAGTCAGGAAAACCTGGATTTAGATCTTGCCTTAGATACTTACTGGCTTTGTGACCCTGAGCAAATCACCTAATCTCTTGGTGCCTCAGTTTTCCTCAATTGAAAAAAATAGTGGATTGGATTTGATGGCTTCCCTTCAGCTTTAAATCTATGATCCTGTAGTCCTTTGGGTTCAATAACTGGAAAGTAGGAGAAAGAGGTTGACGGGGCAGGAAGGCTGCATGCATATGATAAGGAGGCTGGCGAGAAGATAGTTGGGGATGGGCTGAGACCTGATGGGTGATATCAGGAGGCAAAGTCCCAGAGGAGGAGTTCAGTCCTGTCCAGTCTGCTTTCTGGTCCAGAGGCAAGCCAGCTCACAAGCAGATGGCTGGGAAATGATGTTTGTCCTTCATTATTGAAGAGGACCATGACATCAGGGAGGTGAAGCCGTGACATGCAAGAGAACTGGATTTAAGTGGGGGAAGGCTTCTGGGCAGCAGAGTTCATTGGAGGTAGGATTTAAACCCAGGTCCTGCTGGACCCATGCCCAGCAATCAGGACACCCTCATTATTCCTTCAAAGGTAGCCAAAGAATTTTTACAGATGAGTTTGTCTGCCAGGAGCCATGTTAAAACCATAAAGAAATACCTCCCCTACTCAAATCTTTGTACAGTTTGGCATCCTGTGACTTCAGAGATGAGAATCACTATCAGAAGTCACATGGAGGGGAGAACCATTAAAGCGTCCCATTAAAACTGGTTGTTTTGTTTTCTGGGTATGATAAGGCAGTTTAGCAGCCAGATGTCCCCATGCCACTCGCATTTCCAATGGGAATGAGTGTTCCTTCTTGATCTGTAGTTTCTCTAAAGAGAAGACAAAAACCTGGTTTTGTCTCTGGGTCACAGCACCTGGATGAATTAATTGTGCAACATTCCACTCTAAAAAAACCTTTTGTTATTTTCATAATTCTAGCACCAAATTTGTCTATGCGCACCAACAACAGGTTTGACAGAACCGTCTTTGGCCCAGGGGTATTAGGAGAATCACCTTCTTCTTTGTGGACATCCTTTCTTTAGCTGACGTACATATATCAAACTGCCTGAAGTTTGGGAATATTCACCATACAGTGTCAGGGAAATTGTGGGAACAGAAAAACTGACAGGGCTTGGAAAAATGTGATCCTCCTTCCTGGTCCTTGTTATGCTTATTCTGTGTGGTCCTGGCTGCCAGTTTGGTGGGAGTAGTAGTCAAAATCTTGAACAGCATCTATGTTTCCTGAGAATTTGTACCCAGCCCAGTTTGCCATTCCAGGGCCTAGAGGAGGACACCCTACTTCTAAAGTGGGGCCTAAATGCTAATGATGGGAGGGAAGCACCTGGAGACAGAGAATGAGAGTTCAAATTCTGCCTCCAATGTGGCCTAGGAAAGGTCACTTCACTAGGCCTCATTTTCCTAATCTGTAAATGGAATGGAGTAGGTGAACTAGATGGTGTCTCAGGACCCTTCTGGTCTAGAGCAAAAATGGAAGACAAGGAGATAACTCAGAGAAGAGATGGTTTGGGATGATGAGGAGGCTTACAGGGGGAAGGGACTACCAGGTGGTCGTGGAACACAGTGGAGCTAACTGGACTGTGTGTGGACCGACTGTGGTCTCACTAGCTCCATGCAGGACCAAACTGAACTCTGCAGCATTAGCTTGCTCTATAATTCCATGCCTAAACAGCCTGGCAGAAATACGCGGTGGGCGGCACACAGCGTACAAAACATCCGATGTGACTAGAGGCGCCAGGAATAGTTCTATTGTGAATTAAGGTGATTTAGAAACGCCTCCAAAATCAAAGTATGGTACTTCAGAAAGAGGAGAATAAAATACCAGTGTTTTATGGGAAGGAAGCTGTGCAGCTGGAAAACTGTTGAGATTTGGAAATGGAGAAATGGTACCTTTCTGAGAAGCAATAAGGTAAGAATACACGGGGTAAGGATGCTATTTGACCATACTCCAATTCTCATTAAATGCAGCCTCATTTAAAAATTTTTTTACTGCCTACCCTAACTGGCTACACAGATTCAGAAATGTATAGTGAGGGGAGATTCTTCACTAACCACGTACAGGACAAAATGTGGGAATTGGAACTTCCTTTTTATTCTTTTTTTTTTGGAGGGAAATTGGGATTAAGTGACTTGCCCAAAGTCACACAAGTAGTAAGTGTTTCAAGTGTCTGAAATTGGATTTGAACTCAGGTCCTCCTGACTCTAGGGCCAGTGCTCCATTCACTGCACCAGCTAGCCGCCCCAATTATTTTTTCTTTTTTGTTTTTGCTTTTTGGAAGGGGGAAGGCAGGGCAATTGAGGTTAAGTGACTTGCCCAAGGTCACATGGCTTATAAGTGTTAAATGTCTGAGGCCAGATTTGAATTCAGGTTCTCCTGATCCCAGGGCAGGGGCTCTATTCATTGCACCACCTATCTGCCCCTGGGAATTAGAATTTTGAATGTGGCTCCTTCTGATTCTTTCTAGGCATGGAAGACCAAATCTGTGGTTTATTTATTGCCTGATCTTTGTGGGATTTTCAAATGTTTTTATGATGACATCAGAAAGCTAAATGATTGAAATGCCAACAGAGACACATTCCAAACATGGCCCAGTGGATAGAACTTTAGCTTTGGAGCCAGTGGATGTGGGTTTTAGTCTTGTTTCTGTGTGACCATGGGGAAATTACTTAACCTTTATGGGCTTCATCTGACCTATGATTCTTGTCTTTGTATCTGCCATACCTACCCAGCATAGTGCCCTATGTTTCATAGGGTGGTATATAATTAATAATAATAGCTAATAATTCATAATAATAATAATAGCTAGATTTTATATAGCACTTACTATGTGCCAGAAACTATGTTAAGTACTTTTGAATTATTATCTCATTTGATCATTACAACCTTGGGAAGAATGCAACGAGAACAATAACAGTAGCGAGGAGTCGGCATTCACTCATTACTTCGAGGTTTGCAAAGCTTTGGACAAATATGATCTGATTTAAGCCTTGCAGTAGGCCTGATAGGTGAGTGTGGAGATGAGGAAAGAGATTAAAAAGTTAAGTGATTTGTCCAGGTCTGTTCAGTTGGGAAGGGTCTCAGGAAGGCTCTGAATTTCCCGACTCCCAAGTCTGGCTCTCTCCATGGTACTCCCTGCCCTTCTCTTCCCACTCAGCCAAGCTGCCAACTTGATAAAATCCTTGTTGATTGAGTCGAAGGTGACTTCTCTGAGTCTCAGTTTCCTCACATGTGAAATCCAGTCCAATAAGCACTGACCACCTACCTATTCTGTGCAAGAAACGACCTGGTTGGTACTGAGGACACAAAGGTTTCTGCTATTGAGGAATAAGTCTTTTACGGGGGGTGAGGAGGGACAAAATAATGAACAGATGAGTTATATGTTTTATAATGTGAGGAGAAGAGAGAGAGAACTAACAACAAAAGAGATGAGGAAAAGTTTTCTGCAGGCAATGGCAACTGACTTCTGGCTTGTTAGAAGTTAGACATTTTAAGAGACTGTGGGTAAAGTATAGGCAAGGAGGCAGTTGGTCAGTCAGTCAACAAAATTTTTGAAAGAACTTACTATGTATCAAGCATTGGGCTAAGCAAGGATCCAGTATCGTAATGAGGGAGAAAACAGGTATGTATATAAGAATATACATTTCATATAGAAAATGAATCCAAGGTGGCTCCAGGAAGATGGTGATCTTAGCATCTGGGACAATCAGGAAAGACTGTAGAAGACAGAGCCAAAGACTTGTTTCCTTCATACCATTATTATCTGGGTGAGGCTTCATGGAACACTATAGCACAGATGTAGTAAGTAGAACAGCAAATTTAAGGGGCGGAAAATAGACCAGATTGGATGGAACAGATAGAGTGTGAAGGGAGGTAACTGAGTCTGGAAAGAGAGCCCAGATTGAAACTGTGAAGGGTTAGGCCCCTTCCTGCAAATTCCTAGGGAGGTGGAGCCTAGATGGTGTAGTACCAGAAGAGACTTGCCTGACCTCTCCCTCAAACCCTTCCAAATACCTTTAAATAATGACTCTATTGAATAGAAAATTTTACATTCAGATATAAGAAGCAAGAGAATCATGAGAAGGTTAACAGGGAAAGGAAATCATAAGGAACTTATCAAAGTTGAACTATTAACATTCCTACATGGAAAAACGATAATTGTAACTCATGAAACTTTTCTCAATATGAAAATAGTTGAAGGGAATATATATATATATATATATATATATATATATATATATTCCCTTCAATATATATATATATTCATGTATATACATATCAGAGGGTATATGGGAGTATGAATACTTATGTAAATGTGTGTATATATGTTTACAGGTATACATAGATAGAGAGCACAGGACCAATTTAATAGGAAGGGACGATATTTAAAAGGTGAAATTAAGAGGTGAGAGAGGAATTTAATGAGAGGAGATGGGGAGAGACAGAATGGGGTAAACTATCTCATATAGAAGAGGCAAGGGAAAATGGTTACAATGGTGGGGAAGAATAGGAAGGCAAAAGGGAATGGGTCAACCTTATTCCCATTGAATTTGGCTTCAGGAGGGAGTGAAATACACACTAAATAGGGTATCTCACCCTACAGGAGAATAGGGGGGAAGGGGATGAGAGGGGGATGATGCAAGGGAGGGTAGGCTGGAGGGAAGGGAAGTTGGAAGCACCTACTTTTGAAAAGGTACGGGATCAAAGTAGGGAATAGAGCAAGTAAGAGGTGGGATAGGAGGGAGGGAAATATCGTCAGTCTTTTATAATATATCTACTATGGTAATATTTTGCATTAGCTGCACATGTACAACCTATACTGAATTGCTTATCTTCCCAGTAAAGGCGGGTGACAAGGGAGGAAGGGAATGAATGTGGAATTCAAAATTTTAAAATCAAATGTTTAATATATACATATTATATATATATACTATTATTAATACTATTTTACATGTAATTGGTAAATAAGATAAACAGGCACTGGGGCATAGAGACCCACCATGCCCTACTGTTAAAGTTGAAGGGGGTAAAGGAGAAGATATGGGAGA
The DNA here is from genome assembly GCF_028583685.1 of Petaurus breviceps papuanus. Classification (NCBI taxonomy): domain Eukaryota; kingdom Metazoa; phylum Chordata; class Mammalia; order Diprotodontia; family Petauridae; genus Petaurus; species Petaurus breviceps. Next base: position 10,939,961 of record NW_027185798.1, on the reverse strand, counting down.
GAGCAGATTGGAGGAGGGGATATCCTGTGGGATCGCTATTTTGGGGCAGTGGGTAGGGGAAAAACGGGGAGATAATTTGTAACTCAAAATCTGGTGGAAATGAATGGTGTAAATCAGAACTTAATAAAGCATTTGAAAAATGAAAAAAAAAGAAAATAAGTAATGACTCTAAACTAATTCTAGAGCAGCAGAACCCACAAAAAGACAGAGTGAAACAAATTCCTAGACCAAAACAACTTGGGAGGTGGGTAGGGAAGATCATTGCACCTGGGTAAAAGTGGAACATAGTCCAGCGCAGGTCATACCAGCAGAGCCTGGCCCTAGCAAAGCAGGAACAGGCCCTGTGAGTTATTAAATCAGTAGTGACAGCAGCAGCAGCTGCAACCTGAGCTCTCAGCTCACAGAAAGTAAGGGGGTTGAACAATTGGTCAGAAGGAGATTACTGGAGTCTCTTTGCTAGCACTGAAGCAGGACACTGTTGCTTTACCCATATTTGAATCTGTGTCCTGAGTGGAGGCTACTGGAGCTCATGGCCTTAGTTGAGCATGGACCCTCCTCACAGTTCCAGGGCAGAAAAGAGTGCTTGTGGTCACTCACATACCAGAATACAGACCAGGAGAGTAATAAACACCTCTCCTTAGATCATACCACCTTGGAAGAACTGACAACTTACAGGTGCCTAGAAGAATCTCTGAAAACAGCTGCATAAAATCCCTGAAGCTTGAAACAGAGCACCCCTATCCAGGAAGCAGAAATTTAATTTAACAAACAATTAAAACTCAAGTAATAAGGGGGCATAGCCAAGATGGCAGAGTAGAAGCACAAACTTCGTGTGGTCTCCAGTTCCAAACAATTCCAATACTTGTAAAAAAATGACTCTAAACAAATTTTAAAGCTACAGAACCCACAAAGAGACAGAGAGAAACACATCTCCCACTGAAGGGAGCCAGCAGGCCAACAGGAAAGGTCTATCACAGCATGCTGGGAGCTGAGCACAGTCCTGCAGGAGCCATGTGGATCCAGCCACAGGGAGATCCTGACCAGCAGTGGCCAGAGCAGACTTCAGAAGAGTGAATAACCAGCAGCTGTGGTGGCATCCAGACTTCTCAACTCATAAAAACCAAAGACAGAGGAAGAGCACAGTCCAGCTGCTACACCCAGGGTGAGAAGTGGGAAGTAGACCAGCAGCTGCACCGTGTGGCTGACTCAGGAGCTCTTGGCCTGCAGATTGTAGGGAGATCAAGTGACCATTCAGAGGGTGATTGCTCTTCCTTTAATCTGCTTGTATCTGGATCGTGGTCTTGGGTGGTGGTCTTGGGATATGTGACCAGTGAGCTGAACTTGTGGGGGCTGTAGAGAGGGCACCCTCCTAATAGCTCCAGCAGCTGTGAAAACCCCAGCAATTTGGGACAAAGCTCTCTTCATTCTGGAAGCAGAGATCTACTGTGACAAAGAGCTCAAGGGTCAAGTAATTGGCAGGCAATATGAGCAAGCACAGGAAGCACAAACAGACAATAGAATCCTTTTGGGGGGACAAAAAGGATCAAGGCATGGAGCAAGAGGGAGACAGCAAAGTCAGAACTCCTGCATCAAAAGCCTCCAAGAAAGATATGAGCTGATTATAGGCCATGGAGGAGCTCAAGAAGGATTTTGAAAATGAAGTAAGAGAAGTGGAGGAAAAATTTGGAAGAGAAATGAGAATAATGCAGGAAAATCATGAAAAGTGAGTCAACAGCCTGCTAAAGGTGACCCAAAAATACACTGAAGAAAATAACACCTTAAAAATAGACTAACTCAAATGGCAAAAGAGGCTCAAAAAGCCAGTGAGGAGAAGAATGCCTTCTAAAAACTGAATTTGCCAGATGGAAAAGGAATTTCAAAAATTCACTGAAGAGAATAATTCCTTAGACTGGAGCAATTGGAAGCTAATGACTTTATGAGAAATTAAGATACTATAAAACAGATCTAAACAAATGAAAAAACAGAAGGCAATGTGAAATATCTCATTGGAAAAACCACTGACCTGGAAAATAGATCCAGGAAAGATAATGTAAAAATTATTGGACTACCTGAAAACCATGATCAAAAAAGAGCCTAGACACCATCTTTCAAGAAATTATCAAGCAAAATTGCCCTGACATTCTAGAACCATGGAAAAATGAGGAAACAACAGCAAAATAGAAATTGAAAGAATTCACTGATTGCCTCTTGAAAAAGATCCCCAAAAGAAAACTCCTAGGAATTATAACCAAATTCCAGAGTTGTCAGGTCAAGGAGAAAATATTGCAAGCAGTCAGGAAGAAACAACTTGAGTATTGTGGAAACACAATCAGGATAACACAGGACCTAGCCGCTTCTACATTAAGGGATTTAATTGAAGGGCTTGGAATATGATATGCCAGAAGTCAAAGAAGCTAGGACTAAAACCAAGAATCAGCTACCCAGCAAAACTGAGTATAATGCTACAGAGGAAAATAAGGTCATTCGATGAAATAGAGGATTTTCAAGCATTCTTGATAAAAAAAAACAGAGCTGAATAGAAAATTTGACTTTCAAATACAAGAAGCAAGAGAAGCATGATAATGTAAACAGGAAAAAGAAATCATAAGGACCTTATTAAAGTTGAACTATTCACATTCCTACATGGAAAAATGATAATTTTGACTCAAGACTTTTCTTGGTATGAGGATAGTTGAAGGGAATATATATGTATATATGTATAGATACACATATATGTATGTATAGGAGGTTGTATGTGTATATAAATATATATCTGAGTGTGAGCATATGTATGTTCATGTATACATAGACAGAGGGTACAGAATGAGTTGAATATGAAGGGATGATTTCTAAAAATTAAATTAAGAGGTAAGAGAGGAATTTATTGGGAGAAGGAGAAAGAGAGAGATATATTAGTAAAACATCTCATATAAAAGAGGCAAGAGAAAACTATTACAATGGAGGGGAAGAGCAGGAATGTGAAAGGGAATGGGACAAGCTTATTCTCATTAAATTTGGCTTAAGGAGGGATTAACATACACACTCAACTGGGTAATGCCAAGGAAAGGCAACTTCCCAAGGTTCAAAATACCAGCATAGGGGCTCTCCATTTTATTCAGTGACAAACCAAGAACAGAGAAGATCAAAACATGACATCATTAAAAATACAGCATTTACTAAGTGTGATTAAATAATCTCCAGGTACTACCCCACCCCAGGACCTTCCAATCATTCAATCAATTACAAAGTCCCTGTTCTAAATACTACTCCACCCCTAGGCTGTACCTTCATTTAGTCCACCACAAAGCCCCTCTTTTCAAATGGAGATTAGTTTCCAAACATAAGTAAAGTACCTTCATTTGTTCAATCACAGAGCACAAAAAGGTCAAAAGTTGGTCTTTCTCCCTTTTTCGCCAGCCCGTCCAGCCATCGTGGTGGTGGAAGCTCGGCTGTCATCTCATCATCAAGTCCTCTCATAAAACATTTAGAATCAAGAGGTTCCTGGCCAAGAAACAGAAGCAGAATCGTCCCGTCCCGCAATGGATTTGAATGAAAACTGGTAACAAGATCAGGTACAATTCAAAAAGAAGACACTGGAGAAGGACCAAGCTCGGATTATAAAGAACGGTGAATGAACGGCCAGCGCAATGAAAGACATTCAGCACCAAGACCGCCTCCCCCCCCTTACCATGGCATCCTTCCATTCATCAATCCATCCACCCATCATTCATCCATCAATCACTCAGTCACCTCATTGTCCCCAATAAGAAGAAAATGCCACTCTTGCCCTCCATTTGGGAAACCCTCTGCCAAGATGCAGACATCAAAAAAAGGCTCCAATGAACTGTTAAAATTGTCTTGCCCTTAAATGTTTTCATAAATTTTATCCATGAGTTTGGGTATTGTGTGTTGTGATATAGTTTAAATTACTGTTATCTGCATCTCTGTAGCATTTGTATGTTTGAGGTTATGCTTAAAAGGCAGAGATCATAACGAAACAAGTTACTCCTGTCAAAAAGAACCAAGCTCTAGCCCTGCCTTGAACAAGCTGTCACAATAACCTCTCTGTGTTTTGTTTTGAGTTTTAAGGAGTTATAAGAGAGCACCTACCTCACAGGCTTGTTGTGGGGGATCTTAAGATTTGCAAGCCTTCAGTGTAAGCCACCAGTGCTGCTAATCCGGAGCTGTCTCAGCCAGATTATGCGCAGCTGACTGTGTTAGATTATCAAACTCACAGTCAGAGGAGTAACCTGTTGACCCCATGCTTATTTCATATAATAAGCCATCTTTGTTCCTTGTTGGGAGGTGGTAAATTTAAGTGTTGGCAACTTCTCAGTTGTCGGTTATTTGTGTGTTTGGGAAAGCCCAACCTTTTGTTAGGAACTAGACCTGGTCCGGGTGAATGGCTTCACAGTTTTCTGAAGATGCAATTCTGCTAATAAAGGGCTTCTACAAAAAAAAAAA
>NW_027185798.1:10929917-10935397 GCF_028583685.1 Petaurus breviceps papuanus | reverse complement strand
CCACCCCTAGATCACAATTGAATCTACCCCAGAGTTACAACAAGTTTAAGCACAGCACTTAATACCCAAATGGAGGTCTTTTCTTCATCTTGACACGAGGCAAGTTCTCAGCAATCTTAGTTCCTGGGGAGACAAGGCTTAGCAAGGCCACAAGATACATTGCCAGTCCCTTCATTAATTCATCCTCTGTCTGTAGAACAGTCCTAGAACCCCTGAAAACATTAGCAAAACCCTCTCCCAGGATTTCTGTAAACATACAACAAGAAAATCCTTCTTCAGGGCTTCTGAACCAACAGAAAGGTTCCCAGACCCCTGCAACAACAGCACTGTCCTTCACCAGTGGACAGTATTCATTCTGTCTGCAGGACAGTCTCCAGACCCCTGCAACAACAGCACTGTCCTTCACCAGTGGACAGTATTCACTCTCTGTCTGCAGGACAGTCTCAGTAGCTCTGAACCAACAGAAAGGTTCTCAGACCCCTGCAACAACAGCACTGTCCTTCACCAGTGGACAAATTTGGCAAAACAACATCAAACAGACAGACAAAGTACCAGCAAAACAGCCATGTCTCGTCAGTCCTTGGCAGCTCAGGGGGCAGGTCTCAAAAGTCCAGGGCAATTCAAAGTGGCCCCCAGCAATCCTTCTCAGTCTCTCTCTCTGCCTCCACGAGGTGCTGCTTCCAAAAAGTACTTCTGCCTCTCTCTTGTCTCTCCAAATCTACGTCACCAGCTCCTCCCAGTTCAGGACTCTCTTTTCACATCAACAAGTCCATCCCACAGGTGGGATTAACAAGCTCTGGGTTTTAACACAGTCAGTTTGAAAACCAAGCCAATACAGGGGAATCTTTATATTACATTATTACATTACTATCACAGCATCTTACCCTACAGAAAAATAGGGGGGGTAGGGGCTAAGAGGGGGGATGATAGAAAAAAGAGCAGATTGGGGGAGAGGGTAATTAGAAGCAAACAGTTTTGAAAAGGGATAGGGTCAAAGGAGAAAATTAGAATATGTGTGGTGTGGGGCAGGATGGAGGGAAATGTAGTTAGTCTTTCACAATATAACAATTATGGAAATGATTTGGGTAACTACACATTTACCACCTATATTAAATTGCTTATCTTCCCAGTGGGAGTGGGTGAGAAGGGAAGAAGGAAAAAATCTGGGCCTGAAAGTTTTAAAAACAAATGCTTAAAAAAAATTGTCTCTTACATGCAACTGGGAAACAAGATATACAGGCACTATGGTATAGAAATCCATCTTGGTCTACTAGAAAGTTAGGAGGGAGATGATGGGGGAGGACATAAGAAAGAGCAGATTGAGGTAAGAGGTATTAAGTAGGCTTCCTATTTTGGGGTGGGGTAGGGGAAAGACAAGGAGAAAAACTGCAACTCAAAATTTTGTGGAAATGAATGTTGAAAACTAAAAATAAATTAATTAAAAATAAATCAGGTGACAAAAAAGCATAGCAACTTGATCACTAATACATAATAAATTGACTAATGATACAAAAAAAAGTCAAGTAATAGACTGGGAAAATGAGGAAACAACAGAAAAAAATCTGACCATAGAAAGTTACTAATATGACAAGGAAGATCAAAATATACACTCAAAGAAGATAACAAAGTCAAAGTTCCTATATTCAAAGCCTCCAAGAAAAATACAAATTGTTCTCTGTCCATGGAAGAGCTCAAAAAGGATTTTTTAAATCAAGTAAGAGAGGTAGAGGAAAAACTGGAAAGACAAATGAGAGTGATACAAGAAAATCATGAAAAATGAGTCAACAGTTTGGTAAAGGAGACACACAAAAAAGATACTGAGGAAAATAACACTTTAAAATCAGACTAGGCCAAATGGCATAAGAGGTATAAAAAGTCAGTGGAGGAGAAGAATGCCTTAAAAAGCAGAATAGGCCAAATGGAAAAGAGATGCAAAAATTCACTGAAGACAAAGATCCCTAAAAAGTAAAACTGGACAAATGAAAAAGAAGGCACAAAAGCTCACTGAAGAAAATAATTCCTTAAAAATTGGAATTGAGCAGATGGAAACTAGTGACTTTATGAGAAATTAAGAAACAATAAAACAAAACTAAAAGAATGAAAAAAATTGAAGACACTGTGAAATGTTTCATTGGAAAAACAACTGACCTGAAAAATAAATCCAGGAGATATAATTTAAAAATGATTGGACTACCTGAAAGTGATTTTTTAAAAAAAAAGCTTAGATATCAACTTTCAAGAAATTATCAAGGAAAACTGCCTTGATACTCTAGAACATGGGTTCCCAAAGTGGGTTATATGATCCAGGGGGGCAGTAGTAGGGACATTGAACAAATATGAGGGTGTAGCGAAAGCATAAAAAAGATGAGAAAAGTTTCAAAAGTCATTCATACATGTTTCATCTGTTGTGTAACCAAGTAAAAGTAATAGTGATTGCATTATTTTCCAAATAACCACACAAAATGCAAGTTATAACCAATCAGTAGTTAAAGCCAGCAACAGGTCTTAACAAGCAATTGTTGGTAGGCAAGCATGTTGTGCATTGTTGTGAAGTTCAGCATGCATTGTCAGGAATATGTACATGTAATGACTTGTTTGTAATATGATACTATACAGTTACATGATGCAATATGGTGTCATCAAAATTTCAACGCAGGAAAACTTCCCCACAAACTTGCAATAAATTTTTAAATTTAAGATTTTATTTTAAAATATTGCATATATATTTTTGAAATGATGCAAATTAAAAAAATATTAAAGGGTTAAACAAAGTAGATTTCAAGGGGGTCACTGAATAATTTATTTTTAAAAGGGGATGGCAAATCAAATAAATTTGGGAACCTCTGCTCTAGAACCAGAGGGTAAAATAGAAATTGAAAGAATCCACCAAGCACCTCCTAAAAGAAATCCCAAAATTAAAACTCTTAGAAATATTTTAGCCAAATTCCAGAGCTCCTGGGTGAAGGAGAAAATATTGCAAGCAGCCAAAAAGAAACAATTCAAGCATCATGGAGCCACAGTCAGGATAGCACAAAATTTGGCAGCTTCTTTATTAAAGGATAAGAGTTCTTGGAATATGATATTCCAGAGGGCAAAGGAGCTTGGATTACAACCAAGAATTACCTATCCAGCAGAACTGATCCAATACAATCCAACACTGGCTGGAGCTTGTGTTGTTTTGTTTTTCCCCAGAGGCAATCAGGAACCACTTGAAGATTACTGAGAATGAATCAGAATTATGCTTTAGGAAGATTATTTTGGCAACTGTATGGAGTCTAAAGGGAAAGTGAGGGAAGAGACTAGAAGTTTGAAGTCCAATCAGGAAGCTGTTTCAGTTGTCAGGGTGACCTGTGAAAAGGTTTTTGAATGAGGTAGTAGCCATGCAGAGGAAAGAAATGTGATGTAAGGCATTTGGTGGTGGTAGTACCCACCAATGGCTGGATGTGTGAGCAGTGAGGGAGAGGAAACAGTCAAGGATGGGACTGACCTCTACCTTCTCTTCAGGATCTCCATGTTCACTTCTATCTCTGTATCTCTGATCCTCTTCCCAGAGTCTCTAGCCCCAAGACTAAACACATCATTCCACAGCATCCTCCAAGGACAGAGGCTGATCTCTGTGGGCAACTGAATAAACATGGTGGACTCTGATATGAATGAAATTCATTTTTTCTTTTTGAGCATGTAACATTTCAGATAATTTTTCCCTCCTCTAATCCCTGTTTTATGCTTGCACATCAATTAGCAAAAGCTTAATGTTCCATACAAATCAAATTTTAGCTGCTAGTTGAATTTCCAGTTTAGAAACACTTTGTTCAGACAAAATCCCTCCTTTGGAAATGGATCTTTTTTTCTTCTTCTTCCAGATTCCTCTTTGTTCTAATTCTTGCTTCCCCCTCCTCTATTTTTTTCCTTTTTGTCATGAGGGAATGATAAGAGTTAGTCATTTGCAGCATGTAAAATGTCGGAAATGACACTGATCTTTGAAGTTGGCCTGAACTTCTCCCCGTGCCATTTCCTGTTCAGATTGGTGCTGTCTTCTGAGAAAGAGGGAAATAGCAAATGCTACTCCACTTTTGAAATGTAGAGAGTCTCATCTCACCATGTCCAATCTCTGCAGGGGACAGAGGAGAGCCTCAGTCAGGAAAACCTAAAATTGAGTCTTATCATCTTTGATACACATTGGCAGTGTGGCTAGGCAAGATACTTAGGATCTCTGTGTCCTAGGAAACTCTCCCAAAACAAATGTTGTAGAGAAGTTGCCCATCTGTAATGATAGTGGTAATTCCCTTCTTGGGAGCTCTATGTAGAGAAGAAATCCTGAATCTGGATAAAACCCAAATGGTCCCTTGAGGGCAAGAACTGTTTTATGTCTAGTTTTGTATCCCCTAGCAAAATCTGGTCCATGTAATACATTCTTATGATTTAATAAATGCTAGGGCAGCTAGGTGGTGTAGTGAATCAATAGCTGGATTTTGAATAAGGAAGACCTGAGTTCAAAACCTGCCTCTTCCACTTAATAGCTGTTGGTTAGTTGGTTGTTGTCCTTCATTCTTGAAGAATGACATCACTATATTGGAGGTAAGGTACAGTGTGTCCAACTGTGGCTGATCAGACCAATATGAGCTTGGAAGGTTCTACTACAGGTTGGGCAAAAATAGTTCACTTGAATACTTGGAGTGGAGATATCTCTAAATTTGTGCATCTTGTGTTTCTTTTGAGCTACTGCAAATCTGCTTTGCTGGTAGAGCACAGTGCCTTCTTGGATGCAAGCATGCCATGCTGGGACGTCCTGTACCAGTGTCTCCCATGTCACGCAATCAATTCCAGAGTTCTTCAGAGAGACCTTGAGAGTGTCCCCGTACCACTTCTTCTGACTTCTTTGTGAGTACTTGCCTTGTATGAGTTCTCTGTAAAATAATCTTTCAGGCAAACAGATGGATAGCATTTGAACAATGTGGCCAGCCCATTGGAGTTGCACTCTCAGAAGCAGAGTTTGAATGTTTGGCAATTTAGTTTGAGAAAGGACCTCGGTGTCTGGTGCCTTCTCCTTCCAGGTGATCTTCAAAATCTTTCTAAGATAATTCAAATAGAAGCGATTCAGTTTCCTGGTATAGCACTGGTAGACTGTCCAGGTTTCACTGGCATACAACAATGAGGTCAGCAGGACAGCTCTGCAGACTTTGAGTTTGGTAGTCAGTCTAATACCCCTTCCCTCCCACACTTTCCTTCAGAGCCTCCCAGCTAGCTCTGGCCATGAGTGATTCAACCTCATCATCTATGTGTACATCCCAGGAAAATACACTGCCAAGGTAAGTGAACTTGTCCACAATATTCACATTTTCTACATTTGCTGTAACCAGGTTCCACATATGGATGGCGTGGTGCTGGCTGGTGGAACACTTGTGTTTTCTTGGTGTTAATTATCTGAGAGAGAGAGACAGAGACAGACAGACAGAGAGAGAGAGACAGAGAGAGAGAGA
>NW_027185798.1:10908268-10924917 GCF_028583685.1 Petaurus breviceps papuanus | reverse complement strand
AGACAGACAGAGACAGAGAGAGACAGAGAGACAGAGACAGAGAGAGAGACAGAGAGAGACAGAGACAGACAGACAGACAGAGACAGACAGAGACAGAGAGAGAGAGACAGACAGAGACAGAGAGAGACAGAGAGAGAATGAGACGGAGAGTCCTGCTAGGGATTCTCAAACACAAGACAAATCCCTGTATCAGTATAAACATATTAATCCATCAAATATGAAAATCAAATTCTTTATTTTTCAAATGCTTTACTAACTTCTGGTTTATATCATTCATTTCTGCCAGATTTTGAGTTACACATTTTTTCCCCGTTTTTCCCCTACCCACTGCCCCAGAATAGCGGTCCCACAGGATATCCCCTCCTCTAAGCTGCTCTCTCCCATATCTTCTCCCATACCCCCTCCGACTTCAAAATAAAATTATAACAATAATCCTGAGGTGCACAAATATTCCCCCAAAGGAAAAGAATCCTCAATTATGTCAGTCCATCGGAAACCCCAACAGAGAAGAGGGAATATGTGGGGTTCAAAACTGCTGCTTTGTTGGCTCAAAAGAAAGGAAGTGGAGAAAAAGGTTCCAGTGTGTAATGTGTCTTTCCCCCCATATAGTCCTTCAATGCCCACAATCCATGAGAATCGGTCCCATGCTTGGGCCCTGTCTAGGCCACGGAATCATTCATTCAGAGCTGCTGGGATGCCCAGGCCCTATCCGAGGGTGAGGCCCAGGAGGGACTACAGACGCCCCCAAGTTCAATCTGCTGGCTTCAAAGATGAGGAAACTGAGCCCCAGCGAGATGAGGTGATTTGATCAAGAACACAGAAGTACCAGAGGCGAGATGTGAAGCTGTCTCCAAAGATCCCTCCTTCTCTACTGTGATGCCTGCAGTCACACCTGAGTGACCCCATGAGCCTCTTAACTTCTCTGGCCGCAGTTTCCTCATCTGTGGATCGTAATGAGGGGACTGGATAGTTGGCTTCTGAGTTAAGATCCTGTGATGAGTGAATGAATGAAAACAAAACAAATATTAAGCATTTACTGCACACCGAGCCTCTTGCCCCTGCTCTGCAGGACCTCACCCCCTAACTGGGGAAGAAAGCCCAAAATAAAGGTCATTCGCAATGTAGGAGCTTGCTTAAGTGGGGCAGATGGCAAGAGCCTGGGGCCCTTAGGTGGCATCAGTGAGCCAGACCCCGTCAGATCTCCTCTGCCCTCTTCAGGGTTGGATGCCACGCCATATTTCCTATCTTCTGGGCTTGGAGGGTGGTTCTGAAGCTCAGGGCAGGTGTCCATTTCCCGAGGGCTAAGTCATTCTGAATAAACAATAGCCCTTGTTCTATTCATGGCAGCCCTCTTCTCCCTCCCTTCAGTCACTGAGATTTGCTGGGGCTTGTCTGTTCTGGTCCATGCTCAGAAGAGGCGGGTGAGTCCCTCTCCTACCCCTTTCCATTCCAAATAGCTGGAGGAAATTTGGAGTCATTCGGTAACATGATCATGTCAGGGATGGCTGGGCAAGGAGACTCCTCCAGAACTCCTCCCCCACTGGGGGCTGATGATTTTAGTCATCCTGCCCATCATCTGGCAGACAAATAGGCAAGCTTATAACCAACAGCACCAGGCGTATCAACTACAAACTGCGGGAAATGCCAATCCAAAGAAGATGCAGTGAATACTGCTCAGCCTGTCAATGATTGATCAAGGAGGCAATTAGGCACACTGGTTGTGTAATGATTCCGCTACTGAGAACTCACACAAAGACAACAGGGTTCACGTCTGGTCTCTGATGGTTTCAAGCTGTGTGACCTTGGGAAAATCATTTCATCTTGGGGGGCCTCAATTTCCTCGTCTGTAAAATAAAGGGACTAGACTCAATGGCCTCTGAGGGTCCTTCCAGATCTAGATTATATGGTCCTGTGGGCATAGAGATAGTGACTGTCCCTGTAATTTTTATCAGTAAAGGGAACTCCCAGGTGAGGAAACCTCTTTTTTTGTTGTTTGGTCATTTCAGTGGTATCTGACTCTCTGTAACTTCATTTGGGGTTTTCTTGGCAAAGATACTGGAGTGGTTTGCCATTTCCATCTCCAACTCATTTCACAGGTAAGAAAACTGAGGCAGAGTTAAGTGACTTTTCTAAAGTCATACAGCTAGAAAGAGTCTGAGGCTGGATTTGAACTCAGATCTTCCTGGCTCAGGCCCAGAGCTCTAACCACTGTGACACCTAACTGCACTGGTTCTATGAACTCACTAAAATGTGAAAAAAAATATGTAAATGGATTCCACATAGCAAGCAATAAATTAGTGTGGTTTCAGGATGCTTTTACAGGCTGAATTAATCCAAAGATATTCTGGCAATATAAATGCCAGTGTAGTTTGGGAAATTCTTCAACGTGTCTTTATCTAGGTTTGTGGACATATACTATCTAGCAGCCTGGTGGCATGGTCCTCTTCATAGCTTGGCTGGGGATTTTGCTTTACTGTTCTAATGTTTCAAATCTGGTGTATGGTAAGAATGCAATTAAGGGGCTTGGAGAAATCTGCTGTTGAGTGATAAATCATCAGGGAACATCTGAGATAAGTGGGCAGGACTGATCATTTGAGATGTAGGCTTGATCATGGAAGGAGCTGTTCTACAAATGAGCTGTTCCCTGGGGGGCATCGTTCAGACAAGAAACAGAAACATGGTGGGTGGGTCAAAAGGGATCATGAGATGTGAAAAGAGGCTATACATCCAGGATGCTGGGAGGGGGTGAGGTGGGTGAGAAGGGGGTAATTCATGCTTTTGGCTAGTGAAATCACTGGGGCAGCCATCTCCTGGGACAAAGAGAGTTGGTGGCTAAACTCAAATATTGGTAGAATGCAATCTCCTTGGGAATATGGGTCATTCCATTCTTCCCATTTGTTTTCCTGGAGACTAGTACAAGGCCTGGGGCATCTAGGTACCCACAGCAGATAGAGTGCTGAGCTTAGTCTACAAGACCTGGGTTCATATCTGGCCTCAGACACTAGCTGTGCGACCCTGGTCTAGTCACTTAATCCTGTTTGCCTCAGTTTCCTTATCTATCAAGTGAGCTAGAGAAGGAAATGGCAAACCACTCCAGTATCTTTCCAAGAAAACTCCCAACGGGGTCATGAAGAATCTGAAATGACTGAAAACGACTAAACAGCAACAAATACAAGACCTGGCAAACACATGTCTATTTCTTGGTAACAAAAATAATAACTCACATTTCCATAGTGTTTTAAGGATTTATCAAACGTTTCCCTCCTCCCTTAGCAATTCCCTGAGATAAGTAAAGTATAATCATTTCCATTTTTACAGATGAATTAACTAAAGCTTTACAGCATCATAGAATGGCTTACCATGGCTCTGTAGTCAGATGATCATGGTTCAAATCCCACCTCTGACCCTTAGAGGAAACATGGAGGAGTGAATAGAGTTGGCTGTAAAGCCAGGAAGATCAGGACTCAAGTCCTGTCTCTGGCACCTCTCTGAACTTCCTCATTTATAAAAATAAAGGGATGAGGCTAGATGACCTTCCAGCTCCAGACCTATGATCCCAAAGAACTTGTCCGATATTATACAGGCAGAAGGAGGCAGAGGAGAGTCTCGAATGGCAGCCCTCTAGCTCTAGAAGAAATGTCCATTTCCTTAGATTGTGAAGACAGGAGGAAGCACAGAGTGAAGAAAAGGTTGGGAACCTGTGTGTCTCTGCTGTGTGACTGAAAGGTCAGAGAGGGATCAGGCATGTGGGCATAGGAGTAGAGAGTCTAAGCCAGGGAGAAGCCTGATGTACCCAGAGGCGATGGCAGGGAGTGGCGCTGTCAGCTGGTTTGATGCAAAGACTGGGAAGCAGCTTGATGGATGGCTGCACTGGGGAGGCACAGCTTGCAGACAGCTGTTTGCTATCACTGGCTGCCCTCTGGGCTCTAAAGGAATGGTCTGGTTGCTTCTCAACTGTGGATCTGTTGGTTTTCAGCCACTGAGAGACTCAAAACATCTGGCTGAGATAGCCAGTGCTGGTTCAAGGGCTGTAGCAATTTGTGAGGAAAGGAGGGCGACCCAACCTGGGCTTTCCCATAAGATTTCTGCCCAGATTGGGATGTCTGGGGACGGAGGTGATAGGGAAGTTGGACTTAACTGAAAAAAAGTGCCCTGAAATCTGCAGCTGATTGTACTATCAGGTGGGTGGAAAGGCCCTGAGGTGGTTGTAGCTAATGAAGATAATGATGGAGTTCTCCACTTCTCAGAGGTCGTGCTTCCATGGTCTCAGCGTGGTTCTGACTCTTTACAGCTCCCTCTCCCTGATGTGTGTACCTGACCACTTACCCCTTCATTTTTGAAGAGGACCAATGACATCACGGGTCATGTCTTGACTCATGCCTTAATTGGATGTAAGTGAGGCAGAGTTGCAAAGTCTCTAACTTCACTCTCCTCTTCCAGAATCATCAAAGTCCAGTGGTAGGACAAAAGTCAAGACAACTGCCAGTGACCTGGGATGCAGTGGATGACCTTGACATCTTCCACGTTTGACCAAGCTCTAAGCACTCCACAGTGCCTGCTTCTCATCTGCCCATCTCACCAGGAAAATCTTCACATGCTTGAGGTGTAGACGCTCCCCTAACTCACCCACAGATTTGAGGGCCATTGGTTATCCCCACTCTGGTTTGGCCTTTCTGCTGAGTCATTCATAGGGGCGTGGACACTGTACATGCTACAGCTCCTTGGAGCCACAGGTGATAGCTGAGTGAATCAGGAGGACCCTGAAGGCAGATGAGCAGCCCTGACAAGCTCTCAGCAAGCCCTCACTCAAGCGGGGATAGTGCTCCCTGAACACCCCTTATGCCCCTCTTATCTACCCACCTGTCTACTTTTCCTCCTTCCTTCCTTTATTCCTTCCTCCTCCTTCCTTCCTTTATTCCTTCCTCCTCCCTCCTGATTTCTTTTCTTCTTCTCTTACCTTCCCCTCTCTTTTTCTTTTCATTTCTCTCTTTTTTTATTTTTTCCTATCTATTTCTCTTTAGACATTTATTTTGATGCATTTAGTTTGTGTGTGTGTGTGTGTGTGTGTGTGTGTGTGTGTGCATGTTCTACTACCTACTTCCAAATCCATCAACTCCTGGAAGATGCATGAGCCAAGTTCAGAATGTTATGGGTTCCTTGGCTGCACCCCCCCCTCAGCCACATACTCTCTCTCACTCTACTTCAGGCACCGATGTTTAATAAGGGCATTGATAAATCCAGCAGAGGGCAATCAGGGTGGTTAAGGGCTTTGATTCCATAATATATAAAGACCATATGAAGGAACTGGGGAAAGTAAAATTCAGGGACCATGATAGCTTTCTATCTTGAGGAGAGATTAGACTGTTCTCCTTGGACCCAGAGCACAGAAGCAGGAGTAATGGAGAGACATTGTAAAGAGGCCAAGTTAAGATTTATGGCGGGAAGAACTCAAATTGTCCAAAAGTGGGAATGGCTGCCTCAGGAGGAGATCTTCTCCGTTCCTGGAGGTCTTCAAGCAGAGCCACTTGTCAGGCATTTTCTAGTGAGGACTTCCCCCAAATGAAATGCCCACAATAAGCCAGATGCTATGCTAAGGGCTAGGGATACAAACACGATAAATGAAATTATCTCTCCTTACAAGAAGCATGTTTTTTAATTGGAGAGAAATAGATATGTATATATGTATAGATTGTGTGTGCATATACACACACGTGTGTATGTCTGTGTATATACACATGTGCACATATACATACATATCACATATGAAAAACAAACATGAAGAGAATAAATGCAAATATAACCAAAGTAGTGAGCTGCAAGATAGTTGGCAAGGCAGTACATGTACTAGGTGCTGGAGTTAGAACAGGTTTCATATACAAGATGGTGCTTAAATTCAATTTTAAAGGAAGATAGGATCCTATGACGTGGAAATGAGAAAGGAGCACATGGCAGGAATGGGAGACAGCCAGTGCAAAGGAATGGAGGTGGGAGATGGGGTGTCATGTTTAAAGAAGAAGGAGAAGACCAGTTGGTCAGATGCAGAAGATGAAATAAATAGTAATGTCAGATAAAGCTGGAAAGCTAAGCTGGGGTCAGGATATGAAGGACATTTACATTTAAACAGATCGATTTATTTATTTTTTATCCCAGAGGAAATATGAGTAGGAAATGATAGGCATGAACAGAAGACTTCTGCTTAAAGACGGTCACTTTGGCAGCTACAATGAGGTCATCGTGGAATGGTGAGAGACACATCAGGAAGATGGATTAGGACACCATGTCAATATTCTTCTTGTTGAGCCCATTTGGGATTTTCTTGGCAGAGATACTGGAGTGGTTTGCCATTTCCTTCACCAGCTCATTTGACAGATGAGAAAACTGAGGGAAACAGTGTGAGGTGACTTGCACAGGATCACACAGCTAGTCTGAGGTTAGATTTGAACTCAGGTCTTCCTGACTTTAGGAAGCTCTATCCAATGCATCACCTAGCTGCTTTGTCTATAGTCTAGAAAGGAAGTAATGAAGGTCTAACCTATACCTTGCCTTGTATGCATTTATTTGCATGTTGTCTCTCCCATTAGATTGTAAGCTCTTGGAGGGGAAAGACTGTCTTATGCCCCTTTTTATCTCCCCAGTGCTTAGCACAATGTCTGGCACATACTAGACCCTTAATATATTTTGATTGATTGATTGAACTAAAGGGGTAGCTGGGGAAACAGATAGTTGTCTCCTTTTCCATTTCACATTCATTTTCAGTCACGGATCTCTCCCTTACCTTAATCCATGTGACTTCTGCCAAGTCAGTTCTCCAGTTTTCAATTTTCTGCTCTCTAAAACGAAAGAGTTGAACCATGTGATCTCCGAGGTTCCCTTCTGCTCTGACTCTTACCATGCTCTTAGGGATGGCTGTGAGACTTGCTAGAAAGAGCATGAGTCTGGAGTGGGAACACCTGGGTCAAATACCATTTCTGAGGCTCACCTCTTGTGTGACCTTGACCTTCCTAGGACTCAGGTTCTTTGAACATAAAATGAGGATGTTGGAATATGTGGCTTCTAATATTTCTTCTGGCTTTTTGTCTATGATCCTGCCAGGACAGCATCTTCCCCTCCTGACCATAGAGGGGGACTGGCTGCCTTGACCTAAGCTTCTATCCTGCCTTAGATAATTAAAAGCTGTGTGACCCTGGCCAAGTCCTTTAACTTCTTAGTCTTAGTTTCCTAATTTATAAAGGAAGGATAATACAGTACTTCCCTCACAGAATTGTTGTGAGGCCCAAATGGGAATGGGAGATAGAGATAGGAGCTGTAATTCTGATTTCATAGATAAAGCCTTTTCCCAGATGAGGAAAACCCTTTTATCAAAGCAGATCTATATTTTTTTCTGCCACTTTGAGTCTTATAAAGTTGCCTAGAGCAGAGGCAGCAAATGTGGGTAACACTCCCCAGTGAGGCCTGAACCAGATTAAAATGTAATTGGGCAACATTTCCAAAATACATAAAAATGCAATAAACATTTGACAAAAGACATTTTAAAATACCATAAACATTTAAAATACATAAAAATGCAATATTTTTGCATTTCTAAATTAATATGCAGCCCCTCAAGGATTCTTAGGGAATCTTTAGTGACCTCAGTTTCTATTTGAAACTGACCTAGAGAATTAAAGAGTTAAATGACTTGCCCAGGGTCACTAAGTCGGTGTGTGTCAAAGACAGGACTTACTTGTCCTTTGGGGTCAGCTCTTGTATTGCTTAGAACAGCTGAGTCATTCACAGTTGATCATGATACAATGTTGCTGTTACTGTGTACTATGTTTTCTTGGTACTACTCATTTCTCTTTGCATCAGTTCATGTAAGTCTCTCCAGGTTTTTATGAGAGCATTTGACTTATCATTTCTTACATCACAATAGCATTCCATCACAACCATATACCACAGATCGTTCAGTCATTCCCCAATTAATGGGCATACCCTCGATTTCTAATTTTTTTGCCACCAGAAAAGACCAGCTATAAATACTTGGGCATAGTTCCAAATTGCTGTACAGAATGGTTAAATCGGTTCTGACTTAATTCTGAGGCCAGCTCTTTAAATGAGATAATAAATGTGAAACTCTTTTTTTGTCAGCAGTGAAGTTGTGCTGTTCTTACTCCATTGCTTAGCCTGGGTAATATCCTGTTCCCAACCAGCCCAGATTCCTAGGACTCTCTTAGGATGTCAACAGTCCAGCTGACCCCAGATTCCTTTCCTCAAAGATGGAGGAGGCAGACTTTGAAGACCTCGTATCTCATTTCCCTTCATTCAAGTCAAATCAAAAGGCATTTATTAAACCCTCACTATGGAAAGACAACATTCATATAACTATGTAAAAATAAGGTCTGAATTGGGAATGATGAATGGGGATGAACAGGAAGTACCAGCCCATTTGTACTTAGAAAACTTTTCTTCAGACCTGAGTCACCTACTCCTTAGAGCAGAAAGCTCATTTAACCAGCTCTCCTACGAATCGCAGGACAGCTAAGAGGCACTATTGATGGAGTGTCTAACCTGGCATTAGAAAGACTCTCCTGAGTTCAAATCCAGCTTCAGATGCTTCCTAGCTGTGTGACCCTGGGCAAGTCACTTCATCCTGTGTGCCTCAGTTTCTTCATCTGTCAAATGAGCTGGAGAAGAAATGGCAAACCACTCCAGTCCATTGCCAGAGAAAACCACAAATGGGGTCATGAAGAGTCAGACATGACTGAAAATGACTGAACAACAATGATCTATGAGTTCTGTCTCCCAAAGGCTCATGCTTTCCCTCCTAGACTACCTGCTATTTAACTACTATGTATATTTTGGGACAAGTCGCTTTACTTTTCTAGATGTCAATTTCCTCATCTGTAAAATGAGAGTTTTGGATTAGATGGTCCCTGGGGTCCCTTTCCATTGCAGATCGATCATCTTCTCTGCTTCTATATTACTTGGGCTTGGATCTCAGCTCTGTAACTCACCACTGGTATCACCAGTGATCTGGCTGCCATCACTCTTTGGGCCTTGGTTTCCTTCTCCATAAAATAAGAAGATGAAATCTAAAGCGCTTACAACTCTAGATCCTCTGGTCCCAAGGAGAACCATCAAAGCAGCAGGACCTACCATTCCAACCTCTGTGATACGCAAGAAGATGAATCTTTGGTGTATTTGAACAGTTTTCCTTTCCTCACTCTAGCTTCTTACTGAGATTACCCTATCAGTCAATCACTAAGCCTTTATTAAACTCCTACTTATGTTAAAGGCACTTAGCTTAGCCCTGGGAATACAAATGCAAAGAACAAAGCTTAAGACAGTGGAAAGGATCCTGGATTTGGAGTCTGGAAGACCACAGTTAAATCCCATGTTGGATACTTAGCAGCTGTGGGATCCTAAGACCTCAGTTTCCTCATCTGTAAAATGAGGGATTTGGACTTCATGGCCTTTAAGCTCCCTCCCAGTTTTAAATCTATGACCCCATCATCCTGCTCTTAGGGATCTCACTTTCTAATGGGGGGTGGAGTGGGGTTCACATATAGAAGCATTTTTCAAATAACCAGAAATAGATAGGGATGGAAGGTCCTAGCAATTGGGGAAAATATACATTGCAAAGCTGGGCTCTTCACCTGGGGTCTATGACCCTGGCTGTAAAAATATATATTTTGGTAACTATTTCAACATAATTGGTTTCTTTTGTCATCCAATATATTTTTAATTGGATGAATTTTAAAACATCATGCAGAGGAAGGGACCAGAGGTTTCACCAGATTTCTGCTGAAGGGGCCCATGTCACAAAGAAGGTTAAGAAAGTCTAAAGCCTTTTGAGCTGCTGTAGAACTGTTCCAGAGTCCAAGGTCCTCCACTGTATGCTGGGCCATCACCACTCATCCTGACTTTGGTCCTGCCACTGGATTTCAATGACTTCAGAAGAAGGAGTGAGGCTAATGATTCTGTACAACTTGGCCTCCCTTATATCCAATTCACAAGCAAATCAAGACCTCACTCCATGATGTCTTTGGTCCTCTTTGAAAATGAAGGGTAACTGGAAAAGTCGAAAGGGGTATGGGAGAAAATATGGGAGAGAGCAGATTGGAGGAGGGAATATCCTGTGGGACCGCTATTTTGGGGCGGTGGGTGGGGGAAAAACGGGAAGAAAATTTGTAACTCAAAATCTGGCGGAAACGAATGATGTAAATCAGAATTTAATAAAGCATTAAAGAAAGAAAGAAAGAAAGAAAAAAATGAAGGGTGAACAACACCAGATTTGTTCCAATAAAAGTATTTCCATTGCTCATCGTGGATGATGGTGGGGGTGGCAGGGGGGATGGGGGGAGACAGGACTACCCAGTGGCGGGGGGGGGGGGTGGCCAGGTGAGCTCCAGAGCGGGGGGGAAAAGGGGTGTTGGGAAGGGCTGCATGTGTTATTTTACAGTTGAGGAAACTGAGCTCTAGTGAGGCAGGACATTTTTCTCAAGATTTCTCAGATGGTAAGAGATAGAGCCAGGGTTCATAGTATCACATTCCCTGAAAGAGCTGGGAGCAGGTATGTGTGGGGGCTCACCATCCCTCCCACTGGGGGGCAGAGCATAAAGGGAAGCACAAAGCAAGGGCGGGTAGTGAAGGCAGGAGCTCAGTACTCCCTGGATCACCATGCCCTCAGGAACAGATGAAAAGTTTCATCCTTCAAACTTGAGAAATCATAATAAAACTCCTGTTTCCATAGAACTTTAAGCCTCAAAGCTTTTTAATTTTTTTCTTACATATCATGACCTTAATAAGCATCAGCTGACTTGAGTATTTCCTTAACAAAGATAAACTTTAATTTTTTTTTTCTGTGAAACTCATAATATGGTGGAAAAAGTACTAGAAAAAAAATGAAATTAAAGGACCTGAGTTCAAATTCTACCTTTTTGGGTAGAATTTGCCATGTCTGTAACCTTGGGTAAGTTATCTAATCTTTCTTGGCCTCACTTTCCTCATCAGTAAAATGGGGCTAGATGTCCCCCCTGTCCCTTCCTTCTCCATATCTAGGATTCTATGAGTGCCCTCTTTGCCCTTTTTCCTCAACTGTGAATTCCTATTACTTTAAAAATAATAAATATAAGTATATTAAATTTAAATTAAACCAGTATGTTAAAATAAGTGCATTAAATTTAATAGGGCAGTAAGAAAATGTCCGTGTTTGTTTGTGTCCCTTTTTAGACAAATCTTAGGTGAAACTTTCTTGTTTTCTTAACACTCTTTTCTTTCTTTATCTTCATCTTTTCCATCTCAACCACTCAGCACTAACCCCTCCCTCCATTATAGTGAATACAGAGTGGTGCTTTCCTCCCATCAATCCTTTGATATGGAGAGTATGAGGACTGTTGAACCCATTTTCCAGAAGAGAAAATCCAGACTGGAGGATGGTCTGTCTGGTCCTGACTCTTGAACTGCTATTTCCAGACTCCAGGTACACCTGGTCTAGGCCTCAGTGACTTCCCCCTTTCTCCTCTTCTCTAGGAGAGAGGCCTAGAGCAAAGTCACCTCAGGGCCAAAGTTGGGTCTTTTTCATCCCTCAGAGATTTTTATTTTACTTCAAACTTCAGCAATGCTCGTGTTATGTGTGAATTAACTATGAATTAAATTAGTTATGAATAAATCTATCAAATGGAAAGGTTTATAGTCTGAGTGAAAAAAAGTCTGTTCATTATGATTATCCCATTCTGCTTAAAACCATGATTTGCTACATTTTAATAGCAGTATCCAGAGGCCTGACTCCGAGCTTATATTTCTCATTAGCAGATCTTCATGCTTGGCTAGCAAGCCTTGAACTGTGATGGGTTTCAGGAGGAAACCATTGCTTTTAGATCTGTTAAATCATTGAGACACCCAAATCTTAATTAGACGTTGGAACAAAAATGAGGGCTCAAACAATGGTGCTTACGTTAACTCTTTCACTTGGGACGACTTTTCTCTTATTTGAGGCAACAGAGGCCTCAGAACTCCGTGCAACTGTAAAGGAAATGCAAAACGACATTTTTTATTTAGGTGGGGATCTGCAGGTGCCTAATGGTGCATGTGCTATGAGTTGTGGTTGTTTAGTTAGTCGCTTTTGCTTAACTGTTTTGCTTTGCTATGGAAGAAGTCTAGATTGGGAGTTGTAGAGGAGGAGATACCTCCAGAAATGTTAAGGATGTAAAAATGAAAGGCATCAGTGGGGTAGGACACTGAAGAAAGAACTTTGACTGTGGCTTCAGAGGAGCTGGGTTCAAATCCCACCACTGCAAGTCATTGTACTTCTCTGGTCTTGAGTTCCTTCATCTACAAAATGTCAGGATTAAACGAGATGGCCTCCATGGTGCCTTCCAAGTGTTGGCCTGTGATCTCTCGATGCCATGAGGGCTTGAAGAGCAGGGGAATAAGTGGAATGGGGGGATGGGGACAAGGGAGGGATTACTACCTACACGACATAGGGCAAGTGACTTACCTTCCCTTATGTTGTTCATTCGTTTCAGTCCTGTCTGATTCTCCATGACCCCATTTTACACATGAGGAAACAGAGGCAAATACGGTTAAGTGATTTGCACATGGTCACACGTCTAGGTTAGATTTGAGTTCAGGAAGATGCGTCTTCATGACTCTAGGTCTGGCACTCCAGATGCCATGGCACCTAGCTGCCCTAAAATCCCTACACCTCAGTTCCCAAATCTCTAAAATGAGTGTATCAGATAAAATGGGTTCTGAAATCGGTCCCTTCTTAGCTCTAGATTTGTGACATTAAAATAAAGAAATGCAGAGGGACTTCTAGGCATGGTCTGCAGACACTCACCATCCACAGCCAGCAAAGTTCAATTGAGTCTAACAAGGCATGATATAGATTGAAAATAACTGGTTAAGTGTGTAAACTGCATATGTGCTTGGCAGAGATTTGTGGCTTGAGAAGTGGGTTTCAAATAGATTGGAGGCAGTGAGGCCCTGGGTTCTCCCAGGAAGCTGAGGCTTACTGGTTCATCTCTGTTATCTCCTTTGTCTCTGGCCTGGCTGGCATTGTAACCTATGGCCCCTTGCAGCACCTGGTAACTATAGGATGGGTTATTGGCTAACACCTCTAGGTTGAAAGGCCCCAAAGGGATGACAGAATTCATGCCAACTGATCACTGGCAAATAATCAGCTCAGTGACAAGTTCACAGGGATCAAAGATTCATAGCTGGAAAATATCCTAAGAAGTGGTTTATTCCCATCTCCTCCTTTTACAGAAGAGGCACCTGAGGCCCAGAGTAAATGCAAATGACTTTCCTAGGGTCACACATTCAGCAGCAGACCCAGAATTTTTATCCAGTCCTCTCCCCCCCAATGCAAAGCTCCCTCCATTGCACTTTGAAGTCAGGTTCAATAGATGCAGACCACAGAAACCGAGATACATATTTTAGGGCAAATTTTATATTATTTTGGATTTAATGAAACCAGATCTATAGAATTTCAGACTCATACATGATTCAGGTAAAAAGCTTTATTTCCCCCCCTAAGTGCTTGAGTCATTACCTCATCCCTCCATCTTGCTAATAGTAATAGCTCACATTTACATAATAATGCTTTATTGTGCTTTCTCCTTTCCCTGCTGGGAGGTACCTCATAAACGGAATTATTGACATGGGATCAAAGGATCGTGGGAGCAGAATTGAAAGGGACCTTAGAGGTTGAGTCCATCCCCTTCATTTTACCAGATGATAAAACCAAGTCACGAAGGTTAAATGACTCACTCACAGCTGCTAAATATGGGATATGGGATTGAAATCTAGGTCTTCTTCTTTGAAGACCAATATGCACTCTGTCCACCACGCCACAACCTCTAAAGGAAA
This sequence comes from Petaurus breviceps papuanus, assembly GCF_028583685.1. Classification (NCBI taxonomy): domain Eukaryota; kingdom Metazoa; phylum Chordata; class Mammalia; order Diprotodontia; family Petauridae; genus Petaurus; species Petaurus breviceps. The sequence goes on along the minus strand of NW_027185798.1, from coordinate 10,911,066 downwards.
CCAAATGGAGCCCTACCACATTTCATTCCTCTTTCTTCATCTCCTACAAAGGGGCATTAAAGTTGTTGAGTAACAAGTTAAAATCTCTTTTAAATCTCTTTTCTCAACCAAACGGGATTAAATAATCACATTGCTTCCCAATTGTCTAGTGATGTGTGAACATCTGTTTCTCTGCAAATTTTCTTCATTCTTCACTTCTCTCTTATTCTGAGTTCCCTAGTAGGTAGGAGGCATTCTCCCTAGTGGAACATCTGGCTGGGGTATATTGCATGAAGCTTCTCTACTCAGGGCTGATTTTTGCAAAAGGAAACACTAAAAAATTCCCTTGAACAGTCCTCCTTTTAGCCCCAAAAGAACTAATTGCCTGGTAAGCTGTTTTTTTTAAAAAACCTGTGTTGATAATCCTCTAGGCACATACAATACTTCCCTTAGCTCATTAGAGCTTTATCAAAAAAACAGAAGACACAGATAGGATAGTTAGAATGTTTAATGAATCAACAAGTATTTATTTTGCACCTACTATGTTAGAGGCATTGGACTAGGTCGGGGTGGCCTTGAGGCCACATGTGGCCGTCTAGGTCCTCAAGTGTGCCTCATGTGGCCTTGAGACCACAGATTCCCCACCCCAGACTAGGTACAAGGGATATAAGTATAAAAAAAAATATGATCCCTATTCACAAAGAGCATACATTGTAATGGGTGAGACAACTATATATGAAAATATACGCATCATAAATGCCGCTGATAAAGAAGTCCAGTGGTTTCGGCTCCAGTGTTTTATTCCTAAGTCTCTCCAAACTGTTCCAAGTTGGGTGCTAATTGGTATTATGTGGTTTCTGTTTTTAGAGACATTACTGATGTCCTATGGAGAACAAGCATGTCGCTGGAGAAAGACACGAGCTTGGTTCTAGTTGTGCCTTTGTTAGCGGCCTTGAAGTTCCTTCATTCCTCTCCACCTTAGTCTCCTCAATTGAAAAATTAGAGGATTGTTAAGGTCCTTTGAATCTCTGGTTTCATGATCTGTGATACATCTGTGTTTTTATTCCTTCCTCTGTTAGAGCAAGGACGGGGGAAGTAGGACTACATAATCTTGAAGGCCCCTTTCAACTCTAAATCCTAGGTTCTATTATAGGCCCATATGTATATGGATAAATTTAAGGAAAAAATATTTAGCTTGAAGCTGGGCCTATGGAGAGGCAGTTGAGTGCCAGCTGTCTACCATTTATATTGCTAATTTATTAAGCCCTGTTCTTTATCCTCTCTGGAAATCGCCTCGGTCCTGCTCACTGGCACACAATACCACGAGGGCCGCTCCTGCTGCAATCGCTGACAATCTCAATTATTCAGCTTTCTGCCAATTCCTCTTAGACTTTTCTAATGGGAGAATTTACACTGTGTTATTGAATTAAAAACAGCTCCAAGCTTTAGGGAATTTAAACTAATTAGCCAGCATTTGTAAACCCCTTTGTTCTCGGTAATTTGTTTACAAGAGTAAGTCAACCTTTTCATTATGGGTGCCTTGGCATGGGCCGGTGGTAGAGTCATTGTGGTGTTGGGTCCAACTAAGCCAAAATGAAGGAACTCAATTTTGCTTCTGGTAAGGTCCAGTGACCCAGCTCCCTGGCTCACGCCCTAAAATATCAGCACACTTGCAATTACACCTAAGAAAATCAGCAAGCTCCTTGATGCACCATGGCCCCGAACCATCCTTAATCTAAAACAGTAGAACTCTATCAAATCCCCTTTGCCTTTGGGACATTGTGGGGTCACTGAGTTAGAACTGCAAGAGACTAGGAGGTCTAGAACAAAATATTTCATCCTCTTTTGTCTACAAATGGAGAGACTGGGAAGTGGCACACAGGTATTAAGTAGCAGGGCCAGGGTTCTCTCATTTCAGATGCAGTGGGGTTTTTTCTCCTTGAACTTTAGAATGGCAGCTCCTGGAGGGAAGGACTATTTTCTGCTTTCTTTATGTGAGCCAAAAAAAAAAAAATCCCTGGCCCATCGTAGGTACTTCATAAAGTTTTGTTGACTGACTAATCTAAACCCCACTGCTTGTCTCCGCACTGTACGTCTTCAAATAGTGTATGGATGACTGACAGGTATGGGATAAGAGGGCACTAACTTCCAGTGTTTGGATTGAATGGTTGCTAAGCTCCCTTACAACTATAAAATTCAATGCTTCTTTGATCCCTTAGGCCAGGGGTGGGGAACTTGTGGCCTCAAGGCCCCATGTGGCCTTCTAGGGTGTTGGGTGAGGCCTTTGGACTCAATCCAAGTTTTACAGAATAAATCTTTTTATTAAGGGGATTTGTTCTTTGAAATTTAGATTTAGACAGAGGGCTGCACTTGAGGACCTAGAAGGCCACAGTTTCCCTACCCTGCCTTAGGCTAAAGCCCTCCCTCTATTGATTATTTCCATTTTATCCTCTCTCTCTGTTTCCCTTCCTCCCTCATATATTACATGTAACATATGTTATGTATAATCTATGTGTCTGTCTGTCTATCTATCTGTCTGTCGGTCTGTCTGTCTCTCTGTCTCTGTCTCTCTGTCTTTCTGTCTGTCTCTCTCTCTGTCGGTCTGTCTGTCTGTCTGTCTGTCTGTCTGTCGGTCTGTCTGTCTGTCTGTCTCTCTGTCTGTCTGTCTGTCTGCCTGTCTGTCTCTCTGTCTGTCGGTCTGTCTGTCTCTCTGTCTGTCTGTCTGTCTCTCTGTCGGTCTGTCTGTCTGTCTGTCGGTCTATCTGTCTGTCTGTCTCTCTGTCTGTCTGTCTCTCTGTCGGTCTGTCGGTCTGTCTGTC
>NW_027185798.1:10873133-10903268 GCF_028583685.1 Petaurus breviceps papuanus | reverse complement strand
TTTTTTTGCCTGTCTTTGTATCCTCGGGACAATAGCTGGCATGCAGTAGGAGCTTAATAATTGCTGATTGCCCGCTGTATATTCTCTGCCTCCTCCAGTGCTTGGTAAACCTAAAAACATTATACTGATGTTAGCACTGAGCGTGATGATAGGGATGAAGATGACCCTAGCTAACATTTACATAATGTTTTACAAAGTGCCAGCCACTTTACTAAGCGCTTTACAATTATTATCTCATCTGGTCATCACAACAATGTGGGAGGGAGGTGCTATTATTATGCCCATTTTACAGAGGAGGAAACTGAGACAAACAGAGGTGAAGTGACTTGCCCAGGGTCACACAGATAGTAAGTGTCTGAGGTCAGATTTGAACTCAGATCTTCCAGACTCCAACCACTGTACCATGATGAGGATGAGGATTCCCCTCTTAGCCTCCAGCTCCTCTTTCCCAGTCCCTTTCCCTAGGTTTCTTTTTGCCTCTAGATTTGGGTTGGAATGCCTCACTTCCCAATGCTGTGAGTCTTTCAGCCCTCTGATTGCTATAATCTGGTCCCTGTGTGATAAGCGATTTTGTGCCACTCAATCTCTGTACAGCAGTAGGGCAAATAGAGGGTCACCAATGTACAGAATCACAGGATCAGGGAGTTAGAAGGGACTCCGGAGGCTCTTTAGTCCAGCCCACCTTAGAAACATGCACTTTGTGCACAACACCCCCTGAGAGGGGCTGCCCAGCCTCTGCTCATTCCCAGGGTAGCCCATTCTCCTTTTGAACATCTCTACGGTTATGGTGTTTGTTTGTTTGTTTGTTTTTCTTTCATCAGCCGAACATCTGCCTTTTTGCAGTTTCAGCACATTTAATTCAACAAGGAAACATTAAGAACCTACTGTGGTTCAGCCCCCGTGCTGCCTATTGGGGGAAATGAAAGCAGCGCTTTCCTCAAGAAAGTTATGATCTCCTGGGGAGACACGACATGAGCACGGACAGATGGACAGAGTGACAATTCTAGTCATAAGACCCAGGTTCAAATCCTCCTGCAGCTAATGACTCCCTGTGTGACGATGGGCAGGACACAATCCATGCCCTCTCTGGTCTCTGTAGCACACACTCTGAAGTAAATCCCGATTCCCACGTGCCCTGATGAGTCAGGGCCCTAGACGGTGCCACAGCCGACATTTTTGTCTGATTGTCGTTGTTGAAGAAGACCAATGACATCATGATGTGTGAGCTGGATTGAAGTGAGGCAGGGTTGTGCAAAGTTGTCAGCAACACTCTCTCCTCCAGGAGCATCCAAGTGCAATGGCAGGACAATAGTCAGGACCACTGGTGAAGGCCTGGGGTGCAGCGGATGACCGCGGCATCTTCGATGTCTGACTGAACTCTAAGTGCTTCAGAGCACCTGCTCCAACCACCTACATGGCCGTTGGAACACATTGTTCCCATCCACCCATTCCACTGGAATGTTCTCACATACTTGTGGCAGACTCATTGATGAGTTTGAGGCCCTGGACTGCTTATTTGCCCTTGGTGTCCACCTTCACCCAACACTTCCCTGGGACTCCAAGAAGCCGTAGCATGCACAGCAGTCACAGTTTGGTAAAACCATCTCAGCAGAAGGACTAAACCAGGCTGAGGGTAGGGGACAGTCTGTCTAGTGTTAGAGCTTACAGACCCCCTAACCCTGGGGATGGACCTATGCCCTGCAATTCTCTAAGGGCACATTTTTCACAGCTACCCCATGAGATTTATTGGATAGGGACATCATTTCCATTTAACAGATAATATTAGTCACCCAGCAAGTCTGGGGAAGAATCAAAATTAACCCCCAGGTATTTAGCTTCTAATCTAATACTCTTCCTATGCTACTGAACCTGGGCTCCCCTCTGAACTCTGGCTGGAGTTCCAGGGTCCCTTCACCCTTCTGCAGATCCATCTGACAGGCTGCGGAAGGGCTCCAGTTTTCCCATAACTTGTGATATCCCATCACTGCCCAAACTTTGGCTTAATGCTTTACCTTTAGACTTCCAAAAACTGCAGAATACTACACAACACTCTTCCCACAGACATGCCACACACACACACACACAATGTGGATATACAGTCAAAGATATGGGAGATCATGTAGAGCAGTGCAAAGAACGGCAGATCGGAGATTGGAGGACCAGGCTTTGAACTTTGACTTTGGCAAGGATGGTTTTTGTCTTCCTGTGTTTCCCCAGCCCTTGTACCCATGGGAGTACAGAGAAGGTGCCTGATAAATGCATGTTATCTTCACTTGACTTGATAATCACTCCCGGGGTCATTTTGAACTAATCACTTTTGATCCTCAGTTTCCTCATCTTCCAAATGAGGACATTGGCCAGGGATCTGTCTGTTCTGGCTTTCCATCTGTGCTCTAATGGAAGCTCCCTGGTTACCAGACTCCCAAGAGGGTCCCTGCTTTGCCACACTATGTTTTCCCCTGATCCTCTGGCTTCCTCTGCTGATAACATGGTCATCTCTCCACTCTAAGGGGCAGTTTAAATGCACATACTGAGAAGTCTGGGCTAGCTCTCCTTTGATTATCGGGCTATAGTTAGCATCAAGGAGAAGGGCTAGTGTCCTTCGGGGAGTTATTGGCCATAACTACCAGCTTCTAGTTCACAGATCCAATTGTCTTCTTTTCCTGCTTGAGATAACATTCTCTCTAATGACTTGGATGCACATGTCAGTGTTCTAACACATGAATCTGCTTGTTACTTTGACAGATACTTGAAGAGTAAAAAAGAGGAAGAAGAAAACTATGGGAAACAGGAGAGTGGAGTGGAGGAGAGGAGAAAAGGAAGGGCAAAGGAAGGAGAAAGAAGGAAGGAATGAGGAGGAAAAGGAAAAGAAGGAAAAGGAGAGCAGAGGAATGGAGAGTAAAGGAGAAAAAGGAAAAGGAAAAGAAGAGGAAAGGGGAATGGAAGGGAAGGGAAAGGAAAGGAATAAGGGAAAGTCAGTGATAACACCGAAAGAAACATATACTTCTGTCTGCCTTCTCCCAATTCTGTAACAACTCAGAAGTTTGTGCAAAACAAGACTGTTCAGAATGACCAGGTTCTAACTAACTGGAATGTCTGGCTAAATAGCTATTTTGAAAACCTATACCTAAAGTCAGTCGCTTTTAAAACAATTCCAGGGAAGATGAATTCGAGCAGACAAGAAGAGATTAGCAACTGTACAATTTTCTGTCATTTTAAGCAGTAGAACACAACCTGAAAATGGATGATAATTGGGGCATAGAATTGTGTCCAGGCTGCCTATTTTACTCTCATTTTCCCCAGAAGTATTTATATTTGATCTCATGGTGAGCAGAATGGAATTAGAGAGACATGTACTCTCTCTTTGAAACAAGCAGAAGGATCTCTGGCTGGATGACCCTACTACTGGGAACCATTTCAATCACTTGATCCTGTCCTTAATGGGGATAGTCCTGCATTTGAGACGGTGACAGAACCAAGGAAGGACAGAAGAGAATAAAGATATTCTACAGCCACATGTTAAAAATCAAGCTTCTTTCAATCTTCATGGGAGATGCAGGTATCCAGTCACATTTGTTGAGAGAGAGAGCATTGGGATTTGGAGGCAGGAAAACTTGGGCTGGAATTTTGACTTAAACACTTACATGCTTTATCACCAGGGCCATTTACTTAACTTAAACCTCCATGGTCCTCAGTTTCCTCACCTGTAAATTGAGGAGATTGGACTCAATGACCATTAAATTGCCTTCCAAATTCTAAATCTCTGATCTCATGGCTAGATGACCTTGAGGGTCCCTTCTGGCTATAGATATATTATCCTACGATCTACTGCTAGGGGACACATGGAGTCCAGAAGATCTGAGTTCAAAACACTACATAGCCATGTGATTCTGGGCAAGTCACTTAACCCAGTTTGCCTCAGTTTCCTCATCTGTCAAATGAGCTGGAGAAGGAAATGGCAATGGCAAACCACTGCAGTATCTCTGCCAAGATAACCTCAAATGGGGTTATGAAGAGTCAGAAATGACTGAAACAACAGAGCAACAATGCAATCTGCTCTAAGGAGCTGTATGACATGAGCTAAATCACTTTCCCTCTCTGCGACTCAGTTTTCTCTATGATCCTATGATCTCAGGAGACATGCCCTCCCACAAAGTGACCAGTGGTGTCCCCAGTGTATTGGGAGGGCCGGGCATTATCTTCCTAGTATTGTACTAAAAATATTTTGGATGCTAGTAGGATATAAGATTATCTAGGAGTTATCACTTTCTCTCACATGACCAATTCACCTATTTTTCAGATGACATCACTTACATTTGCTTTTTGGTATAATTTCTCATGTGTGACATGCTGAATCCTCCCCCCACATAGCATTTGGACTGACTAACAATGCAGGAAAAAAACCAAATGGATGAAGAATGCTTATTAACCACATCATGACATACACTGAATAGACCATATGTGTCTATGAGAACGCTGATATGGAACAGGGGCTGCAAAAGGGCAAGGAGCCGAGTTCAGAATCCCTGTGGCCTCTGGGATCAAGTAAAAAAATCCTCTCTTTGAAGAAAAAGAAATGAAAGGAATCAAATTAGGCAAAGAAGAGACTAAGCTATCACTCTGCAGGTGATATGATGATATACTTAGAGAATCCTGGAGAATCAAGTAAAAAAACTACTTGAGACAATAAATAAATCTGGCAAAGTTGCAGGATATAAAATAAACCCACATAAATCCTTGGCACATAAATATGAACACTGTAAGGGTTATGGGATTTAAAGATCTTCCATGCCCCATTGGACTTGCTGACGTAGCAGGAAGGGGCGGAGCAAGAGGAAGCGGAAGCCAAGCTAGAGTTCCTGCGGTGGCTGGCGGTGGCGGCGATGGTGGCGGCAGCAGCAGAGGCAGCGGCAGCGGCAGCGCGAAGCCCTTTTTGAGTTAACCAGAATTTCTGCTAAGGACTCCTGCTTAGGACTGCCAGGGGCCGGAGCTGCTGGGAGCGCGCTTCCCGGACGCGGGGTGGTTGCTGTGAGAGGGGAGAGGAGGACCTTTGCCTGAGGTAGCCTGTTCTGTTTTAAAGGCTTGAAAATGTGGGTGCTTTCTACTTTATCTACCTGTGCCAATATCATAACTACTCTGATGGCTTTCACTTTCTGGTTTTGGGACTCAGTCTTTTGGTATCTTAATAAATTTTCTAGTTTATTTCCCCATATGGCAAGCATGACATATTTTGTGATGGATAATTATATCAGCATATTTGTAATCTCCATAGGCATTGTGAATATGGCATTGCTGATACAAACACGTATGTCTAACGAAATCTGACAGCAAGAGATAGAAAGAGAAATTCCACTTAAAGTTACTGTAGACAATATAAAATATTTGGGAATCTACCTGCCAAAACAAACCCAGGACCTATATGAACACAATTACGAAACACTTTTCATACAAATAAAGTCAGGTCTAACTAATTGGAAAAACAACAGCTGCTCATGGCTAGGTCGAGCTAATATAATAAAAATGACAATTTTACCTAAATTAAATTACATATTTAGTGCCATATCAATCTACCCAAAATTATTTTATAGAGCTAGAAATAATAGTAACAAAATTAATTTGGAAGAACAAAATGTCCAGAATATCAAGGGAATTAATGAAAAGAAATGTTAGGGAGGGTGGCCTAGCCATACCAGATTTTAATCTGTATTATAAAGCAGCAGTCATCAAAACTACTTGGTGCTGGCTGAGGAACAGAGTAGTGGATTAGTGGAATATATTAGGTACATGAGACACAGAAGTTAATGACTACAGTAATCTACTGTTTGACAAACCCAAAGACCCCAGTTGTTGGGATAAGAACTCACTATTTGAAAAAACTGCTGGGAAAAGTGGAATATAATATGACAGAAAGTAGGCATAGACCAATATCTTACACTGTATACCAAAATCAAATCAAAATGGGTGTATGATCTAACTATAAAGACTCATACTATAAACAATCTGGGAGAGAAAGGAATAGTTTACCTGTCAGATTTATGGAGAAGGAAAGATTTTATGACCAGACAAGAGTTAGAGAGCATTATGAAATGCAAAATGGATAATTTTGATTACATTAAATTGAAAAGTTTCTGTACAAATAAAACCAATGTAACCAAGATTAAGAGTGAAGTGGAAAATTGGGAAAGAATTTTTACAATCAGTATCTCTGATAAAGGCATCATTTCTAAAACATACAGAGAATTGAGTCAAATCTATAAGAATACAAGACATTCTACAATTGATAAATGGTCAAAGGATACGAACAGGAAGTTTTCAGAGGAAGAAATTAAAGATATCTATAAGCACATAAAAATGCTCTAAATCACTATTGATTAGAGAAATGCAAATCAAAACAACTCTGAAGTACCACATCTCACTGGTCAGATTGGCTAAGATGACAAAACAGGGAAATGATAAATGCTGGAGAGGATGTGGAAAAATTGGAACACTAATGGAGTTTTGCACAGATTCAACCATTCTGGAGAGCAATCTGGAATAACACCCAAAGGGCTATAAATAAGTGCATACCCTTTGACCCAGCAATACCACTTCTAGGGTTGTATCCCAAAGAGATCATGGAAGTGGGAAAAGGACCTGTATGTACAAAAAAAAAAATTATAGCGGTTCTTTTTGTGGTGGCAAAGAATTGGAAACCAAGGGGATACCCATCAACTGGGGAATGGCTGAACAAGTTGTAGAATATGAATGGAATGTGCCATAAGAAATGAGGTGCAGATGGACTTCATCATAACCTGGAGAGACTTTTTTAAACTGATGCTGAGTGTGCGGAGCAGAACCAGGAGAAATCTGTACACAATCACAGACACAACGTATGTATGACAACTTACTTTGATAGACTGGACTCTTCTCAGCAATGCAGGGTTATAAGACAACTCCAAAAGACTCATGATGGAGAGAGATGTCCACATTGAGAGAAAGAACTACAGAGTCTGTATACGGACTGAAGCAAACGACTTGCTCTCTTTTTTTGTTGTTGTTTTTGTTTTGTTTCCTCTTTCCCATTGTTCATTCCATCAGTTATAATCCTTCTTTGCAACCTGATTAATGTTTAATGTGAAGGTGTTTGTAGATCCTATGTTTGATTGCATGCTGCCATGGGGGGGCAGAATTTGAAACTCAAGGGGTTGTGGAATTAAATGTTGTAAACTAAAAGTAAATAGTTTTTTTTTTTAAGAAAAAAAATCCTCTTTGTCATTTCCATGTAAACATGTACCATGCCTCCACCAACACACACCACACACATACATACCACATACATACTACACATACACACACCACGCCACACCACACATACACACATACACCCCACAATACACTCACCACGTACACCACACATACACCCACCACACAGACATACACATAGACACACCACACTCATACACACACTGCCACCCCCACACACACCCCACATACACACACCATACACACATTCACATACCACACATACACACACCACACAATACACACAGCACACTCATACACACACCACATACACACACCACACACACATATACAACCATATATATACCATACACACACCACACTCATACACCCCCACACACACATACCACACACACACACACACACACACACACACACACAAACCATACACAGAAACACACACATATACCTTTCAAGTCTTCTTACATCTTAGTCCCCAACTCTGGCCTCCTCACTGGTCTAAGAACTAGACACCCTGTCTCTTGACTCTGGGCATTTTCTTTGACTGTTAGCTATGCCTGGAATGCTCTTCTGCCTCTGCTCTGACTGCTGACCTCCCTGGCTTCCTTTACATCTCACCTAAAATCTCAACATCTACATGAACCTTTCCCCAACCCCTCTTCATTCCAATACCTTCCCTCTTTAATTATTTCCTATTTATAATGTTTAGAGCTTGCTTTGTATACATTTGTTTGAAGATGTTTTTCCCCTATGAGACTGTGAGCTCCTGGGGGTCAGGGACCGCCTTCTGCCTCTGTTTATTCCCCTTTGTATTCCCCACACTTAGCTCAGTGACTGATGCATAGTAGGTGCTTAATAAATATTTGTATGTCTGTTTGAAGATTTTTTCCCCCATGAGACTGTAAATTCCTGGAGGGCCAGGAACTGTCTTCTCCCCTTTTTGTATCCCCAGTACTTAGCTCAGTGACTGGCACACAGTAGGTGCCTAATAAGTGTTTATTGATCATATGACTAGCTGATGCCGAAGGCCCTGGAAGCTCCTACTCTATAATTTTATGATTTTATTATGTCAGACTGGATGGCACCTTCAAAACCATTTAGTCCAACTGTTTAGATGTAGAAACTCTCTTCCTTTTTGTTTTCATGACCTAGTACAGTACCTGATACAGAGTGATGCTTACCAAATGCCCATTGAGTTGAACATAGACTGGAACTTCCCAGTTTACAAAGGAGAGAATTGAGACCCAGGGAGAGAAAAAGATTTGCACAAAGTCCCATAGCAAATTAGTAGAAATTCACAGAGCTCCCTGCTTGGTGATCTGCTCACCACATGATCTGCCTCCAATGTGATGGTGCTCCACATGCCATCCCATGGTCTCCTCCAGGCTACGGCAGACCTCATTCTGCACCACGGAGGTCCCTCCCAAGCAAGGATGGGGGACGATCTAGTTAAGGTAAAAGACTTCTGTCTATCCATTCTCCAAGTACTTAAAAGCCTTTGGAGAAGCATTAAAATCTCATTGGTCTTCACATCATGCATGTCCAATAATCTCTTATTGTCAAGGTTAGTTGTTAGACTTGGCCATTGTGGGGAGAATAACAGCTGGGTCACGCAGTGATTTCAGGGGCAGGGGAGGAGGTGGGCTTTAAGCACTGAGAATTCCTTCCTACCTCTCATTGTCTTTCTGCAACTGAGGTTTCTACATTTGGCAGTTCTCTAGGGTTGTGCTGGAGGGAGTGTGTCCCACTCCTTTTTCTTCCTTCTTCCGAAGGGGAAATTGATTTTCTTCTCCATTAAGATGAAGAAGGAGATATTCCTTTGATCTTAGTGTTCTAGATCTAAGCCTGGAAAGACCCTCAAGAGTCATCTAGTTCAAACCCCTCATTTCACAGCTAGGGAAACTGAGGCTCAGAAAAGTAGATTGGCCTGCCAAAGATAATGATGGCACTCACCTTTCAGCGTTCTTGTTAGAACAAAAGGAGACAATGTAAATAAAAAGCTTTGTAAACCTCAAAGCACTATGTCAATGTGAGCTATAATTATTATTGCCCAAGGTCACCCACCTGACAAATGTAGAGACAGGATCTGAACCCAGGCCTTCTGATTCCCCATATTTCCACAATGACAGACTTCCTTTTTGGTAGCAAGTGATGATTAATATTTTGCAAAGATGCTTGACCTGGAGAAATGCTTGCCTAGGAAGTACACTGACTGGTACATAGATATTAAGTAACAGAGCCAAAATTCATGCTCAGGTGCCATATGGGGCACTGAGTTCAAATCTCAACTCAGCTCAGCCTGTGGGCCTCAGTTTTCTTCTCTCTAAATTGAGGGAATTGGATTAATTATCCAGTTTTAAATGTTATGTTCTCCCTCTCCCCTCCCCACCCCCCCACTGAGTCTATCAGTATTGAGCTTTAGAAAAAAATCATTTCTTCCTTCAGGCATCGACCTCTTCCCTTGCACGAGCCCTTTCGGCCCCCTCTGTGAGGCAGGGGTGGATCCTTACATGGAGGCAGGGTTATCTCATGCCCTGTGAGCTCGCCATGGAAGGGCTTCTCACAAGATTCTGGGGCTACTTGAGTTCCTTGGATGTAGTGGAGAAGCTTTGGTTTTAAGCCTTTTTTTAAACTACGGTTGATCTGCTGAGAGCTCCAACATGACAAGCTGGATTAAAGCATTTTATGTGAGAGAAATTTTCTAATCCTGGATCTTCAAAGCAGCTAGTTCTAGTTGTTGTAAATCTAGCAGGAGGGACCATGGGGAGAGCTAGTTGTGAACCAGGAAGAAAGACTTCCTCCTATGAGCTGAGGGCACCTGGATTCTCCCCTGTGCACTGACGCTTCTCCTGCTCATTCATTACACTTCCACGAGATCATTCTGTGCCAAAGGGCATATGTTGCTTTCCAGAGCAGAAAACCAGTCACATTTAATTGTGTAAAACATATCCTTGCCTGGATGGGGCAACTGAGGTCCACAGGAGAAGGGCAGCATTTGACTGAAATGTTGTAAAGCAATACTGAGGCCACTAAAAACAGCAGTGTGGTGTGGTGGTGATGTGGGAGTCGGGACATCGGAGTTCTTTTCAAACATGGAAAGAGCTGTGACTCTGGAGACAAAAGGCAAAAGTTCAAGTCCCACCGCTGATGTTTAATTCCTGTGTGATCTGAAACAAGTGATTTAGTTTCCTTTTGCCTCAGTTTCTTCTTTTGTAAAGTGATACATCACATAGAAGATCGAGTGTGGACCTGGAGAAAGGAAAATAGAGTTCCAATCTTGCTTCAAACATTTACTAGTGTGTGACTATGGAAAAATCACTGAGACTCTCAGAGCTGCCATTTCCTTATCTTTAAAGTGAGAGTGCTCAATCCAATGACCTCTAATGGATCAATCAATAAACATTTATTAAGTGCATACTATGTATCAGGAGCTGTGCTAAATACTGGGGATAAAAGGCAATCCCTACCTTCCTGATCTCTTCTGGCTCTAAATGCGTTATGCCATGACCTTTGCTTTTTACCATTGTTCAAATGTTCGGTCATGCCTGACTCTTCATGACCTCATGGACCACACCACACCTGGTTCTTCTATCCTCCAATATCTCTTGAAATCTTTCCATGTTTATGTTCATGGTTTCCATGATCCTCTCTATTTCAACTTTTGCTTTCAATATTTGTTAACATCAGGGTATTTTCCAGTGAGACCCAGCTTCTCATTATGTGGCCAAAGTATTTGAGCTTCTGTTTCAGTATTTGACCTTCCAGTGAAGAGTCTGAATTAATTGCTTTCAGTATTGACTGATTTGACCTCCTTGCTGTCGAAGAGACTCTCAAAAGTCTTCTCCAGCACCACAATTCAAAAGCATTGATTCTGTAGTGCTCAGCTTTCCTTACAGCCCAGCTCTCACAGCCATACATTGCTACTGGAAAAACCATAACTTTGACTATCTTGACCTTTGTCTGTAAGGTGATGTCTCTGCTTTTTGGCATACTGTCCATATTTGCCATAGCTTTCCTTCTAAAGAGAAAGTGTCTTTTAATCTCATTGCTGCAGTAGCCATCTGCGGTGATCTTTGAGCCCAAGAACATAAAACCTGATATATGGCTTCCATTTCTTCTCCCTCAGTTTGCCAGAAAGTGATGAAACCTGTTGCTAAGATCTTAGTTTTTTTATGTTAAACTGAGCTTCAGATCAGCTTTTACTTCTCCCCTTTCACCCTCATCAAGAGGCTTTTTAATTCTTCACTTTATCATCTGCATATCTGAGATTGCAGATATTTCTCCCAACATCCTTAATTGCAGCTTTTGATTCACTCAACCTTGCAGAGAATAGAAGGAGAGATAAGAAAGTTTTCTGAACATAGTAATGTGAAGAAATAGAAGAAAACAATAGAATTGGAAAGACGAGACCTCTTCAAGAAAATTAGAGCTATCAAGGGAAAATTTCATGCAAAAATGGGCATGATAAAAGGCAAAAAATTATAGGGATTTAACAGAAACAGAAGAGATTAAGAAGAGGGGGCAAGAATATACAAAAGAAAGATATAAGAGGCAGTTAGGAAGACCTGAGTTAAAATGCAGTTTCAGACACTTACTAGCTATATGACCCTGGACAAGTCACTTAATTCCAATTGCCTCAAAAAAAAATACAAGATCTTAATATCACGGATAACCACAATGGTGTGGTTATTGATCTAGAACCAGACATCCTGGAGAATGAAGTGTGCCTTAGGAAGCATTGTTAACAATAAGGTAAGTGGAAGTAAATAAATTTAGCCCAGCCGCACTAAAGACGATGCTGCCAAAGTGCTGCACTCTATGTGTCTGCAAACCTGGAAAACTCAACAGTGGCCATTGGATTTGAAAAGATCAGTTTACATTCCAGGCCTAAAGATGTTCAAATTACCAAGCAATTATGCTCATTTTGCATGTTAGCTTAAGATTCTGTAAGCCAGGCTTCAGCAATATGTGACCTGGGAATTACCAGAGAAGCAGGCTGGTTTTTGAAGAGGCCGAGGCCAAATTTCCACCATTTGCTGCATTATGGAGAAAACAAGGGAGTTTCAGAAAAACAAACAAAAAGCCCCGAAGGATCTACTTTGGTTTCATTGACTTCACGAGAGACTTTGCCTGGGTGGATTACAACAAAATGTGGCGAGTCTTCAAAGGAGTGGGAGAACCAGGTCATTTCACTTGTCTCCCAAGGAACCTCGATGTGAGTCAAGAAGCAACAGTTTGACCCAAACGTGGAAGAACTGATTGGTTTAATGTTGGAAAAGGAGTATGACAAGGCTCCATGCTGTCGCCTTATGTATATGACCTTTACTAGGTGGGGTAAAATAACTTTTCTCTGGGACTTCTTTTGCTCATCTCTAAAATGAGCCTTTTTGGACAAGATGATATCCAAAGTTCCCACCCCCAAGTCCAATTCACACACAAGTCAAGACATCACCCTGTGATGCCATTGTTCCTCTCTGAAAATAAAGAGCAAACCACAACAAATGGAGGAAGGGGTTAGGGTCTCAGAACTCCAAGCTCTTCCTACTGTACCATGTGGCTTTCCCATACAATTCACTTTGACAACCTAATAAGTGGTACTGTGGGGGAGGGGAGTAAGTTTTCTTAACTGGCATAGCTCTAATTAACACAGTGAGTGACCAGGACACTGAAATACAGAGGGCTGTATATTGTCCATGGGTAGCTTTCTGGGCTTCCATTGCCATGCATCCTAGTCCTTCACTGGCCCAATACCATGTCCACCTACATCCATAGTTGAATAACTTCTTCTACTACCAAACCTGCACCGTGCCCCTCCCCCTTCCCTTGCCTGGTCAGTTTGATATTTCTAACTTTAGCCTCTCCTAGTGTCCAATGCCTTAACCATCCATCTGCCACGGATTCTGATGGTATCCTTGTCCTGAGATAAATGACCACCATTGTTGATACTTAACCTTCCCCATCACATAAACCCCACTGACTACTCTCCTGGTATCAGGAAGGGGTCATTAGCTATGTTGTGTACATTCAGGGTAGCCTCTACATGTTACATCTACCCTCTGACCAGAAAGAGTGCATCCAACTGCCAAAAATTTGCACCAAAGATACCCATGGAAGAGGGAAGGCAAAGATTTATAGGAACTGGAAACAAGATTCCAAGGCCTTCCTGCACCCCAGGTAAATTCGTCCCTGTGCTATTTCCTTCAACAGGTATTTAACTCTCACCCGGATGTTTCCCCAACATTGTTCCAGACACCAGGATTCCTTGGTCTCTATGACCACCTATATTAGGACTACTAGATTGGAGTGAGCAGGTGAAGGGTCTTGAGTTCTAGTCTTAACTGAATTGCTAACTGTCTAGATGACATTTGGCACATCACTCTATGTCCCTCTCAAGGCTGTATCATATAATAGAAAGGGTGTTGATGTTGGAATCTAAGGACCAGCATATATATTTTGGTTCTGATGCTTCTTACCTATGGGAGAGGGGGAGGGCCAACCAGTGAATCTCTTCAGACCACAGTTATTGCATCCTTAAAATAACCAGGTGACTTCAAAAACCCTGTCCACCCTTAGCTTTCTTTGTCTCATTAGTGAAGAGTTGGACTCTATGACTATTGGAGTCAAGTCCAGCTCTGAGGGTCTAAGATTCAATTAAGCAAATGTTTATTAAGTGCTAGGTACCTTGCTAGGTCTTGGGGACACAATATAAAGATGAACCAGTCTCTGTCTTCAAGGAGTTGAAGTGATTGTGTAATTGAATTTTTTGATAAATTCCACATCTATTCCAATTCCATTTCAAACAATTCAGCACAGCAAGTATTTAATAAACACTTAACACACACTGTGCCAAGCACTGAAGATGGTAAGATAAAGATGAAAACAAGCCCTACCCTCAAATAACTTGTGTTCCATTATTGCTGATGGGTGTATACATACAGGCTTCTTTGGGTGTCTTCTTCTTTGGCTCTGTTATATTTAGTTAAATGGATTCATCCAGGAAGATAGGTGGGTAATTTGCAATTTTAAAAAAAATTAATGAATAAATAACAACTCTATTCTTTATTTATCTAGTTTAAAATTTTAATGAATCGTTCTCCCACTAATTATGAAGCGTGGTATTTAAAGGAAACTGACACTTTGTAAATATCGAATTGTGCAATTTCTTGTGTTGGTTTTATATAAACATAGGAATTGAGTAATTACCATCCCAGCTATTCATTAAAATTCAAAATTAGATAAACAATAAGCAGGAATGTTTTTGTTCATTATTATTCATACCCAAGCCCTTCTCTATAATGTCCCCTGCTTCTCATATTTTATTTTGTGTGGGGTCTTTTTTCCCCCCACACAGACACAACTGCAGTCCGATGATGAGCTCTCTCTTGGAGCTGCTGCCTTTTTGTTTCCCTCTCTTCTCTGAATGCAGGGAGCCATACCTTTGTTATGTACAGAATGCTGCTGCTGTTGTTGTGTCTTCTGCTATCACAGAGTGATGCATTGACTTACTCTTGAATTGGATTTAAGTGAGAAAGAGTTGGACAAAGTCATCACCCTCATTCCCTCCTCCAAAGTCATTAAAGTCCAGTGGCAAGACAAGAGTCAGGATAAGTGGTGGTGACGTGGGGTGCAGTGGATGACCTTGGAGTCTGAACAAGCCCCACAGCACTTTTTTCAGCCACCATTAGAACAAATTGTTCTAATACACCCATTCCACCAGGGGAAACATTCACATACTTGGGGTAGGCATTAACTCACCCATGGATCTGAGGTCCGTTGTTTATCCTCAACATGCTTTAGCCCCTCTGCCGAGACAGTTTTGCTGGAGTGTTACTACAGCTTCTTGGTTTAGAAACTGCACAGGTGAGAGTTTAGTAAAGGTGGACACCAAGGGTGACAAACTCTTTTGCCAGAGGTGTCCGTCCTCCCTGAGCACCCCATATACTACACGTGCACAATGATGTGGTCCTGGAGTGCTCCTTGGTCTGGGAGGCTTCAGTCCTGTTCTCCTCCTGATTAGTGATGTGACCTTGGGCAAGTCTCTTGGCCCCGGTTTCCTTAGCTGTCCAATGACTATGTGCAGGTGATTTAATCTCTTTGGAACTCTGTTGCTCATCTATGAAATGACAGGGACAAGAGGGTCCCTGAAGGTCTCTTCTGGCTTTGCATCAATGATTCTGTGACCTTTGCATCATAAAATCGTAGATTTAGGATTCAAAGATCATTGAGTTCTCCATCATTGGACAACTTCAAAGAGAGGATGGAGGATCGCTTTTCAGAATTCTCTTCAGGGACACTTTGAACCAGGAGAACTCTAAGGTCCTTTTCAAGTTTGAGAACCTGTGATTCTATGGTCTCTAAGGTCTGTTCTTGTTCTCTGATCCTAGGAAGCTCATTGGGGTGGGGGTGGAGGGAGGTTTAGGCAATCTCTTTGACTCTGGAAGTGAAAGGTTTTTATCTTTAACGTTTCCTTTACAAGGTGGTGACTCTTACTTATTTATATGACTCAGGTTTTTGACCTTTCATGTGCTTTCCCCTCCAGATTTCCTGGCCTTGTCTTTCCTATTTTATTTGGGCACATCCTTCCTCGGCCTTCTGTCTATGGCTAAGCATCGGCCATCAACCATGTCATACACTAATTCATGTCTTGAATTTAAAGTCCATAAAATAAAAATTCAACTTGGAAAGCCAGACGAGGGAAACAAATCCTTTTGGTTAACGAGCATCATTTCAGGGGAATAGGTGACAGGTGTAAATCAGAATAAGATAATGACTCTTTAAAAATCCCTAATCAATCCCAACCATATAGTTAATTAAAAACTAAGGACACCAGAAGTGTTGCCCTGGATCGAACCCTGGTCCCCCTCCTTCTCCCCATTACTGTCTAGTGTTCTTTGTCTCTGAACCTGACACAAAGGGATTCATTATCAAAAGATGTGATCTTCCCTTTTGATGTCAGATCTTATAAGTTAGATGTTCCTTCCCAAAGTCTAGTTGTTCTACCATTTTATCTAGATAATCTTTTCAAAGAAACAAAATAGTAATGATAACTAATATTTATATAGTGCTTTCCAGTTTGCAAAGGACTTTTCCACTATCTCACTTCATCCTCACAATGCTGGGAGATAGGGGCTATTATTATTCCCAATTTATAGTTGAGGAAAATGAGACAGACAGAGGTTAAGTGACTTGCCCAGGGGCACATGTTATTAAGGGCTAATTCAAGTCAGAGCCCATGCATTGGGGCAGGTTTTAGCTTAATATAAGACAAACAAAGCAAAACAATTTCCTAATGTGCCATCTGCCCATATCCCACCTTTGCTGAGATAGAATTTCTTTTCATGGAAGATAACCCTTCCTTCCCCATACTGTCCATTGGCTCTCACTCAGAAACAATTTCCCATTAATAGAAGAATTGGGAAAACTGTACAGTTTTCTCTTTCTTGAGGTAAAGAGGATGAGATGGCATGAAACTGGAGGGGACCTCAGGAGCCATTTAGTCCAAATCTTCCATTTTATGGATGAGGGAACCAAGGCCTAAGAGAGGAATGCACTCACCCAGCGTCACACAGTTAGTGGATATCAGAGGCAAGTTATGAGCCCAAATTTCACTGACTCTGGCTTCAATACTCCACTATACGGCACAGCTGTTGTTTGAGCCCCTTAAGATTTTGCTTGATACCCTGGCCTTCTGGGAATCAGGACAGCTTTTCTTTCTTTCTATGTCCTTTTTGTGTGACTGTTTTTATATGTGTCTTTTCTCCCCTTTTTCTTCAATATCCCATCTGTCAGGTAATAAACAGTCCAAGTGGATATTCCTGGGTGAAGACTTAAAGTTACTGAAATAGGGATGGATAGCCCTGTCTACATCTTCCTCTGGGATGTAAATGAATTATTCTAGAGCCCTTTGAACAAACACCTGCCATTAGAACTCCTTTGTGGTCCCCAGGAGGGGTCTGTACAACACACAAGAGGGCTGTATGGAGTGTTCCAAGAGGACTCTGCTGTGCGGACTTGCTAAGGCTTTTCAAGGCAGTAATCCACTTTTGGTGCTCACCTAACTCACACCCATGGCTCCAAGAAGCTGTAGTATGCCCCGTAACCACACCATGGTACTGTCTCAGCAGATGGACTAAATTAGGATGAAGGCAACTGGCAGACCTCAAACCCACTGGTGATTTAGGGCAATGTCTACCCCAAGCACATGAAGATTTCCCCTTGTGGAATGAACAGATGAGAATAACTTATTCCAACAGCCATGAAGGCAGATGAAGTAGGTGCTGCAGACCACTTAGAGCTTGGTCAGACATCAAAGATGCCATGATTATGTACTACATCCCAAGCCACTGTTAATCATCCTGACTTTTGCCATTGGACTTTGATGACTTAGGGTAGAGTCAGAGACTGTAAATCAGATCCAGAATTCAATGAGGTAACTTTGACTTACTTAAATACAATTCACCTACAAGTCAAGACATCACCCAGGGAGGCTGTTGGTCTTCTTCAAAAATGAAGGATGAACACAACTGTATATACACCAAAGGACAGCCCCATGGCTGTTCCAGATTGAGAGAGGTCCCAATTACCAGCCCTCAGGAATCAAAAGGAAATAGAGGCTCTCAAAATGAGGATAATTGAGGAACAATGATGGACCCAGAACTGAAGACTCCTCTTTGAATTTTAATGAACACCACGGTTATATTAGTAGGAGACTTTAAGACTTCTTGGTACTTCTCCATATTTATTTCCCTCTATGTCTGATTTTCATTGTTCCTAGAAGCAAAAAAATCCTTAAGAAAAGTGCTTTCTTCAAGTGTGGAAAGAGGAGGAGGTGATACTTAGAATGCTGCTGTTCCATTCAATAATGGCTCTGGGGGAGAGAAATTCTGGTGGAAGAAAGATTCAAAGGATCAGAGAATTGGAGATCATCTAGTCCAGCTTATAGCCTAATAAGTAATGAGAGGAGGAATGGACTCATCAAGTCTAGATGGTTTTTCTAAATAATTTAACTGGAAAGAGGATAGATGGTGATGATGAAGCAGTTCTTCTCCTTGCCAAGGTCAGTCTCTCTACATATAAGTTTGATGCCGCCTCTTGCCTTCTCCAGAAGATTGTCATCCCCTTCCCACTATCAGTCCATTATTCTGATCTTTACTCTCTCTCTGTCTTGGTTTTTCCCCTAGTTGCCTACTAATAAACCTAAGACCTTCAGACCTTAAAAAAATATTCGCCAGATAGTACCAACTTTGTAAATACTACCTTGGAACTGGGAAAGGAATGAAGGACTTTAAGATTTCTCCCAGCTTTATTCAACAGTATAAAAGTAAGAGGAAAGGAGGTGTATGGTGAGAGAAAAAGCTAGTGTTTGGCAAGGTGTGAATAGCAGTTATACAAGGGAACAAGGGATTTGAGATTAGAAGATGACAGTGTAGAGTTGACCTGGTTAGCATAAGGATCAAGACTGAGAAGGAAGGACAATGGAATCAGAAAAGTGATTGCCTGGGAAAATATAATGGGATGGGGGTGGGGGGAACCTAGGTCACGGTCAGGGCAAAGAGTATCAAGTGAGAGGGAATGATGGAAGATGATGGAGAGAAAGGTCACAGAATTACTGAACATTGAAGTGGAATACTTGTGGCTGATGTATGTCCATTCCTGTGCTGGATTGGAATAGAGCAATAAATAGAACATATGAGTTAAACAGATTGAAGAATGGAAAGTTTGGGTATTTTATGTAACATTAGCATCTACACTGAAGTCTCCTAGTACAGAGAAAGGACTTAGGGTAGAGACAGAGACTGTAAACCAGATCCAGAATTCAATGAGAAAGGAGGGAGAATGTCAGTAGATAATAGTCACCAGAAACTGTATTGGGGAAGAAGAAAATTTAGGTAGAAAAGAAACCAGTCTGGGACCAAAAAATGTCTCTTAGGGGTTACATCGGCATTAGGGTCTATACTCTGAAGTGTAGATAACGTATTAGGGTTTAGAGTTGGAAGAACCTTGGAGAACATCTCATCTAGCCCCTTCATTTTATAGAAGAGTAAACTGAAGTCCAGAGGGAAGGTTATATAAGAAGTAAATAGTAGAGATGAAATTCACCTCCATGCCATCTTCTTTTTTGGGGGTGGAGGGAGACAGTTGGAGTTAAGTGACTTACCCAGGGTCTCATATCTAGTAAGCATATTTTATCTCAGTTGCTTCTGATTCCTGGACCGGTGCTCTATCCATTGAGCCACCTAACTGCCCTACTCCTATGTCTTCTGATTTTGTCTGCCCATGACATGTAATAAATCTACAAAAAAATAAAACCTATAAGGCAAAATGTCAAAGGTCATGGAGAGATGGTTTTGGAATCAAGAACAGTGGTTTCAAGTCCTGTCTCTGTCATGTATTACTTGGATGACCCTGCACAAGTTCTTTAACCTCTCAGTGCCCCAGGGAGCTTGCTAAGACTACAAGGTGCAAATAGATTCAGATTTATATGGGTGGAGAGAATTTCTTCCCTGGGAGTTCCTTACACCCGTGAAATCAGATTGTAGGTTGAGTTCAATTGACAAGTCTTGGATTCCTACAATGTTTAAAACATTAAATAGTTGCTTGTTAAGCACAGAGATTGGGTGTCGTGGCAGCCCAAGCCTTTTTTCTAGTGTTTTGTGTGATTTAAGGAACAGTCATTGCTGCTTTCTTACTGTTTCAGAAGTCAGTCCACTGTAAGACATATAAAAATAGTCCTCTCTATGCAGGGTAATTGAGAGCCAGGGAAAGCCTTGCAAAATCCTTTGGATCTGCCTTTATTGTCTTCATAGGGTCACACATTCTCCTTGTGGTTGTGGTTTGTCTTTCATTCTTGAAGAGGACCATGACATCAGGAAGATGATGCCATGACTTGCAAGTGAATTGGATTTAAGAGAGGAAGGGCTGTGTAAGGTCATCAGCCTCACTTTCTCCTTTAGAGCCATCTGGGTCCAATGGCCAGATATAGATGAGGGCAACTGGAGATAGCTCAGGATGTAGTGGGAGATATTGACTTTTTTTCAGCTAAGGTCTTTCCAAATTCCTACTTTGACCAAGGCACCAACCATTTGGTGATTAAGAAGTAAGCCAAGGGATGCCCCCTTTAATAAAAAAAAAAAACATTCCAGTGAAGTTTAGAAGGCAGAACTATGTCTGATCCTTCCCCTCCTTCCCTTAGGCAATGGTCTAAGATAGAAATGAACATATTTGCCTTATTCTCATTTTTTAGGACAAAACATGATATCTTTTTATTCCATTTTGGAAAAAGGATAAAAAAAATAAACAAATAAAACTATATTATCTCCTTTCAGGAGGTTTGAAAAAACAAAATCTCCTATCCTGGGTGTAGGCCTGGAAAGGGTTCTGTTGGAGTATTCAAAGAATGTAAGCAACAGATCCATAAGTAGGAAAAATGATCTGCATAAAATCAAGGGAAGCTCCAAACCCCAAAGAATAGTTCTATCTCAGTAGGAAGAAATATGGTTCAGAAGAAAAAGCATGGAACTTTGGCCTAAGATCATTGGGGTTCCAACTGTGCTTCTGATGGCTACTCCCTGTGTGACCCTGGGTAAGTCACTTACATTCTCTTGGTCCCCATTTCCTCATCTGTAAAATGAAGGGTTGAACCAGGTGTCACCTAAGTACTTTTGTTTGAAATCCATGATCCTCTTGTCCCATGAACTAATTTTGGTTCCTCTGTGGTAGTTGAGATGTGGGAGCATAACTGTATGGTCTGAAGCGATGGATACGAAGGGGACTTGCCGTCAATCCAAAACCTCCAAAAAGCACCCAGCACTCTTTGCAGAGGACTAATGTCCTTTTTATGTTCAATTCAGCAAACATTTATTGAGGACTATCCATGTATGTACAGAGAAAAATGACAGAATTACCAGATTTATTATGGCCTACCATTGTTCTAGAACAGGGGTGGGGAACTCACACCCTCGAGGTCACATGTGGCCCTCTAGGTCCTCAAGTGTGGCCCTTTGACTGAATCCAAACTTCACAGCACAAATCCCTTAATAAAAGGATTTGTTGTATAAAACTTGGACTCAGTCCAAAGGCCGTTACACAAGGACCTAGAAGGCCACATGTGCCCTAGAGGCCACAGGTTCCCCGCCCCTGCTCTAGCTAGACTGTTATGTGACTATGGATGGGGGTTCCAGATGCTGTAACATTTCAGTCTTCCAAAGTTCACAAGGTGTCGCTTGGTCAATGGCGGTGGTTGTGGTTCACTCCCTCTGTCCTCATTCTCTTTCTACCTTCTTGTTTCCCTCTTTCACAAGTACAAGCATGTTATCCTCCTTAAGGTATCTCTGAGTGTGACTTGGGAAGCTACTGAGGCCTGGGAACTTCCTTACTGGTTGCAGTGTTATTTGTGGATTCAGAAGTGGGTCTGTTTCTCAATTGGATCAACCACAAAATATTTCTTCTATAATTTCCTACAACCAATTGTCCATTTTGATTCAATGGTCAAGGTACTTCACTCCTTCCAAATTGATTAAAGACTTGTTTTCTCCTTATTTATACCTGCGATTGCCGAGTTAAGAACTCTAGGCCCAGTTTGTTTATAACTGGGTCAGAACCACATTCTCACAACCAGATGACCTCAATTAAATGTTAGCTCTTTGAGATCGAGGACTGTTTCTTTATTGTTTCTGTTATCACTGGCAGATAGCAGAGTTTCGGATTCATTATAGGTGCCTAATAAATATTTGTTGGAGTCATCGAATCTAAGATCCCTCTTATGATCCTAAGTCTCTGAGGTCAAGTCTCTCTCCTGTACACCAGGCTACCCCTTTATTGTTCATATCTTAATACCAGCTTTCTTGGAGCCAATTTAGACTTTCTGCCTCTCTTACCTTTTATAAGCTCTATAGGTGGGTTCCCCAAGGTGAAGTGGTATGTTCATTTGGTTCCCTTAAAACTATTGCTTTAAAGCCTCAATGGGACCCAGAGCTCTACCTACCATCCTGAGGCTGGAAGAAGAAACCCAGACTTCCCTCCCCATCCCCTCTGTGGTTTTTCCCCTTAATCATATGAGTCCCTCTTTCCAAAACAGAAATTTTAGTTCTTTTGTGTCAGTCTTCCTCAGGCTATCTCTCCATCCCATTGATACACTTTGAGTTGCCTTGGCATCCCTACAATTGATGGGAGTCCAGAAATTACAGAGAGAGGATCCAAATTACCTCAGCAAAAGACTGGGCAGGCTCAGGTGAAGCCAGTGGGGCCCTAAAGGTTCCATCAGAATGTGGCTTCCCTTCACCTCCCCACAAGGGCTGAAGATGCCCCACAAGGGCTGAAGATGCCTTGCTCAGTGTACTCAGCGATCAGGGAAGATGTGCTTGTAATAAAGCAGCTTGATGAACCCGAACTCAGTGTCACGCTGACAGTCCCCCAGGTCTCTGATTTTACATCCGCTCACCTGAATTGCCCAGACATCAGCGAGGGCTCTGAGCACACACATCCTTTCTTCATTGAATATCGAACAATGCAGGACTATTGCAAGACACCTTGCTGGAGATAATGGGCCTGTGAATTTTATTTTATTATTTTAAAGGGTGTATTGTGGAGGGAGACACAGAGCCTTTATGGCTCCTCAGGAAGTGTGGCCGCTATCCAGGGACATAGTTCTCAATATGATAAATGACCACTATCATTTTCATGTCATTTTAATGGTTGCAAAGCACTTTACAAATATTAACTAACTTCATTCCCACAACAACCATGAGGTGTAGGTCCCATTTGACAGATAAGGAAACTGAGGCAGGCACAGGTTAAGTGACTTGTGTATAATCATGTAGCTCATAAAAGTCTGAGGAAGGATTTGAACTCAGTGTTCTACCAACTCCACCACTCACCCTGAATCTTGACAATTGGTCTTTAGGTAACAGTCTGTATCTTCATCAGAATATTAGACTTTGGAGTCAGAAGTATTGCCTCAGCTCGAGGAAAGAGTTGGCTATTTATAATAGATGATAGGATATGATATGTGATATAATGTGGTATCATACAATATGATTAATATAGTAATATAATATGTGATATGATGTGATATGATATATGAGATAATGCAATATAATACGACATGACATGATATGATATGGTGTAATGTTGTATGATACATGCTATGATATTATATGATATGGTGTGGTGTGATATAATATTATGTGTTGACGATATTACAAACCTACTCAATGTATGAAATATATACTCTAAAAATATATACACATTCACACACGTATAGCTACACATATATATATAATATATAACATATAAATATAATCTGGTAATGTATATGTATTCTGAATTTCCATGAATATAATACCCTTGTACATTGTATACATACATTTATTTGTGTGTGTATATGTATATATATATATATATATATTTATACACATGTATATGCAAAAGTTTTGTGGGCTTTTGTTTTTTGGCAGGTCAATCAGTGTAAAATCACATATTTAGATCTGGGAAGGAATTTAAAGGTCATTTAGTCCAACCCCCTCATTTTTCCAGACTGGGAAACTGAGTATCAGAGAGTTTAAATGATTTGCTCAAGACCACACAGGTAGTAAATAACAGGAAGGCCCTGAATCTATCCCAGGAGTCTTCTTGTTTTCTAGGCTAGCCTTTTATTACCTGAAGCACACCCTCTTCAATTATAAATAACAGCTTTAATGAGAGTCTTAGTCAACATGCAGTTTTTGTTTTTTTGTGGTTATTCTTTCCATTACATTAATGGGGCAGTCAGGGGGACTGTATTGTTTCTGTATGCTGCTTATTTTATTTTATATCTGTTCATCAGACTCTTTCCATGCTTTTCTATATTCAGCATGGTTAGCATTTTATCATAGCATAGTAATAAAATTGTCTAAATATCTTGGCTATAAAACTCTTATCAGAGATATTTGATGCAAGGTTTCCCCCCCCCCCCCCCCCCCCCAAAATGACCACTTCCCTTCTTATTTTATTTTTATTTTTTTGCTTTTTGGAGGGTGGAGGGCAAGGCAGTTGGGGTTGAGTGACTTGCTCAAGGTCATATGGATAGTAAGTGTTAAGTGTCTGAGGCTGGATTTGAACTCAGGTCCTCCTGAGTCTAGGGCTGGTACTCTACTCACTGTACCACCTAGCTGCTCCAACCACTTTGCTTTTTATACTAGATGTGCTAATTTTATTTGTGTAAATGCTTTCCACTTTTCATATAATCAAAATTATCTGTTTCATCTTTTGTAATTGGCACTATCTTTTTTTTGGGGGGGGGGCAGTGTGGAGATAAGAATACATCCCTTATCCATGGCTTTGAAATGTATATGATAGCTTTCTCTTCCAATTTTTAAAAACCTAAGTTACAGAAAAACAAAGGACAAAAAAGAATGATAGACCAATAACATTAATGAATATCGATTCCATTTTTGAAATAGGCAAGCTTTTCCTATCCCCTCCCACAATTCTAGTGCTTTCCAGCTGAGACTGACTGCAGTTTTCCTTGTATATACTCCTTCTACGCCCATAGTTGTTTGCAGGTTGTCTTTCATATTAGAATGTGAGCTCTGTGAGGATAGTCAGCTTTTGTGTTTTTTGGTGTGTCCTCAGTACTTAGCACCATGTCTGGC
Source organism: Petaurus breviceps papuanus (assembly GCF_028583685.1). Classification (NCBI taxonomy): domain Eukaryota; kingdom Metazoa; phylum Chordata; class Mammalia; order Diprotodontia; family Petauridae; genus Petaurus; species Petaurus breviceps. The sequence continues at coordinate 10,878,396 of NW_027185798.1, read as the reverse complement.
AAATGGTAGGGCTTGATAAATGATTGTTAACTTGAATTTGTATCATACTTAATATTCAGGTCATTACCTGTTTTCAGTTTATTTTGGATTATGGTATAAGATGTCAGTTTGAACCTAATTTCTGCCAGACTGCTTTCCAGTTATCTTAGAAGTTCCTTATCAAATAAGGAGTTACTCTCCACATTATTTATGTTTCCTGGTTAATTAAGCACTGAGTTATTAACTTCAATTATTTGTGATTGTTCCTTGTCTTATTTCTTCATTGATTTATTTTTCTATATATTAAAATATTTTAATTAATTTATCTATTTTTAAACATTTTTTTCTGTTTTTTTAAAATTTTGAGTTCCAAACTCTCCTTCCTTCCCTTCCTCACCCACGCCCACTGAGAAGGAAAGCAATAGTATATCAATTATACATGTGGAATCATGCAAAACATTTCCTATTAGCCATATTTTGAAAAAAAAATGAGAAAAATAAAGAAAATTATACTTTAATTTGCACTCAAGAGTTCATCAGTTTTCTCTCTCTGGAGGTAGATAGCATTTTCCGTAACAAATCCTTTGGAATTCTTGGATCATTGTATTGATCAGAGTAGCCAAGTTTTTCACAGTTGATCATCATTACAACATTGCTGTTACAGCTCACAATGTTCCTCTGGTTCTGCTCATTCATTCTGTATCTGTTCATGTAAATCTTTCCATTTTTTTTTCTGAAATCAACACCCTCTTAATTTCTTTTAGCACAATACTCCATAACAATCTTGTACCACAATTTGTTCAACCACTCCCCAATTGATGGGCATCCATTCCCTCAATTTCCAATTTTTTGTCACCAAAAAATAGTTGCTATAAGTATTTGTGCATGTATAAGTTGCTTTCTATATATTTTAACCAATCTCAAATAGCTTTGATGATCACTGCTTTCTAACACAGTTTGAGATCTGAAAGTCCTATTTCTCTTTCATTTCTATCTTTCTTCATTATTTCCTTTACTATTCTAGATATTTTGTTTTTTTCAAATGAATGCTGTTATGTGATCTCACTCTATAAAATATACCTTTGGTAAGTTGGCATAGCATTAAGTATGCAAATAAACTGATTCAACTATATTTATTGTGTTGATATGCCCTAGAAATGAGCACTGAACATTTCTCTAAGTTGATCTTTATTTTTAAAGCATTTTATAATTGTGTTTTACAGTTACTAAGTGTTTTTTTTGATAAATTCACTCCCAAATACTTTGTGCATTTTGTAATTATTGGGATTTCCTTCTCTATTTTTGCCTCCTGAATTTTGTTATAAAAATGTTATTTATTTTTCTGAGTTTATTTTGTAATCTGTCATTGTGCTAAATTCTTTCTCTACTAGTTCTTTAGGATATTATAATCTTAGAATCATCAGCAAATATGTACAGTTTTGCTTCCTCTTTGCTGATCTTTATGTTTTGTATTTCATGTCTTAATACCATTGACAGTATTTTAATATCAAATTGACCCAAGGTGTCCTTCGATCTCATTTGTTTGTTTTTTTTCCAGAATTTATTTATTTATTTTTAGTTTTTAACATTCATTTCCACCAGATTTTGAGTTCCAAATCCCTCGCCTACCTCCACCCCAAGATGGCATACATACTGATTGCCCCTTCCTCCAGTCTGCCCTCCCTTCTATCCACCCCCTATCCTCCCTCTCTTGCCCTCTTCCCACTTACTTTCTGGTGGGGCAAGATGGACTGCTATATCCTATTGCCTGCATATCTTATTTCCCAGTTGCATGTAAAAACAATTTTTTAATGTTTGTTTTTAAAACTTTTGAGTTCCAGATTCTCTTCCTCCTCCCCTCCTCACATTGAGAAGATAAGCAATCCAGTAGAGGTTATACATTTGTAGTTATGCAAAACATTTCCATAGTAGTCATATTGTGAAAGACTAACTCTATTTCCCTCCATCCCATCCTGCCCCCCCATTTATTCTGTTTTCTCCTTTGACTCTGTCCCTTTTCAAAAGTGTTTGCTTCTGACTACCCCTCCCCCAATCTGCCCTCCCTTCTATCATTCCTCCTTTTATCCCATTCCCCGCTACTTTTCTGTAGGGTAAGATACCCAATTGGGTGTGCATGTTATTCCCTCCTTGAGCCAAATCCAAGGAGGGGAAGGTTGACTCATTCCCTCTCACCTCCCTGCTGACCTCAGCTGTTAAGACCATTATTGAGGAATTTCTGAGATAAGGTTGGAGATTGGCCTAGAACACCTCCAAGATTCTTTGAGCCTTAAGGTTCAATGATTGCTTCTTTACTTTTCCCCTGAGTTTTAAGGACAATTCCTAAGGCCCAGGGTTCAAACTCCAGAGGAAGTCATGTGCTTCAGTTGTGGGAGCTCTGGAATGGCTCTAGGTTCAAAGCCTAGTTCTGCTTCCCAGTGCCCAAATAAAATAACAATGACAACCGCAATAATGAGAGCTAGCGTTTACATAACACTTACTCTGTGTCCTATACTGACTGGAACCTGATAATTGCCCTTGTGTGACCCTCATAATTCTGCAAGTGGGAGAAGAGTTGGTTGGACTGGTTAATCCCAAAGGTTCCTTCATGCTGTATGACGTCCGTTAAAGTGGTCTTGGTGACCTCTTAATGCTTCTTTGTTCCCCTCCTAGGTTTTCTCAAGGCCAGATTTTCTGTTATTGGATTAGTATGTTTGGGTAACATATTTTCCATTCTAACAGTGGCCTTCTGGAGACAATGCCTGCCATGCAGAGGAAGCCTTCTCTCTGTATGCATAGAGGTATCCCTGTATGCTAGGGCAATTATCAGGTAGCTTACAGTGAGTCTCCTGCTTCAACCTTGAGTATTTTTTAGTTGTGCATGTGTGTGGTTTCCAAAGAAGGTGTAAGGAGGAAAAAAATGTTCATCCCAGTTACTGTTGTTGTGACCTTTACAGCCTGGCTGGCTGCAGACAAACATGTTTGCAATTTCTGAGGAATCTGTAGGGTGGAAAGAGGATTTGCAATAATAAGGTCTGAAACTCAGCAGGCTGGGTAAGCAGGCAGAATTGAGGATCACAGATGCTTAGTGGCTGCTGCGGACTTAGAGGCAGCTGGCCCTCACTTTGTAGCTTCTCAGAATGGCTTTGTGAGGCTTAAAGGGGTTTGCCCAATTTTCTTCATCTCTGCCATCTGTTAAAGTAACAGGACAGGCAGAGGTTTGTTTGTGCTGCTGTTTCTTTCAGGGATATGTTTATCCACAGAGCTCCATGTTGACTGGACATGGGTGCTCTTTCTTGTGGACCTCTCCTGCCCACATCACTCATTTATTCCTCTCTGGGTTAAGCTGCCAGAGATCAGAGAGGTAGCAGGGCTCAGAAGTGTTGCTGGACTCCATCATTCTGTGGTAGAGGGGACCTGCCTTGATACTAACTTGCCATGAGACCTCAGGCCGGTTACTTTGTTTCTCTGGCTTCAGTTTTTTCATTGGTAAATTTAGGTGGTTGGGCTAGATCACCTGAGACCCCTTTCACTTTTAGGTCTGTGATCCCATAAGAAAGGAAGGAGATTCTCTCAGGAACTTGAGATTACATAATTTTAAAGCTAGAAGTTTGATATCTCATCCAACCACCTCATTTTACAGAAGAGAAACTCCCAGGGAGTTCTTATAGAGTAAGATGGATTGCTATACCCCAGGAAGGTGAAGTCACATAGCAAAAAACTTGCACTGTCAGGACTTCCTGGGCAGTGTGAAGGTGACAGTGGGGTACATGGGGTGTTCAGTGAGGACTAGCACCTCTAATGTGAGGGCTTGCTGAGCCTTTTTCAGGGATGCTCATTCGCCTTTGGTGCCCACTTGATTCACATAACTCCCACCTGTGGCTCCAAGTATGTGCACTGACCACATGGCAAAACCATTTCAGCAGACAGGCTAAATCAGGTTGAGGGTAACAGACTCACCAGTGAATTATGGAGATGTCTACCTCACCATGTGAAGACTTTACCGAGAAGAATGAGTGGATGAGAACAATTTGTCCTGATATCCATGAAGGTGGCTAAAGCAAGTTCTGTGCAGTGCTTAGAGCTTGGTCAGACATAGAAGATGCCAATATCACCCACTGCACATGGACCATCACCAGTCATTCTAACTTTTGTCTTGCCCCTGGACTTCAATGATTCTGGAAGAAAGAGTAAGGCTGATGACTTTGTGCAACTCCGCCTCACTTAAATCCGGTTCATGCACAAATCAAGACATTACATGATGTCATTGGTCCTCTTTGAAGACAAAAGGTAAACAACAAGGTGGCAGTGGATGTAAGCATATGGCACTGGAAACTGGTTTTATATATGCGTGAGGACAAAGTATAGAGGCCACTGAAATATCACAAGAAAGGAAACAGTGGGATTCAGGGCAGAGAAACTCATACTTTTAATTAAGTTTAAATGTTCATTTGTACTAGTCACAACTGTGACGATCATCACAATGTCCTCAAGTATATGTTTGCTCCTAAACCTAGGGTTGACTGTCACTCTAAAAATCCACATGAGAATAGCAGAGACTATTAAGATTAATTATTACAATGAGAAATTATTTGCAAGCATTAGTTGCCAAAGAGAACTAAACATTGGGCATTCCAAGAAGCAAGCAGAGTACAAAGTAAACTAGAAAGAACCAATCATTTTCAAATAAACAAGAAGAAAAATCATTCTTCATGGAGCAAAAACCATCATAAAAGAAAGAGGGAAAATATAAACTAATTCTTATTGAAAAGAAAAAAAACCTGAAGAACACCTTGCCAGACTGATCCTCTTGGCTGGCCCCTCTCAGTTCCATCTGCATCACTTTCTCCAACAATCCATGCCTGAGTTGTCCTGGAGGTGCATTGTCTCATCCCTTTTTAGCCACAAATTCTCAGTGCTAACCTTCTTAAAGTGTTCTGGCTGGGGATGGGGGGTGGGGTGGGAATAGAGATTCGTGGACCAAACCAGAAACCAGGCTAGAGAGGAAGGAAAAGAAGTGACTGCAGGAGGAAATTTTAGAGTAGGGAAGGAACTAGAAGTGTGCTACTTACAACTTTTTAATGTTTTAAAGAGAGATGGGGGGGTGGCTAGGTGGCAAAGTGAATAAAAGGCTGGTCCTGGAGTCAGGAGGACCCAAGTTCCTTTCTGGCCTCAGACACTTAAGACCCACACAAAATAACTAGCCGTGTAACTTTGGGCAAGTTATTTAACCCCAATTGCCCTCTAAAAAGCAGAGAGAGAGAGAGAGAGAGAGAGAGAGAGAGAG
>NW_027185798.1:10868710-10873033 GCF_028583685.1 Petaurus breviceps papuanus | reverse complement strand
AAAATCAAAGAATTAAGGACAGAAATGATGATTCTTAGTAAGAAAATGATGACAATAACAGATAACAAAAGACAGAGAGACAAGAAATCTAAAAAATCTTAGTAGATTTTCTGAATAATAGTAATAATGAAACCAGTCAAACTAGAATTTTTAAAATGAAGAGGCAGAAGGAAAAGTATTTGAACTCAAAACCATATAAATACACATACACGTAAACACTCTACAAAATAAAATATATGTTATAAATATAGGGATAAAGAGAAAATAGAAAGCTTTTAGGTCATTTTGGAAAAAAAAACACATGAAAGCAATAGTAAAAAAATGCTACAGGAAAATTGAATGGACTTTTTAGAAAAGGTTAACAAAATACAAATGGAAAGAATCCACAGTACACCGAAAAAAGAAAACATAAGTTTTATTCAACAGGAAAACCAACATAGGCAATCTTTAGAATGACAACATCAAACAACACATAAAAATGAAAAACAAAAGTCTTTTCACATTCCATAGAAAATCAATAAGAATAATATAAGTTTTCTCCTTGTTTACATGAAACCAAGGAAAGATTGGAATATACTAGGCAAAACAAAGACTAGTTGGCAACTCAAAATTACATATTTTGCAAAGCTAAAACTAAGCATTATGTGAAATAACTTAAAGGTCATTAAAACTGAAGAACTCAAGTCATTCCTTCAAAGGAACCAAGAAGAGGCACAGTCAAAACTTCTATATACTTTACTCACTTACAAACTTTGTAAAGTTCAGTGAATTTTTGGTCCTGAATCAACACAAAAAAAGTTGGTAATGGAGACAAAAGAAGAGGAATTTTTGCTTCCCATATTCAGTTTCTTCTTGGCTGCTAAAATCCACTGTTGGTGAGCTCCCTTACCTGGACTGCTTGCTGGTGATATCAACAGCAGAAAGGTAGGACTCTCTTCCTGCCTCTTCTTACTGAGAGTTCATGCTCTACCCATCATTCTCAAGTCTAAGGATAGCTTTTGCCTCAACATTTATTATTATTATTATTCTAAGAATAATAGTCTCAACACTAAGAATTGAGAGGGATGTCCAAGTATTTTGACCTTGAACAGAGGAAAATGTAAAGAAGGATTTTGCTGGCAGTTTTTGCTAGATCAATGCACATTGATGATAATAAAATAATCACAATAATATCTTACACTTGCATGATACTTTATATACATATATACATGTGTTTGTAGAACATGTATATATGTAAACATGAATATATGATGTATGAAATAGGTGTAATTATATACCTCTATATAGTAGTTGCAAAATATACACATGTATATGCATGTTTCTAATGTACACTTGAGAGCAGAGACTGTTTTCACTTTTATCTTTGTATCTCCAGAGCATAGCATGGTGTGTGGCATGCCAAGGGTATTTAATAAATGCTTGTTGACCAACTCAGGGATCAGGGAGATGATCTCTAATATCTCTTTGATCTGTATGATATTATGCCCTATGGGGGTGATTCATAGTGAGCCTCAAAAGGCAAATGGAGGGTTTGGAATTTAATCCTTCATCTAATAGGAACCCAGTGGAGGCTTTTGTACAGATTGATGCTGTATATAAAGGATTCTGGAACATTTGCCTGATGGTGATGCACATGCGGAACCCTATAGGGCACCAGTTAAAGAAAGAACACTGGAAGTGAGGAGCCCTGGGTCCTCCTAGCTCTGCTCTGCATGCTATCTATATATATAAGACCTTCTTTTCAGTGGGTCTCCCATGACGAGATCTTCTAGGGCTAAATCTATGCTTCTGTCACTTCAAAGTTATTTTCTAGTACTAATCTATTATCCTCTGATAGGATATCAGGAATAATGGTTGAGGTGGGAGAAGGATGGGATTTGGAAAATAACAAAAAAAAATTCTCCTGTGGATTCTGCAGCCCCACTCCTGGGCTGGGTTAATGAGCTCCTCTAGAAATGATTGGGCCTCCTTACTGAGTGGCCCAGAATGAATGCAGCATCTCCATCACTTGGGGATGGCATCCAAAAGGAAAATCAGCTGTTCTCAGTCTCTTTCCACTAATGAGCTCCAAGTGCTGGGCTCTCCTGCTAACTCTCTCTACCCCCTCCCAGTCATTGTAGGAGAAAATTATGAATTTTTAAGCATATACAGCACCCATTGTTTGTGATTACATTAGACCTTCAAAAGGAAGCAGGAACATAAATTTTGAGATGAATAGCGGTATGCGGGATGCTTGCCTCTCGGCTTGACTTCAATAACTTATCTCAATGGAGCCCCACCAGAAAGCATCTTAGGCACTCTAGCTCTCAAGAAGATGAGCTGTGAATGCAGGCAGAATTATAAGACAGAGGGGCTTTATTGCAACAGTGAACAAGCTGAAAATTACAAGGTAATGGGATCACAGCGGGAGGCCCTCCTACCCTGCCATTAGCTAACTCAGACAATGATCGTGGCAGAAGCGGGCTGGGTTATGTATGCGCCACACAGGGCAGATGCTCATGGCATCTCCATCATGGTGGAGCCCGGAGATAATGACACTGGGGAAGGCAGTCTCCACCTGGCTGTGAGGGGCTGTGACCCCACCTGCAGAGATGCACAGAATTTCCTGCCTTCCCTTAGTTCTTTCAAAAATCTTCTCACTGTATATTTTTTTATTTTTGGCCTATGTACTGTGATAGGAGGGAGGTTTTCTGAGAGCATCAGGGAATACCTCAGAGGAGATGCTGATCATATCAGTTGTACTGATAGACATGCTACTGTTGATCAAGGGTTGTCTGTGCTGAGGTTGGATGTTAACCCTTAGGCATATGACCTTGGGCAAGTCATATAAACATTTTGGGCCTCAGTTTCCTCATCTGTAAAACAGGGAATTGTGATTATGATCTTTATGGCCTCTTCCAATTCATGAATGGTAAGATTCCAGGGGGAGGTAGGTTGGGGGTAGTGGACCATTTATTTGTAGATGAAAAGGACCTTAGATGTCAACTCCAAGTTTATTTAGAGTCTGTTTTGTAAAGGGGGTCACATAGGTAGTAATTGGTAAAGTCCAGGTGCAAATTCAACTCTTTAAACCCAAATCCAGAATATTTCCAATGAACCACCTTAAATTCCTGCCTCTGACAGCTTTGATTAAGGTCCACTTCATTTTCCCTCAGAATTCTTCTGTAAAATGAGGTAGGGGGACTGGATTACCTCTGAGACTACTTACAGTGCTAGAACTATGAGTCATTTAGTCCCAAATCTCTCACTTAATAGACTAAGAAACTGAGTCCCAAAGAAGGGCAATGATTTCCTCTGGGTCACCCAGAGTTAATGGCAGGAATCAAATCCAGGTCTTCTGACTTTCTGCTACAGTATGTTTTTTTTTGTTTTTTCATCCTACCACACTGCCTCCCTTTGTATAGTCAACTTTCAATTGTCTGGGAGAATGGGGGAGGGACAGGGTTAATCTAAATGTTAACCACATGTGCTAAACAAGTGTCTTTGATGTGACAGGCCCTTTGGCTATTCCCCTTAGGGAGTATTCACCATGGAATCCCTTGCATAAGCTCCAAAGGTCATGCTAGTAAATGGTTTCACAATTCTTTCCCTCCAAATCTTTTTTTAGCAATGTTTCCCAGGCAGGACGATAAAGGGCAGATTTGTATTTTCCCTCCTCTCTCTTCCCCAGTTTGACTCCTGTGAGTGCTGGGCTTAAGAGTCAGGAAGATCTGGCTTTGAATCCCATCTCAGCCATGTGAGATGCTGAGAAAGTCACCTCAGCTTTCTGGGCATCCGCTTCCTCATCCATGAAATGAGAAGGCTGGACTCAGTGCCCCTGAAGCTCTCCTCCATTTATAAATCGATGAGTCTGTGATAACAATCAGTTGGCCCAAAGGGATAAACAGAGGCATGAGGGCAAGCTAAGGGTCTAGATAGTCTGCTAAGTGGACATCTGATCAAAGAGTCATGGAGACTAATGTTGAGTTTGCTGGTATCCACTGATAATCCACTGTGTGGAGGGCTCTGTGGGAGATCAGAACTGTTGGCCTGGTGCTCCTGCTCAAGGACATTCTTATCTTTTGTAGGAGAGGGGAGAGATTATGAGAAATAATGGTGGTGGTGGTAGCAGCAGTTAGGAGGAGTGGTGGTAATACTTGTGGTAGTGCTGGTGCTGTTGGTGGTGGTGGTGACAGTAACACTAGCAGCAATAGCAGTGGTAACAGTAATAGGTGGTGGTGATAGCAGTAGTTAGGAGGAGGAGGAGTAGTTGTAGTGGTGCTGGTGGTGGTAATTGTAGCAGTTAGGAGGAGGAGGAGGGGGAGGAGGAGCAGGAGGAGGAGG
>NW_027185798.1:10844432-10863710 GCF_028583685.1 Petaurus breviceps papuanus | reverse complement strand
CCTTCCTTCCTTCCTTCCTTCCTTCCTTCCTTCCTTCCTTCCTTCTTCCTTCCTTCTTCCATATTTGTATACCAAGCACCTACTGCAGTACCTGGTACACAGTAGGTGATAAATACTGCTTAATTGGCACCTGTATTAGAATAGAACAAGCACTGACTGAAGCCTGAGGACCTGAGATTGGCTGCTGTCACTTGAATGACACCAAACCAATCACTCAACCTCAGCATCTCCACCTGTAAAGTGAGGGGTGGGACCAGATTACCTCTAAGTTTTTGTTCAACTCAAGAACTTCATTCCTTGAGTTCTAGAATAAGACATTGAATGATCTTCCAGTCTAACATTCCATGATCTATGGTGGAATCTTCAAGTCAATATTCAAGGATTATAGGATCATAGCTTTAGAGATGGAAGAGACCAGAGAGGCCACTGAACCTACTTCCCTCATCTTACTAATGAGGAATAAGCCTAGAGAGCTTAAGCAACTTGCCTAGCTAGTAAGTGTCCGAGGCTAGATTTGAACCCACATCTTTGTGAGTCAAGGGTAGCAATTATCATTACCCTGTGCTGTTAATAATAAGAGAGCTAACTCCCTCAGGATGGTGGCATCCATGGCTTACACTTTCATAATGCTCTTCTTTCTGACGATAGAGGACCACTTTAAATGGTCAGCTCCCATGGTGATGATAGAGGACCATTTTAAATGAAGCAACCTGTGTTCCCCTCTAGCAGGACAAATAAAACCTTCCACGGGTCAAGTGGCCACCAAAAGGCAGCCTTCTCACTGCTGAGCAATCCTCAGTCTGCTTGCCTTTCCCAGAGATCGCCTGTGCATGTTAATGAGAAACATTCTCAATATGTGTTTTTAGCCTCATGTAAACAAGGCCTGGGCTGTCATCCAAAGTCAGAGGTAAAAAAAAAAAGAAGGAAAAGAAGAAGAAAGCAGTTAATTATGTAAGGAAATTATAACAATAGAACCAGGTACAGCTTCCAGGGGAGAAATGGCCTGTTTGCTACGTAAGAAATACATTCATCCCCCTTCAAGGTGGTCACTGGAGTTAATCAATAGCCCGCAGGCCTCCATCTTCACTACAAAAAATGTTCAATGGAGGGTAGGGGATGCCTTTTAATCCTTCAGTGACCTCTCTTCTGAAGGGTCCAGGTGGATGAGAACAGCTGAGGGTGAAAGATATCCTGGGGTATGAGAAATAAGAATTGGTCGGTCATTGGGCTGTCTTGCATCATTATCTAATATTCTTATTATCAAGCAATTCTTCCTGTGAGTCTTCCTCCCTGAAGGCAGCCTGGGGTCATGTCTCCTTAAAGTTTTTCCACTGCTTAGTCCAGGACTGCACATGAAGCAGGTTCTCAAAAAATATTTGCTGGGCAATAAAAGGAGGGAATGGATGAGGGCTTAGCCCATTGAATGCTCTTAGTGGAGAGTTTCAAAGGAAAAACAGGATGTTAGTAACACTAGAAATGCAATGGACATTTATGTGAGGCTGTGTGAGTTGCATAAAGTGATGTATTTGTTTTCAGATTCTAGATCTGATGCGAATAACTGTGTGACCCTGGGCAAGTCACTTAATCTCACTGAGCCTGTTTCCTCACCTCCGAAATGAAGTTAATAAGCCCAAGAGTATTTTCTTCACAATCAATCAATTAACAAGCATTTATTACATGCCTATTCACGGGGGTATGATGAAAAGTAAAAATGTATCCGCTACCTTCAGGATGCTTATAATTGGAGGAGAAAACAGTCAAAAATGTGCTATAAAAATAGGAAAGATATATTCAGTGTAAACAGAAGGTAATCTCAAAGCAAATGAATAGGATTGGAGGAACCAGAAAAGACCTTGAGAAGAAAGTCAGATTTGGCCGAGTTGAGAAGTAAGATAGGAGTTGGAAGTGATGAGGCGGAGGAACATTGCTAGAAGGCTCCAGTGGGATCATAGGGTCAAAGGATCATGACTCTAACACTGGAAGGCACTTCAAAGGACAGGCCCACCTCTCATTTTACTGTTAAACAAAGGCCCAAGCAAATGAAATGATTTACACAAGGTCACACAAGCAATGCACAACAGAGGCATTAGACATAGAGGCAACCGTCATGCTAAGGAGTATGAAGAATGTGGTACTGAAATTTGCTTTGAAATTCTCAATGGGCAAATTCCCTGCTTCCTTCTCTCTCTCTCTCTCTCTCTCCCCCCCTCTCTCTCTGTGTCTCTCTCTGTCTCTCTGTCTCTGTCTCTTTCTGTCTCTCTCTGTCTCTGTCTCTCTGTCTCTCTGTCTCTGTCTCTCTCTCTCTCTCCTCCTCCTCCTCCTCCTCCGCTGCATATGTCTGTCTGTCTGTCAACTTGAAGAATTGAAGTTGAATTTTCATTCACATCCATAAGGCTCAGCCAGGTAGAATATATGTTAGAGGTGCCATTCTTCTATGTACTAATTGCTGCCAGACTCTCTAAGTTCTAATTAAAATCATTCCACTGGATGCTTTTATTTAATTCCTTTCAACTAGTATTTAAAACATTTCCTGGCCATCTCTCCAAATAAAACCAAAGGATTTTGTTCAGTCTTTGGGAGACAAAAAAGGAATGAAGTTATCTTCGTTGTCTTTAAAGAGGTCACTAGGTAGGGTATGATTTAACAGGCCCTGTTCTCTCTCTTGCATTGTCTGACTCAGCTTTCAGTTTTATCCCAGGGAGGGATGAAGTATAGTTATATTAATGCAATGGACAGAGCCCTATTTTAGCCTATTTTGCTGCTTGTTTTAACATCTCGTTTCCAACTTTACCAATATTGTCTGTAATATTCTGCTTTACTGACATCTTCCGGCACTCTGCTCCCATTGAGCTGGCATTCATTCAGCTTTATGACTTGGAAAGAACTTTCCTCCCAAACTCCTTATGAGATTGGTCATGTAGGTGTTTTTATCCCTATTCTAAATCTGAGTAAACTGAGGCAAGTAAAATGATTTGCTTGGAATCCCACGGTAGGTGCTAGGATTAGAAATCTAACTTTCCTGATTTCAAATCTGGTTGTCTTTCTGCTGTGCCATCCTGCCTCCTATAGATCGTGAAGGTGAGAGTTGGGTTGGCAACTGTAGAACTTGGGTTCAAATCTTGGCTCTGCCACTTACAACCTGTGTGATTTTGACCAAATCATGTCCCATCTCTGGACTTAAGTTTCCACACCTGTATAATGCGTAAGTCAGACTAAATGTCTTTTGACACTTAAATTGATGACCCTAAAACCTCTGGCACTTACTGAAAAATAATGTCCAGTGGACACGGCATCCTTGAGTTGCTTTCTGATTGTTCTTTAGATTGTCCTGATTGGTGCAAACAACAATGTTTCAAGATGATATCTCTGTGTCTTCAATGAAATCTGGGTTTTGACTTATTTTCTTAGACCATGCACTTCTTTCATGCTTTGGTCAACTTGAGAGAGTCAAAGGAGTGATAATAAGCCCGCTGTGACTTAGGAGTGGCGGCTCCCATGGTGACATTGGACACTGGTCTGCACCATGATCTCTCAATGAGAATCTGAGTATATCGAGCCAAGGGTTTAGGTTAATTGGGTCTTTGAGACAATAAAACATGCTTGCTGTCACTGGTGCCCACAGGGAAACTTAGAGGAGCTTTGGAAGATCAGTTAGAGACCTTTACGAGTATAGAGGATTTAATAATAATAATCATAACATTTATATAGTGCTTCCTGGAATAATAAGAATAATAATAGCTATTGTTTATATACTTCCTGAAGATTAACGAAGATCTTTTCCTATATTATCTTAATTGATGCTCACCGCAATCCTATGAAGTAGGGGATTATTCCCATTTTACAGATAAGATAATTGAGGCAGAGAGAGGTTAAGTGCCTGCATTTAGGATCACATAGCTAGTAAATGTCAGAGTCAGGATTAGGATTCCTGACCACCAAGTTTAACATTTTATCCACTGATCCCTCAGTAGAGAGATAGTGGTAACTTGCCAAGACAGGAACCATTTCCGAGGGAAGGGACTCCCGCTTCAGGGTGGGTTCCACTAAGCTTGGGTCCAGAGGGGACTTCCTGTCATCTTATCATGCAAGCCTTGAGAACTCTCTCTCCTTCTTCTCACATGGGTCACCCTCCAGTTTGACAAAGAGCTTGTATTCGATGGGCCTCTGAAGAATGGTTCAGAACATTTTTCTCTACTAGGCAGAATTCTCAGAGTAGATAAATGAGAACATCATCAAGAGAATACTAATCATTCCGGTCCAACAGTGAATGATGACTAATTCCAGACTGAGATGGCATTCAGAGCTCCTGAATTGTGGCAGTCATGATTTTTTTACTTTTCTTTTTAAAGAAAAATAAAAGTGAGGATTAATAGGGGGCAGTGGGAAGGGGAGAGGCATATGATCCCTACATTTGATTACTGTTTCAAGAACTCCTATATCTGGTCACTGGACCCAGATGGCTCTGGAGGAGAAAGTGAGGTTGATGACCTTGGACAGCCTTTCCTCACTCAAATATAAGTCAATTGCAAATCATGTCATCATTTTCCTGATGCCATGGGCCTCTTCAGAAATGAAGGACAAATACAACAGCAGTAGGTCTGCCATCTTTGGTTCAGACAATACATAAGTGCAATTGAGGTTCCTGAAATGAGGTTGATCCCCTCATTATACAGGCTCCATCGGGGAAATTCCTCTGACTCAGAGGCATTAGACACATCTATCCTGATAGCCTTGCTGCTGAGCAAGGAACGCTGGCTTAGGGGTTCTGGTGAAAAGCCCAGGCTATATATGTGTCCTAGGCAAAATTCTGGACAGTACTGGGAAATGCAAGCCTTCCTTAGTCCTATGTGATTCTCGGCCTGTGAGGAATGAGTCAACTGGTTCCTAGTCCTCCTGGGATGACTATTCCTGTAGACTTAACTCTCCACAATGTGGAATAGTCAACCAATTAATCTACACGCATTTATTAAGAACCTACTGTGTGCCAGGTGCTAGGCTTCCCACTGTGCTGGGAATACAAAGAAAAAAAATCAATCCTTACTCTCAGTGAGCTTCCTTTCAAATGTGGAAGACAAGAAGTACATGTAAAATATACCTGGCATAAAGGCAAAGTTAATACATACAAATATACACAGTACATTACAACTGAGGCTGTTGTTTGTCTTTCATTTCCAAAGAGGATCAATGTTATCATGGGGTGATGTATTGACTTTTGGGTGAGTTGGATTTAAGTGAGGCAAAATTGCATAAAGCTGTCAGTCAGCCTCGTTCTCTCTTCCAGTGGCAAGACAGAAGTAAAGATGACTGGTGATGGCCCAGGATACAGTGAGAGACCTTGGTGTCTTTGATGCTGGACCAAATGCTCCACAGCACCTGATTCTGTTGCCTTCAAGGCTTCTGGAATAACATTTTCTCATCTGCCCATTCTGCTGAGGGATATCTTCACATGCTTGGGGTAGACCTCCCCCTAACTTGCTGACATCCAAGGTGATTTGGAAAGGAAGGCACTAGTGGTTGGGGGAAAGAATTGGACTAGGAGTCAAGTACCCAGGTTCTGCCTCTGCTATTTCATAGTTGTCCCAGCTTTAGCAAATCTCTCAGCCCCCCTGAGCCTTGTTTTCTTATGTCTAACACGGTTATGGTTTGGAAAGTTTGCAGTCAACTTTTAAGTGTAATAGAGATGGAAGCTTTATTATTATTGTTGGTGACACCATTATGATTTCTCTCTTATGGATCTATAAGGTTTTTGAGTTCCTGATGTGCACTGAAATGGGCAGAATATCATAGGACCATTATTTCTGGAGTTGGGAGAGCCTTTCAAGGTTATCTGATCCAATCTTATCTTATAGCTGAAGGAAATTGAGGCAAGAAGAATGTAAGCAACTTGCCCCATGACATATAAGTGGAAGAGCTGGAATTCAAGCCTAAACCCTCTGACTACTTTCACTTTATTAGGAGGATAGGGACTAGACCAGTGATTCACTGGAATAGGGAATAGCCAGGTGAGGGCACTCCCTCAACCCAACATCGATTGATGCCTGATTCACAACTTAGCATCTTAGAGAGTTGTCTATGGAGTTGAGAGCTTAAGTGGCTTTCCCAGTGTTAAAGACCCAGAATTGGGATTTGAGCCTATATTATACTATTCAAAACAAACAATCATACTGAGTGGTGTCAGGGCGATGTGATTGGTCAATGTTCCTGGGATGCTTGCTTTTGGCAAGTCTTGATTGATTCAGTAAAATAGAGAGTGTTTACGTAATCCATCACAGATGGAACCTCCAGATCCTAGGACTTTCATCCCTCCATTCATTCATTCTTACATTCTTTCAACAAACATTTATTACATGTTGTGGAAGGTCTTGTACTGAACACATGTGTGAAAAACACTACCTTCTCTCAAGCCGCTTCCATTCTACTGAGGATTACAGATTGTGCATATACAAGGAAATATAAGAAAGTTTAATGAAGAAGAAAGGTAGAATCTGAGTTGAGTCTAGAAAGAAACCAAGAGCCAGAGATGAAGAGGAAGAACATTACAGGAATGGGGGGTGCATGGAAGAAACCAAAAGGAAACCATTTTGATTGGGTTATTGGCTTGTCTTGGCAGTTCAGTCTCCAGGTTTAGAAGTGGGTGCAACATGGGAAAAAAGATGTAAGGGATGGGTCAGGGGTGGGATTAGGGATAGTATTACTGTCCTCCTTTCCCATAGCGTTTGGATATAACTTTGGTCTACTGGGAAAGTGCTAGAAGTTCTCTCATCATGGGTTCACCCAAAGGCATGACTCAGTGTGCATATATGGGTGGGTGAATCTGATTGAATGAACAGCACTGACCCCCTGGACAAATACATCATAAATAGTCAGGGTTTCCAAAAGTTGGTGCATCAGGAAATGCCATGATAAGTTTTTACTTGAGTCCTAAAAGGCTTTGATATCCTACCAAATTCCTCTGCTCCTTCCAGAGTTGGTAGACCAACCTTCTTGGTTCTAAGATAATAGAGGTAGGGGGAAGGGTAGGATGTCTCACAAAGCTCATTGAGTTCCACTAGGAATTCATGGGGCCATAGATATAGGTCTGAAAGAGCTCTCAGAGGAAATATAGTCCGATCTCTTCTACTCCTTCCTCATCTTCCTTGGAGAAGTTAATGGAAATGACTAGATCATACAGGTAGTACACAAGGTGATATTTTAATTCATGATCTCTGACTGCAGACCCGTGTTCTTTCCTCATTATGACCCTTCCTCCAAACTCTTTACTGAACAAACACTGTCCAATAAGGGACAAGTTTCTATTCACTAGACCAGGAAATATGAGAGGTTTTCCTTCCTGAGAGAGCATCCATGTTTTCAGGGGACTGGCAGGCTCATTCCTACTATTGACTGGCTCATGAGTATATTTTCCACAATAGAGACAATGGGCCAGTGCCTTGGATTTTCAAAACTACAAGATGCTTGGGTTATTTTCCTTAAAGATTTATAGCATGTCAAGCGTTTTGCCTTTGTCAAGTAGAGACAGTCTTGTGGGGTGAGGAGTGGGGGGCTTAATGTCATGCTGTCATATTGGCTACACAAGGGCTAAGATACAGGACCAAAGACTGAAAGTTCGTCTGATACCATCACTCCTCTGTTCAAAAGGCTTCTGTGGCTGACTCTTGTCTCTAAGACAAAACACAAATGTTGGTATTTAAAATCTTTCCCAGTTTGCTCCAGTCTATCCTTCCAAGTATATTACATATGCCCCCCTTTCATTAAATCTCTATCCCAGTCAAATTGGCCCACTTACTGTATCTCAGTCACAGAATTCCACCTCCTGCCTGTGTCCCCTATACTTGGCATGCACTTCTTACTTACCTTCCATTCCCTTCAAAGCTCAGTTTAAGGGTCACTCCTTCATTAAATCCTTCCTGATTCCCCTAGCTAATTGCTCTGACTCACAATTATTTTGTATTTATGCTATGAGCATATGTTGTGTCCTCCCTGCCAAGAAAATGTTCTGGGCCAGTGCCTTAGCATCTGTTTGCCTCAGTTTCTTCATCTGTAAAATAGGTATATTAATAGTACCTACTTCCTAGTCTTCTTGTGAAGATCACACAAGAAAATATTGGTAAAGTGCTTTGCAAGCCTAAAAGCACAATATCAATGTTAGCTGTTGCTATTGTTAATTATGTTTCTAATGTAAGTCCTTGAAGGAAAGTTCTTTTTATTTCTTTCTTTGTGTCCTGGCCATATTGTATGCCTAGCATGCCAGGTGTGTAGTCACTTAATAAATATTTTCTGGTTGATAAATTAATCAAGCGCAACAACCTTATTTTGATTTTATAAATGAGGAAACTGAGGACCAGGAAGGTCACAAGTACCCAGGGTCACTTAGCAACAAAGTGACAGAGCTAGATTTAACCAGGTCAACTGACTCTGTAGCAAGGACTTTGTCCAGTGCAGAACCCCCACAAAAGTGATTGGTGTAATCTCTTTACATTCAGTTGCTATTGGCAGAGAGAATTCAAATTATTCGTCGACAAAGAACTGGAAGGGACCTCAGAGGCTGTCTATTCAAAACCTCTCATTTTTCTTTCTTTTTTTTTAAGCAATTGGGGTTAAGTAACTTGCTCAAGGTTACACGGGCAGTTGTTTCTGGGTGTGGTACTAAGTATCAGAGTCCGGATTGGATCCCAGGTCATCTCGACTCTGGGGCCGGCGCTCTTACTCACTGTACCACCTGGCCATGCCTAAGCAATTGGGGTTAAGTAACTTGCTCAAGGTCACAGGCCAGGTGTTTCTGGGTGGGTGCTAAGTGTCTGAGTCTGGATTTGATCCCAGGTCATCCCAACTATTGGGCCGGTGCTTTTATTGACTGTGCTACCTGGCCGCCCCAAACCTTTCATTTTTCAAAGGAGGAAACTGAGACCCAGGGAAGTTAAATGCTTGTATAAAGTCATCTAACTAATAAATAGCCAAGGCAGGATTTGAATTCAGGTCCTCCAACTCCAGATCTTTCCATATTACCATGGTGCCTCATTCACAGAACTGCATCCTCCCATTTGCTCGAATTCCCATCTTTCAGAGGTAAATTCTAAACAAAACAGCACCAGATTAGAAAGGGGCAGATATCATTGAAAAACATGGGCAGTGTTAAGGAATAGATTTTGGCCACATGCTGAGAAGGCTTCTGGATCTGTTGTTCCTTGGAAACCATGACTTTTCACAGGACTCGCCCTCTAGCTCTCCCAGCACAGGTGGGGTTTTGTGGTTTGGTTTCTGGGCTCATTCTTCCCATCCAGAATTGATAGCCCATGCTTACGGTCTTCCCGGGACAGTAAAATTGAAGCCCGCATTCTCCCCAAGTCACAGTTGCTATGGAAATCACTGCCACTGAGGAATGAGAGTGGGGAGGGAGGCTGCAGGCAGGGCTTTGTCTCAGAGAGGCAGGTTCATCTTTCCATTCATTAGATCTGAATCTTCGTCAGTATGAGTCCTTCCTCCCCCCATGTAGATGGCAGCCCATCATGCTGTATGATGCTTATGAATATCTGTCCATAAATCCTCTATAAAGCGCCCACCCGGGATGCTGGATGTCTTCATCTGGTTCCTTTCATTTTTCCTGGATACAAGTGTGTCATGAGGACTCTCCATGTGCCTTCCTTTGATCTCAATGAATACAATGCTACCTAGCATCACACCCCATGGCACAGTATAACCCAACACAATATCATAGGATACAATAAGATACTGCACAGTAGATTACAGCATGGTACAGCCCAGCACAGCTTAACAAGCATTTGTTAAATACCTATTATGCATAGAACCCTGTGTCGAGCGTTTTAGGGGAGAGGAAGACTTGTCAAGACACAGTATCTTCTCTCAATGAACTAGGTAGCATATTGGATAAAGCAGTAGGCTTGGAGTCAGGAAGAACTGAGTTCAAATTCAGCCTCAGACACTTACTAGCTGTGTGACTTTGGCTAAGTCATTTAACCTCTCCTTGCCCCAGTTTCCTTAAATATAAAATGGGGATAATAATAACACCTACCTCGCCGGATTGTTACAAGAATCAAATGAGATAGTATTTGCAAAGCTCCTAGCACGCGCTAGCATGTGATAGGCTCTTTATAAATGCTAGGCTATTTTAACAAGCAGAGCATCTATGGGGCACCATGGTGCATAAAGCACTGGACCTGGAGTCAAGAAGACTCAAATTCCTTAGTTCAAATCTGGCCTCAAACACTTACTAGTTGCGTGACCCTGGGCAAGTCACTTAATCCTATTTGCTTCAGTTTCCTTATCTGAAAAAATGATCTGGAGAAGGAAATGGCAAACCACTCCAGTGTCTTTATCAAGAAAACCCCAAATGGGACCACGAGGAACTGGGAGTGACTCAAATGACTAAGCAACAATAAATTTTTAACAAGCGTCACAGTTTACCAACTCATATCTAGAGTTGGAAAGAATCTTGGGCTCGTCTTTTTTCTCCAATGGAATATAGATAGATGGAGGTCTAGTTATCATTACCAGCTCAGTTTTAAGGCCAGATGGAAATGGTTAAGTTGCCATCCTGTTGTTCTTCTATTTTTAATGTCCTGTGGATCATTGTGCAGGTGGAAATCAACGAATCAACAGGAATTAATGAGGTATTTCCTGTGTCAAGCATAGAGCTAAACTCTGGGAAGACAAAGACCAAAGCAAACAGCCTCAGCCTCCAGGAGCTTACTATTCTAAAAGGCAAAGGGCGGGACAACTAACTATAGGCATATATGATATAGACCATGGAAACCTTGGAGGGCTTATGGGCAGGGAGGCTCCAGTAGCCGGGCAGGCAGAGAATGCTGTCAAGAGTTTGAATAGAAAGTATTGGGATATAGCATGGTGTAGGGGATAGAGTAACAGATTCAGAATTAGTCAGACCTGGGTTCAAGTCCTACTTCTGACACACAGTGTGACTTTTAATACCTCACATGATTTCTCAAGTACCTTATGTAACTCTCTGTGATGGTAAGTGGCAAAGTAGTTTCTGACCTGCATTGGTAGAGGGGTGGCCCCATCTGGGAGCCCCTATAACAACAGAATCACAGGTCCACTCCCTAGACCTAGAAATATGTTATATATAATATAACAAATATTATATATGTGTCATTATATATACACACACACACATATATATATATAATAAAATGTGATTCCTTTTCATGAAATTTAGCAACTATAAATTCAACAGATTGAAATGTGGAGAGAAATCAGTCCATTATGCATGTTGATTTGTCTAGACAATGATGACTCTCTAAAAATAGCTTGATTTTTTTTAGGAAAATCGACCAGGTGTTTTGGTACTGGGTAGGCAATGGCTCTAGGTAGTTTTGTTCAATAAATTCAATGAACATTAATTAAGCGCCTATCATGTTCAAGGAACTAGGATGAATCACTCCTTGTCCTCATAAAACCTAGACCCTCCACTGGGAAGGTGGGAGGAGGGAAGAGATATAACACGTATACAGATAAATACATTTGTAATGTATTCTGTATTTTAATATATTTATATTTAATTTATTACATTATATATAAATATAGAATATATTTATAAAAAATATTTACAATATATTATATTCTATACTTGTCATGACAAGTAATTTCAAGAGTAATGAAACCAAGCAGGTTCGAGATGAAATGCATACATGAGGTTACCTTCTGATATATATATATATATATATATATATATATATATCTTTTATGTCTTTCTCCATTAGAATGTAAGCTCCTTGAGGTCAGATAATACTATTTGCCTTTCTTTGTAGTTCCCTCTAGCTCTTAGCTCAGTGCCTGACACATGGTGAACACTTACCAAATACATCCTGATGGATTGATTGAAATACGCTTTAGTAAAAATTAAAGATCTTAATAATGTGGACAAAGGGCAGAGAGCAGAAGGCTCGCTGATGCAAATCAGAGACTTCCTTTCAGCCTAGCCTTAGCAAGATGTGGATGTTCTCAGTCTTTGTTGTATGAATGGGCAACTGCCCACAACCATTAGACTAAACATGCCTTATATAGAACTCAACTTTTGGACAGAAAATCCCTAATTTATTGAAGAATCCTGTGGGTACAGAAAGAAGAATTTGTGTTCATATACTAGATGGTTGTTGTTTTGGCATCCCTGTTCTTCATCAAAATGTATTCAGATAGGATAACTGCCAACTTCTAATTGTCATTCATTTTAATATTCTGAGTCATAGTGGACAGAGCCATAATTCAGTGTATCCAAAGTTAAGAGAATGTGGACAATGTTATCCGCCCATTAAATCTACCCCAAGATAAATTTAAAATCTTGCTTCTACAAGATAGAGAAACACTCAGTTAGTGCCCCAACCAGACTTATGCACTATCTATCTGCCTTTCGATCTGGCGATTGCAGTCTCCCTGGGAGCTGCCAAATCAAACTGAATTCCCCCAAGTACTTTGGGTCTTTTATGTTTGTTTCGCTAGGCTAGTTCTGGTTCTTTCTCATAGTAGAGTTGGTAAATGAGAGGCCACCTGAGAAGCAATTAAACCAGACCAGACCATCTTTCCTGTTCATTTCATCTTGCCTTAAATCCTCTATGCATCCAATGAACTGGGAAGAACTCACGGTGCTTTATGTTGATTGCTCCAGTAGGGGTCAGTACCTAATAAGATGGATCCTTATGTGTGACCCCCCCCCCGCCCCCCCAGCAAGAAGACTGCAAATGAAAAAAGTAATTGGCCTTGAGGGGCTCGTTCTCAGAGCTGCCTGAGGAATCCCAGAGTCTGGAAGATTGGCGCCGGGCTGGGGAAACACCAGCTCCCAAACTCGGTGGGACTGCAAGGTGTCGGTCCTGTCTCGCCTGCTACAGCCAGAATGCCCGGTAGCTGAGAGACTGGAAATGAAACAGTGAATCCCTTCTTTCAAATGACTAACTCCAAAGACCAGATCGGTAACAGCCGCTACATCCAAAAGTCTGTGCCAATGTTTATATGCAACCTTTACCCAACTCTGTTGTCCACAGTGGCCTTCCCACAGGGACAGATAGTGCTTTTGAGGACTTTGTGACATTATCATATCCTTGGTTTAGTCAACTCCTTTGTTAATATCATGAGAGATAAGGATAGAGATTAGATGTGTGATCTCCTTGGCCCAGAGAGCTCCCAGATGAGGAAACTTCCTTTCCCAAGGCAGGTCAGCACCTTCTCTGAAATGTGGCATTCCAGCTATTTGCCCAGGGTCTCATAGTTGGCACGTGTCAGAGGCAAAACCTCAAACTGAGTGTTCCTGGGTTTGGGGTTAGGGCCCTAATCATTATGCCACACCATCTCTATTTACATGCCAATAAGAGTTGGAAGGTGAGCGTGACCTTCCCTTCTTTTAAATCAAAATATTTAATTACAGTTCTTGATCTCAGTAAATCCAACTCAATGCCACAACCACTTATTAGGCACTTATGATATACATAGCTTATTGCTAGGGGTTGAGGACACGATGACAAAAGATGCCTTGCTGTTGTCCCTTCCCTCATGCAGCTGGACAAGGGGGTTGAGAGAGTTCCATATGTAAAGAGTATATCTGGAATATTAAGAGTAGAGAGTGATGGGGTGGCAAAGGAAAAATCCAACTAAAACACTATAGGAAAATGTGAGGAGGTGGTCAGCACTGGAAGGGACATTAGTACTGTTCACTGAAGGCAGAGAGTTGAAGATGAGAGGGAAGAAACTGTACAAATTTAGAGAGATTATAGGATTATGTATTTGAAGCTGGAAGAGACTTCAGAAGGGAACTAGTCCAATTCTTCCATTTTACAGCTGAGCAAACTGAGACCCATTGAGGTTAAATGACTTGCCCAAGGCTACACGGGTAGTGAGCATCAGGAGGCAGGGTTTGGACTAAGAGTTACTGTTTCTTTATAATAGAATCTTGAAGATGTTGGGTTCCTCCACGTCACACAGCTAGCAAAATCCCAGGCTCGATCCCAGATCCCCGACTCCAAATCCAGTGATCTTGTCTGCTTAGAGAAAAGAAGAAGCCGGACTCCAAGGAGGACTAAGACAAGAAATGGTAAGTGTTGTTCTGCTCCTCTCCCTTGGCTGGGTGTTTGCCTGGCTTTTTAGTAAGGAGAGTGGGTGGAAAAGCAGAGCAGAGAAAGGCCAAATTCTTTCACTGATTGACTGTATATCTTTGGGGAAATTGCTTAATTTGCCAATCCCTCAGTTTCCCCATTTGCAACAATAACATTTAATTGTCTGAAAGGTACTTGGAGAACTTTGAAGGGAAGGCACTGCATAAAAGCTAATTATTCTCATTATCCTTTCGGGGAATTTTCCTCTGGCATCCTGGCAGCCCGAGCCAGAGATGTTCTCGATTGATGTGACCTGAGAGAGCAGTAAAAAGCAAGGATGTTGGGAAGTAATTTGGGCTGCCTGCAGAAGAGAGATGGGAAGACAGCAGTTTGCTGGGCTTTGCTTAATTGAGAGCTCCTCCTGTTTGGGAGGAAAAAGAAAAACTGGCAAGGGGCACTGACTGACATGAAGACAGAGACCAGGCCATGCCAGCATGATGAGACCAGACAGGAAATGGACTTTAAAGGGAATTCTTTGTAAGAGACACAGCAGCATCAGGCACTTGGCTTTCCACCTGGGCTCTGCTACCTGGTGCTGACATGGGCCTCCAGCTGTGTTCTGGGTTTACGACGAATTGGAAATCATAAACAGCATTTGGATTGAGATTTTCTTCAGGTTCCCTTTCCTCCAGCACCCAAGGGTTCTAAAGCAGGTCCAGATTCATGCCCAGGGAGATGATGTGCAAGAAGCTGGCCCCAGTAAGTGCTTGCAGTGCATGCCCTGGGAAGTGGGCATTTATTAAGCACCTACTACATGCTAGGTGTTGTGCTGAGTACTTTACAAATATTGCTGGTGAGAATCTGGCTCCGGGGGTGGGGAGAAGAGTGACAGTCAACAGTAAAGATGACGGTCAGAGGGTGCACTGGGAGAGTCCCAGTGTCCAGACCTAGGAAGCTGTTGGTCTTTCTTCTGTATTCTACTCCAGCCAGACAACAATGGAAGTACTATGTTCAGTCTGAAGCATTGCATTTTGGGAAAGGCATTAATTACCTGTCAGTTTAGTAAATCAATCAACCAATAAATATGAATCAGGCCTATAGCAAGTGCCTGAAGCTCTGTTAGGTGCTGATAATACAAATGTGAACCAGACTCTGCCTTCAACATAGTACAAATGGAAGAGAAAACATAGACACATGAATTAACATATTGAGAATATGTACAAAATGGATATGAGGTAGATTGGGAGGGAAGAGCTAGTAGTTAGAGGGACCAGGAGAGGTTTCACACAGAATGAAGCTTCCTAACTTTTTGTGTCTGTCCCAGACCCCTCGTCAGTCTGGCAAAGCCTCTGCAGCCTTTCTCAGGAAGATATTGTTACATGCACAAAGTAAGGAAACAAAGTTGGCGAAAACAAAGTTATGATTCCCCCATTCAAGTTCATAGACTCAAGAAATCAGTCCACGCTTCACTTGGTGGGTAGTCAGATAGTCACCATTGTGGATGGAGTACTGGACTTGGAAGTCAGAAAATCATGAGTTCAAATTCAGCCTCAGACATTTACTTGCTGTGTGACCCCAGGCAAGTTCCTTCACTTGGGTCTGCCTCAGTTTCCTTAACCGTAGAAAGAAGTTAATAGCACCTGCCTCCCAGAGGTTCTGTGAGGATCAAATGAGAAGATATTTGTAAACACGTAGCCGAGTGTGTGGCATATAGTAAGCAATTAATAAATGCTTGTTTCCCGTCTTCTTTCTAGATCTGCAGACCCCAGTTTAAGAACCCCTGAGTAGAAGGTTTCACTCCAGCTCTGTGTTGAAGGGTACTGAGGATTCCAAAAGGTTAAGGTAAACAAGGAGGGCAGCATATAGACAGTCAGACTCAAAGGTGAGAAGAGCCCTTCCTCAGACTCTGGTCATGAGACCGTGGACAAGTCACTTCATCTCTCAATGCCCCAGGAAACTTTCTGAGATCATAAATCCCAGCGCAGACACATTTCTGCACTGGTGGAGGGAGTTTCCCCACTGGGAGTTCCTTTTGCCATAAAATTACAGGTTCGGTCCAAAAATTGCTTAGCTGGAGGGCAGACAGAGGAGGCAGGATGAGGAGGGTCTTTGTAACAATGAATGAATGGAAGAATGGGTGGGTGGGTGGATGAATTAAACTTAAAGTGTGGCTATTTAAAATGGAAAAGAGAAATTCGAGGAGGGGAATGGTCTGCCCACAGGAATATGAAGAGCCACTATTTGGATCCCATGTGGTAGAAATGAATTTGCCTGTAACTTGAGGGGCAAAGAGGTGCAAGGGAGAGAATTCTGGATTTGGGGCAAAATGACCTGGGTTCAAATCCTGGCTTTATTTCTTATCATCTTCGTGACCCCAGGTAAGTTACTTCATCTCTCTTGGCTCCTGTGTAGGATAAAACACGACTTCCTACCTGGCCTTGAGAACCCTCCACACTCTGCCTGCAATCTCTTTTTCTAGACTCATTGTGTGTTTTTCTCATTTTATTGCATATTCCGCACTGTAAGTCTCAGTGAAAGTGACTCACTTGCTGGTCCCTGGGGATGAGATTCCATGCCTAGAATGGACTCCTCCACCTCTAACTAGAAGTACGCCTGGTTATTGTTATGGAGTCATTTCAATCATGTCTGCTGCTTGGTGACCTCATTTGGGATTTTCTTGGCAAAGGGACTGGAGTGGTTTGCCATTTCCTTCTCCAGCTTATTTTTACAGGTAAGGAAACTGAGGCAGAGTTAGGTGACTTGTCCAGGGTCACAAAGCTAGTAAGTGTCTGAGGCCAGATTTGAACTAGGGAAGATAAGTCTTCCTGATTCCAGTCTCAGCGCTCTATGCAATATGATGCCCCCTAGCCACCCCTAGAAGGATTTCTGAATTCTTTTGATTCAGTTCAAAAGCCATCCATGTATGATCATGTATAATCATACACACCCCATCCTGGTCCTTCTAGCAGCTAGGGTCCTCCCAAACAGAAATTACTTTTTACTCAGAGAATTCAGCCTGACATTGCAATCGTGAAGGCCCAGATTCATGTCCTGCCTCTGAAACGTACTGATGATGGGACTCTCGGCAAGTCACTTCTCACTGCCCAAGGCAGCTTTCTAAGACCATACACTGCAGAGCAAGGATTCATCTACACTGGAAAAGGCAGTTCCCTCCCTGTCAATTCTCTCTAGCAATGAAATAACAGCTGCAGATCACTGCTATTCCCCCAAAGTGATTTTTCCTAATTTTTCAGGTGAATAAACAGACTCCCAGACTTGAAGAAGCTTATCTCAGGTCACCTTAACAGCAAGGGATTGAGTTAGGACTCCGTGGAGGGCTCTGGCTTTTCTCATGGCACCAGAGCAATAGAAGGCACCCTGTTCTACCAGTCAGTATGTCATAAAAACTTGGAAAATGTGAGGAAGAAGCCACTCGTACCACAGCTCATTCAGCAACCATTTCAAGGGAGAGATGCCTCTCATGGCATCCCAGGCTTAGAACCAGAAGGGGCCTTAAAGTCCATCAGGTCCAACCTCCTCATTAAGGAAATCCCCGAGACCCAGGGAAGTTAAATGGCTTGCTCATTGTCACTTCAAGAGCAAATCTCAGGGTTCAGCTGACTTGACTCTACTTACCCAGCTGTCCTTTATTATTTAAATTATCTTATAGCTCCTGCAACAAAGGGTAAATGCCTGCCTGCCTGCCTTCCTCCTCTCTGGCCCCACCATGATGGAAGAGCCCATCTTCCCATGGGCCCTCCACCCAGACCCTGCCATTAATAATAGGCCTTAACTGATGAAAAGGTCACTCGTTACTGGAGCCATTCGGGGAGTCTCACCGACATAGTGTTTTTAGCATGAGGAGAGCAAGATTTTTAATGGAAAGAAAATTTCTTTAATCCCAGGAGCAAAGCTGCACTGAGCACAGGTTCAAGGTGAATCCAACGGCTCTTACTCTCCATCTGCATCTTCATCTTGCTTAGATTAATTCATATTTTAATTGCTCATATCCCTGATTGAGGCACTAGAATGGAGTAGTTTTCTTTCATCTCTTCCCTGGCAGCACCGCCAAGGTCGGGCATCAGGCAAGGTGAAGAGTGAGGGGGGATTTCTGAGGGGAGAATGAGGCAGCGTAAGCTTTTCTGGATGAGCCGTGGAGCTGAAGCAGTTGGAAAATGGAAGGGGGTGAGCAGGAGAGCTGGGAAGTGGCCCGATCCTACCACGGCCTCACCAGAAGAGCTCCCTGCCAAGTCCTCTCAGCGTCTCGGGCTTTATAAAATGCCTTTAATAATACTTGTCTGAAAAGGGGTTGGTGATCTTCTGCTGAGGACAAAAGGGCAGGCTATTTCAGATGGGTGATAGCTGCTTGGAGACTCCAAGCTCTCATAAAATAAAGGCCTTGCAAGGCTGAGATGGGGGAAATTATAGGAGTATCGGGAAAGAAAATTCTTCAGGGTGAAAAAAAGAATGGAAGATGCCTGGTTATTGACCATGAACAAGGCAAGGCATTATTAGTGCTATTGCAAGAAAGGAAATCCATATGTTCTGATGCTGTCTTACAAATGGCAGGCATCATTGTGGAGTGGTCACAAGTGCCAAGATTTTTTTTTAAGCTAAAAACAAAATTTTAAAAGCTCACTCTTTTTGTAGTAATAGTTGGTATTGTATTTTTAAAAATCATATTATCTTAAAAAAAACCCTTTTTTGTTTAATTTGAGGAGGATTTTATCTACTTAGTCCCCAAACCAAAAGACTAATTACCCTTCAAATCATGTAGGATACATGTAGGATCTTTGCCCCACCCTGACAGTGACTCTTCAAATGGAAGGTTCTGGGTAAATGTTACTGTCTGAATTTAAGACAAAGCCATGTCTACCTGACTCCTTTAAACCTGGTCAAGACCTATCTATGACCTAAGCCCATTTTCAGAATAATTTTGATCCTCTGTATCCCCATCCATTCACATCTCCCCTCTCATCTTTGTTTTTTGTGTCTTCCTTCTCTCCTTCCTCCCTTCTCTCCTTGCCTCTCTCCCTCTTTCACTTCTCCCTTTTCCCTTCCTTCTCTCCTGCCTCCTTCCCTTCACTTTCCTTCTCTTCCTCCTTCCCTTCTTCCTTCTTTCTTTCCTTCCTTCCTTCCTGTCTCCCTCCCTTCCTTCCTTCCTCTCTTCCTTCCTTTCTTTCTTTCTTCCTTCCTTCCTTCCTTCCTTCCTTCCTTCCTT
>NW_027185798.1:10764174-10844332 GCF_028583685.1 Petaurus breviceps papuanus | reverse complement strand
CCCCCCCCCTCTCTCCTTTTGTTCTTTTTGTTCTTTTCTTCCTTCCTCCCTTCCCCCCCAAAATCCCAACAGATTTAAATCTTCAAAGGTGGGTGGAGAGTTTGAGGAGCTGTTAGCAAATGATAGTGTCAATTCAGGGGAATGAGCAGTTGGTGTAAAGACAATTCACTGGGTGTTTGGGAAAATGGGGAGAGCTACAATATCACTAAAGCCTGGCCACATGTAAGGGATCTAGTGGGCATATGGAAGCATGTGGATACAGGTTTGGGCAGTAATGTCTGGTAAAAGTCACGGGATCAAGGTATTAAAGCCAGAAGGTACCTCGAAAGTCTTCCAGTCTAATCCCTTCACTTATTAACAAGGAAATCAAGGCCAATAATGATTAAGACACTTGTCTGAGGTTGCACAGGTAAGGACAGAAATGGGATTTGACCTTAGATCTGGTGCTTCTAAGTTCAGTGATCTTTTCTACTATATTGCACAAGTCATAGAGGGCCGATGGTTTGCACTTTAGAATTCTGTTGATTAACAAAAGGGACCCTGCCATGACAGCTGGGGCTGATGGAGAAAGACTCTAGAGAGAAGCACCAAGTGCAAGGCAGGGCCCACCATATCCTGAAATATCTAAAGGACAGGTCAAGATTCCAAGAGAGGAAATACATTCAGAATGAGACAGGTAAAAGTTCCACTGGACTCTGCTCAGGGCAGACCACGGCTGGAGTACTGCTGTCTTCAGTTCTGTGGACCACGTTTTCAGAAAGGAAAACAATAATTTGGAGAGTAGTTAGAGAAGGGCAACCAGTGGAACGAGGGATCCCAAGTTTTTGTTACGTAAAAACCAGCTAAAAAAGTTTTAGGTTTTAAAAAAGCTATTTTTTACTTTGTGGAGTAACATGAGCATTTCTGTAACATAGTATAATAAAAAGATAATTGCATATGAAATTGTAAATCCACTATTTAACAACTTACTATTCCTTTGAGCTCAATGATTGCATGAAATTCTGAAGAGTGAAATGAGCAGAAGATAACATTGTATACAGTGATAGCAATATTTTTCCTTTAGGTTAAGAAAGAGAAGATGTGGGCAGTGATTGTGATTATGGATGGAGGGTGGGGGGGATGACAGCTGTAACTGGACTCAGTTTAAAGAATTCAGAGGGATCCAGCTCACTCCACTTCAGCTTATATGAGCAGAACTAAAAGCAATAGGTAACATTTCAAAGAAGGAGACAAATTTCACGTCAGGACAAATTTCTCAACAAATTGTAATGATCAAAAAGGGAAATGAGTTTCCTTGGTTTGTGGTGAGCTCCACATAATTTTAAGTCTTTAAGCAAAGACAGCGTGACTGCTTGCCATAGATATCATAGAAGGGAGTCTTGTATAGCTGTGGTTTGGGCTAGATGGCCACTGAGGTCCTTTGCAGCTCTGAGATTCAGTAGTTCTGAGAAAATGAAGTCACTGAGATGATAAGGGTTCAGGTTCTCGTCTAGGTACAACAAAGACTAGAAACCAGAGAATAAGGGGAAAGCTCTGTTAGTAGAACAAGGTCAGAGCAAAAGCAACGGAGCTGACAATATTGATCTACCAGAAAAGGGACTCTTCTGTGCTCTGCTGATAGCCCAGGAGGATCACCTTACAGAGGGCTATGCTGTGCTGGGGTCAGGGAGCAAGGAAAGCAGCGCAGGACCAGAGCTGAGAATAGACTTCAGGTCTTTTAAGTCTAATTTCAATGGTCTTTCCAGAGCTTTACTGAATCTTTAGTTTGTAATTAATAATACATAAGCCACTGTGTAATACCAACACAGAAAGGGCAAAAAATAAATATTTCATGAAGTAGAAAGGTGACATGGCAAGCAGAAGGCTGTAGTGCAACTATGTATTTCAGGAAATCACTCAACTGCTCCCAGCCTCATTTACCTCATCTGTAAAATGGGAATGATCATAACCCTTAAATCACAGGGCTATGGTGAGGACCATATGAGAAGTTATACGTGAAGTGCTTGGCAAACTTTAAAGTTCAAAATCAATATAAAAGATTTTTTATATGTTTTGTGTGTATTTTATACATGTATATATTTATTTTTTTCCATTTTTCAAATGCTTTATTAATTTCTGATTTACATCATTCATTTCTGCCAGATTTTGAGTTACAAATTTTCTCCGCATTTTTCCCCCACCCACCACTCCACAATAGCAGTCCCACAGGATATCCCCTCCTCCAATCTGCTCTCTCCCATATTTTCTCCCATACCCTTTTAACTTTTCCAGTAGGGCACGGTAGATCTCTATGCCCCACTGTATGTATATCTTATTTCCCAATTACATGTAAAATAGTATTAATAATAGTACATATATATATTTAAACATTTGATTTTAAAACTTTGAATTAAAGATTCATTCCCTTCCTCCTGTGTCACCCACCCTTACTGGGAAGATAAGCAGTTCAGTATAATTTGTACATGTGTGGCTAATGCAAAACAATAATAGATATATTGTAAAAGAGTGACTATATTCCCCTCCCTCCTATCCCACCTCCCACTTGTTGTATTCTCTACTTTGATCCTGTCCCTTTTCAAAAGTGGGTGCTTCCAACTTCCCCCCCCAGCCCGCCCTCCCTTCCATCATACCCCCTCTGATCCCCTTCCCCCTTACTCTCCTGGAGGGTGAGATACTTTATTTAGTGTGTATTTAATTCCCTCCCCAAGCCAAATTCAATGAGAATAAGGTTGACCCATTCCCTTTTGCATTCCTATTCTTGCCCTCCATTGTAACCATTTTCCCTTGCCTCTTCTTTATGAGATAGATTACCCCATTCTATCTCTCCCCATATCCTCTCATTATGTTTCTCTCTCACCTCTTAATTTTACTTTTTAAGTATCTTCTCTTCCTGTTAAATTGGTCCTGTGCCCTCTATCTATGTATACCTGGAAACATATATATACACATTCACATATGTATTCATATGCCCATATACCCTCATATATAAACATATATATATGTATGTATATTTCTACTCCCTTTAACTATTTTCATACTGAGAAAAGTTTCATCAGTTACAATTATTGTTTTTCCATGGAGGAATGTTAATAGTTCAACTTCGATAAGTTCCTTATGATTTCTTTTCCCTGTTTACCTTCTCATGCTTCTTGTATCTGAATGTGAAATTTTCTATTCAACTCTGGTTTTTTCAGCAAGAATGTTGAAAGTCCTTTATTCCACTGAATGACCATATTTTACCCTGAAACATGATACTCAGTTTTGCTGGGTAGGTGATTCTTGGTTTTAATCCCAGCTCCTTTGACCTCCGGAATATCATATTCCAAGCCCTTTGATCCCTCAGTGTAGAAGCTGACAGATCCTGGGTTATCTATCCTGATTGTGTTTCCACAGTATTCAAATTGTTTCTTCCTGGCTGCTTGTAATATTCTCTCCTTAATCTGGGAATTCTGGAACCTGGCTATAATATTCCTAGGAGTTTTCTTTTGGGGATCTTTTTCAGGAGGTGATAGGTGGATTCTTCCAACCTCTATTTTGTCCTCTGGTTCTAAAACATCAGGGCAGTTTTCTTTGAGAACTTCCTGGAGGATGATTTCTAGGTTCTTACTTTGATCATGGCTTTCAGGTAGTCCAATAATTTTTTAAATTATCTCTCCTGGATCTATTTTCCAGGTCAGTGGTTTTTCCCACGAAATATTTCACATTGCCTTCTATTTCTTCTTGTTCGAGTCTATTTAATAGCATCTTGATTTCTCATAAAGTCATTAGCTTCCATTTGCTCAAATCTAATTCTGAAGGAATGATTCTCCTCAGTGAGCTTTTGAAATTCTTTTTCCATATGGCAAATTCGACTTTTTAAGGCATTCTTCTCCTCATTGCCTTTTTGAGTCTCTTTTGCCATTTGAGCTAATCTATTTTTTAAGGTATTATTTTCCTAGTCAGGCTGTTGACTCTCATTTTGTAATTTTCTTGCATCATTCTCATTTCTCTTCTCAATTTTTCCTCCACTTCTCTTATCTGCTTCTTAAGGTCCTCTATGGCCTGTAACCAGCTGGTATTTTACTTTGAAGCTTTTGGTGCAGGAGTTCTGACTTCACTGTCTTCCTCCTGTTCCATGCTTTGCTCCTTTTTGTCCCCAAAATAAGAGTCTAATGTTGGAATCTTCTGTCTTCTTTGTTTCCTTTGCCTGGTCATGTCGCCCCTCAGTCACTTGACCCCTGAGCTTTTTGCCACAGTAGGACTCTGCCACCAAAAAGGGGAGCTTTTGTCCCAAATGCTGGGGTTTTCTCAGGGGCCAGAGGTATCAGATGGGTGTCCTCTCTGAGGCCTCCATGGGCCCTGACAAGCTGGACACACACCCCAGGACCTCCACCCTAGACTGCAATCCAGATCCAAGCAGGTTAAAGTAAGAGCGATTACCCCTCAGACTGGTTGCTTTGTCCCCCTACACTCTACAGGCCAGGAGCTGAAGCTGCCACTTGGTGCTGGCTGGCTGTGCCGGCGACTCAGAGGCTTCTCTCCACAGGGGCAAATGCCATGTACTCCCACTTACTGAGTCCTAAAGTCCAGACTGCACTGACCTCTCATTTTGTCCTTTGCATTTATGTGTTGATAATTCTCAAAGCGGCCACAGCTGCTGCTGATCTGGAGTCCCTCCTGCGGGTGGCTGGTCAGGCCTGCCCTGGGGCTAAAACCTCTGCTCAAGGGGCCTGGGCTCGGCTCCCAGACCGATGCACTGGCCGATTCCTGCCAGCCCACTGGGCTGTCCTGAGCAGGAGGTTAGTTTCTCTGTGTCATTTTGTGGGTTCTGCAGCTCCAAAGATTGTTCAGAGTCCCTTTTTTACATTGATTTGGGAAGGTGGAAACTACATGTATATATTTATAAAGTAAGTATAAATATAAATTCAATGTGAATAAAAATATGCTGCTATTCTTACAATGTTTGGCACAAGGGGTAGGGGAGGTAAAAAGAGGTATTTTTCTCCCCTTCCTTATTTTAGCCTTCCTTTCTTTATTCACAGGAGACTGCCCTAGTTCAAGGCCTCCTCATCTCTCACCTCGACTATTATAATAGTCTCCTAATTTGTCTTCTTGCTTCGTTTCTATGCCCTCAACCCTCCATCCTTCAAACATGCCAAAATAATCTTCTTTTAAAGATATTTATTATGCATTTACTTTTAATTCAAGTACCAAATTCTCTCCTCCCTTCTACCCACTGAGAAGGCAAGCAATATTATATCAATTATAATTGTGAAATCATGCAAAACATATTTTCATATTAGTAATATTGTACAAAAACAAGAAAAATAAAGAAAGTGAGAAAACTATACTTCAATTTTCACTAAGAATTCATCAGTTCTTTCTCTATAGATAGATAATATTTTATCTGGAGTCCTGTGGAATTTTCTTGGGTGACCGTATTCATCAGATAGCCAAGTCTTTCACATTTGATCATCTTTACAGTATTATTGTTACTATGGAGAATGATATCCTAGTTCTGCTCACTTCACTTTGCATCAGTTCCTATTTCCCATGTTGTTCTGAAGTCATCTTCCTCAGCATTTCCCATAGCACAATAATGTTCTATTGCAATAATATGCTGCAACTTATTCAGTCATTCCCCAATTGATGGACACCCTTTCAATTTCCAATTCTTTTCTACCACAAAAAAAGAGATGCTACAAATATACCATTTTCCTTTGATCTCTTTGGGGTACAGACCTATTAGTGGTGTTGCTGGGCTAAAAGGTATGTACAGTTTTATAAACTTTGGGGCATGTTTCCAGATTGTTCTTTAGAATGGTTAGACCAGTTCAAGATCCCACTAACATTTCATTAGAGTACCTTTTCCCCTCATCCCTCCCAGCATTCATCATTTCTGATAGGTGTGAGGTGGTAGCTTAGAATAGTTTTAATTTGCATTTCTCCAATCAATAGTGATTTAGCACTTTTTTCCTTATGATTATAGCTAGCTTTGACAGTCTTCTTCTGAAAACTACCTGTTCATTTCCCTTGACAACTTATCAGTTGGGGAATGTAAACAGTTTAACTTTATTGCATATCTTATGATTTCTCTTTCATATTTCTCTTTTTATGCTTCTCTTGAGTACTGTGTTTGAATATCAAATTTTCTATTCAGCTCTGGTCTTTTAATCAGGAATGCTTGAAAGTCCTATATTTCATTAAATATCCATTTTCCCCTGAAGGATTATACTCAGTTTTGCTGGGTAGGTTATTTTTAGTTATAATAATAGTTCCTTTGCTTTCTGGAATATCATATGCCAAGTCCTCCAGTCCTTTAATACGGAAGCTGCTAAATCATGTGTGATCCCGGCTGGGCTCCTCAATATCTGAGTTATTTCTTTGTCGATGCTTACAATATTTTCTCCTTGCCAGGGAGCTTTGGAATTTGTCTATAATATTCCTGGGAGTTTTTCTTTTGTGTTTTCTTTCAGGAGATTATTGGTAGATTCTTTCAATATCTGTTTTACCCTCGGGATTTAAGTTGTTGGGGCAGTTTTCCTCGATAATTTCTTGAAATATAATGAATGTCTAGGTTTTTTTCCCAATCAGTGCTTTCAGATAGTCCAATAATTCTTAAATCAGTTCTCCTTGATCTATTTTCCAGGTGTGCTGTTTTTCCAATGAGTATTTCACACTTTCTTCTATTTTTTCATTCTTTTGATTTTATTTTATTATTTTTAATGTCTCATAGAGTCATTGGCTCTAATTTTTAAGGAATCATTTTCCTCAGTGAGCTTTTGTACATCCTTTTCCATTTGAATTAGTCTGCTTTTAAAGGAGTTCTTGTCTTCAGTGAATTTTTGTGCTTCTTTTACTATTAGGTCAATTCTGTTTTTTAAGTTGTTATTTTCTCCAGCATTTTTTGTGCCTCTTCTACCAAGTTATTCATTCTCTTTTCATAATTTTCTTGCATCACAATCATTTCTTTTCCCATTTTTTCCCCTACCACTCTTTCTGTTTCTTTAAATCTTCCAGTAATTCCTGCTAGGCTCTTGTCCAATTATCATTTTTTACTTGTAGCTGTTTTCACATTGTTGACTTCTGAGTAGTTTGTGTGTTGGTTTTCCCTGCCACTGTAGTAACTTTTTATAGTCAAGTTCTGTGTGTGTGTGTGTGTGTGTGTGTGTGTGTGTGCGCGCGCGTGTGTGTTTGCTCATTTTCCCAGCCTATTTCCTGACTTTGAACTTTATGTCAAAGTTGGACTCTAGTCATCTGGGCAGAGGGTGGGGCATGCATTGTCCCAAACTTCAGATTTTTTCATGCTGCTCTTTTCAGAGCTACTTCTGGGAATCTGCAAGTTTTTGGTGCTTCCATGGTGGTGTGATACCAGGAGAGGTAACCTGAAGGTCACTGTGTGAAAGAGGCATTATACTTGTTTGCTTTGGTCTTAGAGAGCAGTCTGAGGAGCAATAGGTAATTTTTTTAATCTTAAAATTGTTTTTGCAATTAACAATCATGTATTTTCTCTTTCCCTCACACATTAAATAACAAAAAAGGGGAGAAAGGAGAAAGAAAGCCCTCAAAAATATGCCTAGTGAAGCAAAATAAATTTCCACATTGTCCAACAATGAATGTTTCATTCTGAATTTTGAATCTGCCACCTCTGGCAGGAGGTATGTAGCTTGCTTTATTGCTGGTACTCAGGAATCATTGCACTGATCAGAGTCTAACACCTTTCAAAGTTGTTTTTTCTCTATAATTTTTTTCATCATTGTGTAAATTATTCTCTTAGTTCTATTCACTTAACTCTTTATCCATTCATTGAGGTCTTCTCATTTTCCTTCGAAATTGTCCATTCTTTATGGCATAATAACATGCCATTCCATTCATCTCCCATAACTTGTTTAACTGTTCTCCAATGGGGGCCACTCCCTTTGTTTCCACGTTTGTTTATTTTTTTGCTACTATGAAGAGATGTTATAAAAATCTTTTTTATATAAGGGTTTTTATTGTCTTTCTTTGAACTCTTTAGGATATAGGCCTGTCAGGGATATTGTTGGGCCAATTGGCTATGTATAGTTTAGCAATAGGTAAATGTTTGTAGAGGGAAATTTTGGCTGTCTATATGGAAAACCTTTCCACCAGGTAAAGAAAAAGTTGAATCATCTTTCTTCAGAACTAGAAGGTTCTCCAAGTAAAAACTAGCTGACTCTTTGACATGATTTTGTAGAGGGGATTCAGGGCTGGTCTGGGCTAACAGGTTTCTGAGATCCCTTTCCACAAGGAGATTGTGTGGTTCTATGTTTCTCAAGGTTGTGTTTCTGGCCCTGCTCCTCCCCCTCCCTCCCTACCTCCCCGTCTCTCCACTCTGCAACTGATTTGTCCAACTCTAAGCACGTTTTCACATCCTTCTTTAATTTGATTAGTGACAGATGCTATTATCTGAGGAAATCTAGAGTGCCTCTTTCAGTGCTAATGAACTCCTGTATGCTGTGTGTGGGGATTTCAGAACAAGATGGATTTATTAATGAGCTCCTAATTAAAGGGACAGTTGCAGGGATTTTGCTGCTTGGTGGGGTTTGGGGTGGGGTGGGGGATGAAGAGCAAGGAAGGATGTTTCTATTTCTTATAAAGATAGACATACATTTTATGGTAAGATGAACACGTTTAAAACCTGGATTTAGATTCTTAAATGTCACAAAGTAGAGACAGAATCAAAAGTTGCATTTAATTAAACAGGGTAGAAGGCTTGGGGCTCTTCTCCTATTGCTATGGGGAATTCTCTTAGCTTGTGATGGCTGCTCCGAAACCTGGCCCTCCCAACCTGCTTTCTTCTATTTTTTATTCTTTCATCTTACCAGCCCAAGTCCACCCCAACACCACCAGATTCTGCCATGGGTATAAGCGTTTTTAGTCATAACATATTCTGGCATGCTGTTGTTTCATGTGAGTTACTTCCCAAATGATGCTGTAAGGTCCTTCAGGGGACAGACTTCATTCTTTACATCTTCCAAAGGGGCTTACATAAGAACCAATGCCTATGAGGTCAATATTTATTGATTAGAGACAGATAAAATTGCAGAATTAGGTCCAGCCAAACTTGTAATTACTCATTTGTGAGCAGGTTATATCCCCCAACTGAATTTAAGCTCCTTGAGGGCAGGGAGTATTTCATTTTTGTATTTGTATCCTAAGAGCCTAGTACCATACTTGGCCCATAGTAATCAATAAATAAATGCTTGATAAATAATTCACTAACCCAAATACATCCTTAATTTTTTTTTCATATTGGAAACTTCTGTTCTCTGCAAAAGTTTGGATGCTATGAAATCATAGAATATGAGAGTTGGGAGAGATATTTCAGATCATTTAAGCATTTTCCCTCCTTTGATATTTACCAGACTTGGGAAAGTTGCTTAGCTTTTCTGAACCTTAGATTTACATCTAAAAATGCATCACCATAGTGAGGACTAACTGAGATCATGTCAATGGAGCACTTGAGAAACTTTAAAGTGCTGTCAGTTAGTCATATGAGCATGAGCTAGTCATCTGACTATAGATTCTATCTTTTTCTTTCCTCCACAAAATGGAGATAGCAGTATTTGTTGTTTTCTTTCCCAGTCCCACGTAATGTTCCTTCCCTCTGCTATTATCTCTGATGTAGCCTACCTATATCTTGTTCTCAAAAAGGCATTTAAGCAATAAAATGAAAATCAGGTCTAGGACAGTGATTTATTCCTCCCACCACAGAAAGTGTTCAAGATAGAAAAAAATTCCAAGGCATGTATTGACAAGTATAAAAAAAACCCCAAAAAACCTCCACATAAAACAATTGCTTGTCTCACTCCTTATCCTCTTTTGGGAACTGGAGGCATCTTTGTGGAAGAACTGAACAGATATTTCAAATTCGCCTCCAGTTTCTATTGTGGTAGGGTCTGAATGTCCTGGTCAGCCATGACACGATTTGAGCTTTCTTTTACGTCTTCCCTCTTCAGAATCCTCCTGGGAGTCATGCTTTTCTCTTCTGAGAAGACATACTACTGTGGAAATCACTTCGCTCTGGGAAGCTGGCACCCAACCCAGATCTGCTCAACCTCTTGAGTTTACCATCAAGACTGGAAATGTCCGTTTCTCAGAATTGCTGGTCTCTGGCCTATACTTAGTAAAGAAAAGAGAGCAGAAGAATGAAGTCAGATACTTAGTCTTGGGGAATGGGAACATGTTCTTTCTACCTGGTCCTTGTAGCTGACTTTATGGGGTAGATGCATGAGGTACAGAAATGAAATCTCTCTCCTTCTCCCCGCACCATGCTTTGTTGGAAGTCCGAAGGAGAAAAAGCCCTCTCTCAAAGAGAAGGGCTCAAAATAGGTCCCAAATCATTTTTCCTTATTCTTCTTATAGAATAAGTTCATTCTGACTGTCAACAATCATCCTTATAATAGTAATCTAATAGGAATAATAGCTCCTCCCTTCCAGGGTTTTTGTAAGGACAAAATAAAATAATACTTTTAAAGTACTTTGTAAACATTAAAGTGCATATAAAATTATTATTTTTGTTGTTAATCTTTGACCCCAAACTTGTAATTGATGATCATTAGGGAGTTTCGTGGTTCAGTGCAAGGAGTGCTGAACTTGGAATCTTAGTCTAGGAGCTTAAATCTCCCCCTGCCCGACACTTAGCCTCTATATGACTTTGAGTAACTCCACCTCTGAATCTCAGTGTCCTTATCTGTAAAATGAGGAGCTTGGAATAGATACTCTCTAAAGCTCCTTCAGATTCCATGTCTACGATTCTATGAAGAAGGCACACATCCTTCATCACGGGTCCAGAGCACATGGCCCATCTAAAAGAAGCAGGAATATGACCAGTTCCAGGGTGGCCCAAGCCCAGCAGGGCACGGGGTTCCCTTGATCATCCTTGCTATATTCACATAGCGGTTCTTGTTTTGTTTACATGGCACTTTACATACTTTATCACGTTGGATCCACAAAATTGAATCCTCTATAAATTTTAAAGATTTAGGACTACATGGGGGAAGGGACTTTACCTTCCATTCCTTTTATTTTTTATTTTTGCATTTTTTACAAAAAAAATTATTTATTTTATTCTGAACTTTAGAAATAAAATAAACATTTCCATAACATAGTAGAATAGAAAAAAAAAAGATGATTGCACATAAAACTGAAAATCTATCATGTATAACTTGCTTTTCCCTTTAAATATGTAATAAAGTTATCATGTAAATTTTTCCCCTTTTTTACTTCCCCTCCTCTACCCTAGAGATGGCTGTCATTAGATTCAAGTGTGTGTGTGTGGTGTGTGTGTATTAATCCATTTGCCAAGCCCCACATTCATCTTGTATTTTCAGACTCACACAGGGGAAAGAATGTTATTTTGGTACCTGGACACAAAGTTTTAAATCCTGAGTCAGACAATCACTAGCTCTGTGACCGTCAGAGTATTCTCTAACCATGGACCTCAGTTTCACCTTCTGTAAAAGGGGAATAATAATGTGCAATTGTTGGAAATGAGAGCATAAATTAGGCAGATAATTACTGTCATTTGTGTAGAATTTGTAGACCTGCAAAGTGGTTTGCAAACATTCTTACTTATTCTTCACCTTTGATTCCTTTTTAAACTTCCAGAGAAATATGAAGGGTTTTCTTTTTAATATTCTTCATCTCAGTTCCTTTGTTCATGTTATTTCCCCTGTGTAGAATGCCAGTTGCAGTCTCCATCACCTATTAAATGCTGCGCATCTTTCTGGGTGCATCCCGGGCTCCTTTGCTTTGTAAAGGCTTTCCAGTCCAATCTTTAAGCTCATAACCCTAGTTGTCCATACACTCACTTGCCTCCCCATCCCATGCTTTGGGAGGTCCCTTGGACCATTATCATTACTATGATTTCTTTCTTGGGCTGCCATTGAACTTTTGGTGGATTTATATTCTATGTCTCCCACAATCCCAGTGGCTGCTGAGAGGGTGTCAGTTCTGCACACAGTAGGAGGCCAGTTAGTTCATGACTGGATTGGTTCTAAAGGACACCAATATTCCCCTCCTTTGTGGGCATAGCTGATAGCTGAATTCATTGTGATTGCTTCAGCTGGCTATGTGATACATACTTCAGAAGACATAAATGTGTAAGGGTTATGTCCGGAGATGTGAATCAATGAATCGTTCATCCAAGCCAGCCTAATTAAAACTAATTGTGCCTGACAGAATGAGTGGTTTTCATAGGAATGGATAAGGTACCCAGAGCAGGGCAGCAATCAGGATGATGAGGGCACTGAGAACTCGGGTGGAAGTGGGACGGGAGAAAGGCTTTCTATGAATAGAGCAGCGTGGCAGCTAATTACGGGGAGAGGGCTTGCTGCAAATTTAGTCCTGAGCTGGAGGCTTCGGCTTTTTATTTTTTTTCTTTTTCTGCTGGATCTTGTTTCTGCTACACCTTTCCATAGAAGGCCTTTAGATCATGTTCTGAGACCCTCAAGGCGTCAGACACTCCCCTAGACTCACTGGATCAGCCAGAGTCAGCTGACCAACCCTGTCTAGATTGAAGCCAAACGTAAGTACTCCAGGAATGTGAATGGACAGTGGCAAGACTCAGGGGGCATGGGTTCAGTCCCTCCCAAGATATGTGGCTTTGGGCATGTCACTTCATTTTTCTGGGCCTGTTTCCTCACCTGTCACATGATTTTCTTGTAATTAACTTTTAGTTCCACTGATAGTTCCCCAAACTCAAAATCCCAGAACTCATCTCTGTGCCCCAGTCTGGAATGGAGTCCCTCCTCATGCCGCCATTTTGGAAGCTTTTTCTGGTCCTTCCTGGAAGAAGTCTCCCTTGACCTGTTCACCATCTCATCTGTGTAGCCACCAAGTCATTACTATTCACTCCTTCCTCAAATCACCTTGTGTTTGCTCAAGCCACTTTATTTTCTCTTTATGTCTCCACAGCCTTAGCATTTGTTAGTGTTGTTCAGTCATGTCTGACTTTCCATGACCGTAATTGGGGTTTTCCTAGCAAAGATACCAGAGTGGTTTGCCATTTCCTTCTCCAGATCATTTGATGGATAAGGAAACTGAGGCAAACAAGATTAAGTGACTTGTCAAGGGTCACACAGCTAGGAAGTGTCTGAGGTCAGATTTGAACTCAGGAAGAGGAGTCGTTCTGACTCTAGGCCCAATGTTCTCTACCCATTGAACCACTGAGGCCTTTAATACATGTTCTATTAATTGAAATGAATGGATTGTTTCCCCAAAGTTTGGTTCTTTAGAACCTGGATCTTATTTCCCATAGAGCCAACCGACCAATTAAAAAGCCTTAAGTGTTAATTAAGTGCCTACCAACCTCATCCAGCAGCCATCTGATTTCATGAACAGTCAGCATGACTTCTGTGGGAAAACACATTCCAAGTTCCAATTCTATGTGACCCTCAGAGACATGGCCTCCCTTTTCCTTCAGTCACACAGACCACAGTGGCAGTTTTCCCTATCTTCAGTGCCTAGGGACAGCAGGGAAAGGAAGAGATCTCATTTAGTGCACCCCTCCTCACTTTACAGATGAGGAAGCCAAGATCCAGGGAGATTAAGTGATTTGGGATAAAAGGATCATTAAGCCAGAGTTTATAGGGACCTAGTCAGCCAGGAAGTCCAACCCACTCATCTCAGAGATGAGGAAATGGTGCCCCAAGGCGGCACTGACAGCAAGCTTCAGAGATGGGACTTGAACCAAGGATCTCTGAGCACAAAGCTCATCTTCTGTCTGCTGAACCCAGGGGCTCCTATGCATCACTAGCAACAGCATATGGAGAGAGTGGCTGGGCTTATCAGGAATCCCTGCAGTGGCATAAAGGTAAGGGCCATGGAATTCCAAGAGCTCCAGCCAAGAAGGAAGTCCCTAACCAATATGACTGTCTACCTATGAGATGATCAGAAGTCAGGGGACTGTAAACCAGGGACCAAGATCTGCAGTGGATAGAGACCTGGGTCTGGAGTCAGGAAGACTCATCTTCTTAAGTTCAAATCCGGCCTCAGACACTTACTAGCTGTGTGACCCTGGGCAAGTCACTTTGCCCTGCTTGCTTCAGTTTCCTCAACTGTAACATGGGGATAATAAAGCACCTACTTCCCAGGGTTGTTCAGAGGATCAAATGAAATAAAATTTGTGAAGTACTTGGCACAAGGCCTGGCACTTACTAAGTAGGTCCTTAATCTAGGCTTGTTTCCTTCCTCACATACAACTCAGAGGGTCTTCAGCATTCATCAAATCCATTACTCTAATTTTACAGTTAAGGAAATGAAGGCCCAGACCCTTGAAGTTGCTTGCCCAATGGCATGTAAGATCACTAAGAAGGGGAATGGGAGTTGATGTCAGGTTTTCTGATCCACATTCACTTCCACTACGGATTAGGGTTCAAGTTGCATACAGGGTTAGCTCTGGAGTGCTAAACTCATCACCAGGGTTAGAATTAGGATAAGACTTGGAGCTGGAAGGGCGGCTATGTGGCGCAGTGAATAGAGCACTGGCCCTGAAGTCATGCGGACCTGAGTTCAAATCCAGCCTCAGACACTTAACACACTTACTAGCCATGTGACTTTGGGCAAGTCACTTAACCCCAAAAAGCAAAAAAAAAAAAAAGACTTGGAGCTGGAGGCTCAGAATTCTCATCCCTGACTCTCTCTGCCCACCCTCTCTGACACTGTCACAGACCGTCCTCAGGAGAATTAGGAGATCACAATGCAGAGACCATAGAGTTCAGCTTTCTCATTTTACAGCTAAGATTCATCCAAGGTCACATAGATAAGGGGGGGGTCAGGATTTGAATTCAAGATCTTTCTCAGTCAGTGAGTTAACAAGCACTGTCCTAGGTGCTGGGGAAAGGAGGAAAGGCAAAAACACAATCCTTGTCCTTAAGGATCTTACATTCTAACACTTAGGTAAATGGAAAACATCCCAACATGGATTGAAGGTAGTCTGGAAGGGGAAGCATTAGTAGCTGAAGAAGGTCCTAAAAATGGTGTTCAGTCCCCAAAGAAACTTGGGATTCTAAAAGGAGAAAGTAAGGGAAAGCCAAAAAGGCTTCTCCAAGAGTTTTGAACTGACTATTCAGACTTGTGAGACACACAGCCAACATGCTAAGAGCTGTGACTTTTAATGTGCCATCTCAGAGACCCTCAGAAGGCTCTGGGTGGTCACATGGGCAGTCACTTGGGGAATCGATAAGAATAACAGGACAATGTCAATACTTTCGTTTCTGTGGAGAGTTAATGAAGTAAATATGGTGAAACCCAGACATCACGTCATTGGTTTCACATTCATTAAGAAGGAGCTTAGGCTGTCCACTGATAACACGATAGTTAAGATGTTTTTTTCAAGGGTAAGTGGGGCAGAGTGGAAGTGAGATTTGGGGGACTGCTAACTATCTTCAAGAAACAATTGTCAAAGATTCTTTCAGCCACTAGCAACAACTTGGAGTGTCATGTTTTTCCCTTCTTTTTTTTTTTTTTGCAGTTCTGGATTGAAAGCTGGCCTTAGAGTCAGGAAGTCTTAGATTCAAATCCTGCCTCTGATATTTGTACCATGTGGGATCAAGACTCAGTCATTTCACTCATCTAAGTGTCTTCAACTGTGAAATGTGGGTAATTATACCTGTGTAAGGTGTCTCTGTGTACCTGTATTTGACCACGTAGGCTACGTGTACACCCAAGTGAGTTGTCTAAATGTGGCTCATAGAGAGGT
This sequence comes from Petaurus breviceps papuanus, assembly GCF_028583685.1. Classification (NCBI taxonomy): domain Eukaryota; kingdom Metazoa; phylum Chordata; class Mammalia; order Diprotodontia; family Petauridae; genus Petaurus; species Petaurus breviceps. The sequence continues at coordinate 10,828,629 of NW_027185798.1, read as the reverse complement.
ACAAACAGATCTCTCTGGAATATCATCCATCTCTCTTCAAGGGGGATTTTGATTCCTGCCTGAAGGAGAGCAGGAGAATGGGGCCATGAGGCCTGCCTCCTATTCTTCTTCGGAGAAGACAGAGGATTAGAATGATCTCTATCTTCACTCTGCTCAAAGGACCAGTCTAGTGGGAACATTTTGGTTTCAAATTGCTTACCTGGACACCATCTCTTAGAGGGATGATGGGTCCCAAGTTTTTAGCCAAAGGCTTGAACCCTTTCCACCAAATGCTCATTGTACAAAAGACCATCCCATTTAGTAAATAGAGCATAAACCCATTTATTCGAGCAGATAGAGAAGTTATACTGTTTGGAATATGCCAGACTATACACAAAGTGAACGAACACTCCCACTGGGGACAAAATTGCTCAGCTTAGCTGAGAAAAGGGAAAAAATCACCTGATTTCCCCTGAGGGGATTCTTCAAAGTCACTAGGGAGGCAAGATGGGAATCAGGGGATGTGTGGAGTTCTGGCTCTTCTTGGTATCTGACTCTACCCAAAGTTTCTCCTCTTCTCTGTCTGTCTGTCTGTCTGTCTGTCTCTGTCTTTCTCTCTGTCTGTCTCTGTCTCTGTCTCTGCCTCTCTCTCTCTTTCTCTCTGTCTCCATATTTCTCTCTAAAGAGGGTCTGAAATCAACATGTATCCTGGAGACAGAGCAGGATTCTTTCATCCCTAGTTCTTGTACCAACTCTGCCCTTCACACAGACACATAAGACTGAGTCACCACCCTATTTGCCAATGAGCAGAGAATTCTGCAAATGTACTGGGCTTGAACCTTGGGTTACACCTTTCACACCTACCTCACAGGGTTATTGTGAAGGTTCAAAGGAAAAACTATTTTAAAGAGAGCTTGAAAACTTAGGGTGAGATATATAGAAGTAGAAGGAAACTCAGAAGCCACTTAGTCCAACCTCTTTATTTTACAAAAGAGGTAATTGAGGTCAGGGTAGGGCAGTGACTTGCCCATGGTCACACAATTAGTATTATAGAATCAGTGATCTATAGCTGGAAGGGGCCTTGGAGGCCTTCTAATTCAAAAGAAACTGACCTCAGAGAAGTTAAATGACACAAGGTCACACTGGCAATACACATCAGAGACAGGATTTGTACTCAGGTCCTCTGCCATACTATGCTGCCTTCCCCTAGTTATTATTGTCTATACCTCACAATTTCAAATTGTCTTCAGTGTTCATGAAAAGAGAAAAGGGCTAGAAGACGGGCCCTGATTAGTATGGCACATTCGTAAGTGCCAAAATATAGAAAGGTGAGGTTGTGATGAGCACCCATTCATGCCTGCTCAGTCCATGCAACCTATTCTATTCCACTTAAAACAGAAAGGGAAGTGGTAGGATGTTTACCATCCAGTGCCCAGGACTGCAGTGTCTACAGGGGTGCCTGCTAAGACCACAAGGTGTTGGGAGGACAGGTCGTGGGTGCCCTAGGGTAGTAGAAACTTTTCCTAGACAGCTAATGGTGCAGAGGTATGATGCTGACCCTGAAAGAGCAGGAAGAGGTAGAATAATGGGCAAAGAGAGATACTATTGTGTTAGAAACCAGTGCCTAGGTTGGCTATTGTGGATAGGATGAAATGTGGCCCCTCAAGATGGAGGCATAGAAGCAGGAAGACTCCCTGTGTTCCCCCCATAACCACCTCAAATACCTATTAAAATGACTCTAAACAAACTTTAGGGCTACAGAACCCACAAAGTGACAGAGAAAAACAAACCTCCCGCTGAGGACAGTCTGGAAAACTGGCAGGAAGGCTCAATAGCAGCATGCTGGGAGCAGATCCCAGCCCCAAGTGAGTCCACGGTTTTAGCCCCAGGGGGGTCTGACCAGCCTCAGCTGGAGGGGCTCTGGGAGAGTGGATCACCAGCAGCTGTGGTGGTTTCCAGAACTATCAACCCATAAATGCCAAAGACAAAGTGAGAGGTCAGTGTAGACTTTGGGAACAGGGAATCCAGGAGTGCGATCCAGCCTCTGCCCCAGAAGGGAGAAGTGGCTGAGGTGCGGCAGCTGCAGTCATGTGACTGCTTCAGAGCTCCTGGCCTGCAGATTGTAGGGGGACCAAACAACCAGTTTGAATGTTAATTACTCTTGCTTTAACCTGCTTGGATTTGGATTGCTGTCTAGGGTGGAGGTCCTGGGGTGCATGACCAGTGTTCCAAGAGCCAGTGGAGGCTTCTGAGAGGGCACCCAACTAATAGCTCTGGCAGCTGAGAAATCCTCAGCTACTGGGACAAAGCTCTCCTCTCTGATAGCAGAGTTCTACTGTGGCAAAAAAGCTCAAAAATCAAGTAATTGAGTGGCAACATGAGCAAGCAAAGGAAGAAAAGCAAGCACAGCAATCCAACTTTGGACTCCTTTTTTAGGGACAAAAAGGATCAAAGCATGGAACAGGAGGAAGACAATGAAATCAGAACTTCTGCACCAAAAGCTTCAAAGAAAAATATGAATTTGTTACAGGCCATAGAGGAGCTTAAGAAGGATTTTTAAAAACAAATAAGAGAAGTAGAGGAAAAATTGGGAAGAGAAATGAGAATGATGTAGGAAAATTATGAATAATGAGTCAACAACCTGACTGAAGAAAATAACACCTTAAAAAATAGACTAACTCAAATGGCAAAAGAGGCTCAAAAAGCCAATGAGGAGAAGAATGCCTTAAAAAGCTGAATTTTCCAGATGGAAAAAGAATCTCAAAAGCTCACTGAAGAGAATCATTCCTGCAGAATTAGATTGGAGCAAATGGAAGCTAGTGACTTTATGAGAAATCAAGATACTATTAAACATATCCAAACAAATGAAAAAATAGAAGGCAATGTAAAATATCTCACTGGAAAAACCACTGACCTAGAAAATAGATCCAGGAGAGATAACTTAAATATTAATATTAAATTATGATTAATTAAAAATTAATATTAAAAATTATGAAAGCCTTGATAAAAAAAAGAACCTAGAAATCATCCTTCAAGAAATCCTCAAGGAAAATTACCCTGACGTTTTAGAACCAGAGGGCAAAACAGAGGTTGAAAGAATTCACCAATCACCTCTTAAAAAATATCCCAAAAAGAAAACTCCTAGAAATATTATAGCCAGGTTCTGGAGTTCCCAGATCAAGGAGAAAATATTACAAGTAGCCAAGAAGAAACAATTTGAATATTGTGGAAACACAATCAGGATAACACAGGATCTGGCAGCTTCTACATGAGGTATCAAAGGGCTTGGAATGTGATATTTTGGGGGTCAATGGATCTGGGATTAAAACCAAGAATCACCTACCCAGCAAATCTGAGTATAATGTTTCAGGGGAAATATGGTCATTCAATGAAATACAGGACTTTAAAGCATTTTTGATGAAAAAAAAAAACAGAGTTGAATAGAAAATCTGACATGCAGATACAAGAAGCAAGAGAAGTATGAGAAGGTAAACAGGGAAAAGAAATCATAAGGAACTTATCAAAGTCAAACTATTAACATTCCTACATGGAAAAACAATAATTGTAACTTATGAAACTTTTTTCAGTATGAGAATAGTTGAAGGGAATATAAATGTGTATATATAGATATATGTATATGTATACATACATATGTTTATATAAGAGGGAATATGGGTGTATGAATACATATGTGAGCGTGTATGTATATGTGTACAGGTATACATAGACAGAGGGCACAGGACCAATTTAATAGGAAGGGATGATACTTAAAAGGTGAAATTGAGAGGCGAGAGAGGAATGTAATGAGAGGAGATGGGGAGAGACAGAATGGGGTAAACTATCTCATATAGGAGGAAAAACTGTTATAGTGGAGGGGAAGAACAGGAAGGCAAAAGGGAATGGGTCAACTTTACTCTCATTGAATTTGTCTGAAGGAGGGAATGACATATACACTAAATAGGGTATCTTGTCCTACAGGAGAATAGAGGAGAAAAGGATGAGATGGGGGATGATAGAGGGGAGGGCAAGTTGAAGAGGAGGGAAGTTGGAAGCACACACTTTTGAAAAGAGACAGGGTTAAAGTAGAGAATAGAACAAGTGGGGGACGGGATAGGATGTAGGGAAATATAGTCAATCTTTTACAATATATCCACTGTGGAAATGTTTTACGTAGCTACACATGTACAACCTATATTGAATTGCTTATCTTCCCAGAAAGGGTGGGTGATCAGGGAGGAAGGGAAAGAATCTGGATATATATATATATATATATATATATATATATATATATATTCACATGCAACTGGGAAATAAGATATACAGGCACTGGGGTATAGAGATCCATCTTGCCCTACTGGAAAGTTGGAGGAAGTATGGGGGAGGATATAGGAGAGATCAGATTGGGGGACATGGTACACATTGGGATCGCTGTTTTGGGGTGGTTGGTAGGGTAAAGACAGGGAGAAAATTTGTAACTTGAAATCTTGTGGAAATGAATGATGTAAACTAAAAATAAATCTAAAATTTAATTTGAAAAAGAAATGTGGCCCCTCTTCTCTCCCTCTCTCTATTTTTGTTTGCAATAATATTTATTGTGTGGCTTGACTGAGAATACAAGGTCCCCACCTTGGAGAGCACCGGCCTTAGGCACCCAAAATCTATGTGACTTGTTCAGTGTCCCATAGCATGTTTAAGTGCAAGAGTTGTATTGAGGGCTTCCCGATTCTTATACACTGAACCTTGCTGTCTCTTGGGATGCTATTTGTTGTTGTCATTTTTCAGTCCTGTCCAACTTGTGGTTTTCTTGACAAAGATTCTGGAGGGGTTTGCCTTCTCCAGCTCATTTTACAGATAGGGAAAGTGAAGCAAACAAAGTGAAGTGACTTGCCCATGATCACCCAGCTAGTGTCTGAGGTCAAATTTGCACGCAGGAAGGTGAATCTCCCTGACTCCAGACCCAACGCTCTAACCACTGCACCACCTAACTGCCCAGAAATTCTATTCTAAATAGAAAATGAGGTGAGTGGTGGTCAGAGTGACCTTTGCATGGATTAGTTTTATTCCCCAGAGGCAAAACCTGCCTTCTCAGGGTCTCAGAAGACTGACTTTCTCTGGTGCCTTTCAGTCTTCACTTTCATCACCCTTCCTGCCAGGGATTTTATTCTTTGTCCCATTTCCCCAGGGCCCTGCTTTTGTCTGGATGAAACTAATCTGTGCTAAAGTGTTAACTATTCAGTATTTAGGGTAGAAAACTTCCTGAGGCTTTTGAATTCTAAAATGAGACCCAGAGTTAAAGGGATCAGCCCAGAATGGTGCAACTTCAGGTGCTCTGCCATGTTTTAGGGCAGAAAATGTTGCCAGGTGCCCCTCACACCAGCCCACAGGAGGCAGCTTGTTGTCCTATATACTTGTATAATAAGCTGATGGCTCAGGGCCGACACTCCAGGACCTGGTTGATTTGAGGAACTTAACTTCGATTCCCATTGACACAGCTTGTGTTTTACATCCTCCCAGAGGAAGCAGACATCTCTGCAAACATCCAAATTCAGCTCATTTCTGGCTCCCTCCTAGCGTGATTCAAATCAGATCACTTGCTACTAACCAAAGCTACTGATAAGTATTTTAAATATTCAGCATATGTACTGCAAGAATGCATAAGAACATGCATGAGACTAGGAGTGCAGTGACAACATAATAGAGAGTCTCCTTTGCCCTTCCCAGAGGGGTTGGCCTCTCTCCTTCAGCCCTATTATCTGATTATATTTTATGATTGTTGCTATTATTACTCTTGCTGGTATTTCTTATTTTTCTATCACCTTAGTTTCCCACCTTATTCCTAGAACTATTCTTCATAATATTGAATTAAAAAGAATGGGGAAAAAATAAAAACTGTTCAACAAACTAATGCAACGAGTCAGTGGAGCAGTTTAAACGGTGCAATATACACACAGTTCCCTACCTCTTTCAAAACAGGAGGAAGCTCTTTGAGACCAAGCTTGGTCATTGTTGTTGTTGGTAATGTTTCCATTTGCATTGAAGTAGCTAGTCTGTATGTTGTTTCCTGGTTCTTCTTACTTCCCTTTGTATCAGTTCATATAATGTTTTGTATGTTTCTCTATAATCTTCAAAATCATCTCTTCCTAGGGCTCAGAAACATTTTGTTAAGATGGTATCCCATGGTTCATTAATAATTGCCCAATCAGGAGGTATTTACTTTGTTTGCAATTCTTTGCTACTACAAAAAAGCGTTTTTACTAATATTTTGATATGTACATTAGAGGCATTTCTCTTTTCCTCCCTCCCTCCCTCCCTCCCTCCCTCCCTTCCTTCCTTCCTTCCTTCCTTCCTTCCTTCCTTCCTTCCTTCTTTCCTTCCTTCCTTCCTTCCTTCCTTCCTTCCTTCCTTCCTTCCTTCCTTCCTCCCTTCCTCCCTTCCTTCCTTCTTTCCTTCCTTCCTTCCTTTCTTCCATCTTTCCTTCCTTCTTTCCTTCCTTCCTTTCTTCCATCTTTCCTTCCTTTCTTCCTTCCTTCCTTCCTTCCTTCCTTCCTTCTTTCCTTCCTTCTTTTTCTTCTTCTTCCTCCTCTTCCTCCTCCTCCTCCTCCTCCTCCTCTTCTTCTTCTTCTTCAACAATCACTGACTTCTTTGTCTTCTACTCATTCTTATATCAACAAATTCACAGCATTAGTAGGGGAAGGCTCTGCAGCAGGAGTAGAGAGGGAAGAATGCATCTGTGCACCACCTTGTAGCTGCCCTCTCCTCCAGTCCCAGGCTCCCTGCATTGATTGCCACATGCTAGGCATGCTGTCTCAGCTCCAGTAGTGCCCCTGACAGCTGCTGCTCCTACTGTAGATACTGACACTGCTGTGTGTCACCATGACTTAGACACCACTCTCATACCCCCAAATCTGCTTCCTTCCTGTTTCCAACAATCTTGTCTCTCTCCCAATCAGCAAATGCATTTCGGGATGTGGTTATCATCCCTTTGCCCTGTGCCCATACTGTGATAAGAAAGGGATTCCTTTACTTTTCCTGTCCTTCCCTGTGGAACATATCTACCTGTGTAGTCAGCTCTAGACAGAGAAAAAAAGCTGGGCTATAGGAACATCATGAGACAGATGACTAAAGTGTGGTCTGACAGAAAGAACATGAAATTTGAGTCCAGAAAACCTGACTTACATCCTAGACCTGTTACTTGATAATGTTACGACTTTGCTATTATTGTTATTCAGCTGTTTTGAGTTGTATCTGACTCTCCATGACCTCATGTGGGGTTTTCTTGGCAGAGATAATGGAGTGGTTTGCATTTCCTTCTCCAGTTCATTTTACAGATGAAGAAACTGAGACAAATAGGGTAAAGTGACTTAGTGAGTGTCTGAGGCTGAATTTAAACTCAGGTCTTCCTGACTCCAGGCCTGTTGTTCTGTCCTCTGTACCACCTAGCTACCCACTGTGTGGCCTTGGCTACATTAATTAACCTCTCTAGACCTTAATTCTTTCCTCTTTAAAATAAGGAGTTGAAGTGGCTGGAGTTACAGCATGATTTCCAATATCTCTTCTCTTTTTCTCTACATGATCAGGGCGTGGACAAAAGCTCCATCATGGATTCATACAGCCATAGACTATCCTCCTGAAGAGTTAAAGTCACAGTGGAACCAAGAAGCAAGGCAGATGCAGCTGTAGCAGCCTTTGTTCTGGTAGTTTCAATGTACAACTGTTATTACCTTAAGAGTATAAGAATGCCACAGCTAAACTGTCCAGAACAGTCAGAACAGAGTTATGATCAAAGAGTCTAGACTGAATTGGGCAGTCAATAACAACCCACTGGTTTGATTGATTCTGCCTTCCTCCCTCAAAATCAACTGACTTGTTTTTCTTAATGAGTGGTTTACTAAAGAGACTGCAACAAGAGGTGTTTTGGAAAACACGCAAAATTGGATGAGATCGCGTTGCAAGCCCTCAAAGTACTATATTTGTGAACTGTTGCTGTTAGAAGCATCCAAAACCCCATGTGTGAACTCACTGCTAACCCAAAGTCATTCAAAGACCTCTTGAAGGAAATGGCTCTGAGACTGATTATACTGAGCAATTCCTTTTGAGCAGATGAGTTTATTCTAGGTCTCTTAATGGTGAGGGGCTGAAGTGTAGACTATGATATAAGAAGAAGCTTCTGTCCTTACAGAGCTTTCCTTCTCACTAGACACACCATAGAGCTATTCTGTTCAAATCTGAAAACCATGATGAGGAGGAGAAGGAGGAAGAGGAGGATAACAATGATGACTTAACTATAAGGACTCCAATTTTAATCAATTGAACAAGCATTGATTGTTTACTTCATACCAGATATTATGCTAGACACTGGATGCAAAGACAAAACAAGAAATGGTTCCTTCCTTCAAAGAGCTTCCTCTCTACTAGGAGGAAGAATCATGTACTGATATGTGGATAACTAAATGTGAAATGTATGCAAAGTATATACAAGGTAATCTTTGCGACTTATATTAATGACCTGAGGAGGCCATCAAGAAAGGTCTCACATAGGAGGTAACACTTAAGGAAACTCCTGAAGGGAGCTGGGATTTTTCAGAGGCAGGGAAGAGAAGAGAGAGTGTTCCATACATGAAGGACTGCTTATCTAAAGGAGACAGTGAAGGAGATGAAATGCTGCTTAGGAGGAACAGTCACGGGTCTGCAAAGGATTATCCAAGATTTGTATTAAGGTGTAGATGGCATCCTTATAACTATGCAGAAGGCACAAAACCATGTGGGCAGCTATCACATCAGATGAAAGAAGTAACGTTGAAGAAAATATTGTTGTTCAGTTATTTTTCTTTGCAAAGCTACTAGAACAGCTTGCCATTTCCTTTTCCAGCTCATAGATAAAGCAACTGAGGCAAGTAGGGTTAAGTGACTTTCCAGGGTCACACAGCTAGTGAGTGCTAAGGCCACATTTGAACTCAGGCTCTCTAGACTCTAGGCCCAGCACTTTTATCTATTCTGCCATCTGGCTGCTCCTAAGATGTTGAAAGGCTTTAAATCTAAGACCAGTGTCCCACCTCTTGCTGATTATATCTGCTTTTTTGGAGGGGGAGAAGGCAGGGCAATTGGGGTTAATTGACTTGCCCAAGGTCACATGGCTAGTAAGTGTTAAGTGTCTGAGTCTGAATTTGAACTCAGGTCCTCCTGACTTCAGGACCATGCTCTATTCACTGCACCACCTAGCCTCCCCTCTCTGCTCTTTTATTTAACCTACAATATGCCATGTTTATTTAGAGGGATTGCTCTGGGAGACTTGAGTGTAAATAGTCCCCTGTATGATTCAGCCTCCAGAGGGACTCTGCTCTTGTAGCACTATTAGTGGTGAGCTCCCTGCCTTCTGAGTATTATGTATAGCTAGAAAGCATCTTGTTCCTGTCCAGAACAGTTAGCATCAGCACAGGTAGGTGCATCTTGTCCTTTATATGGCCAAGAGAAAGGTGTTCCTTTCAAGGGTCTTGTTGATCTTCGTGGATTTGTGAACAGTTGGATAAGTTCAAGATCCTGCTCCTGGGGGACCATTGTGGCTTTAGTGGCTGATGCTGAGCTCCGGCCCCCCAGGCCATCCTTTCATTAGACCCCTGCCTGAGTCACATACTTATGTGACTGTTCTTACTCTCTAGGAAAAGAAGCATTAGTAGTAAGTCTGTGTCACTTGGGGACAAGCTTTGTGTCTTTGCCTTTTTGGAGATCCTTGAAGGGGGATGGCTAGGAACAGAGACATTGCTAAGTATGCCTATGGAAAGGAGAAGGATTGTACAAACATCGTGTTTGTTCAAGTCTTTTTTAGGACCATAGCCTGCCCCTGCCCTCACACCTTGGATTTAGTACCATATGAACTCTGTGAATGTATAAAGACCATGGACCGTTCATGTAACTGTGGCTGTTTGTTTTGTTTTTGTAACCTTAGCACCTAGCACCGTGTAGACACTTAATAAATACCTATTGATTCACTTATTGATGAATTAACTTTGATTTCTTGAATCCCAAGTATCAGCTGCCTCAGAGGAGGTATGAAATATATGCACAAAATAAGAAACTTCTACCAAAAAAAGGGAGAGATAGGAAACATTGTCCCCCGCAATCCTTTTTTCTGAATCCAGAGATTTCCACAAGTCCCAAGCATACCATAGCACAGCCCTTTTGGGTGAATTTCAAAATTCCTGTCATTTTATGGAGAACTGTGTTCTATTGACCTTAAGAGATAGATTTCTCTCCTCTGGGATTCCCTCATTATTCAATTCCATCAAACCCTGCAATCCTGCATTTTAAGCTTGCCAACTTGAGAGACTCTTGTAAATGGGTATATTTCCATAAACCCACACAATAGGACTAATTGCATGGGCTTACAATGTAATCCCGAGGTCGTTTGATTACTAGCTGGGTTCTACCATGAAAGTGCACATTAATTATTTAAAAGATGGACTTATAATTATTGTAAGCCTTAAGTAATTACCTATAATTTTGGCAAGTGTTAGAAAAACTGATAGTCTAGCAAATTCAGGTTTTAGTCATTAGGAAGCTCATAATTACATTTAAATTGCAAAATGAGAATTATGCAATTTATCTCCCCAATAATGCATAAACATTACAGTGATTGTAGGTTTTAATGGACTATATTATTACAAGAGAAAGCAGAGCAGCTCTGGGCAGTAAGGGGCAATTTAAGTCCACCCCTATTACATTTCATCTTAACTGCTGATCCCTTACTGGGGCTCTGTCCACTCGGCTCCGCAGATGAGTGTCTATAACTACACTTTTATTTTCCCGTGAAATTGATGAACTCCTTGGGGGAAAGGTACAGAGAGAATGTAAGGGGTATAAAATCATAGATACTAGAAGACTATAGAGGTAACTATGTCCCAGTTAAAGTAATAAGCACATGTTCCTTGCATATGGCACCAGTTTACAAAGCACATTTCATAGATTTCTTTTATTTGACGCTCATAATATGTCTTGGAAGGGAAATGGGCCAGATATTATTATTCCCATTTTATGGATATGCAAACTGAAAGTCAAATCGACAAACATTTATTAAGCACCTATTTTGTGCCAGACACCTGGCTGAGGTCTTGAGGATACAACACAAAGCAAACAAGCCCTCAAGGAGCTGAGATTCTAATCCAGGAGATGTCAGGAAAACAAGTATTGGACGAAATAGAAGAGGGAAGACATCATTAGCATCAGTGGAAGGGAGGGGTCAGTAAAGTCTTCTCGAAGAATGGGGGATTTGAGCTGAAACTTGAAGGAAGCCAGGGAAAGCAGGTGAAGAAAGGGCACATTCCAGTCTTGGAGGACAACAAACTCAAAGGCACTGAACCAGGGGGTGGAGGGTTATGTGAAGGAACAGCAGCAAAGCCAAGATAGTTGGAAATTCAGAGTAGAGTGAAAAAATAGGAACACTTCATGAATTTGGATGTCACCCTTGGATTGGGGCCATGCTCATCTCTGTCTTATTTCAATTTTAGTAAAGGTGCTGCCACAGTGGCAGGAAATAAAGTACTGAATACAAGAAAGACTTATAGACAATGTGCTGAAATTGTGGCTGTTGGATTTTCCCTTCCTTGGCATGGAATGACTTGGGTTTTTACATTCATTCATTCATTCATTCTTCGATGCATTCATTCATTTATTCAATGATTCCTTCTTTCATTTATACATTTATTCATTCATCAAATTCAATTGAATAAAGACTTATTAATCATCTACTCTGTGAATAAAACATATACTTTAAAGCACAATCACATGGCTATACTTTGCTTGACTCCACTTATTTGTCAAATGACAGAAATTTAATTTCTTTTTATTTATTTTTTTGCCGGGGGAAGGTTATGGGTGGAGAGAAGGGAGAGTGTGGTTAGTGATAGTAATAACAAAATAATGAAGGAAACACAAAAGCATCAAGGAAACATTTAATAAATACTTGGTAGAGGATAGAAGAAAGTTCAGAAGGGGACATAATCAGGACAGTATTGAAACTACCACACTGAAATATATATATATATATATATATATATATATATATATATATTAAACCACAATAGAAATTCACAGTTTCTTATATAATCCTATTTTTCTGCTCCTATTTTTTGATGGAAATTCCGAGGTCTGTTAATGTTTGTCAAGTTCAGAATAATGGAAAAGAGATATTTTAAAAATCACTTACTATGTGCCTAGGACTGTGTAGGTGCAGAAGAAGTATGTTGTAGGAGATACAGCATTGAACTCTGAGTCAGAAAGACCTGGGTTCAGATCCCACTTGTGACACGCAGGCTGTGTGTGGGCAAATCACCTGACTTCCTAGTATTTTAGGCAACACCCCGAGTCTCTAGGTTGCAGAAAATAACCTGGCCCGTAGTGTAGAAGGAGTTTCCTCACCTATCATTGGACCACTGTAATCACAGACCTGATCCAGAAATAATACTAATAAATTCTTTGAGTTAGCAGTGACTCAATGTAGGCATGGATGTAACAAAGGGAAGGCATTTTCCTAATAGAATGGGGGATGAGCCAAGATCATATATATATATATATAGTTCTGGATCAAGATGAAAAGGAATGCCACAAAGGAGCAGGGCTAAAGGTAAAGGGAAGCCAGATCTCTGAGAGTCATAGAGAGTTTAGTAGTCATCCCAGGATGCTCTCCAATATTATGCAATTTGCATATAACAGGTGAGAACTGAGCATTTGAATGGCATCCCTTGGTCCTTCCTTCTCAGTAGGCTATACATTGGTTTTAGCATCCTCTAGATGCTACAGGTAGAAATAATCATGAATGTCTTATGACTCCAAGTCTCATGCTTTTTCTCTCATACCACACTGCTTCTGCTACCTAAAGATGGTCCAATTTCAAATATATATGTGTGTGACCTCTTTTGTCTCAATTACAGAGATTTACATTCATCTACCTAGTTTTCAGTTTCTGGGTAGCGTAGCCCCTGTTTTATTCTGCCTACTCTTTGCTGTAGGTATACCTTCCAGTCAGGTAGTTGATGACTGAAGGCTAAAAATAAATGAGAAAATAATTGTCATTATTAGTATTAAACTCAAACAATGACACTCTTGTTTCGTATGCAAAATTCAATAAATGCATTGAGCATACATCAATGAGAGATGTCATGCTACACATAGAAAACATGTTCTAGGGGCCTGGAGTAAATAAACTGGCTATAGAAAATAGTGGAGAAGCATTGTTTAGGACCTAGAGTTTCCAGGTGACATTTCTTCACTGAAGCAGACCGAGAGGTCTTTGTAGAAAGAGATGCCAGTCCCACTTTCCAGCCTGGTTTTCTTTTATTACACTCTCCCATCCCTAACTTCTCTTGAGCAAAACTCTTTTTGCTGGAATGGAGAGGGACTAAATTTGGTTGTTTTGCAGGCTAAGACATAGCAGACACAGAGACCAGACTGATAAGTGACATGGGACAGATGACTTTGGCAATCATTCATGGAGAGTATATTGTGATGACAAGATTTGGTTTAATTCTCATCAATTTTGTAAACATGGGGATAAGGATGGAGAAAATGGGATCTTTGGGCTTGTTGAATGTTCTCTCGCACCTCACTGAAAGCTGTCTCCCAGTGGCTTCTCGGCCCCATAATGCCAGGTACACAGCATGGTGAATTGTGGTTTCTTCGGAAGTTCTCAAACCCTGCTGATGGTCTTTTACTCTGGTAGGGGGCAGGCAGCATGGCACAGAAGAGATAGTGTGGTAGAGCAGGAAGAGCACTTTCTGACTTTATATCCCACTGCTAAAGCTCTCTGATCATAGGCAAATCCCTTATGCTCTCAGAATCTGTTTCCTTGTCCATAAAATGAGGGGGTCAGACCAGATGGCATCGTCTAACTCTAGATATTCTTCATGTTCAGTTGTTTCAATCATGGCTGGCTCTTTGTGATCCCAATGGGGGTTTTCTTGGCAGAGATATTGGGGTGGTTTCCCCTTTCCTTCTCCAGCTCATTTTGCAGATGAGGTAAACAGAGTTAAGTGACTTGCCCAGGGTCATGGAGCTAGTAAGTGTCTGAGGTCAAATTTGAACTCAAGAAGATGAATCTTCCTGACTTCAGGCTAGGCAAGCTATCCGCTGTGGCACCCAGATGCCCACCTCTAGATATGTAATTCTCTGATATTCTGATAAGGCAATGAACCATCTGTGAATAATGTTAAAAATGTGCCCCTAATACGTGGCACTCCATCTCCCATGTCCACGTCTTTGCTGTGGTTGTCTCCCATGCTAAGATATCCTTCCTTCTCATCTGCCCTTCTTTTAGAATCTCTGTGCTCCCTTGAGGCTCAGCTGAAAAACTCTCTTCTACCAGAAGCCTTTTCCCTGCTAGTACGTTCTTCTCTATGGTTACTGTTCATCTTCTCTATATGTATCTGTTTATGCTTACTCGTGGTCTCCCCCAGTAGAATGTTAGCCCCTTGAGGGCAGGGGCTGATTTCACTTTTTTTGTTTCCCCTCTGTGTCACAGAGCCTACCACATAGTAAGTGCTTAATAAATGTTTGTTGATTGATAGGTGTGTGTGGTAACTTAGCTTCCATTCCTGTTTTCCCTAAGGGAAAAAAATGCCTTTCTTTACACATCACCTGTCGACTGGAGTGGTTGCTATGGGGAAATCGGTGAGGTTCCCTGGTGGGATAAACACTATACTCTGTTCTAGGTGAAGAAATAGTCTTTTGAGCCATTTTAAAGTTATTAAAGGTTATAAAAGCCTCCCTCCTGCTTCCCTGATTACTTTTACAATGCTCAGGCTGGAAGGTGTCATGGATCAGCTGGGCAGGAAGGCAAGTGGACTCTCCAACCAGGCGGGTTGTTTTTCTCCCCTCCCCCAGCTTCTCAGGAGATGATAATGAGGTCCTGGAACTCAGTGGTGGAGAGTGGAGAAGACCCGACTCAGCGAAAGACTGGGGGAAATATGTGGAGTCAGGTTCTCAGTAACAGACAAATTAGTGAGAATGAGGAGAGTTACCAGTTAGCTTTGTCATTAACCCCAAACCATGTTGGTTTTTAATGAACCAGTTAATGAACCTCTCCATTACAGAAAGGGGGTTCAGGAGAAGTGAGGTTATGCTTACAAACCTGATGGAAAGACTCTGGGTGGTAAAAATAAATAAAATAATTCCTTTTCTCTGTGCCATATTGTATAGGAAAAAGCACTGGGTCTGGAATTTATAGAACTAAGTTTGAATCCTTACTCTCTCACTAGTTTCCTATGTCATCTCAGGCAGGTCATAACCTCTCCATGCCTCAGTTTCCTCTACTGTAAAAAGAGACGTCATCATTAAATGACTCAAAGATTCCTTCTAGCTCTAGATCTAGTCATTCTGTACCATCCAGCTGTTATCAAGATTTTATTTTTCTTTAAAAATCGGAAAGGTTATTTGGTAGGACAAGTTATTTAACTAAATCCATCATGTTGATTTTTAATAAACCCTTTAGTAAACCTTTCCATTATACATGCTCTGTACAATTCCATAAAACAGAAAACTATAAATCAACACACATTTACTAAGCACCTACTAAGTACCAGGAACCTGGGATACAAAGAAAGCAGTGAAAATTAAACAGTCCCTACCCTTGAGGAGTTTACATTCTAATGGGAGAGACAACAAAAACATATATAAGTAGAGACAGAAAAGGATACTCTGTAGTTTTAGGAATGTCATAGCAAGGCAGACTTCAGGTCAATATGAGAAAGAACTTCCTATTTGTTTCTAATACTTTTCTTTCTTTGTTTTTTATGAAGGGGTTCTATTTTTTCCTTTCACTTTTCTCTTTCAGAGTTGTTATCATTCAGTCGTTTCAGTCCTGTCTGACTCTTCGTGACCCCATAAGGGGTTTTCTCAGCAAAGAGACTGGAGTGGTTTAACATTTTTTTCTCTAGCTTATTTTACAGATGAGGAAACTGAGGCAAACAGGGTTAAGTGACTTGCCCAGGATCATACAGCTAGTAAATGTCTGAGGCCAGATTGGAACGCACCAAGATGACTCTTCTTGACTCCAGGCCTGGAGCTCTGTGCACTTTGCCTTTTCCAACAATGGAATGGGCTGCCTCCTCGGGCATGAGCTCTCTTACCAGGCTGTGCTTCCTCTCCATGCCTCATCATACTAGAAGATTGCTCCAGACCTGGAATTCACACCTTGGAAATACCCTCTGTCCCTGACTCTTCCTCCAAGAACTTCCATTTAAGGAGATAATCTAGGCCAGTCAAGTTTTCATTTCTCACCAGGATGTACTCCACACAGCTACTATACCCCTAGCTGAATATCTTCCCCCTCCACCCTCTCCACCCCCCACTCACTACTCCCTTTTTAACATGTGTGTGTGTGAATTGACTTTCTACTATCTTATAGAATGTGAGCTCCTTGAGGACAGGGATCATTCTTTTATATACATATGTATGTATGTATAATTTTTGTCTTCTCAGAATTTAGCAGAGTGTCTGGCAAATAGTAATAGCTTAATTAATGCTTGTTGACTCTTGACTATTACTGGAAATATTTGAGCACCGGCTGAATGACCTGAGGGATATTTAAAGAAGATTCCTGAATTGAGGAAGATGTTGGAGTGACTGATCTCTTAAATCCCTTCCAAACCTGATGTTGGTGGGGTTTTTTGGAAGGGTTGTGTTTGTGTGTGTTTACTCCACAAGAGTCAATGTTTTGGAGCAATGTGGTTGGACCCAATGTTTATAGATGAGTGTTAACAAGCTCCCCACCATAGGCCAAGAGTTGTGTTACTTGGTTCAGCTATTAACTTATGTGTATTCTAGAAAGTAGACTCAGCTTGGTGACCCAGTGGATAGAGTTTGGGACTTGGAGTCAGGAAAGACCTAGTTTCAAATCCTGCCTAAAACTCTTAGTAGATGTATGATTCTAGGTGGATTACTTCACCTCTCAGACTCATTTCCATCAACTACAAAATGGAGATGATTGCATGCTTTGCAAACCTTAAAGCACTCTATGTCTTAGCTGTTATTATGACATTCAACCCTGCTGGCCCATATATACTACTAGAGGTCCCTGGGGATTGGGCACTGGGTCAACAGAGTCGTTGGCTGGTTCACGTTCTAGGATGAAAGCTGGTTCATAGGCTTCTATCTGGGGCACACTTGAAACTTTGAGGGGAGGCAGAATGAGGGTAGGGATGGCGTGGGGGAGGTTAGTAGCCTTTGAACCAAGCATCAACAAGTTTTTATTTATCCCATATAGTGCCCACATTGAGAAATGTCATTCTTTGCCTCTCTCTCCAAGAATCTCTGTCCTTTTGCTAATTCTTTCTCTCCAAATGCCTGGGCTTAGTCTAATAAAGTCTTTGTAGACATTCCTCATGGGAGAGGGGGGAGGTGGCAATCTCCCATTGATAATGTGCTATCTTAAGAGTGTTAGATGTGGAACTGGAGTAACTAGGTTTCAGCTCCTGAATACTAATGATGTTCACATCAGGATAAGACATTTAGGTTTTCTGGGGCTCAGATTAAATGAGGAAATTAGACTATACAACCTCTAAGATCCCTCCGGCTCTACTTTTACCATTCTCTCATCTGCCTTTGTCCCTCAGGAAAATACTCTGTGTAATTAGAAGGCTGTTCTCTGAATATATAAAATTCCTTCCAGTTCTAACATTTTTTTTCCTTTATGTTCTCTATTGGCCTAACCATCCACACAGGAAAAATAAGTGGATGAAGAATGACTAATAATTGTGCCCAAATTATGACAGGCAGGTGCAAGTTTATAGAGTGCCAAGGTTACAGATAAATGCAGTTTTATTGTGGTAATCATAGAGTCTAGCACAGCACCTAAAACTTTATGGGGGAGGAGCTGTAAAAAAGAGGTTAGAGACCTCTCCCATTGAGGAAACACCCATATATATTAGTGACTGTTTTGCAACTTTGTTTATTCTTGTCTTCTGACCGTTGTCAAGGTTGGCTGTGTACCAGGGCTGCTTGTGCATATGGCCCATTCTCCCTTCCTAGCCTGTAAGCTTCTTGGCCACAAGGGATATACTCTTCATTCTTACATCCTGCCTCAATGCAGAGCCCAAGCATGAAAATGGCCAGCAATAAATACATTTTTGTTGAAGTGAATTGAATTTAGGCCTGTCCTGACTTAGGCCCACCCAAATTTCCTTTTCTTATTGGGTCATCAGAGGCAGCATGGCACGGTAGACATAAGACTGGGCTTGGGGTCAGGAGAAGCTGGGCCTCTATCTGTCCTCAAACATTTTACTAGCTCTGGGACCCAAGGCAGGTTATACGAGTCACCCCAAAGCACTTCCAGAAATTTGCAAGATTTATCTGCTGTAGTATAGGCTAGTCTCAGGGGTGGGGAACCTATGGCCTGGGAGTCACATGTGGCCTTCTAGGTCCTCAAGAGTGGTCCTTTGGATTCAGTAAAAGGATCACACCTGAGAACCTAGAAGGCCACATGTGATCAGGAGACCACAAGTTCCCCACCCCTAGAGCTGGCCAGAATCCTAGCATGCCTCCAGAAAAATGCCCTTCCTTTTACAGATGGGAACATAAGACGAGATGGGAAAAGAAGAAGTTGCAAGAACTGAGCCTTAGGAAGTTAAGACACTTGTCCAAGGTCACATAGCTAGTAGCTGGGATTTGAACTCAGATCCTTTGGCTCCAGACCCAGGGGTCTTTTCACCCTTTTCATGCTGCCTACCTTGTTCGCTTTTTAGACATGAGGAAGTCCCATTCAAAGAGACAAATGGAATTGTTTAACAGCATTCCCAGAGTGAGGAGCAAAGAAGACCTCCTGCTTCCTAGCCTGGAGCACTGCCTCCCCTATGGCACTCCCCTGCTTGCCAGAGGTGGTCCCTGGGACAGAAGATGCTAATCAGCACCTGGTGCTTTGGGTCCAGGGGTGGGGCTTGATTTTTGGAGCTGAATGTATATGGAAATTTGTTTTTTTTCCAGCTCTCACCAGCTCTTCTGCAATGTCTGTCATGAAAGCCTTGCAAAGTTATTTTCACAGGTTAATAAAAATTAATAATACATAGCCAATAATTTGGCCCCATGTTTCACCCTGCATGTTTCTCCCTGGGAGGTCAAACTGTTCTTGAGGCAATGCTTCCCTTGCAAGAAGTACCTGCTGCTTGGTTAACCAACCCCTTTCATGGAGAGCATGGGCTCCACCATTTCTCTTACTGAAGGCCTGTCCGATGACTGGATGTGGGAATTACAAGTTGGCTCTCATTTCATCTCTAGTTTAAGGGGGGCGGGGGCTTTCATGCTCTGTGGCTCTAAGTAGAGATGTGCCAGGGGACCTGACTCTGCTGACACAGGGAACATTTAATGGCTGGCTTGCTATTGTTATCTTATATGATTTTTTTGTGCAGTGTTAGCTTTAAATGAAGGATTGGGGAATGGACTGGACCTTGTGCCTGGTGGCTCATGTAATTGGTAAACACTCTCAGGGAACCCAGGCTGGTGCTCCAGAAGGGCTTGTCCAATTTGGGATAATGTCTGTATCATCTTCAAGCACTCAATTGCATGTGTGTGTGTGTGTGTGTGTGTGTTTTCTTTTCCTAACCACTAATTTTTACTCTTTGAGGCAACATGAGTGATGACTGGGTTTTATTTTCAGCTTTCTAAATTTGAACATCACTTTTAGGTACCAGCTGATTACATCCTCTGTTTCTCTCTGCTCTCAAGTTGGGTACGGTAATGCAACTTCAAAAGCAATGTAATATAATGGATAGGTCGCTGAACTTGGAGTGAGGGAGATCTTGGTTCAAATCCCAGCTCTGATATTTATCAGCCATGTGACTACAGGAGAGAGACTTAACCTCTCTGTGCCTCATTTCCACCATTTATCAAAAGAGGAATTTGTTCTGTCATCTATGATCTTAAAAGTTTCTTCTGACTAGAAGCCTATTAAAAGAACCTTTTCCTAGTCTTCCTTCTTTCCCCTTTTCTATCTGTCTCCTTCAGCACCTGGAGCTATTGATTTTACTAATAGTACATCTCTCAAATTCATTGGTCTTCTTCCCTCCAACCATGTGGCCACCACTCTGGTTCAAGCCTCCATCATTTCTTGCTTGGAATACTTGAATGGTCTCTAACTCCTCATCCAAACCATCCGAATCAGTGCTGACAAAGTGATTTTTGCAAGTCATCGGTCTGACAATGTTTCCAAGACTGGAACTAGAATTTCTGTCACACAGGACAGAGCTATAAGGTTAAGGGGAGGACCTGGGGAAAGAGACAGTTCTGGAGGCTGGTCATTAGGAGAAAGCTTCTTAGTCATACCAGAGCTCTTGTGCCTTGGGGCCAGTGCAATTGGTGCTGTCTATGACAATAAAGGGTGAAGGTGATGAGCCCACACAAACCACCATAAGCATTGCTCTCCCTAACCTTGAGATGTTGGGGTGTGTGACATGGAACAGTGGAAAGAGAACTGTGACGTAGGTCATTAATCTATAAGCAGAATGTGTTTCAGAAGTCATTGGGTCCAATGCCTCCTTTTTATAGATGAGGAATTGGTGGCCTAGAGAGTTTAAACAACTTATTCCACGTCATGGGGCTCAGGTAGCATGACCCAAAGTCAGCAGCAAAGTTCAGTATTCTTTCTACTACACCAGAAAATTTGTGTTTTAAGCCTACCTTTGATGTTTCTTAGCTATGTGACCAAGGGACAGTCGTCTGACCTGTCTGAGCCTCGGTATCTTTACCTCCAATAATAACCACGATAATTGTTGTTGTTGTTTTGGCATTTGGGGCCTGTGATTTGTGGATGCAGGGGACTCCACATGTGGAAAGTCTTTTCACTGGCAGAGACTGGTAATTAGTAATGTAACAAAGTCTGGATGTTGAGATTTAGTCCATACAATAAACAGGAGCTGGAAGGTCTTGCTGACTGAGGTCAGCCTTTTTTCCAAGCAGCTGCCTTGCTCTTTCAAAAATGTAGATAACAGTACTTACCTGACCTACCTAGCAGGTTCCAGAGTATCGGCAAAATGAATGGCTAATGCCCTAGGGAAGAGAGGACATTTATTCATCAGTGAAACCTGGGCACTGATGCATGACTAAACTTCAGATGAAAGGTAAGGTTGCTGCATCAGCATTGGAAATGGAATTAAAAGACCCAGGTTCAAATTCTGCCTTTGGTACTTATATTCTGTGTAACCTTGGACAACCCATTTAACTTCTCTCAGTCTTAATGTTCTCATCTGTAAAATGGATAGATTGAATAGACTAGACTCCATGTCTGTAGAGGAACCTTCCAATTCTAGATCTATGATGCTGTCAATTAAACTTTCTCCTATGCCAGAAGTTTCTAGTTCCAGTGCCCCCTGTTAGTGGAGCAGATAGCTTCCTCCTCAGGTGCCAAAGCAGAAGGCTGGTGACATAACCTGCCTTCTCTTACAAAGGCCTGGAAGAAAATGAGGCAAGTGGTGATGCTTGGATGAATGCCTTCATGTTTTGTTCTTATACAGTTGTTTCAGTCATGCCTGACTCTTTGTGCCCATATTTTGGGTTTTCTTGACAAAGATACTGGAGAGGTTTGCCATTTCCTTCTCCAGCTCATTTTACAGATGAGGAAACTGAGGCAAACAGGGTTAAGTGACTTGCCTAGGGACACACAGCTAGTGTCTGAGGCTGGATTTGAACTCATGAAGATGAGTCTTACTGACCCTAGGCCTCCAGAAGACTCTGGTATTCCCGACTCTATCTACTGTGCCACCTAGCTGTCTTTGTGTTACCTGTTCCCATAATTGAGCCATTGATTGAAAAAATGAGTTTTGTTACTTGACTGTTGGCACCAAATATAATGAAAAAAATATGTAAAGAATCTTTTTACAGTCAGAACATGAGCAGCTCGACCTCATCTGTGTTTAATCATTGGGTTTCTTTCTTGGCATTGTTAATGGCTATTAAAAATGTGCAGAAAGGATCAGTCTTCTTTGGGTGAATGCAAATTATTCAGGAGTGATGCCAACCATATAATACATATTTGCAGGATAAAGCAAGAGAATCTGTGACCTATGATCACGGATTTCAAGCTAGGAGGGATTGTGGAAGCAATCTAGTCCCACACTTGGATTTTATAGTTCAGGAAACTGGAGCCAGAGGGCTTAAGGGACTGCTGGTTTCCTGCACTCTATGGTCTAGCCAGACTGGCCTCTGACTGGCCTCAGATACAACATTCCATCTCATCTCTGACTCTCCCCCATTCTTCCTCCTCTTCCTCTCGAAGAGTCCTTTGTTATCTTCAAGATTCACCTTGTGTCACCTTCTGTCTGGAACCATTCATTATGTCCCCAACTGCTGGCAATCTTTCCTCTTAACCTACTATTTATTTATTTGTTCACTCATTCATTCATTTGTTTCTTTGTTTGTTTATTCATTAGCATTCTTCCATATATACTTTTGTGTATACATAGGATCACAGATCTAGGACTGGAAGAGACCCCAGAGGTCATCAGTCAAACTCCTTTATTTCACAGATAGGGAAATTGAAGCACAGATACAGTGACTTGCCCAAGGTCACTCAGGGAGTATGTATCAGAGGCAGGATTTGAATCCAGGCCTTGTGACTTCATAGCCAGTGTTCTTTTTACTCTACCAATGAGGTTATTCTCTCTGATAGAATTTCTTTTTATTTTTTCCTTTCCTTTTCTTTTTAATCTTTGTAACCCCAGCACTTAGCACAAATGCCAGGAACATAACATGCAATCAATAAATTCTGGTTGATTTATTGAGCTGGTTGATTTATAATTCTTAATTACCATCACCCTACATAATTGATTAGTATATAATGCAGTTGCTTATCTGTCTATATGCCATATTCCCCTCTGTTCCAATGGACTATAAACTTCTTGAAGACAAGACCTTGGAAGCAGCAGGTGGCATGTTACAGAGGAAAGGGCTCTGCATTTAGAGTGAGACAAGCTGAGTCCTCTAAGTTCAAATCCAGGTTCAGGTGCTTCCCAGCTACGTGAATTAAACTCTTCAGGCCTCATTTTCCTCATTTTCAAAGTAAAAGGGTCAGACTAGACCAGAGGTGTTAAATATGGCCCATAAAACAGCCAAGTGTAGAACCAGATTAACACATAATTGGAAAATTATTGGAAAAAAAATTGGAAAATATTTATAAAAATAGAGGAAAACATAGATGATGGTAATATGGAATTTTTCCAAGTCAATATGTGACCTGAAGGAATCCTTATATCCCAGATTTTATTTGGACTAGGTGACCTCCAAGGGCACTTCCAACTCTCAACCTATGAGCTGTGACTGTATTTTTTCTATCCCCAACACCTCATATTGTGTCTTGTATGTAGCTGGGGCTTGATAAATATTTGTTCAATCGAATTGAAATCAGCCTGGGGAAGAAGGAGCTTTTGCTTTTCTCTCTTCTCCCTCCCTCCCCTCCACTGCTTCCTCCCATACATAGAAAGCTCATTCCCTGCATTCTCTAATGAGATACCCATTGTGTTTCACTGTCCAAGACAGAAAGCAGGGAAGGAGAATTCACAGACTCATTGATTTGGGCTCTGGAAAGGATTTCCAGATGAGCTTGTCTCACTCTTCAGACAGTGTTATCACAGTGCCTATTGTTGGACTATAGTAACTGAGTGAGTGGGAGTTTAAGTGATGTGGGTTCACCCACAGGATGGGGTAGAGATGGGTGGGATGAGGGAAGGATGTGCTGCGGTTAAACCTGCTTCCCCTCAAAACACTGCTTAAGATAATAATTTAGAGATAGAACGTGAATTAGGGGCCATGTAGTCTGCCCCCCTCATTATACAGATAAGGAAACTGAGGCTGAGAGAGATGAATGTCCAGTAGGCTATGGTCTCTTTATTGTACTATGGTGTCTCATATTACAAAATTGATACTCCCCATTTTTTCAAAGCAAGAAACTGAGGCCTGCAGACAGAACGAGATTTGTCCAAGATTGAATGGGTAAAACAGAAGCAGAATTGATACTCAGGCTCTTTTATCTTACAAACTTTATTCTTCTTTTTTTATTTGGTCTATATACACAGGTGGTATGGCTAGATAAGTGGCTTCAGACTCAGGAAGACTTGAGTTTAAATCTGGCTTCTGACACAAACTGGCTCTGTGACCTCCAACAATTTACTTACTTTCTCAGTGCTCTAGACAACTCCCCAAGGCTCTAGTTGGAAGAAAAGGTGCCCAGAAACTGCATTGGGAGAGGAAGCTTTTTGATGGCATCTCCTTCCATTAAACCGAAGTTCTGGGTCTTATTTATTTGTCTTATAGATGCTTATTTAAATATATGAACATGTTGTCTCCCATGAGAGAATGAAAACTCCTTGAAAGTAGGGATTCTTTTGTTTCATGGATTCATATCCCCAGCACCTGGCATGTGTGTTATATGTTGATGTTGTTTTTCAGTCATACCCAGCTCTGTGTAACTCAGTGTACTTCTATGTGTCCATGATACTAGGGTAGTTTACCATTTCCTTCTACAATGTGTTTCCATTTTATAGATGAAGAACTGAGGCAAATGGGATTAAGTGACTTGCCTGGGGTCACACAGCTAGTAAATATATGAGGCCTTATTTGAACTCAGATCTTCCTTACTGAAGGCCTGATGGCTACCCATTGGACATAGTAAGTATTGACTAATTGACTTAATATTGACTAATTAATTGACTTCAGAGCCAATATTCTTTCCACTGTACCATTTCCTCCTAGAAAGTTCATGCTCAATGATTTGGGAATTGTCTGCTGTTACCACATTAACTAAGACCATTTTCCTTTCTTTTGATTAAGATGAATCTGAGGATCAACTGTCTGTTTCTTAAGGCACAGTGATTGGCGTGACTGGAAATGTTGAATCAGAAGTTGCTCAGAGATCCTGGGGAGGGGAATTCCTCCATTGGATCATGAGTTTGGGTAAGTGGAAAGAACAATGGTCTTTGAACTGAGTGACCTGCATTGGAATCCCAGGTCCACAACTTAGTACCTGCTTGACCTTGGACAAGTTACTTAACCTCACTGGGACAAGATTTCCTGATGAACTTAATTAAGGAGTTGGAGTGGAGTAGAAATTCTTAACCTGAGGTCTGGGAACCTTTAAAATATTTTGATTTCTGTATTTCAGTAGAACTGCTTTCTTTTGCAGTATGCATTTTACTTTATGTATTTAAAAATCTTTCTGAGAAGGGGTTCATAGACTTCACCAGACTGCCAAAGGGGTTCATGATACACTGAAAGTCAAGAACACCATGACTCAGATGACCTCTGGGGTCCCTTCCAGCTTTAACATACTATGCCAACTCTCTCCTTCTAGTTCTGAAAGTTTATGATTCAATTAAGTTGGCTGAATTTTATTATCTATAAAGAGAAGGGCTTGAATTTCACTACCACTAAGATCTCTCCCATTCTCAGTCAATAAATAAATATTTTTGAGTATCTACTATGTGCCAGCCATTGTGCTAAGCATAGGGGATACAAAAGGGACAAAAGATAGTCCCTGCCCTCAAGAAGCTTACAATCTAAGGAGGGAGAATCTAAAAGATTGGGGTTGTTCCTAGGATTTTTTGTTTTGTCTCTCTAACACCAGGGGGCCAATTGGAGCAGAAACAGAAGAAACAAAGAAAGAGTCTTTGCCCTAAAAGTTTTTACTATTTTCAGATGCTGGATAGAGGGGACTCCTTTGGTTGAGGGCAGGGAAGAGAAGGGTCCTTATTTTATTCCCTGCCCCCTTACCCCATCAGAGCAGCTGGACGTGAGCCAGGCACAGCAGGGTGGGTGGGAGGAGAGCCAAGAACACTTACCAAGGAATGGCAAAGGCAAACGTAGCTCCCCACAGTCCTACCCCTCTCCAGCCTGTCTAGGTCTGAGAAAAGGCAGCTGAGGCTCATTAGCCAGCCAGCCAAGCAGGGCCGGGAGCCTCCGGATACACTAATGAGCCAATTAAAGGGAGTTTACAAGGGAGCTTGGTCAGAAGTGGGGGGAGGGAAGGGAGGTGGGAGGACAGCTGAGTGTCTTTTTGGAGGAGGGGGAGTAGGGCGCACTGAAAACTCAGCTGTCGAGGCAGAGCTTAGCCTCTGATCTGGCCTAGGTCTTCAGCTCAGATGTAGATAATCAGATATAGACCATCAAATCCCACTGAAGATTAGGGAGAGCTAGGGCTTCAAATTCGTGTCTTCGATTTAAGCACTGAAGAGGCCTTCCCACTCCTTCATCCGTGTGTGGAGTGAGAGTTGAGCAGTACAGAATCATGGGAAGAGGAGATGTCCGGTACGCTGGGGCAGGTGCTGTCTACACCTCTGCTGTGGTCTAGCTGCTTCCCTCTGCATCCCAGATTCAGCCCCTAAAAACTGAGTGTTGGGCATGATGCCCTCAGTCTGGATCAGGGGCTCTTCACCAGAAGAGATTTGGGGCTATCCATGAGCTTGGACATATCCCTCTCTGTGGATATACATACTTACATATACACACACATATTTATGCATATATTAGGCAGAATGTATGCATAGATATATATTTAATTAACCTCTAATTAAGATTTAGCATATCCATCAATTATGAATTTAGACAAAAAATAAACATTTTCAGAAGGGGTTCATAAGCTTAGACAACTGCCAAGGGGAGTCATCGTATGAAAAAAAAGTTAATAATTCCTCTTCTTTGTGACCCCAGAATGCATATTTCATATCTTTGAGGAAGAGAGGAAAGGATGAGGGGTGGGGTGGGGTAGTAGAGGGGATCTGAAAGAAATCTTGGAAGAAAGATTGGAAGGATTTCAGAAACTCTCATCACTTTCAAATCAGACATCTGATAGGAAGCAAGGAGGGGGGAGCAGGGTAGAAAGAATTGGGGTAGGAATCAGGAGAGATTTTGTTGTGGCTCTGAACTATACCAGTGTGTGGCTTTACCTCTGCAGGCTTCCATTCCCTGACCTGTCTGATGAGCAGATATCTTAGGCAGTCATAACATTCCAGGATTCTTTCTCAGTTTAGCTTTTGGGATCTTTCCTAAGCAAGTTATGGTCATTCCCCCCATCCCCTCTTTTCCCCTTTCCTCTTCCCTCTTCCCCTCCCTTTTCTTCTCCTTTCCTTCCTTCTCTCTTCTCTCCTCTTCTCTTCTCCCCAGCTTTAGTTTGGTATGATGCCCGGCACATAGTAGTAACATAAATTTTCTTACCCTCTCTATGATTCTCTGGCCAGTTCTTCAACCACTTTTGTAGCTTCTTTTCCTAGATTTTTAGATCCAGGAGCTTAGAGCTGTAGGTTAGTCCTCAGAGCCCAACCTCAAAGGCCAACCTTTTCATCCTCTGCCCCCAGCCTAGGCTCAGAGGAGGAAGTGATCTTTGGACAGTTCCACAGCTAAGTGGCTGAGCAGGGGGCAGTTCACCTAGGTTTTGTAATCAGTCCAGAACTCTTTCCCCTTCTTCATGTTGGCTTCTTAAGGTAAGAAGGAAATTAACAATTGAGACTTGGACCTGGTGACAGAAACTCAGGGCACCAATAGAATTCAGGCACAATATGAATATGGTTCTTGACCTGAACATCTGGATCTTTTGATAAATATCTTGATAAGGTAGGGAGTCTCTCTGCATGAATTCATGTTTCATTAACCTCATGCAGCTTGATTGCCAGACATGGCCAAAGAAGGACTGTGGAGTCTTCCAAGGAGGGAAGGAACAAATCTGTAAATTCACCATCCCCTGGAGGCTGGTAGATGAATTAGCATCAATTTGCAAGACAGGAATTGCAGTGGGAAGGTTTATCCCCTGGGTTTTTTTCCTGGAGCCTAATGGAATCTATTTAGGAAGCCTAGTTTGGCCACTAGATTGAGGTATTTAAGCAAAGGTCAAGACCACCTTGGCAAATGTGTGCCCAGTAGACTCAGGTTAAGCAAATTTCTAAGGTAAATAATTAAGGCAACAGCCCGTGACTTTGATTCTCTACATCAGAGATATCAAATACTCTAAAGTGTGATCCAAACCAGATTAAAATGTCATTTCTATTGAATTTTAACGTGTTGATGTATTAATGAAAAAAAGAAATATATAAACTTGTGTGGTTTTCATGGACAAGATGTGACCCACAGGGATCCTTATGTACAGGTGAATGGCCCCCATTTCTTTTTGGGTTTGACACCTCTGATCTATAGAGCTGACCAAAGGGATGGAGAACTCAGTAGCTTTGTCAGGCTTGAGTGCAGTAGCATCAGTAGGTTTGGTATCCCCTTGACACAGTTAACTAGGGTGAGGCTAGGATATAGCCAGTCATAAGAACAGCAGCTGGGCATGCTGGCTGTATTCAGGCTGAGGTCTATGACAAGGCTGCTTAACCTAGGATCCATGGTCCATGTATAGATTTCATGAAATCTGTGAACTTGGATGCGGAAAAAATTACATCTTTGTTTTCAATAACTGAAATTTAGTACTTTTTTCAACATGTTGTTCAGTCATGTCAGACTCTTCAAGATCCTGTTTGGCGTTTTCTTGACAAAGATACCAGAATAGTCTACCATTTCTTCTCCAGCTCATTTTACAGATGAGGAAACTGAAGCAAACAGGTGAAGTGACTTGTCCAGGGTCACACAGCTAGTAAGTGTCTGAAGACAGATTTGAACTTAGGAAAAGGAGTCTTCCTGACTCCAGGTCCAGCCCTCTATGCACTATGATGCCCCCAGCTACTCCTTCCTTCAACTATACACTGTGGTTGACCCTTGTTTTTTAAAAAGGACTGATGACATCACAGGTGATGTTGTATCTCATTTTATCTTCCCTGCCAAGTGGTTGCTTTTATTATCCTTAGTTTACAATGAGGAAACTGAGGCTGGAGTAGGCTAAGTGTCATTTCCAAGCAAAGTCACACAGACAGCAAATTCTGAGAAAGAATTTGAACACAGCTCTTGACTCCAAGTTCACTACACTGGCCACTAAACCATCTACCTTCCAATAAGATACTTATGGTCACTATATATCTAGCCCCAGCATCTCTCAAGTTCCAGTCCCATACTATTAGTTACCTCCTGGACCCATCCACATCCTGGTGTCACATAGACATCTCATGATCATCAGCATCTCCATACTGGAATTCCTTCTCTTTCCCTCTCAACCCTCCCCTCCCCTGAAAGAGGAAGATGAAGATTGTTGAAGATACATCCAACTTTCCAGTTACTTAAGCTTGGAATCGTTTTCTCCTTAACCCCTCACTCTCACTCATCACACACATTCAATTCATTGACAAATCTTTGTTCTTTTGGCCACAGTTGAATTCTCTCCTCTCCAGGAAGCTTCTTATATCATTGCTGTGAAAGTAGAAACCAATCACAGAGCATGGGAAGTTAAGAGCCCACAGGGTAAATGATTAGACCTGCAAATGATCATTGATCAAATGAGATCATACATGGGAAGTGCTTTTTAAACCCTGATTGCTATATATATGTTTGCTATTGTACTGGCAGCTATATTATGTACTACTTAGAACATTGGACTTGGAACCCAGAAGAACTGGTTCTCAGATACTTACTGGCTATGTGACCTTTGATGAATCACTTAAGCTCTCTCTGTCTGCCTCAGTTTCTCATTTATAAAATTGGAATAATAATAGCACTTACTTCCCAGCATTGTTGGGAACAAATTTGTAAGGCACTTTGCAGACCTTAAACTCTATATAAATGCTAGCTGATATTATTACATCTGACTAGAATAGGACAAGTGATGTACACCATGTCAACCCAGTTTCCTTATCCCTAAAAGGAGGGGATTAAATAAAATAATCCTAAGAGACCTTCCAGCTTTAAATCCTATGATCTTTTGAGCTCTCTCTCTCTCTCTCTCTCTCTCTCTCTCTCTCTCTCTCTCTCTCAGCCTATCTCTCTGTCTCTGTCTTTGTCTCTCTGCCCATTTTCCAGGCTTTCTCCTATCCTAGTGGCTTCTGCAGAAGGGAGATGACATCATTGATGGCAGCAGTTAATTCTTGCTGTCCAGAGAATGGCAGCCTGCTGTGTTCCAGGCGAGGGCTGCTGGAGACAAAGGGAAGGGGACAGAGGGAGGGTGGACAGTTTTGGCTGGATGAGTGCTTTGACTCTGAGGGATCCTTCTTTAGTAACAGAGCTTCCTTCCAAGTCATCTTATTATAAACAAAGGAAATGTCAACTCTCTAGGCCATTATAAATAAGGCATGTTCAACCCTGGGAGTGAATGGAAGAGACAGAGAGGATTTCTGAGACCCTTATCAATTAGAAACAGCTGTTCCCTCCCCACCTTCCCCATTCTCTGCTGCTCAAAAGTATAACACAAAATGGAAAGTGGGAGGGGGGATGTTTATCCACTTCAACACATATTTGTTGAATATTTGGCACTGGGGGGACAAAAGAAAAAAATTGAAACAGTTCCTTCCCTCAAGGAGCTTACATTTCACTGCCAGGAAATGAAATGGCTTCATATGTGAAATCTGGACACTAATTGCCATGCATCCTTGGAGTGCTGACGTATTTCATGGTTAAAGGGGGAAGCCGACTCACCATTATTGTCTTGTCATTTTTGTTTTTGGTCCACTCTTGTGGTTTCATTAGTAAAGAGAATTCTTGCCGTGGAAACTTTGTGCAGATGCAGAGAAGCAAATAGTTTGTAACTTGGGTTCTTAGAGAGATGCCTGGGACATAGAGAGGTTAATGAACTTACCCCAAATCCTAAAGTCAGTATTGTGTCAGAAGATGGGGTTGAGCCCAAGTTGTTAATCTAATAATGAATCAAATTGGTAAGCATATATTATGCACTTTCTGCATGCCAGCTACTGACTAGGCACTGGAGATAAAAAAACAAAAAGGAGATGACCCCTCCTTTCACTAAAGTCATATTCTGTTATTTAAAGGGGAACCAGCAGCCAGGTGACACGATGGACAGAGCACCCAGCTTGAAGTCAGGAAGACTCATCTTCCTGAGTTCAGATCTGACCTCAGACACTAGTTGTGTGACCCTGGGTAAGCCACTTTACTCTGTTTGCCTCAGTTTTCTCATCTTTAAAATGAGCTGGAGAAGGAAATTGCAAAGCACTCCAGTATCTTTTCCAAGAAAACCCAGAAAGTGGTTGTGAAGAGTCAGACATGACTAAAGAATGACTAAACAACAGCTGAGGTAAATTACTCTCCCTCTTTGGGACTCAGTTTCCTCTGAAGACCTGGGTTCAAGTCCTGCCTCTAATACTAAATATGTTTGGGCAAGTCATTTCACCTCACTGGTCTCAGTTTCCCTATTTGTAAAATAAGGGGTTGGACTTCAGGGTGCAGAACCTGCAGCCTTGAGGTTGCATGTGACCTTCTAGGTCCTCAAGTGTGACCCTTTGATTGCATCCAAACTTCAAGTGTGGCCTTCAGGCTGCAAGTTCCCTACCCCAGGACTACAGAGTCCCCAAGGCCCCTTCCAGCACTGGGTTTATGCTTCTGTTATCATACAAGGTAGGGTAGTTGAGTGATGAGAGCTCTGGCTTTGGAACCAGAGGTCCTGTGTTCAAATCCAATGATTACTATCCATGTAACTTAACCTCTTGGGACTTCTTTGCCACTAAATAGCTGTTTGACCTTGAGTAAATAAATTAAATTCTTTGAGCAGAGTTGGACTAGGCTGCATCCAGCATGTCCCTCCAATTATAAATCTGTGCTCTTATGTGAAATAAATGAGAAAGACTTGGTGTCCCTGAAGGTGCTTTCCAGCTTTGAGGCCATGATCATCACATGTGCTTTGGGAACAAGAGGACAAATGGTTAAAACAGAAAGCATGGGGTGTGACCCCAGAGGCAGTATGTTAGTAAAGCTCAGCTTTGAGAGTCTATGGGGGACTTCCTCTCATATGGGCTGATCCCCTTATGCCCACCTATTTATGCCAGGTGGGAGAAAGGTCAGAAATATCCACAATAGCCTAGATCTGTATAATTTGGGAGGGTACCTAATATGTGAGATCATGTACACACACCGGTACACATGCACATATGTGCACATACACATGCACACATGTACACATACACACATGTTGATGCCAAGCACACCAGGCTTATAAATGCCTAGGATTCCAAGAGAGAAAGGAGAAACATTTTCCTTAGAGCATAGTTCCTCTCCAAAGAGTTCTCTAAGGTGTTAATATATTCTGTCTAACTTGTCCTATAATGAGCTCAGTGGGGGAGAGAATTCACTGCTCCTCAGCTCAGTGGTTCTCTCTCACAGGGTGATCTAATCCCATATCCCTTCAGGAGGCTCTGAGACATCAGATGTGTCCTGGATATTTACCAACGATGTGACAGAGTCCGTGGACCTAATAGTCACTTTTCCTCACAGGTGAAGAGAAATTACATGGTATTTGTACACACTTCTACATCATTTGAGAGACATTAATGAATACCCTCAGGGCCATTTTATCTCAGGCAGGGGGACCATTAAAAAAAACAAAAAAAACAGCCCCCCAAAAGGAATAAACCAAACACACTCCTGTCTTCTGCCTATGAGCCTGCAACCAGTGATCTGACTGAGACATTGAGGCTTACTCATTGGCATCCTACTGAGGCCAGCAAGTTGATAAAGAAGCAAAGATCAGCTATTCAGAAGAGCAGATAGGGAAGGAGGGACACAGGTAGTTAATGTTCTCTTATTCGATTTGATGGCTGGCCAGACAGTTTCCCAGCCTGTGCCCCTGATCTCCTAATGATTGCTGAATATAACCATGCTGAGATCTCTCTTGCTCTCAGCTTTCCATTCCTATACCTAACTGTTTGGATTGGGAGGTTTCAATGGAAGTACCAATGCTTTACATGGTGGCAGCATTTCTGAACTGCAGTAAAAGTAATTGGGAGAAATCAGCAGCCTCGCAAGTCCTGGGATTGCAAATCTTATTCTATAAAGTGACTCTAAAACATCCAAATAGAAGCAAACCCTGAATCTGCCCATACCTGCTTCCCAACATGAGCAAGCCTGAGGACTCCAATCACTGGCCAGTGACATTTTCTGAAGGAGGCAGACCTCTAGTTTGTCTGCCTTGGCTGATATAGGAATAAACCAGAGGATATCAAAGCTGTAAGGGATCATCAGAATTTTCTAGTATAGAAGAATCTTAACCTAGAATACACATCTCTGGATCTGGGGATAGATTTCTTTTCTTTTTTTTTCTTTTTGCCTTTTGGAGGGCAGTTGGGGTTAAGTAACTTGCCCAAGGTTACACAACTAGTGTGTGTGTGTGTGTGTGTGTGTGTGTGTGTGTGTGTGTAGGTGTTAAGTGTCTGAGGCCAGAACAGAACTGGAGTCCTCCTGATTCAGGGGCAAGGGCTTTACTCACTGCACCACCCAGCTACCCCCTGGGGGTAGATTTCATGGGGTCTGTGAATTTGAATGGTAAAAGAAATCAATTACATCTTTTTTTTAATTTAATTTTTGTTTATTTTTTAATTAATTTGTTTGTTTCCTTTTAATTTACAAGATTTAATTCCACAATTCCTTGAGTTTCACATTTTGTCCCCTTCCCTTCCCTCCCCCCCATGGCGGCTTATAGTCAAGTATAGGATCTGTAAATACTTTCACATTATACATTAGTCAGGTTATAAAGATGGATTGTATCAGATGGAATGAAAAATGGTAAAGAGGACATAAAACCAAACAAGAGAAGGAAAAAGATCAGGTATTTTGCTTCCACCTGGATATAAACTCAGTTCTTTCTAGTTCTTTCTCTGGATGCACATATTTCTCTCCATCATGGGTCTTTTGGGATTGACTTATATCACTGCATTGCTGAGAAGAGCCCAGTCTGTCAAAGTTGGTCATCACACATATGTTGTGTCTGTAATTGTGTACAAATTTCTCCTGGTTCTACTCTTCTCACTCAGCATCAGTTTGTATAAGCCTCTCCAGGTAAATATGAAGACCATCTGCTCCTTGTTTCTTATAGCACAATAGTATTCCATAACATGCACATACCACAACTTGGTCAGCCATTCCCCAATTGATGGGCACCCCCTTAATTTCCAGTTCTTTGCCACCACAAAAAGAGCTGCTATAAAAATGTTTGTACATATGGGTCTTCCTCTCACTTCTATGATCTCTTTGGGATTTAACCCTAGGAGTGGTTTTGCTGGATCAAAGGATATGAAAGTTTTTATAGCCCTTTGGGCATAATTCCAGATTGCTCTCCAGAAAGGCTGGATCAGTTCACAACTCCACCAGCAATGCATTAGTGTTCCAATTTGCCCACATCCTCTCCAGCATTTGTCATTTTCCTGTTTTGTCATCTTAGCCAATCTGACTGGTGAAATGTGGTACCTCAGAGTTGTTTTGATTTGCATTTCTCTAATCAATAGTGATTTAGAGCATTTTTTCATGTGCTTATAGATATCTTTAATTTCTTTCTCTGAAAATTGCCTCTTCATATCCTTTGACCATTTGTCAATTGGGGATACATCTTTATTTCAATAGAATTTATTCCTTCTGTCATTCAGTATATTTTGTGCATTAAAAAAATCATTATTCAAGGATGGCTAGGTGGTGCAGTGAATAGAGCACCGGCCCTGGAGTCAGGAGGACCTGAGTTCAAATCCAGATTCAGACACTTAACACTTACTAGCTGTGTGACCTTGGGCAAATCATTTAACCCCAATTGCCCTGTCCTCCCCCTCCAAAAAATAAAGCAAAAAAAAACATTATTCTGAGAAGGGGTCCCTAGCTTCCCCATACTGCCAAAGAATTACTAATTTAGTATAAATTCTCCATTTTAGAGACAAGAAAACCAAGGCCTAGTGA
The DNA here is from genome assembly GCF_028583685.1 of Petaurus breviceps papuanus. Taxonomy (NCBI): domain Eukaryota; kingdom Metazoa; phylum Chordata; class Mammalia; order Diprotodontia; family Petauridae; genus Petaurus; species Petaurus breviceps. The sequence goes on along the minus strand of NW_027185798.1, from coordinate 10,793,886 downwards.
GGGGATGTGATTTAGCAAATGTCACATAACAAGGTAGTGGAAAAACTGACTAGATTCCAGGTTTCATGACACCATCCCAAGGCTTCTACCATCTTATGTAGTATTGAGGTCTGGATTGACTCCAGACTTTTGGTTACCATCTTGGATCTTGGCTTTTGTCTTGGGCCTGCTAACTGGTGACTTTGGCCCTTCAGATGGGTGAATGAATGTGATTTTACTAGGTCTCCTAATCACTGTTTTTTATTTCCTTTCTAGATGCATCAAGATTCAAAGACCACAAATCACAATCAAGAACATCTTGTCGTGAGCCTCAAATTTTTCAGATGAGAAATTGGGACCTAGAAAGGTTTACTGATTTTCCTAAGGTCACAAATGTGGTAAGAGTAAGAAGCAGAAGTTAACTTAAATCTTCTCACTCTCAAGCTAGACTTCTTTCCATTATACCTTGGGTATGGGCAAATATCACTTCTGTGACTTGGTTTTCTCATCTGCAAAGTGGGGATATCAGTACCTCTAATGTTCACTTCCAAAGCCCTCTGAAATGTGACACTATTTGTAAAAATCTTTGCAAATCCTTCTATGAAATACTTCTTTTTATGATTTTTCTGGTGACCTTTCCCCCATGGATCTTCCCCTATTCCTGTGTGTCAGGAGGTCATAGGAACATAGACTTAGAGCCAGAAGGACACCCAGAGGTCATCTAATCCAGAGCTTCTCATTTTACAGCTAAATAACTCACACCCAGCAAGGTTAAGGGTCCAAGATCATATGGGTAGTAAGCATCAGAAATGGCAGGGTCTCTGATTCTGGAGTCAGTCTGCCTTCCATCTGACCATACTGCGGCTTCTCCAGGCTTCTCCTACATCCCCCAAGAATGTTAGCTCTTTATGACAAAATAACACAAAAGGACATTTCTGCCTGATGACAGATGGGTCACATTCTCCCTGCCTAAGAGCTTTCATTCCCATCTCCATGCCCCTCCTCACCCATGCCTGGAATTCCCTATCTTATTGTCTCTGTCACCTCTGCCTCAAAGAATCTCTTTCTTCCTTCAAGACACAGCTGAAACATCATCATCATCATCATCATCCAAAGAGCTTTATAAATGTTGTCAACACAATCCTGAGATGTGGGTGCTGTTATTATACTAATTTTAAAAAATAGGGATCTGAGATAGACTGAAGTAGTTTGAGTTACTTGCCCAGAATTACCCAGTTAATGAGTGCCTGGGGCTAGACTTGAACTCAGGTCTTCCTGAATCCAGGTCTAGTGCTCTATTTATTGTGGTAACCTCCAGGTACTCATCTTGTTTGAGGTGTTAATTCAAACAGAAGTGAGATGACCCTATCCCCAGTACACTGGGAAAAATATTCTTTTTTCAAGTATTGGTTGAACTAAATGGCCATTGGGGTCCCTCTCCAACTCTGTGTATGTGGTTTATTTTAAAGATATTCCTACTTCAAAGTCTGATTCCTCTCTGTGTCTCCATCAAAGTCTATGAGCCATTGAAGAAAGGTATAAGGGCTTGGTAGGGGTGGAGTAGAATAGCTACTTGTGATGGAATGAGTTGGGACATCAGTTCAATCAATACTCAATAAATATTTATTAAGCACCTACTATGTTCCAGGCACTGTGAGGCTTTGTGGACTTGCTGAGTTCCATTGAATTGAGAGGTTTTAAGAGGGTGAAGTTGGCTTTCGGGATAAGGAAAAGAGGGGGAGATTTATACATTAATTTTTAAGTTGTTCAGCAAGAGAAAGAGGTCAGCCCTATAAAGTAGGAAACCCAAGAGATTGGATGCTTTGAGTCTGAAAATACATAAAATTATTTTGTGGTTGTTATTGTTGTTTTTTTTTAAGAAAAGGAAGCAGAGGTCTCTGAAAATCATAAACAGGAATCTGATTTCAAATAAAAGTTATGAAAATGGTAAGACCTTAGAGATGCTTTTAAGAGATTGTCACCGTGAGCCGATTGCCAGTTTGGAGTATTAGGGTTAGCACCTGACTCCATGGGAAAACTCTCGCCTTCTCTCTTTATCAAGCTGGAAATCAGTTTCCCTTATGAAAAAAAAATCATCTGAGCTAAAGTTGCTAGGGAGATTGCATTCTTCCATTAAACTCAGGGAGCCAGGTGTAAAAACTGGAAAAGGAAAGGAAAAGCCAGCATCCACCCTCACTGGGCTCATATCTGTTCAACCTGAAGGAATCCATTGTGACTTTTTCCCATCTATTGTAGTGACTGATCCTGGCAGTTGCCTAAATTAGCCCATGCTTTGCACATTTTAGAGAGCTCTTTCCAGCTCCATCAAAGGAAAACAGCTACACGGCATCCTACGGGTCACCAAAATCCAACCTCCTAGCATTTTAAGGATGAGAAAATGAGATCCATAGCAGTTTAGTGACTACCTGTCAGAGGCAGGATTCACACCCCATGCTTCCTGATTCCAAATCCCACATTCTATCCACTACATCAAACTGTTTCTCCTCCAGTAACTTATCTGGGTAGGTGGAGCTGATTTCAACCCATGGCTACATTTTTATAAGTAATATGAATTCTTATCATCACAGTTCAACAAGAGTCAGTTAAGGACCTACTATAGTCCAGGCAATATTCTAGTCCCTGTAGATATAAAGACAAAATGAAACAATCCATTCCCTAAAGGAATTTGTGTTTTGTTTTGGGAAAGCAATGGGTAATTCTTAGCATTATGCAATCATTTTTCAGTTTTGTTTGATTCTTCATGAGCTCTTTTCTGGGTGGGAGGGGGGAGGTTCTTGGCAAAGGTACTGGAGTGGTTTATCATTTCCTTCTCCAGCTCATTTTAAAGATGAAGAAACTGAGGCAAACAGGGTGAATTGACTTGCCCGGGGTCACACACCTAGTTAGTATCCAAGGCTGGATTTGAACTCATGAAGATGAGTCCTCCTGACTCCATGCCTAGAGTTCTATCCATGGATCCACCTAGGTGCCCAAACCGGTACACTAGTAGGTAAATAGGGACATTATTCTATGGAACTCTGGGTCAGCACTTTCTTGGCAACTGATCACCTCAGAAGGTTGTCTGGCTCACTGAGGGACAAAGGAACTTGCAGAGGGTCACAAGCCTTTCTCACCCCTCTATCCACTTTGCCACATTATATGTGAAACAAGCAGGATTTGGAGTTAGGAAGACCTATGTTCAAGTCTCAGGTTGGATACATCCTGGTTGTAGGATCCTGGGCAAGTCACTGCATCTTCATATCCCAAGTAAATCTTTAAAACTATGCTCTAGTTATACCAGGCTATATTGGCGGAGGGAATTCCAAAGGTTTGATTTTTTAAAAGCAATATGGCCAGGGGAAAGGGGGGATCAGACCAGGTCTTATATCCAAGGTAGGGCTCCAATTGAGTTTTTAAAGAATCTAATGATTCCAAGACGCAGATGAGTAAGGAATGTGTTCCAGACATGAGGCACTGCCAGGGCAAAGGTCAGGTGTCAGGGATGGATATCAGGTATGGTAAACAGTAGATAGGTTAGTTTTTTTGGAACATCTAGTACAAGAAGGGGAATAATGTCCATTAACAATGAGAAAGTTGGCTAGTATCATGGCATGAAGGGTTTTGTTTATTAAGGGTCACAATAACGCTTTGATCCTCACCCTGGAATGTATGTCTGCATATCTGCATTTTCTTTAGATGTCCATGCTATAATTTCTCTGCATATGCTGGACAACAGCATGGGTTCATGTAGGCTTTCTCACAGAATCAGAGAATGTCAGAATTACAAAGGGACTCCTAGGTCACTTAATTCCACCCCTCATTCATTACAGTAACCACCAAAGGCACTCAACCTGGTCCCACTTAAATAAACACTTTCAAGGACAAAGAGCTCATTACCTCACCAAGGCATCCCAATACCTTTTGGATTCACTCTGATGATTAAAGAGTTTTCTATGGGAAAGGGAGAAGATAGGAAGAAGCATTTATCAAATGCCGACTACATTCCAGTCACTATACAAAGAACTTTACAGTGATCTCATTTGGTCCTCACAACAACTCTGGGAGGTAGGTGTTGTTATTACTCCAGTTTTATAGATGGGGGACAACCAGTGTGGATAGATGGAGGGTCTTGTTTGAGGAGCAACAAGGAAGCCGATGTTCCTGAATCATAAAGTGTGTGTGTGTGTGTGTGTGTGTGTGTGTGTGTGTGTGTGTGGTGGGCATAAGGTATAAGAAGACTGGAAAGGTGGGGGAGTACAGGTTATTAAGGGCTTTGAATGCCAGAATATTTTGTATTTGATCCTAGAGATGGTAGGAAGTCACTGGAGTTTCTGGAGTAGGAGGATGACATGGTCAAATCTAAGCTTTAGAAATATCACTCACAGCTGAATAGTGTTGAAGTAGTGGGGAGAGACTTATGACAGGAAGAGTCACTTGGAGGTTATTGCAAAAGTCCAGGCATTAAATGTAGAGGGCATGTACCAGAGTCTCAGAAGCCAGAAGAGGTGTTTATAAGAGCTGTTACAAAGGCAAAATGAACAGGACTTGATGAGATTTGAATAGGAGGGGTGAGAAAGATGGATGGCATCTCCATTGCAAACCTGGGTGATTGGGAGGATGGTAGTTCCCTTGAGAGTAACAAGAAAGTTAAGAAGAGGAAAGAACTTGAGAGGCTGGTGGAATGAATTCATTTTGGAGAGGTTGAGTTTAAGATGTCTATGGAGCATTCAGTTTGAAATGTCCAACCAGAAGATGGAGATGTGAGATTGAAGGACAAGAGAGAAATTAGGGCTGGATGGAATTGAGAATCATCAGCATGGAGGTAAATTATGCTGTAAGAGGGGATGAGAACACCACTTTAAATAGCATAGGGGAAGAAAAGAAGGCTGAGGTCAGAGCCCTGGGGGCACTCACAGTTAGCAGGCACCACCTGGATGAAGAGTCAACAAACGTAATGAGAAGGAATGGTTCAGTTGGTAGGGGGAGAATCAGGAGAGAGTGGTGTTATAGGAACTTAGAGGGATGGAGAACCAAGGCAAGAGGGATGATCCATAGTTTGAAGGAAGCAGAAAAGTTAAGAAGGATAAAGCCTGAGAAAATTTGGCCATTGGATTTGGCAATGAAGAGATCATTGGTACCTTTATTAGGTTGAATGAGGAGGTTATAAACCAAAATGCAGATCAAAAAAATCAACAAAATCAAATGCTGTTGTTGTCGTCATCTGACTGACCATGTCTCCATTTGGAATTTTCTTGGCAAAGATTTGGCTTTGCCATTTCCTTCTCCAGCTCACTTTCACAAATGAGGAAACCAAGGCAAACAAGGTTAAGTGACTTGCCCAGGGTCACGTAGCTAGTAAGTGTCTGAAGCTGGATTTGAACTCATGAGGATGAATCTTCCTGATTCCAAGCCCAGTACTCTATGCACTCTGGCACCACCTAGCTGTCCAAATGACATAATGTATGTAAAACCCTTGGGAAACATTAGTTTGTCATTCTTACCACGGACTGCTTGAACATGATGGTGGCATCATTTAAAAAAAAATCACAAATCTAGAGCTTAAGGGATTCCCCTGGTCTACACCCTCCATTTACCACAGAGAACATCAAGGTCCATGGAGATGAAGTGATGTGTCCAAGGTCACATGGGTAGCTCAGAAGCAAGATCTTCATCAAAGATTAGAAAAAGCAAACCCAGTAGCACTCTGACTTATCTTCCTGGTGGGAGCTGCCCACTGGCCCTGGGACCTGGTGGGCATTTCATAAATGTTTGTTGACTTGCACTGAGGTCATTGTGATTTGCCGCTGTGTTAACAATTCCTTCAGTGGAACAGGCTTTAATCCATTTGAAATGTACGTTTCCCCTTTACCACAGCTCTTTCCTCGTGACTAATGATAGGGATTTGAGGCTGGGGAACAGGGAAAGGGAGTGGAGGGGATGTTTTGAGTCAAGCAAGCTCTTTGGCGGTCTTCGACTCACAGCAGCAGATCCTATGTATGGTTATATTTTTAAAGTGTTGTACAAATTAAAAATGCAAAGGCTTTTACTTTAGGGGTGTTGAGTAAGTAGCAGCCTTGGCAGAAGGGTTGGCAGAGCAGAAATAATATAGCTAAGTAAGGATCTGGGAGGGAGGTTAAATAAAGTGTTAGCTATTTAATGCCTCTGGTTATTTTTCCTGAATGCCATTTAATTTATTATTATTATTTTTTATTCAGACAGAATGTAACTTGCAGCTACGCCCCCAAACCTTGATGACTGAGGAACCGGCACAGTCAGATTCCTCACTGTTTTGGTTTCCAGGGTTACAAGCCAATACTGCCCCTCCACCACCCGCCAACCCACCGATGTGGCAAGGTTGTGGGATGTGCGAGGGAACAAACCCTTCCTGCCAAGAGACACATGCCCTGAGCGCTGTTTCTACTTTCAAGTGTTGGAAAACATTACAGGATAGCACAAAGCAGAATGCCAAGTAGAGATCGGAGAGGGACTTGAGAGGCAGCCATGGGAATGGGGATGGAGGGCTGGTCTTGAGGGGCAGGAGAACCCACCCCTGGCACATCCTTGCTGTGAGACCCCAGGAAAGTCACTTCACCTCTCACTGCCCTGACAGCCCTCTAAGATTCCAAGATGCAGAAGGGTCGCCATCTGCATCGGCAAATAGAATTTCTACAGAAATTCCTTTTCATTGATGAACATAAGATCATTTTTACAGCTGAGGAAATGGAGTCCTACAGAGGGGAGGTGTTTGGTCACTTCATCACCCCAGGTCTCAGTTTCCTCATCTGTAAAATAAAGGGTATGGGCTAGATGGCCTCTACAATTCTTTCCAGATCTGAATCTAACTTGGACCTAAGTCAAACCACATTTATTAAGCACCTACTATGTGCCAAGCTCTGGTGATAAAAAAAGACCAAAATGAGAGCCCCTACTCTTAAGGAGCAGAAAAGATAATATTTAACATATATGCAGATTTGCAAAACAAAAGCCTTTGAACTTTGGACCACAGCAAATCCTTTTAATGGGTGAGATCATCTTGCATGGACTTCCCCAATGTGGTTAGAAATTTTGAATAGAGTTTGTTTATTGCAGATGGTGGAAAGGATTGAACATTTTTGGCTTAAAGACAAGGATAGGCTAGAACCAGCTAGAGAGAGCCGATTGTTAAATTTTCAGTGTGAGCACTTATACTGAGACAAACACTACAAATCAGGGTTTGATGGAGTGTTTTGCTGATTATATAGACTTAATAAAGTGATGGAGAAAATATTAATAATGCTGAATAAACTTAAAAGTGTGTGATGCTCATGCATCACATCCCCCTTCAGTGAGCCAGCTGTTAAACATTTACCAACAACTCCCCCCTACCTCCCGCCAAGATCTTCCCTCGAAGGAAGACATGGTTTTACTTTTGTTTTTATAATACCAACATCAAACACAATGCCTCATGTATAGTAGGCCTAATAAATATTTAATGATTAATGGCTTGATTGGCTCTGCTTTCTTCTACTTACTATGGTCAAATGCAGTAGAATAAAGCAACTTGTGAAATATACAAGAATCCAAGAGTTTTAGATATAATTGAGAATGGTCATCAATTTTGAATTTAGCATTTTTCATCTTAGAATCACCAGATTAAAACTTCTTTAATGATTAACCACGATGACTATCCAGAATCCAACTCCATCTTGAAAGTACATCAATAAATGTAAGAAATAACTTGGTACAATGGAAAGATCTCATTGGATTCGGAACCAGGGGAATGTGACTTGGTTTTGTCTCTTACTCCCACGATGATGGAGAAGTGACTTCCCCAATCTGGGCCTGATTTTCCTCATCTATAAAATAAAATGAGAGGATGCTGGCCTTTCTGACCCTTAAGGTTCCTTCTACCTCTAAGTATATGACTGTCCTATGCTATTAGTGCAGGGATTCCCAGTGTGAAAACCCCCTCTATCAATGCTGATCAGTAACAGCTCTGTACCTTATCTTGGCCTGAGGCAACCTACTAAGCTTGTCAGGCTCATGCAACACTGCTTTAAGTAATAACTGAGGAGGAAAGGTAGGTGGCCAGGCCAAATTTGAATCCAGTTTGATTTTCCCTCCTAAATGTCTCTTTGAAGATTGTATTTATAGATGGTCACACGTCGCCCCTGGAGACAAAACTAGACATAACGTTGCCTTAGTGGGAGTGGGAAGAGTCAACTTGAGATCATTATCCCTAACTGATCAGCATTGGCTCCCTTCCTGGCTCCCCAGGATGTCAGAGGAGAAAAGGGAGAGAAAAGGGTCAAAATTCAAGTGCGGTTGGTGGGTCCAGAGCTTCAAGTACTTGGAACTTTCACAGTAGATAAAATATCTTTGACTACTTCCACGTATACTATACAGAAATCATTGTGCCCCACCTCCATAGTTTTAAACAAGATTTCCAGATATTTTAGCAATATTCCTCAGATACAATAGTCAAAAATTTTCTAGTTAGAATTTCCAAATGGTTCCCAAAGACTTGCAGGACAGGCAGACACTTCCTTCCAGAATTATACTGGAGAAATGAACTGATTTAACCAAAGATACATTAAAGGTGTTCTTCTGTCTCCTGACTGAGCAGGTGTAGGACCATAAATTCAGAAGTATGCTGGACCATAAAGTCAACCGAGTCCAATCCTCTCACTTAACAGATGAGGAAACTGAGACCCAGAAAGGGGAAGTAGTTTGTTCTTGTTGTTATCACGTCGTATCAGTTATGTCCAACTCTTCGTGGCCCCATTTTGGATTATTTTAGGCAGAGACACTGGAGGGGTTTGCCATTTCCTTCTCCAGGTCATTTTACAGATGAGGAAACTGAGGCAAATAGATTGAAGTGATTTGCCCAAGGTCATACAGCTAGTAAGTGTCTGAGGTTACATTTGAATTCGGGGCCTCCTGATTCCAGGGCTGGCACTCTACCTACTGCACCATATAAACAACTCATAATTATCTGAAGCAGTGTTTGAACTTCTCTTCCTTTCATTAAACCAGGAGGGGAACTTGGAGTTACCCCATTTTACAGAGGAGGAAACAGAGGCCTATAGAGATTAAATGAGTGGCCTCAAATCCTAGTTAGTGGTGGACTTGGAACCAAAACCCAGGCCGTCCCAATTCTGTCTAGTGCTCATTCCATTAAATCAGAAAGTCTGAATTGTAACCATGGTCAATTTGGTTTCCATAGTTGGAGTTCCCTTATTTGCTTATAAACACACACACATGCCTATACATACATATATATACATACATGCATATATGTATATACATACATTCTATATCTATCTATCTCCTTTTCCCACTCCATACCTATATAGGTATGCATGTACATACATACATACATACATACATATGTACATGTACATACATTGGTATGGAGTGGGAAAAGGATTTAGTACATTTTTTTAAATTAAGTTCAGCTGAGAGACTTAACTCTTTATGAAATCTTAATTTTCTGACCTTTTAAACATCATCTTTTTTAATGAGAAAACAATAAAGAAATGCCATCAACTTTCAATTATTTCTACTACTGAAGGGGAAGAACACCATGGAAAATACAAAAATCATTCATAGTTCACAGTTATTCTTGACTTTTTCTCCTTCCTCACTGTTCTCATCTTTAAGCAGTTTCCAGCTTTCTCTTCCCCTTTTGTATTTTCCCCTTCTTTCCTCTCACATAGCTGTCGCCTTAATTCCAATCCTCACTATAGGTTTCTAATCATTATTCTTGATTCTCTTTTCCCACACACTGCCATTCCTCTGCTTAAAAATCTTCAAGGGCTCCCAACTGCCATTAGTATAAAATATAAGTTCTATAGTAAAGCTCTAGCAAACCCTCCCAGACATTTCATTTTACTTCCCTTCATGTACCCTGTGTTCCACTCCAATTTACCTATTATGTGGCATTCCAATGTGACCATCCCTTGAACATAGTAAGAGCTTAATAAATACTTGATTGATTGACTTCTCCTGCCTCCATGGGGGACATAAGCTATCCTCCATGCTTAAAATGCACCCCCTCCTCACATCTGCCTCTCAGAATCCATGGTTTGTATAAGCCTCAGATGATAAGCCACTTCTTATTGGAAGCCCTCCTCCAGACCTATGTTGGTAGCATTCTTATCTTCCCCAGACTATCTTGTACTTTACACATAAGGTGTAAAATTCAATGTAAACTTCTTTAATCAAGGACTTTTTTCCCTCCAATTTTGTTTCTCTGTTTCCAGAAAGTGCAGTGCATTGGACTCAGTAGTTACTTAAATTACATTTATTGTCTTAAATGTGTTGACCTTTGCCAAATTTTGCCCTTTCTTTTTTATCTATTCATTTTTGGTTTTCAGCTTTCATTTTTATAAGATTTTATGTTCCAGATTTTTCCCCTTTCCTCCTCTTCCCCCTCCCCAAGATGGCATGCAATCTGATAACAACTATAAATGTACAATCATGTTAAACATATTTTCACATTAAGAACAAAAGAGAAAAACCACAAGAAAGAAAAAAAGGAGAAAAATAGTCTGCTTTGATCTGTAGTTCTTTCTTTAGATCTGGATAGCATTTTCCATCATGAGTCTTTTGGAATTGTCTTAGATTATTGTGTCACTGAGAAGAGCTAAGTCTATCGAAGTTGTCATCACACAATGCTACTATTACTATGTACAATGTTCCCCTGGTTCTGTTGTTTCTCTTAGCATCAGTTCATATAAATCTTTCCAGGTTTTTTTCTGAAATTTGCGAGTTTGGGCATTTCTCCATCCACCACATTGTTTACGTTCACATCCTTCCCTTCACTCCCATGGTAAACATTCAACTATAAGCCCTCATCACAGCCCTCATGCCCTATTTAAATATCAACCCAATTGGTCTCCCTGCTTCCAATGTCTCCTGGTTTTCCCTAAACACAGATTTGGCCTTGTCATTCCACTCCTCAGTAAATTTCAGTGGCTTCCTATGGCATGTAGGATAAAATGTAAACTCCTCTGTTTGGCACTGAATAATACCCTTTACAGCCTGACCTCAAATTACCTTTCCAGTCTTATCCAGCAGTCTACAGTCTGTGCAGATGAATCTTCCTGCTGTTATTGAACATGACATTCTATCTCCCATCTCCTTGACTCTTCACCAGCTCCTTGGCTAGAGCACACTCCTCCTTACCTTCAACTCAAAAAATTCCTCATTCTTTCAAGACTCAGTTAAGAAGAATTCTTTTGGATATAAAGGATGACTCTCTGGAAGAAGGGAACTAGAGGAATGAAGAGAAGCAATATACAAGCAAATAACTAAAAATATCAATAAAAATTGATTTAAAAAAAGACAACTCAAGCACTGCTTTCTACATGAAAGCTTCCTGATTATCTCCCTGCCCCCACTGCCAACTACCAGTGACCTTACCTGTAAAATCACATTGTATTTATTCATTTATTTAATCAAAATAAGCGCTCTTGGTCAGGGCTCTGCAAACTTTTACATCAAATATTTGGATAGTTGAATTTTTATATAATTAGTTTGCTTTGTAATCCTATATATTTTATTTTCATGTATTTAAAAATGTGATTCTGAGAAAGATTCCACATACTTTACCACACTGACTGCCAAAGGGGACCACCATATAAAAGAATCTCTGTTGTATGTGTTTATATCTCTATGCGTTGTGTTTACCAATAGAATGTAAACTCCCTGAGGGCAGGGACTGTGTCATTTTGGTCTTTGTTTTCCCAGAACCTAGCACAGTGTTAGGAACTTAGAAGCCTAGCACCAATGATGTGAAGGCTGCCAAGTCCTTTTCAGGGTTGTTCATCTACCTTTGGTGTCCACCTGTCACCCAACTCCCACCTGTGTCTCCAAGAAGCTGTGGCATGTGCAGTGGCCATACTTTGGTAAACCATGTGGACTGATAGGCTAAATCAGGTTAAAAGTAACTGATATGCCTCAAATGTTGGTGAGTTAGAGGGGTATCTACCCCACATATGTGAAGATTTCCCACAGCAGAATGGGTGGATGAGAATGATTTGTTCCAATAGCCATGGAGGTAGCTGAAGAATTGCTCAGAGCTTGGTCAGCCATCTAAGATGCAAAGGCCATCTGCTGCATCCTGGGCAGTTGCCAGTCATCCTTATGATTTTTCTGCCACTGAACTTCAGTCATTCTAGAGGAGAGTGAGGCTGGTGATTATGGACAACTCCAATTCAGGCAGTCGGCAAGACATCACCATGTGACATCATCAGTCCTCTTTGGAAACAAAGGATGAATGACAACAGCAGGAGCTTAATAAATGCTTACTGATTTGTTGTTTCAGCACGATAATGATAATGATATGAATAAGTAGCATTCATTTAACACTTTACAATTTGTAAAGCTCTTTACAAATATTATCTCATTTGATCTTCTCAACAACCGTGGGAGGTAAGTGCTATTACGATTCATTTTGCAGATGAGGAAATTGAGGCAGAAGTTGAATGACTTTTCCAAGGTCACACAGCTAGTTCAGGTCTTCCTGACTCCAGGCCCCATGCCCCTTAGCTGGTACAGGTGTGATGGTTCTAACTTCTTCCCTGGTTGTTACAGGTAAGCAATCCCATCAAGAGATCCCCAGCCACTGAGAAGTCAAACAATATGATGCCCATTATCCATGTGGAGCCATGCAAATCACATTTCCATATTAGTTATAATGCAAACAAAACCAAGAAAAATAAAGGGAAAAATATGATTCTGTCTGCACTGGTTCATCAGTTTTTTCTCTAGAGGCAGACACCATTTTTCATTATCAGTCCTTTCCCATTTTGTATTGAAAATGATGAGATTCTAATGGATCTGCATTGACTCACAAATACAGAACTGGACCAAAATTCAGTCACTGAGGTTGAGGGGATTCCCCAGTTTTCGTGGCCTTCTCAGCTGCAGAACAAGTACTGCCCGGCTGCTGCTGTTTGGCCTTCATTCTCAAGGAGGACCATGACATCAGGGAGGTGATGCCATGACATGCAAGCCAGTTAGATTTAAATGAGGCAGGGCCATGCAAAGTCACCAGCCTCACTTTCTCCTCTGGAGCCACCTGGGTCCAGTGGCCAGATATGGATCAGGACAACTGGAGATGGAACCTGGCCTACCAATTCTGAGATGACCACAGCCAACCTCCGGCATCAGGAGCTTGCTGCTCCTGGGTTTTATTAGTCCCTGACCATCAAGAAAAGAGGAAGCATCAGTTGATGCAATGCCAACCCCAGCTGCTTCCCTTTATGTGTATAGCACCTGTATGCTTACTTTCCCTGTCTCGGTATTTTGACAGCTGACTCTGCTGTGCGTCTTACATGAGTTATGGCACTCTTCAGCTTACTTGACCTTGTTTGACAGCCGGTCACACTGGACATCTTTGCATGAGGGATGTGGATTTCTCTGAGTAGCCCATGTTTCCCAACCTTTGAAAACCTCCCCACAGCTGTATTCTGGGATGTGATTGCTATGCAGCACTGGCAATGGGTGCATCTCATGTTCTGGGAATTCACTTCAAACAAAATGAAGGCACAGTGTGAAAATTTGACTCTGGAGAACTAGGGAAACTGTCCGGTTTCTCCACCCTACCCCTCTTCTCAACACCTGCCCAATTCCCCCAAGAGGGACCTTATCTCTGACTGATAGAACATAGTCGAAATGGGGTTGTTTTCTCTCAAGTCATCCTTAGGTTAGAGATGGGTAAGTGTTTAGGTTTCAAAGCTCTCGCATACAGAGGTATGGGCTGCTTCCAAAGTCAGAATGCAGAAAGCGAGCCTGAGATGTCCACAGAGTAGGTAATAAAACAAAACCTATGCCTGCTGTTAATAAATATGAGAGTGATATTGCCTGTGTGGATATCAGCCATTCCAGAGGAGACCATTGATCCATCAAAAACCTGCTTCCCCTGGTTGGGTTCTGAACCTTTGTTTTGAGTTGATTATTCTCTCTCTGAAAGAACCCCCAGTTCATTTGAACAAAAGCCATTTGCTCAGGCAGGCAGGGCAGACAATCGTCTCGCTGGGACTGCTTGAGTGAGCCCTTGTTGAGTTGAAAGCCTCAGTTGCTGCAGGGATCCCTGGTAAAATCTCTGGGCCTGAAATGGCAAACAGCTGCCTATTCATTTCCTTCCTCTAAATGACCACCTTGAAGGCCAGGGTCAAGGCAAGTCAACACAGCTGATGCTGGGAAGAGACAGCCTGCTGGAGAATGGGCTGCCAAAGCCAAGGAGGAGTTCAACAGCTTCCCTCTTCAATCCAGACACCAGGACAGCTTCCCTGACATCTGCAAGCATGTCTGCCTCTCACAGAATGGCAACATTCCTCTTACCTCCCTGAACTGCGAGGGGCTTTTGTCTTCGGTGTCCTTGGTCTCCGGGCCCAATACCTTGTCATCGCTTTCAGTGATGTCCTAGAAAAAAAAGGGAAAAAATAAAACAATTAAATCTTCTCTGCAATTACTTAAGGTCTGTTCAGATCTGAAGAGCTGCCTAAAACCGGTCTTATCATATTAATGAATACAGCTGGGAAGGCCATTAATACCTGAAAGAAGGGGGTTCTCTGGAGACTCAACCAGCAGGGGGGAGAAGAGGAGGAAGTGAGGATTTTCCCTTGATAGAGAACAACTGAAAAAATGATATATTAATGAAGGGTTATGGACTTTTGTAAGAGAGGGATGGCAGAATCAGCCTGCTGGCATTTCTGAAACGTGTCTGAAGAGATGAACTTTAGCAGCTCTCAGATCCCGAATTCTAATTTTGTCAGTTAACACACACATGTGGAAACATGTATTTGGGCTTCCTCTCTTATTAACTAAAAGCCAAACATAGACAAATATTGCCAATTTAGGACAAGTCATAGAGAAGGTCAGGCAATTATTAAACAGTTAAACCAAGTATGTTTTTTAGAGAAGTGTTTTCATTGACTGGGTGTAACTTGTATTTTGTTGTTGTCAAGTCATGTCTGACTCTCTGTGACCCCATTTAGGATTTTCTTGGCAGAGATACTGGAGTGGTTTGCTATTTCCTTCTCCAGTTCATTTTACAGATGAGAAAACTGAGGCAAACAGGGTTAAGTGACTTGCCCAGGGTCATATAACTAGTAAGGGTCTGAGGTTGAATTTGAACTCATGAAGATGAGTCTTCCTGACTTTAAGCACTATGTGTGGCATTACCTAACTGCCTTGACTTGTACTAATAGCTAACAAAGGCACTACCCAGCTACTATTTGCGGGGTGTGAGATGCTAGTGGAACAAAGGAGAAAACAAAAAGACAAACAGTCCAACCTTTTAGGAGTTTACTATTTTTTTTTAGGAGGAAAAAGCACAGGGTCATAGGATTAAGGTAGGGCTTGTTTCTGGTTTTTCTGTATTCCCAGCCCATGTCCAGTGTCCAGGCCATTCATAAGTGTTTTGGATTCAGTAAATACAGACCATATAGAAAATAAAGGCAAAAATGATAATGGCCAATAAGCTTGGCAGGGGAGAAGAGTCAAGAAAATGTATTCCCCCTTATTTTGTGCAAAGAGGACTATAGACACTGTATATCTAATACTGTATATGCTGATTGCTATTTATAATATTGCATAATTACTATATTTAATATTGTGTATGATGTATGCTACATATACTGATTACTATATGTAATGTATGTGCTGCATACTAGACATATTGCGGTATATTCTGTATGCTATATATAATGCTATAAGCACTGAATATTACATAGAATACTGAATGCACTGATTACTAAATATAATGCTGTACACTGATTACTGTGTGCTGTATACTATAGATCTAACTGAATACTATATGCAATACTATATGTATTGATTATTATATGTAATGCTATATGAACTGATTACTATGTGTAAAGCTATATGTGCTGTATAATATAGATCTAACTGTATCCTGTTGTTAATACTGATGCACTGATGATTATATACAATTATAGATGTGCTGATTACTATATATGATGCTGATCTAGCTGTATACTATATGTAATACTCTGTTGAGTGAAATCATGTGATGAGTAAGTGAGGGATTTGATTCTAGGGGAGGAGCTGAATGAGTTGAAGACTGAACCATGCAGCTGGATGGGAGATTCTGTCCCATTGAGGTGCCAACTTCCCACCCTTTCTAGCATTTTCATCCCCTGATCTCAGGCATATTCAGGGAACTCCCTGAGCTTCAGCAGATTCCCTTAGCTTTTAGGGGAAGCTTAGTCTCCTAAAACTGGGTGATCCATGACCTTGGTCCATTAGAATCATAACTTTAGATGTAGAAGGGCCTCAGAGCCTACCAAGTCTATTTTACATAAGAAAACCGAGTAAATCAATTAGTAAACATTTCTCAAACATCTGCTATGTGTTAGGCACTGTGCTAAGTGCTGTGGACACAAAGAAGGGCAAAGGATTAACCCTTGCTCTCCAGGAGGTCACAGTATGTATATACACACACACACACACACACACACACACACACACACACACACACACAGAGGGAAGGTCCTTGAATTAAGAGGCGTGGAGAAGATCTTCCTGTAGAAGGTGGAATTTCAGCTGGGACTTGAAGGAAACCAGGGCAGACAAAAGGCAGCAATGAGGAGGGAGAATATTCTAAGCATGAAGGGCAACCAGGAAAAAGTCCAAAATTAGGAGATAACTCATCTTGTTCGAGGAAGGGCAAGGATACCAGTGTCACTGAATCAAAGAGTACCTAGGGATATATATATATATATATATATATATATATATATATATATATATATAAGATGTAAGGAGTCTGGAAAGGTGGGGGTATGTGCAGATTTTTAAGGACTTTGAATCTGGATGCAAATTTTATATTTTGCCTGAGGTTTCAGATAACAAGAGTCAAACCTAGGTTTCCTGACTCCATATTCAGAGATCTTGTGATTATAATATGGGTAGCACAATGAGTGGAGCACCTGATTAGAAAGACCTGTCTTCATGAATTCAAATCTAGTCTTAGACACTTACTAACTGTGTGACCCTGGGCAAGTCACTTCACCCTATTTGCATCAGTTTCTTCATGTGTAGCATGAGCTGGAGAACAAAATTGCAAACCACTCTAGTATCTTTGCCAAGAAAACCCCAAATGGAGTCATGAAGAATCAGACACAACTGAAAGGACTCACCAAATACACTGCCTCTCTCATATAGGTATCCCAAAGTTACGCTGGAAATGGACTGACCTGCCATATGGCTTACATCTACTTTCACCCCATCTCCAGCCTTGCCCTCATCCCTGGAGACTTCTCTAATTTACTGGCACATGCCTGCTCTGCCTCTGGTAGCACATAATATAACCTGACCCACTGGTTTGACATACTGGGACATTTTGACAGTTTTAATGCACAGACTGCTGGTCTAGACAACATTGGGATTCTGTGCAAACTTGTATACTCAAACAGTTTAAAAAATTAGATGAGGACAGATAAAGTACCTTTTAGATATATGACTGAGGGAAAAGGGGAGAGAGGGAAGGGAGGCGGGATTCCTAACCAAAAAAGGGATATAGGAGATTAAAATGAATAAAGATGGGAACTTGTGACTACATAAAATTTTAACATCCTTTTGTACAAATAACATTAGTAAAAAAAGGAATAAGAAGAAAAACTATAGAGTGGGAATTATTCTTATAGGCTGAGATAGCAAAAGTCTGATATCCAAAGTAGGCAGAAAATGCACATTGAACGTGCATGCATGTGTATATAGATTGTGTGCATGCATATGAACACATATGTAATATACACACATGATATGTATGTGCTGTTATACATACACATATATGTAGGTGTATGTATACACACACACACACACACACATATATATATATATATATACATATCACAATGTGCCATTCTCTGAGAGCTAAAAATATGAACAAGGTGTTTTCAAAATGTAACACTCTCTCTGGGCTATTGTGTTCACACTAATTGACTGGGTTCTCAGAGGCTGGTGACTGCTTCAGGTCTAGGAATAACCATAAAGAACTATATTCCTAAAACTCATGAGCCCCCA
This sequence comes from Petaurus breviceps papuanus, assembly GCF_028583685.1. Lineage (NCBI taxonomy): Eukaryota > Metazoa > Chordata > Mammalia > Diprotodontia > Petauridae > Petaurus > Petaurus breviceps. The sequence continues at coordinate 10,775,868 of NW_027185798.1, read as the reverse complement.
TCAGCGTGCTTACTATTACTATTCAGCAAGTAGATACTATGAACTATTAGCAAAGGATTTATTAATATGACATAGTGGGGAAAGTACATGCACTTACAAGATACCTTTACAGAAGCCTGAGTACACTTTCTCAGAAATTTACACATCACCCACCGGATTAGTGAAATATAACCTAGAAAAATAAATAAGACAAAAAATGTGTTGTAGAGGCAACTCATATCTCTGGTACTGCAGTGCTTTAAAGTTCCCTTTTGTCTGTTTGTAGCGTCCTCACACATATTCCTTTGGGTACATAGCCAGGTCTCTTGTATTCTGCCAGGGGTCTTCTTTCTCAATCCTGCTTTCTCCCTTGAGTGACCATCATTCTGCATTTGTATCTGTGAGGAGTGGCGTCTCTGCCCCTTCAACTATGCCTTAAACTCTCTTCAACAGACTCTAAATAGTTCAGGGGATATCACCCTCTGGGCAAGAAACTGCTAGGTGGTTTGAGAGATAGGAGAAGAAGAGACAAATCCCCTGGTCCCCTCAGTAAAAGATCTCTCCCCTAAAGGATCTTCCTTAGCACTGAATTCTGTCTCTGGGACTTAGCTATTGAAAGTCCCAAGTGCTATGGATAATGTGTTAGCTCAATGTAGGATTCTCTCAAGGAATTTCTTCATACCTCAAAAAGGTATGGCTACAGTTATACAATTAGCCTAGCACTTTGTTACCACATCGACCAAATTCTGTGAGTGCATAACTGAGTTAAGGGAAGAGTTCCTCCTCTCCACTCTAAAAGAAAAAAAATGTAAAGTATAAATCACCATATAAAAGCATGTTACAAAGCACCAATAGCAAGAGAACTGTGTAGTAAAACAACCCTTAGGTCTTATATAGCACCCAGCAAATTGCCAATGAAGACAATAAATGGGAATGATGTTGGAGGATGTGTGGGAAGACAAATGCACTATTTCACTTGGGGGAGCTGTGAATTGGTCCCACCATTCTGGATATCAAATTGGAATTATACAAACAAAGTGACTAAATTGTCCATATTCTTTGAACCAGAGATCCCACCACTAGTCATATATCCCAATGACATTAAAGAGAGGAACAAAGAAATGGCAACATGTTCACAGAAGCATTAGTTATAGGAACAAACAATGGAAACAAGATGTGTGCGACATCGCAAAGTGTTTGAAAAACTATGGCATATGAAGGTAGAGGATTCTTATTGTAGTGCAAGGGATGGCGAATACAGACACTCAGGGAAACATGGGAAGATTTATATGAACTGATAGTGAGTGAAATAATCATAACTCAAAGCATAACAGAATAACTACAATAATGTAAATAAAATTATCACAACAAGGGGGGGAAGGAAATCTGAGCTATTGAAAACCAAATGGAGATCCCTTAGAAAAGATAATAAAACGATCCCTCCTCCACCAACATGCTACATAGGGAAGGATATTCTAGGATGGAATGGTGTATATTTTGCCAGATGTGGGCATCATATCAGTTATTTTTGCCAATTTTTCTTTATCAGAAGGGCGAGTTGAATCTAGAAGGAAGGGAGAATTTTCTCTCCTCTAAAAAAATGACTGTAATGTAACGGCAAAAGTAATCAAATAAAATATTTTCTTTATTGTTAATGTTTGATTCAGTGAATCCCAGCTGTAGCTGGAACTGGCTTAGGGTAAGTGGCTTGGGCACTGGCCTATACTTGTATTGGGAGTAGAAGAAAAGGGTGTGTGAGCAAAATCCTTTCCCTCTCCCCTGGGCCAGAGTACTTCCCATCTGCCCTGCTTCTAAGGGCTAGATTCGAGGGAGACTAGGCTTCTCCATTCCAAGCTCTGTCCTCTTCAATGATTTCCACCCTCCAGGATCCTTTGAGGTGTGGTGCCTTTTTCCCAATTTGCCATCAGACTGTGATGAAGTAGTCTCTTCCCTCCTCTCCCATCAACACTGCCTGTCCTAGAAGACTGAGCTACACAGAATGTCAGGGATCAACATTTCTCAGCTGGGGGAATTAATAGTGAAGGAGGCTTCCCTTTTTCCAACTTTGTGAACATGGCTACTTCTCCCCAGTCACTATCTTCTTTTTTCCCATTTCCCCTATATCTTCTGGAACCATGTTCCAAGGTGATAGCAAGATTTAGAGTCAGAACACTTGAGATCAAATTCTGGTTCTGTTCCTTAATAGCTCTATGCCCCAGGATTATATGGAGACATTTTGTAACTACCTGTACCATATCAACAAATGCCTTTGCTAAGACTCCCTAGTATCAACTTGCTGAATATTGACAGTAAGCATATTGTTGGGGGCTCATGAGAAGTAGTTTTTAGAAATATGATTATTCATATTTCTAAATAATCTACAAGATTATTCCTAGAATCTGAAACTGTCACCACCCTCTGAAGACGCAGTCCATGTGTGTGAACATAAGTAATAGTCCAGAGAGTGTTACATTTTTAAAATAGTTTGTTCACGTTTTTAACTCTCAAGGATTGGTTCACAGTGACACACACACACGTGCCTGTATATGTATACATACATATATACATTTTACCTTCTCAGACCTCAGTTTCCTCATGTATAAAATAAGGTAAATGGACTAGATGACCTCTAATTCTGTTATAATTCTACTATGCCAGTTCTATTTTCTACTTGTATGACTGAAGGAGAGTTATTTTACCTCTCTGAACCTCAGTTTCCTCATCTGTAAAATGAGGGAGGTTGGACTAAGGAGCCTCAGAAGTTCCTTCTAGCTTTATCACAGGATCACAAACTCTGAGAGTTGGAAGGGACCTCAATAGCCACTTAGTCCAAAGGAAACCCCTATAACATACTTGATAAATAGTCATCCGGTCTCTGCCTTAACACAAACAAGGACAAGGAAACAGCCATCTCTAGATCGATGATCTCTATCTTTTGCCACTGTCATTCACAATGCCTCTTGCCATTTCGTTCTTTTTTGCCCAGACAGAATCCACCTTGCTGTCATCTCAGCCTATAATCACAGGAGCATAGATCTATAGATGTGAGGGACCTGGAAGGACTTCTAGTCCGAAACTTTCCTTTTGCAGATGAGGAAACTGAGGCACAGGTTTTGACCTAGAACTGGAAAAGACTTCAGAGGCAATCTAATGTAGCCCCCTCATTTTATGGATGAGGATATAGATTAACCTTGGAGGTGGAGACGCTTGGCCAATGTTACCCAGATAGATCCTCCAGATTACTCTCCTCTCTGACAATCCCTTTAGCAGCCTGGTTCATTTCTTCCCCATCCTGCCCCCTCTGAACACCTTGGCCCCATAGGTCTTCACCTCTCACGAATTCCTTCTCTCTTTCACCTTAAATCTAACTTGACCAAGATGCAAGAACTCCTCCCTTTGGCTCTGAGCCCAGTAACTCATTTATTCATGTTTCAGGAGTCTTATGAATACACACCTCTGGGGAAGTGAAGATACAAATATTCATACTTGTTTTCAGCTGATAATAACTAAGCTCCCATATGAGTATAACTGTTTAATAATCAGACATGGAAGCCCCTCCTGCGAGCCCCTGAATCTCTCTCATCTCCTTCTTCAGAGGAAGAGAGTTCTGAGGACAGGGATACATCAACTGTTTGGAAAAGCTGATGGCAAGTGTTGCCAGGTTCAGTTCAATGGAGAGGAATCTAATCTCTGCATCTTTGGCACTTTTTCCTTGGTTCATTACTTTCTAATCATTTACAGTCCTTATCGAAGAGAGCCCCAAGACTCGCAGACTGTAAAAAATCCATAAATCAAAGACAATGACTCTTCCCCCCTGCTTTTTCCTTTCTTCTTTTATAATCAAACCATCTGTTAGTTCAGAGATTTGTATGATGCTTGCTTCTATTTATACAGCCAGCATGGTGTAGCAGATAGATTGTTGTTGTTGTTTAGTCATTTCGGTCATGTCTGACCCTAGTGGAGGTTTTCTTGGCAAAGATACTGGAGTGTTTGCTGTTTTGTTTTCCAGATCATTTTGCAGATTAGGAAACTGAGGCAAATGGAGTTAAATGGCTTGCCGAGGGTCCCTCTGCTGGTAAATGTCTCAAGGTGGATTTGAACTCAGGAAGATGAGTCTTACTGACTTCAGTCCCAACATTCTTTATCTTCTGTGCCACCTAACTGCCTCAAGCAGATAGACTGCTGGACCTTGAATTAGGAATGCCTGTGATCCTGACAGAGACTCTGAGTAAGTCATATAACTTCTCTGTGTCTCCATTTCCTCATCTGTCCTTGATAGTCTTTAAAGTCCCTTCTTGCCCTATGGCTCTGATCTTAGGAACCTCAATTTTCTCATTTGTCATATGGGAATGATAATAGGTCCTACTTCACACTGTTATTGTGAGAATCAAATATGATTGCGTTTGTGAAATACTTGTAAATCTTAAAGCACAATATAAATATGAGATACTATAATTATCCCTTTACATCATGACCTTCCCCATCATGGTTTTGATATATTGTGAGTTGGCATAAGAAATTAAATCGGAATTTTGGGGAGTTTTATGGAAACTGCCAATGACACATGAAGGCCAGCAGATGACATAAATATATCTATGCATAAAATATATCTATAATATCAATACTCCATAAAAGAAAAAAAATTCAGACTTCTTCTCTGGTATGAATGGAGGGCCAAAACTAATTATTGTATTTTCCAGGTTGCAGGGACACCATGCTCTTACCCCCCTTACAAGAGTGGGAGGGATAACTGTATTATTATTATCCTTTAATCAGTAAGCATTGGTTAAGTCTCTACTATGTAGTCACAGTTGTAAGGTGGTAGTAATGAAAGGGTGAATTCCAGCCATGTGGGTCAGGCATGGGAAAGTCACAGGCAGAAACAGGAGATAAGAGTGTCATATATGGGGAACAAAAAAGCTACTTCAGCTAGATCACAGGGTAAAGGAACAAGAATAGTGTTTAGTGAGTCTGGAAAAGTAGCTTACGTAGAATTTACAGGGAACTGGTTAATTTATAGAATGTGTTCTTTCAAAGAAACAACAGCAAAATTTTGAGAGGTCAATAGTCCAAATATGATCATACTCATTTTTGTAGACAGGGAGAGATGAACAAAAAAAGTTGGGATCATGATGTAGTAGGAGGGAGGAGCAGTTGATAGCCCATGTGATGTGTTGGTATGAATACAATGTCAAAAGGATCCGAGAAAGATTTTCTCCAACAAACTGAGTTAGCCCCTTGTGGCCGATTCAGGGGAGGACACGTACACAAGTCACATAGGATGGGCAGGTATGGAGGAATCGTGAGATCTGTATCTTTGGAGGACTGACTGGAGTGGCCCATCTAAAACCTTACTGCTCTACTGAGACATGACTTTATAAGGAGGTGAAAGTTTTGTTCATGGTCAATGGGAGAAAGTGTTGGGGCCAAACCTCAATCCCAGATCTCCTGGCTTCCATTCTGTTTTTGATTGGCTGTGTTATACTCTCTTGAACTCTCTGAGACAGACTTTGTTTTTGTTTCTTTTTCATTTAAGAATCTCACCTGGACATCGAGGCCTGGAAGGGATCCAGGAAATGAGGCAATAGCCATCACAATCTCTTATCTCACTTGTCTTGAGAAAGGAAAGTTTCTCATGGCTATTTTATCGACAGGTGCCTTCTCAGCTACCCTTGGGCATCTGTTGGACAAAAGGATTGGAACAGACAATAAAATTTAGCTCAGTTGAATTGAGCAGGGTCTGAGCTTTCCATTTCTGATCCAAATTCCTTCTCAATGCTTTTGACTGGCTCTGAATCAGATCTGGGAGCTGTGCAGGAATGCTTAATTCACTCAGTCAGCATGGGAGTTGGATTGGAGAGGAAATCAAGTGAAGCTTACTTTTATTCAGTCTACAACCAAAGAATGGGCACAGCTAAGATAAGATACTGGACTTGGAGTGGGGAAGATGTCAATTCAAATCTAGCTTCAGATATTTACTAGAGGTAAGACCCTGGGCAAGTCATTTTTCTGTCTGCCTACATTTTCTCCTCTTTAAAATGGAGGTGAAAATAATAGCATATGCCTCCCAGCATTATTGTGAGGATTAAATGAGATAAAATTTCCAAAGTACTTTGCACATCTTAAAGTGCAATATGAATACCAGTTATTATTTTAAATTGATTAGTTTCATAAATACATTTCCTGGGGAAGTTTAAAATAAACCATTAAAAATTGTTTTAGAAGGTTCCATCTACATGAGATAATCATAGGGTCTTAGATCTAGAACTAAAAGATACCTCAGAGGGTATCTAGTTCAACCTTCTCAGTTTTACAAATGAGGAAACTGAGGCCTGGAGAGGTTAAGTGAATCATTGACAGTAGTATCAGAGGCAGGATTTGAACCCAAGTCTGACTCTAAAACTTGTTTTCTTTCCGCTGTACCTCATGTTGTTGTAAAGATGAAATGAGATAATATGTGTAAAGTGCTTGGCAAACCTTAAAGGGATCTATAAATGTGTATCTGTTCTTATCAGTTTACTACCACTACTACTACTACTACTACTGCTGCTGCTGCTGCTGCTGCTACTACTACTACTGCTGCTGCTACTGCTACTACTGCTGCTGCTTCTGCTGCTACTACTGCTGCTACTACTACTACTACTACTACTACTACTGTAGCTACAAACCATTTTCTATCTACTCATTTTAGGAAGCTCTCTAAGCACCTTTATTAGGCAACAATAATGCAGGAATGCTCCATGATGAGTATTCTGGTATGAGTATTCCCTACACACAAATGATGAGGCCTATGACTTAGCAGAAGTGCCAGAGAATTGCTGGAAGTTCATAGGTCAGGTGACTTGCTTAAGTTCACACAGCTAATGAATGAGAAGTGAGATTTTAATCCAGGTTTTCCTTACACCAAGCTTAGAACGCCATTTATTGCGATACACTGTGCTATTGGTAGAATGCTAGTATTTCTCATGGCTGGGAAGAAATGGGGAGATCCCAGACAAGGAGCCCCAGTTCTAGACTCACATGAATTGGGTTCAATCCTGGAGAAGTTGACTTCTAAAAATCAGGTTATTGTTTTTCTTTTTTTTTCCTTTTTCTTGTTTCTCCATACTATAGTCTATATTTCTCTACACTATACTATATAATACCTACTACAATGAAGGTATTGAACACCTGCCCACGTTCTGGAACCAGACCAAAATGTAATTGGGAAATATTTAACAAAATAAATAAAAATATAATAGAAAAAATCATGTTAATATGTGGTTTTCTAAGTCAACATGCAGGGGCAGGGATCCTTATTTAGTTTCTATTTCAATTTAATACCACTATACCATGGAGTTCCTCTTTAAAAACAATGTTTAGGTAAGGCTCACAACTAGGATCTCCCCTAAAAAAGGGTCACATATAGAAAAGGTCCTTAATGTACAAAGTAAATAGCAAGTATAAGATAGCTATTTATTTCCTCTACTTCAAAAGAAATGCTTATAACACCAAACGCTCATAAACTTTTTTTAGCTGTTTCAGTCATGTCTGACTCTGTGACCCCATTTGGTGTTTTCTTGAAGAGATACTGGAGTAGTTTGCCATTTCCTCCTCCAGTTCATTTTCCTGATGAGAAAACCGAGGCAAACAGGGTTAAATGATTTACCCAGGGTTACACGGCTAGTAAATGTCTGAGACTACATTTGCAACCAGGAAGATGATTCTTCCTGACTGCAGGCCCAGTACTCTATCCTTTGAGCCACCTTCTTGTCCAAGCACAATTCAGCAAATACTTAAAACATGAAGAAATAGTCCATCTCCAATTATACTCTGCAAGGAAGTAAAGACAGCTTTGTATGACTGCTGACCAGCTATTTCACATTCCCCTCGGATCTGCACTATATGAGTACTTTCACAAGTCCAAATCTCAGGAATAGGACTTTCATTCCTTCACCTTCAGGATGGTCTTGTAATCATATCCTCCTCCAAGACGCAGGGAGTTTCAGGGAGCAGCTCTTGCTGAACAGCTCACACCAAGTCAGGAGCTCCTGACCTCTTGAATTTGTAGAGTTACCATTCAGGCTGCAAATGTCCATTTTTTAGACTTGTTACTTGGTGACTTGGGCTTAGAGACATAAACACAAATCAGAAGAGGCAGCTGGGGACTTCATGGCATACCGAGGCAAGCATATGTTTTCACTGCCATATGCTTATAGTTACCATGGCTACTGATAGGGGTAAAGGAGGGAGAAATCCTCTCTTCCCCTTTGCTACAAATGGAGGAAAGATCCTAAGAGAGGATGGCTGGAAAGAAACCAGAAGTCACTTCTCCTAATTCCTCTAATAGCACCAAGAATAGACAGTTCTTCCTAGTTCAGTGGCCAAACCTTTCTGACAGTGCCCCCAGCCACAAGACCAAAATGATTTGCTTTTTATTCCAAAGTACAAATCGTTTTGTTCTGAGTTGGAAAACAAGTTCATCCCTGGAGAGCTGGAGGGCATGCCCAGCTCCATCTCCTCTATTACATTAGAGTCAAAAAGATGGGTTTTCGTGGTGGTGAGCATCTCTTGAAGTTGTACAAGCTTTTCCATTCATCGGCTTCCTTGATCTTCAATCAGCTCTGTGTGATGGGTCTGGTTTGGGAAGATTTTCTTCATTGGCCTTGTGATCTCATTAATTTAGGGAACTTCCAGGAAGGTAGAAACACTTTCCATCACTGCATATAGGCAACTACTCGGTAAATTATAATCTTAGCAAGAGCTCTGAACTTGAGGTTTGTGAACTTGTTTAAAACAAAATGGCAACTATTTCCATAGGACTGATTTCCTTTGTAATCCTATATATATTTTAGGCTATGCCTTTAAAACATTATTCAGAGAAGGGCTTCACCACACTGCCCAAGGGGACCAGGACACACTTAAAAGGCAGAGAACTTATGTCTTAGGGCTACCTAGAAAAAATAAGTGAGCTGCCAAAGTTACTCAGCCACAGGGGGTCCCAAACCCAGGTCTTCCTGACTCTGGCACAGGCTTGCTATCTACTACCAACAGTTAATACATATTTATTAATCACCTACCATGTACCCAGCTTTGTGCTAAATTCTGGGGATTCAAATATAAAAAAAAAGTAAAGAAAGTTCCTGTCATCAGGGAGTTTCTAATCTAATGGCAGAAGGCTAGACACAAAAGGAAGCTGAGAAGATGTGTTGGGAGAAACTGGCCAGTGGGTGTCTGGTAGAAAAGTCAGAGAGCAGTGCAGCCAGGTAACAAGAAGTTCTGGGCAGGGTTCCCTCCTTAAATTGAGGTATTGGAGTTCATGCCTCTACCCTTCCATTAGAAGGTCGGAGGGTAAGAGCTGCCAATACAACAGATGGGTAGATACTTCAGCTATTTTAATACTCATGTTATAGAGGAGGTCACCTAGGTTCAGAGAGCTTGATAGATTCACTTATGGTTGCACAGCAAAGATGTGCTGAGGGGTGGGATTCAAACCCCAGTCTCTTGATTTTTGGTTCACTGTGATCTGTACCACTCCAAGCTTCCTGGACAATGCATCATTAGCTTAATTTGAGAGATTGGCTTTTTTTAAAAGTAATAAAATAGTACATTTATTTTTTTAAATCTTCTTATATTCACCAAAATATTACCTCATCCTCTTTCCTACCCCCAACTGTCATGATTAGTAAGATCTGATGACATTCTTCATTCTTCTGAAATGGACTCATTTGATATTTCATGCCTGGTGACCGGGGGACAATCTCCTCTGATGCCCTGACACAGACGTCCCTCATAGCCTGTAAAGCAGATGCTATTATGTTGGCAGAGTCAGAATATTAGTGCCCAGTGTTGGTACTTCCTTGGTCTAGCTTTTTAACCTTGCCACTTATTTCATTCAATTTCTCCATTGGGAAAAGGTTATGTTTGTCAACTTTTTGGAGAAAGAATTCCATCATTTTCAGGCACATAGAATGTCAGACTCATCTAAGTCCTGCTGATTTAGATCTGTGAGACTTGGGCCAGTCATTAACCTCTCTGAGCCTCAGTTTCCTCATTTGTCATATGAAGCAGTTGGCCTAGAGGACCTCTGAGATCTCTTCCAGCTGATGACTACCTTTGGGAAAGTTGTTTAACCTCCCTTGGATTCATTTTCCTCATCTTGAAAATAAAAAAGGTGACCCCTGTGGTCCTTTCCAGCTCTGAATCTCTAATCCTATAATCTGACACCTTCATTCTCAGAAAAAACAGCCTCCGAGAGGGGGAGTAACTGACTCAGTCATACATCAGGTTAATGGGAGAACAAAAGTGGGGCTTAGAGATCCTGACTCAGCCTGGTGCTTTTCCTCTGAATTCAAGGCTTCCAGTTGGACACAGATCGGGGGCTGGGAAGCAGCTCCGCTCATCCCCCTGCCTCCTTCCCCTGTGGTTCTATTGTATTGCTGTTGCTTGATATGGATTGATTGACCACAATTTAATGAACATTCAGTCCTTTTAATATGAAGTTGCAAAGGACTAATTGGATGATGGATGTAAAAGGCTGAAGAACTCTTGAAATGTCATCTGCTAAAGATACCTGTCTCACCAGTTTGTTGTGGGCCAGGAGCTCTGTCAGATGTAAACCACTAATTAAATCTCAGCCATTAATATCGTACATCATATGACCCTTTACCACTCGCAACCATTACTTCACTTGCTCCTCAGAGTTGGAAGAAATGAAAAAAAGAGCTAGCCTTTGAGTCAGAAAGACCTGGGTTTGAAGCCTGCTCTGAAATAAACTGACTGAGCAGTCTTGGACAAGTCACTTAACCTTCAAGCGTCCTGTGAAGCTCTCTGACAGCATTAGTGAAAAGCAAGTGTTAATATACATTGTTAAGAGAAGGTCCTTGCACTGATGAAACAAAATATAGAAACACTAAATATAGAAATAAATAAATATATGTAAACATGAAAAAAATAGAAAAAAAAACTTATGAAGTGAAACAGTGCAAGGATTATTCTTCCACTCTATAGATGAGGAGACTGAGGCTGATTGTTACTCCAAAGCCACACAATTAGGTAATGGCAGGAGCTAACATTTGAACCATGGGAGGCAACATGGTACAGGGAGGAGTCATAGAATCTGAGTTTTAATCCTACCACTTCGGCTCTCATGTGACTTTGGCCAAGTCACTTAAATCTCCCTTAAATCGCTCTTCAGCCTCTTCATCCGTAAAATGAAGGGTTTAGAAGAAATGAACTCTGACATCTGTAATAGTAATGAAATTTAAAGATCCCCCCTGTATTGTCTTGGTTTTCAGATTAATTGTGTTAAAACCCAGAGCTTGTGGACTTCTTGACATGAAAAGAGAGGACTGAACTGGGAGGAGCTGGTGACATGGATTTAGAGAGGCACAAGCAGAGAGAGAGGCAGAAGAATTTTTTTGGAAGTAGCATCATGGAGGCAGAGAGATGGAGAGGACTGCTGAGGGACAGTTCAAACTGCCCAGGACTTTTGAGAGCTGCCACCCAGAGCTGTCAAGGACTGAGGAGACATGGCTGTTATGCTGGTACTTTGCCCGTCTGTTTTGATGTTTTTTTTTTGCTAGATTTGTCCACTGGTGAAGGACAGTGCTGTTGTTGCAGAGGTCCTGGAACCTTGCTGCTGTTCAGGGGTCCAGAGACTGTTCTGCAGTCAGAGAGTGAATTGTGTCCATTGGTGAAGGACAGTGCTGTTGTTGCAGAGGTACTGGAACCTTG
>NW_027185798.1:10725773-10759174 GCF_028583685.1 Petaurus breviceps papuanus | reverse complement strand
GTGAAGGACAGTGCTGTTGTTGCAGAGGTCCTGGAACCTTGCTGCTGTTCAGGGGTCCAGAGACTGTTCTGCAGTCAGAGAGTGAATTGTGTCCATTGGTGAAGGACAGTGCTGTTGTTGCAGAGGTACTGGAACCTTGTTGTTGGTTCAGAAGCCCTGAAGAAGGATTTTCTTGTTGTATGTTACAGAAATCCTGGAAGAGGGTCTTGCTAATGTTTTCAGGGGTCTTAGGACTGTTCTGCAGACAGAGAATGAATTGATAATTAATGAAATTAATGAATTAAAGGATTAATGAGGACACTGACAATGTATCTTGTGGCCTTGCTAAGCTTTGTCTCCCCAGGAATAGAGATTGCTGAGAACTTGCCTTGGGTAAACATGAAGAAAAGACCTCACTTTGGGTATTAAATGCTGTGCTTAAGCTTGTTGTAACTCTAGGGTAGATTCAATTGTGATCCAAGGGTGGAGAACTTTTGACTTTTTTGTGCTCTGTGACTGACCAAATGAATGTACTTTGCTTATGATTGGAAACTAATCTCCATTTGAGAAGAGGGGCTTTGTGATGGACTAAATGAATGTACTTCCTAGGGGTGGAGTAATGATAGACTAAATGAATGTAATGTCCAGGGGTGGGGTAGCACTTGGAGATTATTGAGTCACACTTGGTAAATGCTATATTTTGAATTATGCTATATTTTTATTTTCTCTGTTCTTAATTTGTCACTGAATAAAATGGAGAGCACCTATGCTGGTATTTTGAAACTTGGGAAGTTGCCTTTGCTTGGCATTACAACATCTCTTCCCATTCTAGATCCATGATCCTTTCAATCAATACCATATGACTCAAAGCCGAGTGTCCTTGGCACCACACTGAGTAGTTCTCTCAGAATGAGGATCGGGATCACATGGAATCACCTCTTGTACATTTCCCTTGGCATCCCCCTTACTCGCTGATAGAAGCCCAGTGGAAATCCAGTGGCAGTCTTTGACCATGGAGCAGCCAGGCCCATTGACCTTGGTAGGGATTGAACACATGACCTTTTTCTCATTAACACTATGTTCTAACTCACAGAGGTCAGTCAGACAGAACACAGTCCAAATCTTCCAAGAAGATTCTGTTTTCAGATGCATATACCTCTCACTCCTACAAACACAGACACAGGTTCAACATAATTGCCCTTGCATACAGCTTTCAAATAACTCTGACATAGACGTTTAAAACTCAAGCATGAAATTGTGAATGGATTGAGTTGTTTCATTACAATGCTTTGCAGTGAAGTAATTCATAAATCCTAGACACACAACTGTTTTCTTGGTCTTTTCTCCCTTCTCCTCCCCTCCCTTCCTCCCTCCCTCCCTCCCTCCCTCCTTCCCTCCCTCCTTCCTTCCTTCCTTCCTTCCTTCCTTCCTTCCTTCCTTCCTTCCTTCCCTCTCTTCCACCCTTTCTTCCCTTCCATTCAATTCATCAAACTAATAGTCTATCATATGCTAAGCCCTGTGCTGTGTGGGATCCCAAGGCTGGCCACACAAAGACCAAGATAAAAACAAACAAACAAACCAAACCAAACCCAAGAGTTCTTGCCTTCCAGAAGCTTACAGTCAGAGTGGAGATGGCGGGTGGGGAGGTGAGGCATAGCAGCAAATACTAATAAAAATTTATCAAGGGTCTCCTGCATCCCCAAAAGCATCCTGAGCCTTTCTTTGCCTTAGATCTGAGTGTGCGCAAAATACATGAGTCAGTGTCCAAACAGGTAAAGGGGAGACAGTTATAAAGTTATGATCAGGAGCAAGACTCATTTTTTTTTATGAAGGAATTCTTTGACTTACAAAAATATTTCTTTTCAGAATCTTTGGGACTGAGAACTCCCATAATGCACTTTAGATGGGATTCCATTTATAAACATTCAACATTTTAGTGCTTTTTTAAAATACAAATTGACTTTGTCTTTTATCACAGGCATTCTTGGCCTAAATCCTGCTTGGCCAGAATGAGTTCTTTTTTGATATATTGCTGTGTTTTAGTTAACATTTTTGAATTGATATCTGTTATTGATATTGAACTATTAGACAACTCAATTTAATTCAACTCAATGCAATCAACATCTGTTACATGCCTACTGTGTGTGCCAGAAACCAAATAGGAGGGCCTATATAAAAAGGAAGCAGTCCTTAAGCAGTTTATATTCTACTGGGGAGATACAAAAATAGGCAGATAAATACATATTTGGTAATTTAAGAAGAGAGAATGCTAACAACTTGAGGAGGGGGAGGAATCAGGTAGGTGATAGGACCTAATCTATGCCTTGAAGGATGCTAAAGATTCTAAGAAAAAGAGTGCATCACAGAGGAAGGGGAGTGTGACTGCAAAGGCTTGGACATGGTAGATTGCATTCTAAAATTAAGGAACATCAAGTTTGGCTGGAATGTGGCAAGTGAAATAAACCTAGAAAGGTATCCTGGAACTAAATTTCAGAAAGCCTTAAATGTCAGAGGGAAGAACTTGCATTGTTTGTAGAATCAATAGGGAGCCACGGATGGTTCCTTTCCTTGGGTTTTAGTTTCTTCAGTCACACTGAGGAGTGTGGACAAGACGACTTCTAGGTTCCCTTTCAGATGTGGGTCTATGATCCTATGTGTCCCAAGGTGTATCTGCCACCCTGATCATTGGCAGCATCTCCTTGGAATCCAATCTGAAAAGGACATTGAGCACCTCTGAGTCCCCCTACCCCACCTCCAACTCAGAATCCACGGCAGAAAGGCAGGCAGGCAGGTAGCAGTATTTCCCTGAGAGCTCACAGTTGTGAATGAGAAGCCTGGGGCAGGTGTGGAAGGAGGTGAATTGACAGAAGTCCATCAGGCCACGGTCTCTCTTCCCTCTTCTTTGTTTCCTTGTGACATCCTCCATCCTTGTCCCACCTCTTCCCCACATGGTCCTCTGGGCACTTGGAAGTGCTGGGGGGTCTAGTATCGAATGAACAGCTTTGGTTTATTATTTTAATCGTTGTTATTTATATTATTTTGTTCCATTTTACAACTCAGCTTTGAACTAATGATGGGAAATGGGCTGTGTTAATATAAATCATTCCTGCCTCCTTGAATCGCAGTTAAACATCTGGATTAATTAAACACACAAAGACATTTGTAAGAGCGAACAGCTTCATCACGGTGAAGAAAAGAGCCAGATACAGAAGCACACGTTTACAAATTGATGCTCAAGCATGAAAGCAGATGCTTACAAAGCCCACTGAGGCATGGGGGAGGGTATGAAGAAAGGAGAGGGGGAAGGGCAATGAAGGACTGCCCAGGATCCTTCTCATGTACAACCACTGAATAGCAAAGCTGGAAAATCTCCATAGAAATACTCTGATCCAGGGGTTCATAAACCTAAGGGTCCATGAACTTCTAAAAATAATATTTTGATAGCTGCATTTCAATATAATTGGTTTCCTTTGCAAATTTACACCTTTTACTTTAGGCATTTAAACACATTATTCCAGACAGGGATCCATAGGCTTTACTGGAGTACCAGAGGCGTACATGACACAAAAAAGGTTAAGAAAAGCTGCTCTAATCTAAGCCCCTCATTATAATGAGGGGAAGCTGATGTCCAGAAAGGGGAAGGGACTGGTCCAGTGTCACTGAGCAATAAAGCCACAACTTGATCCTTTTCACTTGTTTTGATGTTTGTTTACACAGATCATGGGGTCATAGAATTCCAGCTGGAAAGGACCTCAGAGGCCATCTACAGAGTTCAAACTCCCCATTTTACAGAGGAGAAAACTGAGGCTCAGGGAGGTGAAGTCATGTCCAGTGAAGTCAATGAACAATTGTTATGAGCTTATCAATGTTCTAGGCATCGAGGCTACAAAGAAAAGTAAAGATTGTCCTGGTCTCAAGGAGCTCACAGTCTAATGGGGGAGATAACATGCAAATGAAGACAGATACAGGTTAGATTGAAGGTCGTCTCAGAGAGAAGAGAACTGGCAAAGGTTTCTTGAAGTAATTGAGGATTATCCAGGGCTGGAAGGGGCCTCAGAGGCTGGTTTGCCACTCTCTGGGCATGGCACAATGGGGATTCCTTTGGTTTATGTGTTGGAGGAAATGCCCACTGAGATTCCATCAGCTTGCAAATTTTGTAATTCTGAGAGTTGGCATAAAGATACATCCAGGGAGCCTGCAGAAGACAAAATTGCTTCCTGATAATTTGGATCAGTTACAAAAAGAAAAAAATTAGTCGTAACACCCACCTGTGCACCTAACCCTAATTCTAACCAAGAAACATTAAAAGAATAGTGGGATGGAGGCTTGTATCATGCCCATTTCATTCTAATCTCTGCCTAATATAAGATGAAAATAGCAATAGCAATAATAATAACAAATGTAATTATTTATTCCCTTCTTGAACTTGAAGCCATCACAACCCAAAACCATTATTTTCTATAGTCCTCCTTTGGCGCTTAAATCTTTGCTGTCTTGTGATCTTTTTTTTAAATTATTAATCAAATGTTTTATTAACTTCTAGTTTACATCATTCATTTCCACAAGATTTTGAGTTACAAATTTTCTCCCCATTTTACCCCTACCCACCACCTCAAAATAGCGATCCCCTTGGATATCCCCTCCTCCAATCTGCTCTCTCCCATATCTTCTCCCACATCCCCTCCGACTTTCCAGTAGGGCATTGTGGATCTCTATGCCCCAGTGGCTGTATATCTTATTTCCCAGTTACATGTAAAATAGTATATATATTTAAACATTTGATTTTAAAACTTTGAATTAAAGATTCATTCCCTTCCTCCCTTTTCACCCACCCTTACTGGGAAGATATAGTATAGGTTCAGTATAGTATATAGTATAGATTCAGTATAAGTTGTATATGTGTAACTAATGCAAAACATTAACATAGTAGATATATTGTGAAAGACTGAGTATATTTCCCTCCCTCCTATCCTACCTCCCACTTGTTCTAGTCTCTACTTTGATCCCGTCCCTTTTCAAAAGTGGGTGCTTCCAACTTCCCTCCCCCCCAGCCTGCTCTCCCTTCCATCATCCCCCCTCTCATCCCCTTCCCCCCACTCTCCTGTAGGGTGAGATACCCTATTTAGTGTGTATGTCATTCCCTCCCTAAGCCAAATTCAATGAGAATAAGGTTGACCCATTTCCTTTTGCCTTCCTGTTCTTCCTCTCCATTATAACCATTTTCCCTTGCTTCTTCTATATGAGATAGTTTATCCCATGTCTTGTGATCTAGTCTAATCATCATTTAGTCCTGGAAAGATCTTTAAAGGCCATCTAATCCAACCCTTTCATTTTAGAGATGGGGGTTAAGTGATTTGCTTGAGGTCACACTTGCAGAAAATGTTGGAGTCGAGATTTGGACACAGGGTCTCTGATTTCAAAGCTGAACCTTTTTTTTTTTCTCCATTGCACTATTGTACCTCTTAGTTAGCCCAATATAGACATAAATGAGAATCTCCCTTGTAATCATTGGTGTGCTGGTAAATGTTTAACAACCAGCTCTACAGGGACTTGGGGGATGGCGGTAGGAAAGAAATGTACACATGACACACTCTTCAGTTTGATTTACATTATTAACATTTTCCCCCATAATTTTCTTAAGTCTAGATAACAAATAAAACGAGAAATCAAGCTTTGATGTATCGTGTTTGACAGTTTCCAGGTGTATATGCTGATGCTGAAAACTTCAGCGTCAGCTCTAGTGAACTGGTACTATCCCATTCTAGTTCACCCCTAATCATGACATCCCTGACAGGTGGCCAACCAGCCTCTGCCTGAAGACCTCTAGTGAAGGCTAACCCCCTCTTCCCACCCAACACCTCTTGCGACAGCTTTCATTTTCAGCATGTTTTCCTTCTACATCAAGCCTAAGTCTGTCGCTGAAATGTCCATCCACTGATACTCTTTCTTCCCTCTGGGCCCAGCCAGAACAAGTGTAGTCTGTCTTCCAAGTGACAGTGATTTAGATACCTGAAAACAGCTAACGCGTCTGCCCTGCCCCCCTCAGCCTCTCTTCTCAGTGGAAGCACCCTTGATGCCTTGAATGTATTCTCCTCTGGCATGGTCTTGTGGGAGGCAGCTTGGAACATTGGAAAGGCCATTGATTCTAGAGGAAAAAAGAGCTGCATTCAGGTTCCATAGCTAATGCTCCCTTCCTCTATAGCCTTCGCTAAGGCCCCTGACTTTCCTGGAACTCAATTTCCTTGCCTGTAAAATGAGGGATTTGGATGTAGTGACCTGTGAGATCTCTTCCATGTCTGAATCTATGAACTCACCTCTGTATCCTTGTGCAGATCAATTCATTTCTCTGAGCTTCAGTTTCCTCATGTTTAAAATGAAGGGGTTGGATTTGGATGGGGATTGTGGTCTCCTTCAGCTGGAGATCTATGATCCTGGGTGTTTCCCTCCAGGAAGGAGGGAAGGCAGGGAGGGAGGGAGAGAGGGAGAAAGGAAAGAAGGAAGGAAGGGAGGGAGGGAGGGAGGAAGGAAGGGAGGGAGGGAGGGAGGAAGGAAGGAAGGAAGGAAGGAAGGAAGGGAGGGAGGGAGGAATAATGGAAGGAATTAAGGAAGGAGGGAAGGGACAGAGGGGGGAGGGGAGAGGAAGGAAGTAAAAAGGAAAGAATGGAGGAAGTAAAGAAGGAAGAAAGACAGAGAAAAGGACAAAAACCCACCCAGAGAGATGAGATATCATCTCCAAAGTCACGTTGTTAGTGGTGGAATAGGAGCTAGAATCCAGGTCTCCTGACTTTAGATTCATGGCTTCCCCCACCATATCTACCATGCTGCCTCCCAATTGATGAACTCAATAATTAAAGGCTGACTGCCCAGCTTTCCTATGGTGCACCAGAGGTCCTAGAGACAGTATAGATACAATGGAAAGTGTCTTAGACTGGGCATCAGTGGAACTGGGTTTGAATCCTGACTTTGCTATGCACCACCTATGCAACTTTGATCTAGAATTAGAAGGGACCTCAGAGGCTCCCTATTTTACAAAGAAGGAAACTGAGGCACAGGAAGATAAAGAGATTTACTCAGAGTCAGGACTTGAACCTAGATCTTTGTGACTCCCAGTTCAGTGCTTTTTCTATGTGTTTGTGGGCATCTGTGTTATATGGCATCCTAGAGCCAGAACTAGGAGGCTCTGCAGAGGCCATCTACTCCAACTCCCTTCCCCCTTTTAGAAATGATGAAAAAGAGGCTGGTCTGTTGAAGTAACTTTCTCAAAGTCACACAAATTGTAATCACCAGATTTAAACCCAGGCCTTCTGACTACAAAGCGATTGCTCTTTCCATTGTATTGTACTGTCTCCTCTGGACCTTCATTTCCTCATTTTTAACAAAGGAGGGCTCCATGATCCTCTGCAGGGAGTACTGGCTTGTCCTTGGGATTTCTGCTCTCCATGATCACCAGTGATCTCCAACCTTCAATCCTTATTATTGCTTATCTCAAGGATAATGGGTTTATTTATTTTGTTTGTTTGTTTTTATCTTCACTCTATCTCTCTTGCTATAAAACGTTTAAGAACTTATGTAAAGACAGTAAAAATATAAATACTTAGAGTATCCCTCCCCTGAGCACACATACCAGCGGGTCCAATCCCTAACAGACCCTTCTGGAAACTGCCTTTAGGGAGGGCCTTTCCAGCTTCCCAATAAAGTGCATTTCCAAGACACCCCACATCCAGTGATTTTGTCGCACAGAAGCTCAGATCAGGAAGGGAAAGACTCAGAGACCCTTTCCTCACAAAACTCTGACAAGGCCCAGGACCCAGAGGGAAGAGGCTTTGTATTTATTATGGGTATGTGAGAGAAGGAGGGAAAGAAGGAAGGAGGGAGGGAGGGAGAAGGGAGGTTAGTCATTAAAGGAGCAGTTCAGCTAAATAAAGGATCTCATTATGTGTGCTATTTTTATTCCTGGAATGTCTGCCTCCCTCTTCCCCCCTTGAGGTTCCTACTGAAATCTGACAATCAGGGCTGAGTCTCGCTGTCAGGTTCCATTAGGCAAATCAACCAGGAGAAAAAAAAAAAGAAAAAGAGAGAGAGAATTTGGCCTTGAAAGTGAGCTGAATCAGCAGTGGTGCTGTGTGTGTGTGTGTGTGTGTGTGTGTGTGTTTGTGATCTCAAGTGTCTGCTACTGAAGTATTTAATTCGTTGACTGAAGCACTGTCCATGACCCTCCCCACGACCCACTGAGGTCAGAAGGAGACCTGGTCCCTGGGAGTGTCGTGGAGATCCTGGACAGCATCCCACCCCAAACAGGAGTCAAAGGCATTCACTGTATCTGCCCAGCAGAGAGAAACTGACTTACAGATTTTAATGGACGAGGGATGACAGTTTGCTGTCTGGCCTCAGAGTTGGGAAGCCCAAGGTTCAAGTTCTTTATCTGGCATATAATATACAGGCTCTGTGACCCTGTACTGTTTAAGACTACAAGTAACAGAGTGGTCGATATCTGAGTTGATAGAGGGAGTTTCCCCACCAGGGAGGCCCCTATGTCAATGTCATCACACACAGGTCTACACCCCCAAACCTCTCCCCAAGGAATAAAAAAGTATACCACCTAGGTATGATTTACACAGGTCCAGGATTCCCCATGCCAGGCATAAAGCCTCCTTCTGCTTCTCCACTAGACAAGAGACACCCTCAGCTCACACACAATGCTCTTTCTTTCATCTAATAAAGCATTCTTCAATTACTCCCCATGTTTGTCTGCCTTTCCAAACAGGAGAGAGTGTGTGGGTGGCTTTGTTCATGCAGAACACAGCCTCTCTTCTACTTATTTCTCTTTTTATGAATGCATCTTCATTTCTCAAAAAGAGAAGGCTTGCACTGACTCTGGGGTTAATCACCCTTATTTAAGAAGTAGGGGATTTAAGATTCAACCACAGAGATTATTCTGTTCACTGATCTTCTGATTATCAGTATCAAATGAGGCATAAAGAAGGGAGACATATGCATGCTTCCTCAGGGTGGGTGTCGAGGAGAAAGCTCTTTGTTGAGTCCTTATGGAATAGGAATTCCCCTGAGATGGGAACTCCAATTTATGGATGGCATTCAGCTTATTTCATCAAAGCCCAGAATATGAGAAGACGCCCTCACTTTAGCAATCCACACAGGGGAACCCAAGTGGATGAAGAATGCATATAGACAAGATGATGGTTTGAAAATGGATGGGTAGCTTATTGAGTTAGTCCTTCAATATATCTATCTGCAAATGTACAATTAGTGAGGCCCAGAATCTTAACAGGAGGGAGGGAGAATGCTAACCTGTACTTGGGAATTGGAGCTCTGTGATCTTACATAAGAGCTCATCTTTTTTTTTTACATCAAAATTGGTGTTGTGGATAGAGAGCTGACCTTGAAGCCAGCTAGACCTGGGTCCCAGTCCTGTTTCTGACACATATTGGTTCCTTAACCTGGTACAAGGCATCTCCTAGTACTGCTGTAGGCATCTCTTTTAAGACTATGAAGTGTAGGAAAGTTAGGATTTTCCTTACCAAGGAGTTCTCTTTACCATTGAAATTGCAGGTCCCACACTATTTATTTTTCAAGTGATGTTCTTAATATAACTGGGGCAGTTTGGAGGAGGGGAAAGCTGAAGGGAGACAGGGGAGAGAAGTAGGTTCATTGCAGATATGCAAAGTGAAGATGTAGATGAGATTTCCTGCTGGAGATGTTCAGGAGGGAAACTTGGGAGAGAGTAAGTCTGGATATATAGATCTGAGAGTTTTCCCAAGACTATCTAAGACCTCTTCCAAAAAATCATTTCACTGTAGTTCACCTGAGTCCTTCCTTCTGTATTTTGGACCCATCTTCTTTCCCCATGCTTCAATGAGATGAGTATTTGAATTTCCATCTTACTGACCCTTCTTCTTCTTGAAGAGTGAGTAATGTCAGCTCTATAGATTTCTCTAACAAATGTTGCCATGCCTATAATGGAAAGAACTGGATTTGAAATCAGAAGACCTGGGTTCAAATCCTGTCTCCAATTATTAACAGCTGTGTAACCTTGAAAAAGTCATGATACTTCTGGGCATCAGTTTCCTCACCTGTAAAATGGAGGTGGTGGATGGAGGTGGTGATTGTTGTTCAGTCGTTTCAGTCATGTCTGACTCTCCATGGTCCTTTTTTGGGGAGGGAGGGGAGACAAAGCAACTAGAGTGGTTTGCCATTTTCTTCTCCAACTCATTTTACAGATGAGGAAACTTAGGCAAACAAAGTTAAGTGACTTTGCCCAGGGTTACACAACTAGTAAATGTCTAAGTTTGGATTTCTATGTACACTGTACCACCTAGTTGTCCTTTTTTAGGATACTCTCAAGCTTATTAAGCTGTGTTGCCTAGAAATGAGCACAGTTTTCTATGTGAGGTCCAAGGAGGACAGAGCACAGTATGACCTGTCTTTTACATTTCTGTTCCTGGAAGTCACCACCCACTTAATGCATCCCAAGTTACTGTTAGATTTTTTTTTGGCTACCATTTGACCACACTGCTTGCCGTCCACTAAAGCCCACCAGATCCTTCTTTTTTTTTTTTTCTTCAGAACAATTACTATCAGTTCATGCCTCCCTTATTTGTGAATTTGATTTTTGTACCCCTATGCCAGCCTTTTCACTTATCCCTAGAGAATACCATCTTATTAACTTTAACTCAATGCTCTACAT
The DNA here is from genome assembly GCF_028583685.1 of Petaurus breviceps papuanus. Classification (NCBI taxonomy): domain Eukaryota; kingdom Metazoa; phylum Chordata; class Mammalia; order Diprotodontia; family Petauridae; genus Petaurus; species Petaurus breviceps. The sequence continues at coordinate 10,748,493 of NW_027185798.1, read as the reverse complement.
TATTTTAGATCCTGATTCTCTTATCCATTGGTTACTTTCCCTCCTACCTTTGTACCATCTGCAAATTTAATGAGAACGACAACTATGACTTCTATCCAATTCACTGATAAAAATGTTGAAAGTTCAGCGCTGAGTATAGATCCTTTGAGCACTTCACTTTAGACATCCTGCCTTATTGACATTAAACTATTAAAAACTACTCTTTGACTTCAGGCATCATCTAATACATGTCTCCATCTTCCTAAAAGTATCAGGCAATTTCTCAAAAGATATCATAAAATTTAGATAAACTATATTCATATAATTTTCCTCATTTACTTAGTAATCTTGTAGAGAAAGAAAATTGGGTTAGTCTAGCATGACTTATCCTTAATGAAGCCATCAGACTCTTTGTAATCTTTGTTCTCCTTCCTAGGTGTTTGCACAAAACAGCATTCTTGGCAGATGCCATTTATTAAAGGAAAACAAAGCTGTGTACTTTAACTTAAGTGAGTGATGGCTTGGTCCTAAGTATAAATGGTTATCACTTTCAACTTTCATATTGCCTTTAGGTATTCAAGCCTGTGGAGGTCTTTTTAACTCTCACGACTGCCGTCTAACATATTAACATTTTTTCCACTTTTGTGCCATCCACAAACTGACAGATTCACCTTTCACATACCCATCCACGGCTTTGGCCAACATGTTGACTAGGTAACAGCCAAGACAGAATTCTGCAGCATAGTGGACACTGAGCTGCCCGTCACACTCCACTAATGATTGCCCAAGGCTCTCACTTCATTTTTCTTCTCCATAAAATGAGAATGAGCATAAGCTCTCCAACTTCACAGGTCCGTTATGAATATCAGATTGTGTGACATTTTCCCCCCCTTTTTCTTGTGGGGTTAGTCAAGGTTTGTGATTTTGTAGGTATAGGGAATTCCCAGTGAAGAAACTTCCTTTACCATAGCATATTAACACCTATTCTGAAATGGAAAGTCTTGAAAGTTTGCCTGAGGGCATTTAGAGCTTAAGTGATTTGCCCAGTGTCAAGCCAGTAGGTGTCAGAGAAGTTAGGATCTTGAATTTAGGTGTTCCAGTCTCAGATGGAATCACTTACATAAAAGTGAAATGAAAGTCATAAAATACTGCACAAATAATGCCATTCATATTAAAATTTAATCTGTATAAAGTGCTTTATTTGGTCCTACCTGAATACTTTCAATGGCAGGGATTTCATTGATTAGAAGCAACCAGATAACATGATGGCTAGAGAGTTCAACATGATTTAAATCTAGACTCAGACACTTAACTAGGTGTGCGACCCTGGGCAAATCATTTAACTTCTTTCCCTTTTGGTGCCCTCATCCAAGGGATAATCATAACACCTATCTCAGAGAATTGTGAGGTTAAAACGACTTAATATTTGCTAAATACTTTGCAAATCTTAATATGCTGTACAAATGCCAACTATGATTATTACTACTAGCCAAGCAGTTAACATTCATGAAACACCCACTATGAGCTAGAAGCTGTGATAAAGCTCTGGGGATGCAAATATGAAAAAAGACAACCCCTACCTCAAAAGAGTATATGATATAATGGGGGAAGATTATGAAAAGAAGCTGAAGGATGATTGGGTACCCATTTTGAGGGCATGATGGAAAAGTCCAAAGGGTAATATCACCCCACTATTAAGCTCCAAGATAAATGGTTTGTCATAACTTTGTCTCAGCCCTAGCACTGAGAACAGTGCTGTAGACACATTAGGTTTTTAATAAATGCTAGTCATTGCCTACTGCAATTGCCCAATCCATGGTTAGATAGTTTTAATTGTTAGAAAGTTCTTACTATAAATTTATCTGAATTCTGCCCACCCTACTGCCTACAAGGATGGCTGGGTGGCACAGTGGATAGAACAGTGGGCTTGAAATTAGGAAGACTTATCTTCCTAAGTTCAAATCCAGCTTCAGACACTTACTAGTTGTGTGATTCTGGGAAAGTCACTTAATCCTGTTTACCTCAGTTTCATCATCTGTAAAATGAGCTGGAGAAGGAAATGGCAAATCACTCCATTATCTTTGCCAAGAGAACCCCAAATGGGGTCACAAAGAGCCAGATATAACTGAGATGACTGAAAATCATCAACAATAATCCCTCGCAACTCCCATCTTCTTTTGAGTCTCTGGAGGTGTGCAACCTAAGCCATTCTCTTCTATGTGACAGAGATTTAAATAAGTAAAGACAGTGATCAAGTGTCCCCTGGATCTTCTCTTCTTCAGGCTAAATATCCCTAGTTCTTTTAACTTGGGAATCTTCCTCTCTGTGCACTTCAGTTTGTCAATGTCTCTTTTAAAGATATAGGTGATTAATGACTACTCTACACCAGGTCTCTTGGCTCCTTGTGTTCATGGATTTCAAGCTGGATGAGATCTTAGAAATGATCTTGTCTAACCCTCTCCCTGCTCTAACTTTATGGAAGAAGCAATCAAAGTCCAGAGAGATTAGAGATTTGCCTGAGGCCCCACAGGTATTGTAGAATTTAAATGTAGGTCCTCTGACTCCAAATCCAAGCCTCTCTCCAGTGCCCCATGCTTCCCAGCACTGCACCAGAAAATCTCTTAAGTTCTTTGAATAATCAGTTATTTCCCTACAAAATGGAGAGATGAACCCTCAGATCCTGTACCTATTGAACTGGTAGATTGATGTTAAGAACCACTTTGAATTGACTTCCATTTAATTAGGTAAACATCTATTTGGGCAGCATTGGCTTGAGTGCTGGGAAGAAATAAAAAAAAACAAAGAGCTCATTATCTAGGATTTTGAAAGGTATCATAGTTTTGTGGCTGGAACATCAACCTCAAAGTCAAGGAGAACAGGGTTCAAGTCTTGCCTTTTACACACTTTGACTGCATGACCCTAGATGAGCCTTTCAGTGTGTCTGGACAATACTCTAAGACTATGATTCTGCTCATCAGTTTGTCTTCTGGATTGGTAAAAAGGGATTCTTTACTGGAGTTCCCTACATTGATGAAACCAGAGGTCTGGACAAAGAAAAAAAAAAGGTCCTCAACCTCAACAAGCTTATATTCTATTAGGGGGAAATAACATGTGATAAAGTGATATACAATATGGGAATAGGTACCCCAGTAATTTCATAATTTGGGGAATTCCTAGATGAGGGAATTCCTTTCATCAAAGCAGGTCAGTATATTCTCTGCAACTTATAGTCTTGAAGACTTACTTGGGGAGCTGACTTGCTCAGGATGGATGAATGAATGATGAATTTATAAGATATTTGCTATGGGTAAAACACTGCTCTAAGCAGTGGATTACAAAGAAAAGTGAGGCAGTCTCTGCTATCAAGGAACTACCATTTTGAGAGAAACAACACATATGGAAAGTTTCAGTTCCAAGTCAGATGGAAAAATCCCATGGTCCCAAAGCCCAACGACAAAGAACATGTCAAAGTCTCTTTTTTTGGGACATTTCCACTGATAAAATCATGTGAGTTTTTGATACATGTACCACTGGACATTGCCAAGGACTTTGGTGGCAAGAACATTTTTTTTTCTGAGTCTTCAGTAGCTGTAATACCTGTAACTTTCTGACTGTCTGAGGGCACTGGGATGAAAGAATTTCCACTCCCAATGTTCTTGGGTTCAAAGTCCTGGGCTGTCTCCATCAGGATTTGAGGGGTGATGGTCAGGGTCAGGTGGCAGTGATAGAAGGCTGACTTGCCTGGCACATGCTACTTCCTATCTTCTCCTCAAGGTGCCCTGTTACTTTCAGTTACTCTCACCCGTCTGCCCTATGTATAGTGGTTGGTAGAGATGGCTGGCCCCTTCTCCACAGGAGTTGCTTCTCTAGATGGCGTCTATGAGGAATGGACTGGAAGCAGAACCAGAAGTCTACAAGATGCTGCCATTTGGGGGAGTCCTGTGCCCATCTTACTGTTGTTAGCAACTAGTCAGAAGTGGTCACTAGTGGTGATAAGTCAACAACATAACCAGTAGGTCTTAGAAGCAGAAATTGCATTTTCTTGGCTCCAAATCCAGCTCTCTATTCCTATGCCATTCTTATAAAAATTATACAAAGCTAAATTCATAGTGATTTTGAGGGTGGGGATGGGGGGAATATGTGTAGTGATGGTGGTGGTGGAGGGAGGAAGTATTGGCACTGGACTCTTAATGTCTTTATTGATGACCTGGTACTTTTATTCATGGAAAATGGAAGCTGGAGCCTGGTCAATGAACTCCTTTAGGTCAAAAGTCATGATTTCTCATTGAAGGAGTTGCTGAACAGTTCCAGGGAGAACAGAGTCTTTTTTAAAGATCATTTATCCGAGCCTTCATGGTACTGAGGAGGGGAAAACCATCCCGCCAGTCTTCAGCAAGTAATAAGTGAAGTTTGGGCAATGATAAAACAGGCCATGCTCCGTTAGATCTTTCATTTCAAATAAAAGGGATATCATTATCATTTATATCTCATCAGAAGCCAATTCAGCCTCAGTGGGTAAATATAATGTATCACAATGAGTATCTAGCTCTTAGCAGAGGAATCCTTATGAGCACAGACAATGAAGATTAGATGGCTGGAACAAGGCAAAGGACCCTGAGGAAATCCGTAGCCTACATTGCCCCCTCCCCCTTTCTTCGCCTTGGTCTAATTCATAATTTGGCAGCAGAGGGCCACTGGTGGCCTGGAGATGGAGTGGGCAGCAATGGAATGCCAGGAAGAAGTCAGGGACATTTTTAACCTGACATGCTATCAGCAGCAATGGCTATACAAGGAGACTGTGAATTACAGTGACCCCGCTGAGCCTTTGATTCTTTCCAGCTGCCAGCTCAGCAGTCACTCTTCTGAAAATTAAGGACATGTTTCATCTGCTTGCAGGGGGAATTTGAAAAAAAAAATTAAAAACATAAAACATGCGTTTGCCTAAGAATTTCAGTTTAAAGTCAAAATATCTTGGGTTGTCTAAGGCAATATGGTTATGCCACAGGTGAAGAAGATGATATCCAGAGAGAAGAAGCAAGTGTTTCCAGGTCACATAGCTCACCATTCTTCACATCAAGGAATATGAGTTCCTCTTTTTCTAAAACAAAGAAAGAGCCTTTCACAATCTGCCTCTCCCCTGTTCCATCTTTTATTTTTTTAAAAATCAGATATGATTCCAGTTGTATAAAGAAGTCCTAATGAGGAAACTACCTCTATGCATTCAGATCAGCACCTGATTTGTATTTAGAGTGTTGGAAAATTCCCTGAGAAGCTAATTGACTTGCCTATGATGATCCAGCCAGTATTCCCCAGACGTGGACCTGAACACAGGTCTTCCTGACTCCAAGGGAAACTAGCTCCCTATCCACTATACCAAGCTTTCTTTCCAATGTGACATCCTCATTTCTCTTCTGGTGGTGAGGCCATCTGAAATGTTCTAATTAGGCTTGCTGTTTCTTGGCAGAGATGGAACTTACAAGAAAGTTTAGCAGTTATAGAGATGGTTGTTTTGCATTCCTTTATTTTGGCTCTGGACTACTGGCCTGGAATTCTTTTTTTTCTCCTATTCAGGAAGAACAGCTATTTTATACAAAGATAAGCAGCAAATCTCACTGGAGGTCTTGGCACTATTTCCCACCCTCCATTTGAATTACCCACAGCCCACCATCCGTGAGTTATGGAAACAGGGATAGCTTGGAGAACACAGAGTTCCCATAATTTATTTTTGCCCATTGGTTCATGAACCAAGTTAACTGGAGCAGGAAAATAAGAAGAAAAATAATAGGGATTTAGGGGTAAAATGGACCTTTAAAAATCATTCAGTTCAGCCCTTTCATTTATGATTTCCTCAATATCACACAGATTCTAAGTAATAGAGTAAGGATTTGAAACTAGGTATTCTCTGACCAGATGTAATCCCATAGCCCTCATAAGGAGCTCACAAATCAGAGTGATGGAATCAGGACTACAATAGTTACAATATATATTAAAATGATTAACTATGCAATAGAAGTCAAATGAATAAACAAGGGAATAGATGAACAAATGGGAAAGCATCCATTAGGCAATTACTATGTACCAAGCACTGGAATTCTCTTGAAGTAGGGGACGCTTCTTGGTGGGGCAGGGGGAATTTCAGTGATTTTTGAGCTGGTCTTCAAAGGGGAAGAAATGTGCTATTAGGTGGACATTAATAAAAACCCATTCTCTGTCTCTAAATAGGGTCAGAGCGCTCTGCCTTTACTAAACCTGAATACTCACCCATTGAACTCTATCTCATACATAAAGAACCTACAGATACAATTGTTGAATGGATGTTGGTGATCTTAAAAAAACTGTAGAGAGCAAAAGAAGTTCCCCAAGTCTGGAGAGTAATAATTGGTGATCATATCATACTTCAAGGCTTGTGAAACACTTCAAAAGGAATGCTCTCATTCCATCCTTATGGGGAGGGAAGATAATCTTTGTTCAGCTGATCATTCCTTGGTACTATATATGGGTATTTTTAAAAATCAAACACTTGAATGAAAGTAGAAATGGAATGCTTATCAAATTTATGGATGGAAAGGAGTTAGATACAAAAGGATCTCAGCAGGTAGGAGTGATGGACCAAATCTAATAAAATAAAAATTGATAACAATTAAATGAAGGCCTAGAGTTCAGAACAAAAAATCAACAACACAGGAACAAGATTGAAGAGACAAGGCTAGGTAGTCATTTGAAGGGGCTTTTTGGGGGGAGGGGACCTGGACATTTATGGATTTATGCTTCTGTTCTATAGAGTTCTACGATTTTGTCCATGGTAGGTAGTGATGTGGATTACAGCCCCTTGATAACTTAGTTGATGGTCTGGGAGGGATGTTGTGTCCAAAAATGCATCACTCTGACTAAATCAGCCTCCGCATATTGCTAGGCTGGTCCTCAGAAACTTTCTCTCTGTCTCTCTTTCTCTCTGTCTGTCTCTCTCTCTATGTCCCCCTCGAGCTCAGTCTCTGTGAGAGAGAGACAGAGACAGAGAGAGGGACAGAGAGATAGAGCCCAGAGTCGCCTTCATACCACATTTAGGCATTAGCTCAACAGAAATAAACAATGATGTGGTAGTCATCACTAAAGCCAATGCAGTTTTCGAATGGAATACATAGAGCTGTAGTATTCAGAATGATGGAGGTGATGGTGATGGATTCTGCCCTGGCTAGCCTGCATTGTGTTTAGAGCTAGGATGCTAGGGGCCGCCTTTAGGAAACTGAACCAAGTCAGCATTCAGCAGGCACCTGCCATGTGTAAGGGCTGGCACCAAGAGCTGAGAATGCAAAGGGAAGTAAATGTCTTTCTCTGTTTCCAAGGAGGCCACGCGCTAATGGCGCAGACACCGCGCAAACAGACAAGTTCGCCTACAGGACAGATCGAGACAATCAGCAGAGGGAAGGCTTCCTGTAGACAGTGGGAGGTGAGCTGAGACGTGAAGAGAGCCAGGAGGGGGAGACGAGAAGGAAGAGAATTCCAGGCATGTGGGACAACCAGTGACCACTCATGGAAGGCTAACTATGAAGTGGAGTTCTTCCAGAGGGGAAAAACTGGGATGGTTGAGAGTCTTAAAGTGATGGGATGCAAAAACTACCTGAAGGAACTGGTGGGCTTTAGAGATAGGGAATGACGAACTGGGAAGAACATGGTAGCTGGCTTCATGTTTCAGAAGGGAAGTCACGTGGAAGAGGGATTATATTCCCTTTGCTTGGGCTCAAAGGGCAGGGCTAGGAACCATGTGTGGAACTGTAAAGAGGCTGATTTTGGCCTGATGGCAGGGGAAAAAAATCCTAAACATTTCCTAGCAATTAAAATGATCTAAAAACAGAATGGGCTGAATCAGGAGATAGTAGGTTTCCCCTCATTAGACAACTTAAAAAAGAATCTGGCTGTCCTACAGGAGGCTCCTGTTCAGGTATACATTAGTCCAGATGGCTTCTGTACTTCCCAATGAGTCTGAGTTTCCATGGTTTTTAGGATAGGATACAGCAAACCCCAAATTAGGAAAATCACCTTCATTTTTAAGCCAATCAAGCAGTAAGCTCTTACTCAGTTCTGTATATGTATCCATTTGCATGTTTATTGATATTCATAGTCATCTCCAGACAACATTTATTCCAATCTCTTATAGAGGTATGTTTTATTTGGGTTTTTTTAACTCCATGGCTAGGACCTCGCCCAGGGTTTCGCCAACATTCTGGGTATGTGTGAGAGTAGATACGGACTCATACCTATACATATGACCAGGTTACTTATTTTAATTGGACTATTCTAATGTCCCTAGAAACTATTTTTTTTTCCTGAAACAAAAATAAACTAAATCAAATACCATGATTCCTTTATCCTGGAAAGAATGGAGGTTTTTAATGTTGATTTCCTTGGATCAACGATGAAATACTATTCCCTTCTCTCAATAGAGATGCGAGGACTACAATCGCAAAATATTGCATATGCCATTGGATAGAATCATTTTGGCCATCATTTCTGCTTAATTTTTTTTGTTATTTTTATTTTGTGTGTACTTATAAATGCACAAGTTGTCTCCCTTAGTAGAATGCAAGTATGCAGAGAGCAGGGATATTTTCATTCTTTGCATGACCAGCACTTAGCACAGGGAACATGTAATAAATACTTATGGATTGGTTTATGTGTTTCTGTGACCAGGTTTGGGGTTATCAGGAAGGGGTAGTGATGTATAAAACTAAAAACATTGACTTAAAAAACGTTAGTGGTCACTTCAACTCCAAACAGCTGACTCTGGACAAATCTATTTTACTCTTTTTTCCTTAAAAATAAGGAAAATAATATTCCTACCATGAGGTTATTATTGTAGAATGTAATGTTCTTGAGAGTCAGGACTATATGGTTTTGTTCTCTATAATCAGCATATAAAACCAGTTAGGTGGCCAAGTGGTTAGTGCATTGGCCCTGAAGTCAGGAAGATCTGAGCTCAAATCAGCTATGTGACCCTGAGCAAGCCGTTTAACTTCCGTCTGCCTCAGTTTCCTATTCTGTAAAATAAAGATTAATAATAACACCCACCTTCTAGTGTTATTGTGAAGGTCAAAGGATGTTTGCAAAGTGCTTTGTACAGGGCCTGGCACATAGTAGGTGTTTAGATAAAAGCTTGCTTCCTTCTTTTTGTCTAGCCCAGTGACCTTACAGAGCAAATGCTTAATAAATTTTTCTTGCACTGTGTGGTAAGGAAAGTGCTTTGTAAACCTCAAAGCATAGTAGAAATTTGAATTATTCCTACTAGTATTGATAAGGAAATTTATGCTCTGCGATGTAAATCTATGATCTATATTCCAGGTATGCTAGATTTAAGAGAGTCACTGCCTTTGCAATCTATTGTATTCTCCTCTGCCCTTTCGCTCTGGCTTTGTCTACACAGTTCTCTCCACCAACCCTGAGAACAGAGAAACAGTAGGGAAATGAGGCAGGCTAGTCAATCAGTCGAGTTTCCATGGTGCCAAACAGCTAGTTTAACTGTTCTTATTATTTATTTTTCCCTATTAAATAGACTGACATGAGCAGTTGTTTGGGTATCCAGGAGATTTGTTCAGTCACACTCTCTCCTGAGAAAGGATGGCTGTTAAAGGATTGTCTTAGAAAGCTTTATACAATTCAGCAGCGGAAGGATTTAATTAAAAGCTGCTTCCCCATCAAAATCTCCCCCACTACTGTGCATCTCATTATCTTCCAGTATGTAATTTTCTTGTCAAAGACAGGGCTGGGCCAAACGAAGAGGCACCAACAATTTCCTCTCTGAATCGTTTCTTAAGCTTGTTTTGGTGAACTGGTAAAGAAATTAAGTTCTACTTAAAACCAAAAGAATACTTGATTATACAGCATAAAATTCAGAACTGAAAGGGGAATCTATCTGTTAGTGATCACAGAAGAAAAGATTTGGATCTGGAAGGAATCTTGGAGGTCATCTGGTCCAACCCCCTCGTTTTCCATGGGATTGTGAGTCCCTCAAGAACAGGTGCCATCTTTTGCCTTTCTCTGTGTCTCCTGTGTTTAGTAAAATGTCTGACACATAGTAGGGTGCTTAATAAATATTCGCTGACTGACTTTCCAGATGGAGAAAACGAGACCCAGGGATCACCAGTGACTTTCCTAGGGTCTCATAGTTGGTCTGAGTGCAACATCTTCCAACATTTATGCATAGCTTCCTGTTCTTTACTCTGAGGCCAAAAACAGTAAATCTAATATTCCTTTCTCGTGTTCACCCTTCAAATACTTAAAGATGGCCATCAGCGCCCCCCTCCTCCAAGCGTTTTATAAGTGCTAATGATTCTTAATCAAGTATCAGTTGGATTAGATGATCTTGGGTGTCTCTTTCAATTCTGAAATGCTATGCTGTGAAATATTGTTGAGATTGTCAAGGGAGAAGTATAGGAGGAAGAGAAGAGAGCCAGGAGAGTAGTGTTAAGGAGCCCTTAGATTAAGGTTTTGGAAGAAGAGAAGGTGCCAACATGGGAAGCAGAGAAGGACTGGCACCCATTACCTACTGAGCTGAAAAGGGAACCTATTCTACAAAAATCCTGCTTTTGTAGGAAAGAGAGCGTACTAAAGAAGGGTAAAACCAAGGGAATTAATTGGACCTTGGCCCTATCCAACCAATCATTTTGTTTTACCAACTTGATCTTGCTGTGTGTCCTTTGTTTTATTTTTTTTTTCTGACCAAAAAAAATTGGAATGTGCCTTGACTTGTGACTGGCATGGAATTAGACACCTGGTTCACACCAGGAAGAATCTCGAAGCTATGGTTCATGGACACTTAAAATACCAGTCATGGCAAGGGGCAGCCTAACCAGAATGAATGTGACTGTCCAGGTCCATCTGGTAGCCCGGTGTGCCCAGAGTCCAAAGGAATTGTTTGGACTCCTTCCCAGGTGAGATGCATCTAATGCTGGGGATGAGGTCAGTTCAGCTGTCACAAATGAGCATCTGGGATAGTAGAAGGAGGTAGGCATTTCTCCAGAAGCCTATATCCCTGTTACTTGCAATCAGTTCTTATGTTGATATCCTTAACTGATTCAATTGTTTAACCTAAACTGAATGGTTCCAAACACCCTTCCATGGGAGGAAATAACTTTTTTAGTGTCTTGTAGATGTGAAGGCAATAAGATCACAGAACTAAAGATCAGGAAGGTCCTTAGAAGCATCCAGTCTAAAGACTTCACGTAGAAAATTAAGACCAGAAAGGTAAATGATTGTCCAGGTTCACACGTGTAGCAAGCAAGCAGCAGAGTTGATCAAGTCCTTGCTTTGAGAAAAAAAAAATCGCACAGGTTATTTCAATTCACTTCAACAAATATTTATTTAATTCCTCAAGTTCAAGGCCCTGGAGATACAAAGGAAAAAAAATAGAGATAATCTTTGCCCTCAAGGAGCTTACATTCCATTTAGAGGCTAATCTTTGTACTTGACATGTAAATAGAAAGTGCTTTAACTAGATTTAGCCAGACTCTAAATTTAATTGTATCAAGCTAGTGTCAGCACATACACATCCTTCCAGCCAACCAAGTTCAGAATCTCCATTTCATAATCAGTTCCTTACTTTCACTCACCCTACAGATCCAAGGAGGAAAATTTAGATTTGTTGTTTGGCTCACTTTCTAAAAAATTAAAATTAAATTCAATTAAAAATATTTCTTCCCCAATTATATGTACAATAATTTTAACATTCTTTTTTCAAATTTTAAGTTCCAAATTCTCTCCCCCTCTCCTTTGCCACTCCCTTCGTTGAGAAAGCAAGTAAATTTTCATTTCATTAAAAAAGGAAAAAAAAAACTTGTACCTGGGTAGATTAGGTGGTCCCCCACTCATATTGAAGAGTTCCCCAATCAACTCCCTGGTATCATAGAACCTAAACTTTATCAGAAAAGGGCCCTTCCCATAGAGCTACATATGCATTAGACCAAGGGAACTTAACTTCTTTTTGTGTCTGGGAGCCATTAGGTCCCTCTCTCCGAATAATGTTTATAAATGCATAAAATCAAATACATGGGATTATAATGGAAAACAATTATACAGAAATAAGTTATTAAACTTTTTTTTAAGTTTACCAACCCCACCTTAAGAATCTGTGCCCCATGGCCTTGTGTAAATGATGTAGAGAACTGCTGACTGGTCCCCAGTTACTGGGCTGCCTACAGATGATTGGTGAATGAGACCCAGGAGAAACCTCTTTCCTTTGTAGCTATAAAGCTCTTCCTCTTTTGGACTGTCATCTTCTATGCCTTTTTTTATTTCCTTGGATTTTCAACAATGGTTGGCTAGAGGGGGTTACCACTCATCCTCCCCCGGTAGCGATGGAGACTCATAGCTGGAGGACATGTCAATAAGAGATATATTCTTACCCAATCAGAAATTGGAATTTCTTGAACCTCTAATTCCTGGTTGCCTTCTTCTTTCTTTCTGTTTCCTTTTCTAAACATGGATCAGAGAACAGCGAACCTGAGACACGTGTATCTCCACCCTTGGTGGTTTTCCTGAGTAATCCTATGTTAAAGAGTTCTTGAGTTACAGAGTTGAGAGATAGCTGCCAAGAGTAAGAAGGCTTCCTTAATGGAATGTTTTTTAGAAAAGGGGGCTACTATTAGTACCACCCTTCACTAGAGGGCTAAAGCCATTTAATTAAAGTTCAGGAGGACCCCTCCTTGATAATTGCTGTGAGATGCTTGGACAGTTCAAAATGAAGGGAAAAGAATCTGTTCCATGATCTCATCGAGGTGCTTGGTCTTCTGGGATGAATGTAAAGAGTGCAATGAGATAGTTGAATATTTTATGCTTCTGTTCATATGCACCTGTGAGTTCATTGTATTTAATGTATTTTCTATGATAAATGAAAGTGCTAATACAGCAACAATACCTAACATTTTTATATCTCTTTAAGATTTGTAAAACACTTTACAGATAATATTTCATTTGATCCTCACCACAACCCTGATAGGTAGGTGCTATTAAAATTTCTAATTTACAGTTGAAGACTGGTTGATTGGTTATTGTCCTTTGTTCTCAAAGAGGACTAAAATGACATCACTGTGCTAGAGTTTCAGTGTGTCTGACCGTGACTGACCAGACCAACACGAGGTCGGAATGGTCTACCACAGACTAGGCACACATAAGTCCGTGTGAACATGTGGAGTGGATTCTCTAAACTTGCACATCCATCCTGCATTTCTTTTGAGCTGTTTCAAGTCTGCTTTGCATGTAGCACACAACACCTTCTCTGATGTGGGCACCACGCTGGGCAGTCCTGTGCTAGTGCTCTCATGTCACACAATCAATTTCAAAGTTCTCAAGAGAGGAGTGTCCTTGTATCACTTCTTCTGACCACCCTGTGAACATTTGCCCCATGTGAGTTCTACCTAAAATAGTCTTCATGGCAAGTGTACATTTTGCCTTCGAACAACATGGACAGCCCATTGGAGTTGTCTCCTCTGAAGCAGAGTTTGAATGCTTGGAAGTTTAGTTCGGATGAAGACCTCAGTGTCTGGTACTTTATCCTGCCAGGTGATCTTCAGAATCTTCCCAAGACAATTCAGATAGAAGAGATGCAGTTTCCTGGCATGGTGCTGCTAGACCATCCAGGTTTCACAGATGTACAATAACAAGGTCAGCACAACAGTTCTGTGCCCCTTCAGTTTGGTAGTCATTCTAATACCTCTCCCCTCCCACACTTTCCTTCGGGAGCCTCCCAAACACTGAGCTAACACAGGCAATGCATAAGTGTATTTGTAAGTCCCTGGAAAGCACACTGCCACGGGAAGGGAACTTATCCCCAGCATTCAGAACTTCTTCATTTGCTGCCACCAGTGGTCCCACATATGTATGGTGTGGTGGTAGCTGAAGGAGCACCTGTGCTTTCTGGATACCCAGGTAAATAGAGACTGAGTTACTTGCCCAGGATCGCATTGAGGCAGGATTTGCACTCAGCTCTTCTCGACTGGAGGCTGACTGCTCTAGTCACTCCAGAGCTTCTTAAACTTTTTCCCCTCCTGATCCCTTTTTGCATTTATCAGCATTTGTTGGCATTTCATGGCCTGAGGGGCATACATGGTGCAAAGCAAACCTGCTGTTTGTTCACAACCAAGGCTTCAGTGAAGTTGGGCAATGCAACATGGACAAGCACTGCCAGAAACACCTCGGCTTCATTACACATTTGATTTTTAATTCATTTTTGTTTATTGCCCTTTCAGAAACCTTTTGCTGCTGTCAAGTTTTTTGCTACCCCAGAAGCGCTGTGGAGTGCACCCCATAGCTGGTGGAATGTCTCCTACTGATGCCTGTTCTACAGCTCTTGAAATCTGCCTTCTGGTCTCATCACTCAACTGAAATTGCTGTCTCCAAAGTCGTAAATGTGTTTTTAATTGGCAGATCCAATGACCTCTACTTATTCCTCATGCTCCTTCACCTCTCCTTGGCATTTAAACAGTGTTGACGACGGTCTCTTATGAGACGCTCTATCGTGAGTTTTCAGGATATTCTCCCCAGTTCTTCTTCTACCTAGCTGACCACTCCTCAATATGACCTAAGGACTCATGATCCACACTGTACCCAGTAATTACGGATATATCCACAGGCTTCTCTTTGTCTTCTTGCCTGTCACTCCCTCCTGGTGACCTCATCAGCTATCATGGTTTCAATGACCGCTTCCATGCAGATGTTTCACACTTTTAAATATTCAGCCCTAGACTGTCCCCTGAGCTCTAGGCTCACATCACTAATTATCTATCAGACATTTAAAACTGTATGTCCTATAAGAGTTTCAACTTCAACCATGTCTAAAATAGGAATTATCGTTATCTCTCCTCTTATTCCAAAACCACTCTTCTGAATGTTGCTATTACTGCACCAACCTTCCACTCAGTAACCTCGCTGTCATTCACCCCACCTAGCTAATCAGTTGTCAAATGATGTTGCTTTCCCCTCCACATCTCTAGCATCCCCCCTTCTTTCTCTGCATTTGCACAACCAGCATCCCACTTCAAACCCTGATTATCTTTTACCCAGACTCTTGTCAAAGCCTCTTGCTTGGTTTCCCTACATCAAACCTCTCCGCCACTCCAATCTATCTTCCACACAGAAGCCAAGTGATTTTCCTAGACCTCAGGTGTGATCAGATTACTCCCCCTGCTCGGTGACTTTGTGCTTGCTGGTTCCCATGGTGAAATACTTTCTTTTCACCTCTTGGAATCTCTGGCTTCCTTCAAGAGTGGGATCAGGTGCCAACTTTACACAAACCTTTTCTGATCTCCATAACTTCTAGTGAACTCATTCCTCGAAGGGTCTTATATTCATTTTACAAACATTCTGTTTATTTCTATTTATGGAAATGTTCTCTCATTCATTAGAATGTAAGCTATTTGAGGTCAGGGACTTTTCACTTTTATCTTTTTACCCCCAGTATTTAGCAGAATGCTTAATAAATGCTTTATTACTTATTATCGAACACTTTTAGAAGAGGGAAACTTTTACCTGATTTTGGGGAGATGCTAGACATCTGTTTTAATGATTTCCCTAAAGGAATCCAGGTAGAGATATTAAAGGGCCAAAGCAAAACAGAATCTCTTGGGAGGAAGAGTTAAATCCCCCACAGTTGAATTCAGGTCCATGAGATCCCAGCATCCCTTGTTAGGGCTCACCGTGTCATGGCTAATATTTTATATAACTAAAATCAAGTCAAGAAACTGAGTATTATGAACACAAGTGAAGTCAACAAAAATGTATTTGATGCCTACTAGGAGCCAGGTGCCGTGATAAAGCACATGTAGAAGCGTGTTTGGAACAATTTCTCTAGTCAGTCTGAAAACAAATCTTTACTGAGCAGTTACTATGCTCTGAGCCAGCAGAATTATAGTAACTCAAAAGAAACATGAAATATGCAGATTTAGAGAGATCTCCATTCCAAATGTTCATATAGACAATTTGTGTCTGACCTGTGGTAGAGCCTTCTGAGCTCGTACTGGTCTGCTCAGTCACAACTGAACACGCTGTACATTGACCCTGACATAGTAATGTAGTTTTGGTCCTCTTAGAAGGACAGTCACCAACCAAACAATTAACTACATCATGAAGAAAGGAAAAGCTATCCCTCCTGCTCTCAAGGAGCTCCCAATCTAATGTATTAAGAAACTCTAAAAACAGCTCTGTACAAACAAGCTATACCCAAAATACATTAGAGCTAATCAACAGAAGGAAGGCACTCCATTTAAGAGGGATTAAGAAAAATTTCTTGTAGAAGGTGGGATTTTAGCTGGTACTTAAAGGAAGCCCAAATGTCTGAAGATGCAGAGGCTGGAGTGTTGGAGTTAGAATCAGGAAGGCATAGGTTTGAATCCTGACTCGGATACTTAATTGTTGTGTGAACCTGGGCAAGCCCTTAACTTTCTGAGTCTCTGTTTCCTCATGTGCAAAACAGGGGGTTTGGACTTGATGGTCTCTAAGATTCCATAGATGCTAAATCTATGACTCTGTTGCATGATCTAACAACCACAGTGTGGCTGAGTCAGCTTGAAAATGAACAAACAAACAGCACCTTAGTCACAGCTAGCTGGAAAAGACTTGCTGGAATTGCACAACTGTAGCCCAGCTCCCAGTTCTGGGTCTTGTGTTTGGGCAACCTGGAGCATGGAACCCTTCCCTTCAGCCACGGGTTGTAGATTTAACTTACCCACAGCATCATGAGTCATAAATTCCACATCTTCTAATGAATGTGGACCAATTAAAGTGTTAAGTAGAAATAATTTATGGGTCGTAGCAAAGCAAAACAAACAAAAAAAAAACCCCTTAGATTTGCATAGAGTGCTATTGATTGGAAAGCAGGCTCATTTTTCTGGGGTTGTTCCAGATCAGTTTCCAGGTACTCCATGGAGAAGATGAGCAAGGGAGACATGAGGAAGTCCCAGTAAACTGAGCAACTCTATTTGCAAGCCAACAAAAACCCATCTCCGGGCCCCAGCCACTCCAGCCATCCCCTCACTGTTCACACAGCTCTGTGGCAGTGGAAAACCTGACAAATCTAAATATGAGAAGGAGGAATGTCTCCAGAAGGCTGTTATTTCACCGCCTGAATGGTGTCAGGGAAGTGTAAATATAATCACATTTCATTCGCCAATCTGAAATGGATTTCGGAGGAAGGAGAGCCCGATGTTAGGGGAGCTCTCTTTAGCTGGTTCTCACTGTGATTGATAATAACTCCCTTGTTACCATCAGTAATGTGTTCAAGGGAGAAAAAAGCAGGGCTGTTCATGACCGAATTACTAGGCAATTCAATCAAAGTCCCGCGGCTCACTCTGCACTGAGGAAGGGAGGCGGTGGAGCCTTAGGCTTGCCACAAGAGCGGGAGGCCTGTCCTCATCATCTTCCCTCCCACAGTTCAGAGTTTGGAGTCAGATGGACTAGGATGGAAGCCCCACTGGGCCACTTAGTACCTGTGTGGCCGCCAGCAAGTCATGGAGTGAAAGTGCTGGTTTGGGATAAGAAGGCACTTGGGGTTGGATAGTAGCCCCCTTATTCTCCGGGAGACCTTGGGCAAGACATTCAGCCTCTGTGGGCCTCAGTTTTCTTTAGTTCTGACTAAATAGCCTAGATAGCAAGTTCCTTTCCAATTCAAAATCCTATAATCCTGGAGATTGAAGCAGGGAGACCTGGGTTAAAATCTTACCCCAGACATGTATTAGTTGGGTGACCCTGGCAATATCATTTAACTTCTCCCAACTGCTCATCCATAAAATAAGGAAGTTGGGAGGCAGCTAGATGGCGAAGTGAATAGAGCACCAGCCCTGGAGTCAGGAGGACCTGATTTCAAATCTTGCCTCAGACACTTAACACACTTACTAGCTGTGTGACCTTGGGCAAGTCACTTAACCCCAATTGTCCTGCCTTCCCCCCTCCAAAAAAATAATAATAAGGAAGTTGATCTTGGCTTCTAAAGTACATCCCAGCTCAAAATCTATGATCCTTTGGCCTTATAATTCTATGAATTGAAATCCTAAGTTCTTTCTTCTGGATCACATCGTCACTCCCATCTGGGCTTGTGAATTTTTCACTGAAAATCTCATTAGGTATATATGGATTTTTGAAAGGGGTCACTTTTTCTGTGACTTGTGACCATTCTGTTGATAGGGTCCATTTATGGTGCAGTTTTCACCTCAAAGAGTCCTATTTCTATCAAAGCCTTTACTCCTGGGGACTATAGTTCATACCTAGAGCTAGGAAGAAGCAGGACAGGTGACCTTCTAGATCAAAATACATGGGGAGAGCAGAGATACTCCATGTTTCTTTTTTCTAAATATTTGTAATGCTTGCAAATTCCGCTCTCTGTGGCATAGAGCATGGAGGCGTTAATTTGTGCTGTCATATATTGCTGAGAAGGTGCAAAGCCTCCCTTGGACAGGAACACACAGGGAGTGCAATCTTCAGACTCTGCCTGGGGGCCACAATGTCTCATCCCAGCCCTAACGGGGCTATAAAAGATCATAAAATAGCCCCACTGACAGCAGATGCCCCAGACACTTCTTCCTCTTCACAGATAATAAAATCTGCTTAGAAACAGGCAGCATGTTCCCACCAAAGGTAGCGACTCCCAAGGAAATCTGTTCCCAACAGCCCCCTGTGGCCACAGCACATGCCAATGTTGCTTGCATTAAGGGCAGGGAGAACTGCATAAAGATCATTATAGGTGCCTTCTGATAATGTGACTTGACATTTCCAACTCTGTTCCCATTATTTTTGTGCTTTTCACTAAGAAATCCCTCCATGATGCCTAGACATTGTATAGACAGTACTATTCCTTGATGTTTGTGGGCTTAAAGGGGGGAAAATATCAGAAATATTCCCTCAACTCTTTCACTGTTCACTGATTTAAAAAAAAAAAAGGAAAAGAAAAACCTCATCTAAAGTTAGAAACAGGGCAGGCTTTGAGGCTTGCCCTT
The DNA here is from genome assembly GCF_028583685.1 of Petaurus breviceps papuanus. NCBI lineage: Eukaryota > Metazoa > Chordata > Mammalia > Diprotodontia > Petauridae > Petaurus > Petaurus breviceps. The sequence goes on along the minus strand of NW_027185798.1, from coordinate 10,729,540 downwards.
CATTCTGGTTCTCACACATGAAAGGGTGAGTGCTGGGGAATTTTTCCAAACTAACTTAGAAGGGGGCATTTAACCCAATTTGATCTCTAATGAACGGATGAGGGAGTGATTCTCCATCACTGCCAAAACCATGCTGGCCACCCTGGGGTCTCTCTTTACTTTGAGAAATATTCTCTTTCATGTCAGTTGGAACTCCAATTTCTGGAAAGGGGAGGCGAGGTCTGCTGCTACATGTAGCAAAGGAAAGCTGGGGTCTCTGCTTCAGAATTGGCTGTGGATGAGGCTGATTCAGTGCCCGATGATTGGCAGAGCACTGGGAGGTGCTAAGAGGAAGACAGATTGATCCCTGTCCTCAGGTATTTCTGGTCTAATGAGACTGACTAGGGGAAGGAAATCTGTAGCAAAGACCAGATGGCATCGCACTGGCACTATGTTGTCGTTGCTGCTGATCGTTGTTTCCTTATCAGAACAGATTGTCATCTCATTGGTAAAGGGAACTATCAGTGAGGAAACCCCTACCAATGTAGCTCCACACCAACTCAGCAATTTATAGCCTTAGAGTTTTAGCCTTAATTTTTTAAAAATCCCATTCTCCTTTGATAGTGTGATAAAGTTTATAGATGTCTTCTTAGAATGAAGTTTTTTATTAATAAAATAAAACATATGATTATAAATGAGAAAAATTAGGTTAAAATTAATTTATAATATATATACATATATGTGTGTACATATATTTGTGTGTATATTTAAAGTTCATGCATCTCGGTGACTTTAGAGGTTTCACTAGGGAAACTAAGAGGCTAGCTCTCAACGGGAGAGCCAAATAATCCCAAATTGTTTCCTAAGAACAAATAGGGTGGGGAGATCATGGAGTCAGATATCATGGATGGCTCTGGGGCTGATGATTGCTATCCCTTGGTGAATCATTTCAAAGAGGCTTGACCCAAATGGGCCCTGGTAACTAAGGGTCTCTGGCAGTTAGGGATAAAACACTATATTTTTAGTAAGATGTTTTACATTTATTAAATAAATCTATCACTATGGGACAATGGGTTTTAATTTCACAAGCATCTTTGTTTGAATGACAAGCATTTCACATTCAATCCAGGGAGCTAAACTCAGTCAGCAATCTTCTCTGTTGACAATTGTAATGAAGTCACAGGGTCTTACTTAAGCTAACAAATGATTATCCTTTACAATGGAATTATAAACAGAACCCCGGTGCATGAATTTGCCTAATTGTTCTTCCCTGCTGCGGCAATGTCTGCCTAGTTCTTAGCTGCACATAAATAAAGAAGGGGGAGATGGAAAACACTTAACTATATCATCCCTCTTGCTTTGTCTGTCATCCTCACCCCTAAACCCCAATGGTGGGTCGTTGGCCCAAGGAGGGAGGGCGAGAAGAAATGTGCAAAAGGAAGTGAGATGAGGCAGCATTAGCAAGAAAGAGATGCCACAATCAGGATCAGAGAAATGCCATCTTGCTGTAGCGGTAGCTGATCCCTCATGTTCTTGGGCTAGAACTTCAGCTCACACATCCTGACCTACGAATGATGAAGTAGACTAAACAAGAACCTGTGTGAGGCCCCTGATCATCAGATGTGGCAGCTCCTAAATTCTCTGGAATATCCTGGATTTCAAGTCCATGACATCTATTGCAGAGAAGGAAGCAGGATCCCAGGTCCAGGCTTCCTGAGTTTCCTCTTCATGATGGAAGCAACTTGGTAGATCAGCAGATAGAACATTGGATTTGGAGTCAAAAAGAATTGAGTCCAAATCTTGCCTCAGCTAATGAGCAGCTGGGTGACCCTAGGCTAGTCACTGAATTTCTCAAAGCCTAGGTACCCTCATATGTAAACTGAAAGGATTAAATTAGATGATTTTTGAGACCTTTTATAGACTAAAGACTATATGATGGACCCAACTGAATGCATGAGTCAAAACATCACCTGAGGACTTTTTTTTGTCTATGTCTTTTTGCCTTTTTGTGGTAGAAGGCATGACCAGGAGGCATTAAACAAATGGAACTGAGCATTTCCTAGGATGCTGTAGCAGCAAGCACCCCAAGCGTCCTCAGGGTTTGCAGCTACCACAGGTTCTTGGATCTGCTTTGTTAAAGGAAAGCAACTCAAAATGGGTTAACAAGCTTACTTTAATCAGTCAGACATATATCGTTTACCTTGTTCAGGAGAAAAGGTCAGCACCCTGAACCTCAAAGTATACAGGCATAATTATCAAGACAGAAACATCAAGTAGACAGATTTCCAAACTGTCCAACCATTACATCCATACCCAGTCAACATCTGGGTTTCCACATTCTGGGTTTTTCAAAGCCGGGGGACTCTCAACAACGGCTTCCCAGAATTCTGATCAAATCACAGAACACTTCTCAAAGTGAGTCCCAAAACAAAGCTACACATCAGGGCTTATATAGCCTTCTCCTGGCTCAGAGAATGTAACAACCTTATTGACCCACTGGCCAATCAAAAAGTATCTACTGAAAAACAAGCCTCCCTCCCCAGGCTTCTGCTGCACTTTAGCCTAGGGGCAGGGAAGATCTTTAAAATTTACATTCGCATTACAGATGCCTGGGTTCAGAGCAGCCTCTGTATTATCTCAGAACTCGCTTTTTATGGAAGAGGCTGCAGGAGGTCCTGAAATATAGCAAATGTGTTAGTATGTGGTGATTTACTGTTATTATGTCTCCTCATATTGCTTTGGTTGAGTCTAAATCATGAGTAAAGCAGTACATGCAATATTCAGACATGTCTTTCCATCACTATGGGGAGTCAGACCCATTTGCTCCATTCAGAAGTGACTAGGTCTTAATGAAATATAACAAGTTCAGAGAGAAGGTGGGGCTTAGCACAGGTGGGGGCTTACGAGATAATTCTGATTAAGCAAATCTATAATAACCACCATCCCAGTGGCACTATGAAAGATCCTTGACATGGGAAAACCATGGTGGGGGGAAAGAGTTTAAATACTGCCTCTGTGTTACCTGAGGTAACCCATTTGACTTTATAGGGCTTCTGTTTTATCTCCTTCAGAATGAAAGGACTGGAGCAGGAGAAGTGTCTTCCCCATCACTTGTTTTTAGCCTTTTGGAGGGCAGTTGGGGTTAAGTAACTTGCCCAAGGTTACATGGTTAGTTTTTGTGTGTGTGTGTGGGTGTTAAGTGTCTGAGCCAGAACCGAACTCCGGTCCTCCTGCCTCTGGGGCCGGTGCTTTACTCACTGAGCCACCTAGCCGAGCCTTTCCCAAGCACTTCTGCCTAACAGGATAAAGCACAAAGCTGCTTCAGGTGGGCAAGAGACTCACTCAGCACCAGATCATTTGGTTGAATAGGGACTGAAGAGTAGTTATCAATGTCAATTGATGGATAAATTACCATAAATAACCTTGTGTGTATCTCTCAGTACTACAGAGGGCACTGATGGCAGGGGAAGAGGAAGGGGAAATAAAGGAGGAACAGATAGAGGAAGAAAGGAAATATGGTGGGAGATATTGTAGGAATTAGATTGAATTGATCCAGGAGGCTAGGCTAGTCTGGAAAGGTAATATCTTGAGTAGAATATAACTCACACTGATTGCCTAAAAGGACTCTTAATCAGGATATACAATCATGAGTCTTGCCTAATGAAGAGACATAGAGTGAAAGAAATGGAGAAAAAAGAAGAGAGGAGGAAAAAGAGAAATGGATGGAGGAAGAAAGACAGAAAGGAAGGAAGGAAGGAAGGAAGGAAGGAAGGAAGGAAGGAAGGAAG
>NW_027185798.1:10685332-10725763 GCF_028583685.1 Petaurus breviceps papuanus | reverse complement strand
AGGAAGGAAGGAAGGAAGGAAGGAAGGAAGGAAGGAAGGAAGGAAGGGTGAGAAAAAAAGGAAGGAAAGAAGGGAGGGAGGAAGGAAGGAAGAGAATATTGACTAGTACAAAGCAGTGGACTAAGATAGGACATGTGGTGACTGTATTCAGTGTAGAGAGGATTCTTCTAATGAAAAACATCCGTGATGCTGGGGCAGAGGGTTGCTCACTCAAGGGCCTCTGTTTTGCTTTTTGCTTTTTAATAGATCTTTCTTGTGTAATTTTATGAATGGCAGGATTGCAAGTGAAGTCACTTCATGCTGCTTGTATTTTCCCCATTTTCCTTCATGGAGGCTATGAGGCAAGATGGTGGCACAGCCCCACAAATTCTACAAGGCATCTCTGAAATAAGGGCTGTGGTTCTTAACATGGTGTGACTTCCTGCCTGGGTTTGGTGTTGGGGCCATAGCCACATGGTAGTTCCTGATACAAATTGATCCTTAAAAGTTTTGATCCAGTTTGCAGAACAGTTGTCTTAGGAGTGTTGTCAATATTGCTAATGTTAGATTTTCATTTGCAAATGAGAAGGAATACCCGAGGTCACAAAAACCAATTTATCCTTTAGAAAGTATCCTGATTTGTAGTGACCTGCTCTTCCATGTAACTCCCACTGTATGGGAGCTGATGTTGGGGGCTCTTCTCCTGGTAAGAGAAAGCACAGTTTGTGATTGTGATTAGTGTGGAGGAAACCACAGTAGAGTGGGAAAAGGATTGTAACTACATTCAGAAGACCTGGGATCAGCCCCTACCTCTGATACTTTCTACCTGTGTGACCTTGGAGAAGTCATTACTCTCTGGGCCTTCATTTCCTCATCTCTTCAATGAGAGGATTGATCTAGCTAAAGTGTCTTTCAGCCCTACATCTATGATCCCATAGCCCAGGGACTTAAGAGGTCATTCAGATAAACTGATAACAGAGTAGAACAAAATGCCCATCCATAATCAGAGCAATAGCTAGGGTGAGACTTCTAGGTCACTGAAATTCAGAGGGTGCTGAGAACAGTGTCCCAAGGTTGTTCCTTTCCACAGCCAGTATACCCTAATCAAAGTTCCACACAACCCCACTTGTGCTCAAGAAATTCCTACAGAAATTCCTAGTTATGATTCTATAAAATGAGAGGATTATATTAGATGGCTTTGTATTAGATGGTAAAATGAGAAGTCATTTTACCTTTTGAGTCTCAGTTTCCCCATCTGTAAAATAAAGGGGTGAGACTAAAAGACTCCGCCTTTAGACCTATGAATGTATTATTAACATAAGTTGCTGTTGTCTCATTAAGGTGAGCACTCTCCCCACCCCCAAAAGTGTGGAGCAAAGCCTATTCTAACCCCCACTATGCACAATTCTTGCTTACTCTCCCATTTGTTCTCTGAAGAGGCACCCCACATGCTAAGTCATCCTCTGCATCCTGTAACATTCCATGAGTACAAACAGCACACCAGCAGACCATCTGTTGTCTTTGCTACAAGACTGGCCCACATCCTTGCCCAGTCCCCTCTCACTCGGTCTCTTTTAGGTCACGTATCATCAGTCAGCCATCACTGCCAATATGGGCCAAGTCTATTCACACCCTGCCTGGTGTCATTAATTTGTTCCTTGAAAATAAAGTGTTTGGCAAAACAATGTTAGATCTGTCAGTGAGTTCCATAAGAATCATTTTTTACATGTTAAAAACTATCAACCTCTGACTTGTCTCACCAGGACTGCCCTGGGCATGGGGCCAGTAGCAGCAGGCAATTGTGAAGGAGGATGTCTACATCTTCTAGCTGTAGCTATGTTGGAAGTCTTGGAGATTGATCAAAGGAGTCTTATCACAAATACAAAGCACTGAGTTACAAACTAGGTGAACAGCTGATATCCAGATCAATCCATCAACCCATAAACATTTATCAAGGGTCTATACCATATACTAAGCACTTCACAAAGTTTTGGGGATACAAAAAAATGAAACAGTTCTTTTCCTCAGGAAGCTTGCATTCTACTGGAGAAGTCAAGATGTAAACATAAAAATGTATCCAAACACACATAAAATTAATAAAATATTATATTGATGGGGAAGTCATTAATAGCTGGGGGTATCAAAAGAGGATTCCTGAAGGAGCTGACATGGTAGGAGTTCTGAAAAAGACTAAGGATTCTAAGAAATGGAGGGGAGTGCTCAGACAGAGCCTGGTATTAAAGCAGGGGACATTCTGCCATGGGAGCTTCATGAGGCAGCTGTCACAGGTGATAGGGATAATCAGCCCAATGGTGTGACAGTGGGTGTTTTTGGTTTGTTTGTTTGTTCTAAGCATCAGCTAGGGCTTGGATGTAAATACTGCAAAAGTTGATTGGGACCCTGAGTGGGGCAGAGGGAAGAGCCATAGATTGGAGCCATTATACTGGGCTTATAAAGGGGATTTAGTAAGGCAGAGAGATACAAGACCTGAGTCCTGGCAAGATGAGTAAAAAGTCAACCAATCAGAGTCAAGGGAAGGTGGAAAAAAGTCAAAGTTACCAATTGGGAGAAGGGAGGAATAATGGATACAGCAGAGTTGTCATGATATGGGATTGGTGCAGGAAGTGGGATAGAGAGGCCTGGATTCTGGCAAGATAAAGAAAGGCTCGTATCATCTCTGAGTCTCAGTTCACTCTTCTTTAAATGCAGGGCATTGGACCAGATGGTCCATTAAGTTCCTTCCTCACTCCAAATCTATGAACCCGTGTTTATTAGCATGAAGACTGCAGTGGAAACCCCATTACAGCACATTCCTGGGTTATCTCTCCTAGTGTTCCCCTAAATCTATCATCCCTAGATGTGCATTCAGGACAGTAATCTTTCATGCATTAACTCATGCAGACATGGAAATGAGTTTCCTTGGATCCTATCTCATGGTTCTGTGGTTTTACAAAGAGTCATTCCCAAGCCATCTGTCCTGGGATCCACCTCACTCCCAGAGAGGGAGACAGCTGGAGCTGAATCGAGAACAGCTCTCTTTAAGAAAGCAAACAGCTGCTCTTTTTCCCACAATAAGAGTAGACCTGGAGGGAAAGTTGGAAGGGATTGAGGCAGAGGGAGTCTGGCTGCCAAGGCAAGATATGGAACTTTAGCCCAAAGTTGGAGGGGGATGCTGGGCATAATAAATAAATAAAATAAGGACTGGGACATTTGCCAAAGAGACTTGAAAGGGAGCAGATTAAATGAGGGCTGGACACCCTGAAAGCCTGGTGGTACTGAAAGCTGTCAAGGAAACTCAAGACATTTCTATGTGCTATTGACTCAGAGGCCATGTCTAAATCTAGATGGAAAGGAAGGGCACAGTGGAACTGTTGAACAAGTGATGGCTTTAGAAATCACTGGGTGAATTGAACTGTTTGGACATCTGCTGAATGTGTTGCTCTGCCAAGAGTAGAGAATCTGGAGAATTCTTGGCCTGTCTTGCTGACAATTTCATTCCTCAGAAAGTCAAGGAAGGAACGAGGGGAGCTGTTCATTGGAATCCGATTCTGACCAATAACACAGATGAAAAGGAGGCAAAGAAAATTTGATCCAAAGGATGCTTTTCCCTAGAAAGTTAGCCAAGCAGGTCAACACTGGATATAATCTGGTAGGGACCCTAGAGTTCAAGAAAGTGAGGCAGACTGTGCTGGCTGGAACATGGAGTATATAAGGGGTCATAGCATGAAATCATTCTAGAAAGATATGTTAGAGTTAGATTGTGAGAGGATTTATATTCTAGAAGAGATAACATTTTAACCTACAGGTGATAGGAAGACTCAGAAGTTTCCTGAGCCCCAAAGGGGAAGGTGAATTTAAGAGGAATGAGAGGCCTTTAAAAAATACAAGAAATTTTAACATAACAAAATTATTGATTGGTGGAAAGCAAACTAGGATATAGAAGATCTGGATTCTAGACCTGCCTCTTAAGCCAGCTGACTGGAGAATTATTTCCCTTCTCTGGATCTCAGTTTCCTCTTCTATAAAATTAGTTTCCTCTTCTATAAAACACATTACTCTAAAGTTACTTATACTCTGAACTTCTATGCTTTAAGTAATCTGTGAATAATGTTGATGAGGTAGATAAAGGAGTAGACATCAGATCAATCAATCAGGAAGCATTCATTGAGTGCCTGCCATGTGTTGGCACTGAATTAGAATTTGGGGGTACAAAGACAGAAATGAAAGTCAAGGATCGTATATCATGCGTATCGGGGACTATATGCATACATATGCAAAACAATATATACATACATATTAGCATATACGCATACATACATGTATGTTATACACATACATGTACATGCACTCATATATGTGGGTGGGTGTGTATATACATATGTGTGTGTGCACACACATTAAGTTCGAGATGATTGGGGCAGGGAACTAGTAGTTGGAGAATCAGAAAAGGCTTCATGTCAAAGGTACCTGTGCTGAGTTTTGAAGACTTGAAAAGTCTCTAAGAGAAGAAGCAATAAGGGAACAGATTCCAGGCAGGGAGAACTACAGAGGCAAAAATGAGGACATATGAAATGGTGGGCTATGTATGAAGAATAGGAAGGAATTCCGAATCACTGAATTGCAGAATGTGGGAATGGAAGTAATGCTTAATAAGGTTGGAAAGGTAAGCTGGAGCCAGGTTTGCCTGTAAGGGCCAAATGAGTTTTCATTTTCTGGGCAGATTGGAGTTTATTGACTGGAGTAGGGATATGGTCAGTCTGTGCCTTAGGAAAGCTATGTTCACTGCCATATGGACGATGGATTGGATTAGGCAGAGACATGAGACAGGGAGAAAAAGTAGGAGACTGTTGGGAATCATCCAGGTGAGAGGTGATGAGGGCTTGCCCCAAAATGGCACCATCTGAGTGAAGAGAAGGGGGTTATGGAAGAGATGTCATGGAGGTGGAAATGCTAGCATTTGCCAGTTGACTCAACATGGGGGTGAGGAAGGGTACAAAGTCAAACATAACAATGATGTTTCAATCCTGGATGACTAGAAGAATGAAAGTAAGTTTGACAACAATAATGAGGTTCAGGAGATGAAAGGGTTTTGGGAGAAAAGACAACGAGGTCTGTTTGGGATATGTTGATTTGTTGACACCTATAGGACATCCAGTTCAAAATGAGAAGACGGCTGATTTCTTTCAGATAGTATTCACCAGGAAACAGAGCCATGGATGAATGTGAGAGTTAACCCATCACAAAGAGAGCCATTTTTAGGGAACAATGCGGCAAAATTATTGCTCTCACTCCAGAGCAAAGTAAACTACATCACTGTAATGCCCGAAGAACACCACACAGAGCTGCTAAGACTGCAGTCCGATATTCTATCACTTTTTATTGGCCACTTTTCCTCTGCTTTCTGCTATTTTCTCCCTTTTGATCCATGACTCTCTGCCATTTTTAATATCCTGTTTTAGGGAGAATTTTGCTGGGTTTTCTTTCTCACTCTCTGGTTCTTCCATTGCTATGCTTCTTGCTTTAGAAAATCACTTAAAAATCCTATTCAATGAAAGAGGGCATTGGCAATGTGGAGAAATGTTAAAGCATGCATTTGGGGATGGGTGGGTCTGTTAGGAGGGAGTAAACTTTCCAAAGACTGACTTCAATTTGGGTTGCCACAATAAGAAATATTGAAATACTGACACAAACCAATCTGTTGTTCTTTCCAGCATATGCTCAGTGTTACGTCTTCTACTCTGAAGGGTGCTTAACATGACTGATTTTACATTTCCTGGACTTTAAATGAGTTGGGGGTTCCCTGGCAAGTCCCATCCACCAGTTCTTATCCAAGAATCTCTGCTTTCCCTAGAGGACACAGAATACTGATGACATGTTAGAGCCAGAAATTGGGGGGCAGGGCACTCCTCTGCATGCTGATGATGGGTAGAGCCAACAAATGGCCCATTACAATGGTTTTAGGCAGTTTCTCAAAGAGGTAGACCGGCCACTGAACTCTGAGAGCAACAGGTCTTTATTCAGTGTGTCTCTATGCACCCAAGGGATGGCTTAAAGCCTAACTTGGGTCATCTAGAGGCAGGAGTGGGGAAAATGTGGAGTATGGTGGCATCACTGAGGAGGTAAAGTATACTAGGCTGGGCAGCTAGGTGGCATACAGACAAAGATCTGAACTTGGAGCCAGGAAAGACCTGAATTTTCATCTGCTTGAGTCTCTTACTATCTATGTAACCCTGGGCAAGCCACTTATCCTCTCTTATCCTCAGCTTCCCTCTTATCCCTAAAACTGGGACAAAAATAGTGCCTACTTCATACAGTACTTGTGAGGATCAAATGAAATGAGTCTGCCCTCAGAGAGCTTATGGTTTGATAAGGGAAGATCATACAGAAAAGGACACTTGAAAGCAGGGAGCGAGAGGAGGTTATGCTGGGCTCCTTCCTTAGAAGGAGGTTCTGGAGCTCATGGCTCTGCCCTCCATCCAGAGGGTCCAATCAGAAGGGCAGAAGGTACTGATGAGATATGCGTACCAGGTCTAATTCATTGCAGGGTAAGGGAGATTTCCCAGTGATGGATTTCCTGGGGAAGGAAGGCATGATAGATAAGTCTAAAGAAATAAGAATAAGAATATACTTTTCTCTTATAAATAGGAAACAGTTTTCCTTTAAAAGGCAATGAAGTCTTCCCTGGGACTTGGTTGGCTCCTGCCTGTCTTGAAGCAGCTTCCTAGTCACCAAAGGACAGAAAAAGCCCCACCCACATGGAGGCAGAGCCCCTCTCCCCCAACGTGGTAGATTTCTGAACCACTCAAGACACCATTCCCTGCTGACTGGACTTATTTCTATATGGAAAAAAGGGGTGTGTGGGCGTGTGTGTGGTAGGGAGAAACTCATCCAGGGAAACTGAGTGCCACTGTATTCTTGTTGAATTGGGGCAAACTAAATCTTCTCTTGTTTACGGGTCAATCATACCTAGTGAATGTCTCTACCAACACAAAGGTCCTGGTGATAGTCCTGCCTCTCATCCAGGGGACAGGGCATATCTAGGATCTAGCGGAAGAGGGTAGGAGAATAGGGAGCTTCCAAGAAGCAGAAAGAGGAAAAGAGGGATCCCTTTTCATGGGGATAGTGGAAAGAAGTGTGGCCCTAGAGTCTGAGAACCAAGGTTCAGTATCTGCCTCTGATCCTTCTGCCTGCCCTTGACACTAGAACTAGAATGCTATGACTGATGACTGATCAGAAGCAGCTTTCTGATCCTTTGAAACCCACGATACATCAGTAGATCATCCCTTCTCACAGTTCAGTATAAGAACACTTAAGTTATCCCACCCAACAGGGTTGCCAGTGAAGGAGGTGCAAGCCTTTATAAGAATGAGCAGGGTATCTAGCCTACCTCTAATGTCACAGGGAGGAAAGAGTCAATTAGCAAGGTTCCCATGCCGGGAGCAAGGTCGATAAGGCTCATAGAGTCACAGAGCCAGAGCAGGAAGGAATTTCAGGGGCTACCTAGTCCAACCCCTTCATTTTACAGAGGTCAAGGAAGAAATGACTCACCCAAAGTAACATATATAGTAAGACTGAGTAATGTCCAGAAAGATTGAGGATGTTTGGGTGTAAAACTCAAAGTGAAAAGAATCCCTGTAGGAAGCATATAGACCATAGAAAACCAAAAATTGGCATTATCTATTTTGCATTGTATTTTTCTTTATTTTGTTACATATTTTCTAGTTATATTTTAATCTGGCTCAGGCCATACTCTGGAGTACTATGGGGCTGCAGGAGACTGGGAGCTCATGTTTAACATCTCTGATCCAGAGAAATCATAGCCTATTGCAAGAAAGACTTGGCCCAGGAAACTCTAGTTCTTTTTCCTCCAGAACACAGCAGATGCATCTAACAGCATGGGGATTGGCTTCTTATAATGGAGAAAGCCAAGAAGGAAAGGAAAGCTTTTTTGGTCCTGTCTGACAGAGGAGGGTCAAGCAGTCCATGTGACCCCTGAGAAACACAATAGAGATCCTAACCCAAGGATGACTGTGATTGCCTGCTCTGTATCAGGAAATCTTGACCTTATCACTGAGGTTCTGTTTTATAAAATCTAAATTATGGACTTGAAAAAAAAAACTTTAATCAAACCATCTACTTAAGGAGAGAAGAGGTTGGTGTTTCTCAGGTCTTCCTGGAGGGGAGGACACTTTTCAGAAAGAAATTTACTTTAATTACCTAACATCATTGGTCAAGTAATATGGATGTAAAGATACATGTGTATACACACACAATGTATATCTATATAAAGTACATTTATAAGATACCATGTAAGCGTATCATTAAGAGGCAGGATATCTACATATATGTGTATGCATGTGTATGTATCACTTGATCAATGACATTGGGTAATTAAAGTATATTTCTTACATATGCACATACATATACACACATATGTATACACACATATACATACTCTGCCTCTCACATATATAAACTGTGTGCCCTAGGTAAATCACTTAACCCCTCTGTGCTCTAGGAACCTCTCTGAGGCTCTCAGTTGCAGAAAAGGTACTGACTAAAATTGTTAGGAGCTCTTCACTGGGTGCTCTATACAACAGTAAAATCTAGTCCTTGTTCTTATCCCAATAAATGCATCTACCCTTTGGTTGAGCTCTCCACTTCACCGATTTCATATTTTTTGTACAATATTAGCCCTGCTTCTTCAGCCCAACACCAAACAAGCTCTATACATGTGATGACATTCATTTATATTTAACATTTCTCCAATTAAATTTATTTTCCTTAAGGGAACAAAAATCAATCATTAATAAGTGCTAGCAGACTGACTGCCTGATGGGAGGTGGTGACCTTGAAGAATGTTAAGGGATTCCACATGTCTACAGGAGGCAAAAGCATAGAGGGAATGGTGAGATTAAAAGCATAGACACAGCAAAGAGCAGAGTGAGTGTGAAAGATGGTGAGCTGCTTCATTGGACTGAATGGAAAACAATTGGAAAGGCAGGTTTGAGTTAGACTATGGAGAGTCTGGAATGTCACGTTAAGAAGTTAGGTCTTGATGCAATTGATCATGAAAGAGAAGGCATACTGGAGTCTCATCGGTGAACCCACCAGTCTACACTGTGATCAGAGACTCTTTTGGCAGCTAGGGGACACAGTGAATAATAATAGAGAGCCTGGAGACAGGAAGACTGGAGTTCAAATCCTGCCTCGGACTTTTACTAGCTGTGTGACCCTGGGCAAGTCACTTAACCCTGCCTACCTCCATTTCCTTATTGTGAAATGAGGATAATAATAGTGTCTCACCTCTCAGGGTTATTGAGAGAATCAAATGAGATAATATTTGTAAAATCCTTAACATAATGCCTTACACATAGTAAGCACTTAATATATGTTTGTTCCTTCCCCTTTCTTTTCCCTATGGTGGAATCACCTCAATTCAAATATTACTTCTAGAATCAAATAAAAACTTGGTGATTATATTTTTAAGGTCCTTCATAGTTTAGCTCTATCTTCTCTTTCTAGCTTCATTGGACAAGAGTGCAATCTAGACAATATGACTTTCTGTTCCTCAAACATGGCACACCAACTCCCATTTCCCACCTCCATGCCTTTGCCCTGACTGTACCCCATGACTAGAATATGCATATGCAAATAAAATACACAGAAACCTGAGAGAGGAAGAAACTAACTGCGGAGTTATGAGGGAAGTAAAGACTTTTTTTAATATTAAGATGAAGCCTATGGTATAGAGTAGCGGTATCAAACTCAAAGAGAACCAGATCCACGCTGCCTTCATTTTGACCTAGAAAACCACAAATTAACATTATTTATGGTGTATTGTATTTATGTTTATTTTATTGAATATTTGCCAATTACATCCTAATAAGGTTTGATGGAGCAATTTCGGAGGTGAAATTGCCTCTGGTAATGTGGATAGAATACTGGCCTCAAAGCCAGAAGGACCTGGGTTCAAGGCCTACCTCTGACACACACTTGTTTCGTGGCTAGGCTATGAGCTTTGAAGGAAGTAATGATCTGCACTGGAAAAGAAACCAGGAGCATCCTGCTCTGGTGAAAGAAATATTCATGTGTTCTGTTTTATAAAATTTCCAAATATATCCCTTTCCCTTCCTGAAGAGATCCATTCCTTGTAAAACGACAGCAACAACAACAAAATAGTCTAGAAAAACTAACAAGCAATCCACTTGACGGTGTATGCAATGATCAACAGCCTTGTCTCCCATCTCTGCAATCCAGGTAGAGAGGATTGCTTTCTCCTCTGCCACTGAGGTCAGGCTTGTTGAAGAATACCTCTTAAGCACCTACGGTAGGCAGGACCTTATGGCAAGTACTATGGAAACAAGGAAGAAAGCAAGCAAGGCCTGTCCTCAAGGAGCTGACTTCTGGGGGTGGGGGTGGGGAGGGGCAATATATGAACAAGCAAGTAAATCATTCTGGTGGATTTATGGGTTCAGTCCTGGGAGGTTTCATAGAGAAGGTGGCGTCTGTGCTAAATCTTAAAGGAACATAAGGATTCTGGAAGACAGAGGAAAGGAGGAAGTATGTTTCATGAAGACGGCCCCAGGGAAAGTCCTGAGGGGGTCCTTTGGAAACTACTACTGATAGGGTGGGAACAATTATTGGGTGGAAGGGAGTGACATGGACAAGACTGGAGAGTGAGGCAAGAGACTCCCTGCTCCTGGAGTCTGCAACCAAAGTGTGTTCATCTCTCAGCCATGCAGAACTTGGGCAGAACGCCTGTCAATCACCCCAAGTCTTTGTTTCTCTCTCTTTAGCACTCTTGATTGGGGGAAGAGGGTGGGACAGAGGAGGTGAAGGGAGCAAGCAGGGGAGAGAAAAGAACAGAAACTCAGAAGAGCTTTGAAGAGATTGAAACCCTTTTCTAAAACAAGATTAGGAATTCTCTCTCCCTCTCCCTCCCTCTCTCTCCTCTCTCTCTCTCTCTTTGTCTGTCTGTCTGTCTGTCTGTCTCTCTGTCTCTCTGTGTCTCTCTGTCTCTGTCTGTCTGTCTGTCTCTCTCTGTCTCTCTGTCTCTGTCTCTGTCTCTCTGTCTCTGTCTCTGTCTCTCTCACTGTCTCTCTCTCTCTCTCTCTGTCTCTCTCTCTCTCTCTCTCTCTCTCTCTCTCTCTCTCTCTCTCTCTTTCTCTCTCTCTCTCTCTCTGTCTGTCTCTGTCTCTCTGTCTCTGTCTCTCTGTCTCTCTCCATCTCTCTCTCTCTGTCTGTGTGTGTCTTACCTCCCTAAAGCCCAGCTCTGATCATCTCACCTCTCTTAGAAAACTCATCACATACTGCCTATTGTGTTACAGTCAGCACTTTTTGTTCAGCCAGTGTGAGCAAGCACAAAGACCTGCAAACAATTGATGGACTAGCAAACTTTTCCAAAGTCCTACATCTGCTGGTGAAATGTCGGCTTTGACCTTGAGACTCATAGCTGGCAGAGGGAAGGAGAAGGATCACATATTCTGACAGTCTCCGGCTGGCATTTTCCTTCCCTTGACTTTTAATTCAATTCAGTTCATTTCAGCTCAGTTCAATTCAGTCTTGCTTGTGATACCTCTACCTTGCATGACTGTAGGCAAGTCACTTAACCTCCCTGAGTCTCAATTTTCTCATGTGTAAAATGAAGTTTAGACCAGTGAATTCTGGAGATTCCTACCAGCTATAGATGCATCTTTCTTTAAGCCATGTAACCTCCCTGAGCCCCAGTTTCCTTAACTGTAAAATGAAACGGTTGGACTGTGTTGCCTGGAAGTCCACTTCTAGCGCTATATCTATGATGCTCAAAAAAGTTCTTCAGCACTTATTTGCCAGGGAAAAACAGTGGCACAAAGGATGGGAAAGTCAGTCCTGGGTTCCAAGGGCAGTTTCTTGCACAAAATTGATGGCATGGCCCTGGGTAAGTCATTTAATTTCACTGTGCCCCAAAACTATGAATTTCGGAATAGTTGTCCATGTTTCCTCAATAAGAGCTTGCTACACTCCTTTGAGAAATGGGAGATAAATGCTCTCTGCCTTCCCAATTAACTACTTACTTGTGGTATCCCCCCAGTAGAGTATAAGATCCTTGAGGGCAGAGACTGCTTTGGCTCCACACATAACATGGTGTCTCACTTTAGTAGACGCTCAATAAATATTGTTAAGTTGACCTCAGTTTAATTTAGCCTATCATCTTCTATTCCCAGCCTAGACTTAAACACATCCAATTTCACAAATCTTTCTCCACCATGAGCCAGTCCATTCCATTTGGAAGCACCTTTGGTTATTAAGAAGAATGTCCTCATTTGAGCTGATATCTGCCTGTTTTCTTTGCAAAAGAGATTGGTCTATGGATTAGCAAGGATAGAATAAAAGTGAGTAACACGGATTTTGAGTATCTGTTTGATGGAAGGCACCCATTGCGGGTCTTTCTTTAGATCTCTTAGGAACAAATCTAAAGAGATGTGCAGGAAGCATGGTGACTATCATCAGTCATCCTGCACTCTCTGGAGGAATGCACCATATTCTCTCACGGTTACATTTTTGTGATGCTATCCTTTACAACATTTCTGTGAAATTCCTTGTTTGAATGTGCTGCAGTCTGTTCAAGACCATTGTGGACTTTTCTACTGGCCTTTGGGTAACCTTTAGGTTTAAGTCTTCAGAGACTGTAGTGTTCCAAGACTCAGACTGCCCCGAAATATCACAGGAAGATCATCACTGTCAAAAAGATGGGCTTTTGTTCCAGAAACTGGGGGTCATTACCAGTGCTGTGTGATTTCCCCAAAGCAATGCTGCTTGCTTCTTTTTCCCAATTCAGTTCTGGATTCAGATCAATGTATATGTGCAGTATCTGTTTAAGATCTATATACTGCCACGCATAGGGGCACACACCTGTAATCCCTACCCCTGGAGGGCCAGAGACTGGTGGATTGCTTGAGTTGGAAGTTCTGGGGTTTAGGATGGCTAACACCCTCCCTGAACAGGGTTGAACCAACATAGTGGCCACTGGGAGCTTGAGGCCACTTGACTGTCTGAGGAAGGGGAGAATTAGCACAGAAAAGTTGAGAGCCCAGGTTGGAAAGAGAGCAGGTCAAAGCTTCTGTGACAATCAACAGTGATGTTGGGCCCTCCAGTGCCTACTGCACTCTTGAACAGGGAGAAAGAGGGAGTTCAACTGTTTCAGTTATATTCAACTCTTTGTGACTCCATTTGGGGTTTTCCTGGCCAAGATACTGGAGTGATTTGCTATTTCCTCCTCCAGCTCATTTGCAGATGTGGAAACTGAGATAAACACAGTTAAGTGACTTGCCCAGAGTCCCATAGCTAGTAAGTGTCTGTGGCTGGATTTAAATACAAGACTTCTCATTTCCAGGCCCAGTGTTCCATCTGCTGCCCCAGTAAAAGATAGGGAGACTCAGTCTAAAAAAAGTGTACTGATGACCTGGCCCCATAGGTTGCCCATTAGTCTGTGTAGCATATTTTAGACAACAGACACTCTCCATTGACTTGGTTCTTTCCCCCTTCGTGAGCAGTTAAGACAACCTCTTTGGGGTGATGATGAAGGTCATCTAAGAGTCACTGAAATGTTCTGGGTCTTGATGCCACTAACACAAGGTTATATGAAAACATGAGTATCTGAAGGCTGAGTCAGTGAGGTGTAGAAGAGTTGGGAAGACCAGAGTTCAAATCAGGCCTCAGAAATGTGTTAGCTTTGTAACCAAGGAAGAGTTGCTTAAACTCTCTTATGTTAAGCTTTCTCATCTATAAAATGATCACATTAGACTTGATGACCCCCAAGGTTCCTTTAAGCTTTAAATTGGTGCTCCTATGAGGAGATGGTACCTAAGATCTATTCTGCTACTAGGTAATGGGGAAAAGGAAAGCAGCTAAGGAGAAAAAGTTGGCAGAACAATTGATAACTGTCTGATGACAAAAGCCAACCATTTTTAAACTCAACATAAACCCACGACAGTAGCAAGCACTTTTGTCAAGCATCTGACTCTTTTGTGCCTTGCTTGACATTAATAATGAGACTCACTTCTCACTTGCAAGCATATAGTTCACAAAATCACAGAGAAAAATCCAATTAAAAAAAGAAGAGAAAAATGAATGAACAACCATTAGTGCCAAAGATGAATGTAAAATTTTGAATCACTGAATACTGAATCACATTTCTATAGTGTATTAGGTTTTCCAAAACTCTTTCTTCACAACAGCCCTTTGAGGTAGGTAGCCCGGTGGGGTAAATGAGTGTTATTATCTCCACTTAACAAGGGAGAAAATGAGATTCAGAGAGGTCTAGTGACTGGCCATTTATCACACAACTGGTATGTATCAGAGGTGAAAGTCCAACCCATATTTCTCCTTACTCAGCCCCTTGTGATCTTTCCCCCTATGCAATGGCATCATGGACAGAACTCTAGAATTGGATTCAGGAAGACATGGGTTTGAATCCTGCCTCTGACACTTACTAATTATGTGCCATCAGATAACTTACTTAACATTTCTGGGCCTCAGTTTCCTCATCTATTGAATGAGGAAGTGAGACATGATGATTGTCAAAATTCTTTTCTAGTTCTAAAATTATGTTTTATATGGTCTTATGATCATATTCTCTCCTCACAGTCTTAATTATGAAGTCTCTATTGGTGGAACCTTTCCCTCTCTTCCCTTGCCCCCTCTTTCCCTACAAATCCTGTCTTCACTATGTACTTTTTTTCTAGTCCAAGTAGAAAAGTAAAATGACCTTTCCCTCCTAACTTTTCCATCTTGCTATTCTACATAATTCTTCCCAACTCTTTAATGTGGGCATTTTAACAGGCAAAGTGAAGGTGGCTCTCTGGACTTCACCAGTCTTTAGTACCATTTTCTATGCTCTAAATATCCCAAGTCCTCCTTTCCTTTCCAGTGCCATTGCCATTGTCTTCCTGACTCTCCCCTTTCCACTTTCTCCCTCCCTGCTTAGCAGTCTTTATGCAGATTTTATGCTTTCTTCCTCTCAGAAAAATGGTAGAAAGAAAGAGAATACCCCTAACACTCACTCCATCAGCCCTGTCTTACCTCCCCTGTTCATCATGATTCTCCAAAGGCCATTGATGGAAATAGTTTAGCGGTCCCATTTGTAAATTCTCTCCATATTCGGGGATGTAATTTATCTGGGCCATGTGGCTTGAATTTATAGTCAGCAGCAGTAGCTGCATACTCTCTTACTCTCTTCACTCATATGGCATTTCAATTTCCTCTTAAATCTGTTGGTTCCATCCTCTCTCGTTGGAGGACCATTCTCCTTGAAGGAGCAAAAGAAACGTTGAATAATAGCTCTCTTTTCTCTTTGTCATCAATTACCATTGAACCATGTACCCCAAGTAGTTGGCCTGGACTCTTGTTCTCCTTCTGACCTCAGCAAAACAAAAAAAAGGCTTTTGGAGTGTTACCATAGAATTTCTGTAAGACGCAGCTGATACTGGACCTTCGCCTTCCTGACACCGTTCTTACATTCTCTTGCCATTTCTTTGTATTCAGCTGGGGTTGGGTGCCTTGTATTGTAACTACTGCACATGACCTTTTCGAAGCTGAGCTCTTCAGACAACTCCCAGCATCACCTCCCTCTGTTCTCCTTTTCTTTAGGTGCCCCTTTCTTTTTCTTCATCATCAGAATCTTTTGTGACTCTGTCACCATAATCTTTCTTCTCTCTTAAGCTTACTTTTTTTTCCAGAGCCTTAGATCCAGGATTCCAATTTTATTCCCCCCGAAATTTTGAAAATCTGCTCTCCTGAAGGTGAGGCTTTATATGTTGCACTAAATTGTTGCTATTTTGGAAAAAAAGAAACACCTGATTTTTTTTAAATGGGGGAAAGCAGAGATATATGGAAACAAGAACCAAAATGTTATTATAACAAAGGAATATTTCAGTTTACCAGGCCAACTGGAAGAACTTCATGATGGGATTTGCATCTGCATCTCTGTCTGTTTTCAACTGTATACAAGATGCCATTCCCAGGTTAAACTCATAACTTCTGATCTCATCAATATGCTCCTGACTCAGCTTCCTCTGCCCTCTTATTGGTAGGCTGGAAGGTGGAGTATTAAACTCCTCCCAAAGTCTTCCTTTATTGATGGCAGACCTCTTACTCCCTCCCCATTGCATCTGCACTTCTGCCTGGTCTCAATCTCACTGAACAAGATGTCTTCCTGTCAGGTACTCCTTGGTGTTCGTCTCCTCACCTGCCCAACACACATTCCATTTTTTGTGCATTATCTTAACCATTTGATTGTAAGCTCCTTTAGGGCAGGGAATGTCTTCCTTTTTTCTTATTTGTATCTCACTAAGTACAATGGTTGGTGCATAATAGATGCTTAATAAATGTTTATTGAATTAAATTGAATTAAATGGGCTTCTGATATGTTTGATAGAGTGTTGGCTTTGAATTGGGAACATATTTTTGAATCTAGCTTCTGTCACCTGTGTGACCTTGAGTATATCATTTACCCTCTGTAGGGTGAAGAACCAATCTAGAAAAAATTTAGAATTGTTCAAACAAAATAAATAAAACATCTATAATTTTTGACCCAGAGATTCTACTTTTAAACATATACCTCAAGTAGGTCATTGGCAAAAAGGAAAGTACCTTCTCCCAAATATTCACCCCAGAATGTTTCATAGTAGCACTTTTTGTGTTAGGAAAGGACAAGAAACAAAGTCGATATCTATACATTGAGTAATGGCTAAAAATATTGTGGGAAATGAATGGAATGGAAAATTACCATGATGTTAGAAATGAGAGGTAATGTCCAGATTACATTCAATATTAAGGGCCATGCTGTTTGCATCCTGTTTTTTTTATGGTTGTTTGGTGGTGAATATGGGAGAGTTATGACAATTCACTGCTTACTCCTCCATCTTTTTTTTCTTTTCCTTTCTTTGTTTCTTTTTAGTATTCAACATTCCTTTCCATAAGATTTTGAGTTAAAAATTTTCTCCCCATCTTTCCCCTACCCTCCATCCCAAAATAACAAGTCTACTGAATACCCCTTCTCTGAATCTACTCTCTTGTATATCCTCCCACATCCCCCCTCTAACTTTCTAGTAGGGAAAGATGGATTTCTATACCCCAGTGCCTGTATGTCTTATTTCCCAGATGCATATTAATTTTTTTTAACATTTCTTTTTAAAACTTTGATTTCTATATTCTTTCCTTTCTTCCCTCCTCACCCACCCCCCACTGGGAAGATAAGCAATTCAATATAGGTTGTATATGTGTAGTTATGCAAAACATTTCCATAGTAGATATATTGTGAAAGACTAATTATATTTTTCTCCATCCTATCCCACCCCCCACTTATTCTATTTTCTACTTTGACCCTGTCCCTTTTCAAAAGGGTGTGCTTCTAACTACCCTCTACCCCAATCTGCCCTCCCTTCTATCACCTCCCCTCTTATCACCTTCCCCCCCTACTTTCCTATAAGGTAAGATACCCAATTGAGTGTGTATGTTATTCCCTCCTTAAGACAAATTCAATGAGAGTATGGTTGACCCATTCCCTTTGGCTTTCCTGTTCTTCCACTCCATTCTAACAGTTTTCTCTTGCCTCTTTTATATGAGATAATTTACCCTATTCTATCTCTCCCTATCTCCTTCTCTCATTATATTCCCTTCTCACCACTTAATTTTATTTTTTAGATATCATCCCTTCCTACTCAACTGATCCTGTGCCCTCTGTCTATGTATACATATACACACATGTACACATATATACACACACTCACATATGTATTTATATACACATACACCCTCCTATATGTATATTCTTTTCAACTATCCTCATACTGAGAAAAGTTTCATGAGTTACAATGATCATTTTTCCATGTAGGAATGTAGATAGTTCAACCTTAATAAGCTCCTTATGTTATCTTTTTCCTGTTTGCCTTCTCATGTTTCTTCTTCTTCTTGTATTTGAAAGTCAAATTTTCTGTTCAGCTCTGGTTTTTTCATCAAGAATGCTTGAAAGTCCTCTATTTCGTTGAATGACGATATTTTCCCCTGAAGCATTATACTCACTTTTGCTGGGTAGGTGATTCTTGGTTTTAATCTTAGCTCCTTTGACCTTAGGAACATCATATTTCAAGCCTTTCAATACCTTAATGTAGAAAGTTGCTAGATCTTATGTTATCTTGATTGTGTTTCCACAATATTCAAACTGTTTCTTCCTGGCTGCTTGTAATATTTTCTCCTTGATCTGGGAACTCTGGAATTTGGTTATAATATTCCTAGGAGTTTTCTTTTGGGGATCTTTTTCTAGAGAAAATTGGTGAATTCTTTCAATTTCTTTTTTCCCTGTAGTTCTAGAATATCAGGGCCATTTTCCTTGAGAATTTCTTGAAGGATGATTTCTATGTTCTTTTTTTGATCGTGGCTTTCCTGTAGTCCAATAATTTTTAAATTATCTCTCCTGGATCTATTTTCCAGGTCAGTGGTTTTTCCAACGAGATACTTGAGATATTTCACATTGCCTTCTATTTTTTCATTTGTTTGGATCTGTTTAATAGTATCTTGATTTCTCATAAAGTCATTAGCTTCCATTTGCTCCAATCTAACTTTGAAGGGATTATTCTATTCAGTGAGTTTTTGAAATTCCTTTTCCATCTGAGAAATTTGGCTTTTTAAGGCATTCTTCTCTTCATTGGCTTTTTGGGCTTCTTTTGCCATTTGAGTTAGTCTATTTTTTCAAGTGTTATTTTCTTCAGCTTTTTTTATCTCCTTTAGCAATCTGTTGACTTGCTTTTCATGATTTTCTTGCATCATTCTCATTTCTCTTCCCAATTTTTCCTCTACTTCTTTCACTTGATTTTCAAAATCCTTCTTAAGCTCCTCCATGGTCTGTAAGCAATTCATATTTTTCTTGGAAGCTTTCTATGCACGGGTTTTGACTTTGTTGACTTCTGGTTCCATGTTTTGATCCTGTTTGTCCCCCCAAACAAAGGATTCTATGGTCTGATTGTGCTTCCTCTGCTTGCTTATCTTGCCAGCCAATTACTTGACTTTTGAGCTCTTTGTCATGGTAGAACTCTGCTTCCAGAGTGGAAAGCTTTGTCCCAAATCACCAAGGTTTTTGCAAATTGTTGTCAGAGGTCTGAGGAGGGTGCCCTCTCTACAGCCACCACAAGCTCTGGCACACTGGTGTTTCTTACCCCAGGACCACCACCCAAGACAGCAACCCAGATCCCAGCAGTTCAAATGAAGAGTGATTACCCTTTGAATGGTTGCTTGGTCCCCATATAATCTGCAGGAAGCCACGTGGCAGCAGCTGCAGCTGCCATGCCTCCACCACCTCTTGCCCCTGGGGCAAGGGCCAGATAGCTCTCTTCCATCATCCAGTTCCAACAGAGTTCCCCACTGACCTTTTACTTTCTCTTTGGTGTTTATGGGTTGAGAAGTCTGGAAACCACCACATCTGCTGGTGATTCACTCTCTTGAAGTCTGCTGTGGCCAGTCTGTGCTGCTGGTCAGGGCCACCCCAGGCTCTGTTCCGTTCATGTGGGACTGCACTTGGCTCCCAGTCTGGTTTGATAGACCCTTCCTGCCAGTTTGCCAGGCTGCCTTCAGCAGGAGATTTGTTTCTCTCTGTTACTTTGTGGGTTCTGTAGCTCTAAAATTTGTTTAGAGTCATGTTTTACAGGTATTGGGGGTGGTTGTGGCAGGAACTTATGGAATTTCCTGCTTTTATTTTGCCATCTTGGCTCCTCACCCTTTACTCCTCCATCTTAGCTCCTGGAAGTCCCCACTCATACATTTTTTCAGGAATGTCCTTGGAGATGCATTCTTAACCAAACAAGGTATTGGCATAATTAGAGAAGGTGAAGTAGTTAGCATTTATTACACAAAATTAATAAGTGTTTACAGAAACAAAATAAATGGACCTAGGAAAAGAAAGGAGACAAATCCCTGTCACTGTCAAAACTTTCTATGGTTCGATTATTTTGTTGTTGTTTTCTCATCTGTTTTGGCCTTTATTCTTTCTTTTAAATTTGAGCTCTACTCCCTGGCTGGAAAGGTGGCTTCTTGTGTCAGGGACTGCAGGCCCTGGCTATTCTCCTGCTGATGCACTGATGTTGCTCTGAGGCCCAAGGTGTACTCTTGTGTCTGGTGCTGTGCTGAGGTCAGTTAGGGTTTCTTCATTTTCCTGGAGCTACAATGAAGCACTTGGCTGTCTGGCTACTGGCTTCCTGTTTTCCCTGGGTTATATTCTAAAGCACCTTGCATTCTTGGAGCTGGAGTCTGCCCATTTCCTGGCTATGCCATGGCATGTGGAGTGTTCTTGTCTTGGTTTTTGGCTGTTTCACTATGCTGGGTCTCAGGATCTCCCACTGGCTTGCTGAAGTGGGGCTTGCTGCTGACTTCCTGGGATGTTTCCTGTCCTGAATTGTGTTCCCTTTTGCCCAAGTGAGACAGACCCTTCTGGGCAATCTTCCAAGTTTCTTGGGCTAAAAGACTGATTCACCCCATGTTTTTATAGGTTCTGTTGTGCCAGGATTTTGTTCAGGGCACTATTTTATGGTTGTTTGGTAATGAATATAGGAGAGTTATGACAATGTACTCCTTAGTCCTCCATCTTGGCTCCTGAAAGTCCCCAGTCACACATTTTTCCCATGAATGTCCTTGGAGATGCATTCTTAACCAAACAAGGGACTGGTGTAAATATAGAAGATGAAGTAATAAGCTTTTATTACACAAAACTGATGTTTCCACACAAACAAAAGAAATGCAACTAGGAAAAGAAAGGAAGCAATCAATGGGAAAAAAGTCTTTGTACTGAATTTCCCTTCCTAGGGCTTGTATCTAAGGTATATAAACAATTAACACATGTACATATATGTATGTATATAATCATGTATGCTTCTTTTTCTTCTATATAATGTCAGCCTTTTAAAAATGTCGATTAGTATTGCTGATTTCTTTTCCTCTTCTTTAAAAATAAATCTTAGGGGGAGGCCAGGTAGCACAGTGAGTAAGAGCACCAGCCCCAGAGTCGGGATGACTTGGGATTGAATCCAGTCTCAGACACTTAGCACCCACCCAGAAATAACTGGCCGTGTAACCTTGAGCAACTTATTAACTCAAATTGCTTAAAAAAATAAATCTTAGTTATAAAGGATGGATGGTTCTCTGGGGACAAGAAGAGAGGGAGTCTAGGTGATGTAAAAAGAAAAGATAAATTCTATTTAAAAAACTACTTTTAGGCCTCATTTACCTCATTTGTAAAATGAAGATATTCAACTATATTTCCCTTAAAAGTCCTTTCCAGTTCTAAGTTGATGATACTATGATTGCCCTTCAGAATCATAAGCTACCTTTGTGCCATTTGGGTAATCTGAGTCAAGAAGCCATGAACAAGTTCTTTCAGTTGGCCAAGTGGTCTATATTGTACCTTCAGTACCATAATGATACTTTTTTTTCCTCTTTCCCTTCTTCCTCATCCAAGACATTTTATACTACACTTTCCTACTCTGGTTCCCGGATATATGCTGGAGTGCACATTTCCTTTAATGGATTACACTGCATCCTGGCTATGCCTGATTGAGAGGTTATGTTTTTTTCCCCTTAAATGCATGCAGAAGTATGCTAGCAAATGTTGTAACAACTGGCCCTCTGTGGAGAAAATGATACACTTTTACATTTAATTTGCATCATTAACATTTTCTCCATCATTTTCTTAAATATGGATAATCAACAAAACAATAAATCAAGTCCTAATTTGTAGCAATTGCAGATCTCTGAAGTTGAAATACTCACTCTGAAAAGTGACAAATCTGCCCTTTTGAGCCTGTTAGAGATAGCTTTAGCCCATTATATAAATATCTGCATATATTTGTATATGTATGGGTATGCATATGTGTTTGTGTATGTGTATGTATTGCTGAATTTCATTCCTAAGTCCCTGTCACTTTTCCTGTACAGTGACTTGTTTGAAATGTGTTGTCACCTCCTTGTGCCCCTTATGCCTGACCATTGTCCTTGTGGTGATCTTTAATTCTCCCAAACCTGTAGTGTTTGATGACAAGCAGCCACAGAATCACCAGAAGGATATTATTGTTAAAAATATAAACCTTGATTCAGGGGGAAATTTTGGGTCATCATCAACTCTGTATCCTTTCTAGTCTGTTCTTCTCTGCTTACCAAATTCCGGGTCTAGATCATTGTCCACTTTCAGTGTTTAACATATATTGACTGTGCTGGAGTTGGCTATCTGACTTTGTATATTATAAACAAAAAGAGATCTCCATTATTGGATTCCTATAGAATTGGGCTTACTTCCTGAAAGCTGAGTGGTGCAATGGATAGAATACTGGGCCTGGGGTTAGGAAGATCTGAGTTACAATTGTGCCTCAGACCCTTATCTGTGTGACCCTGGGAAAGTCACAACTTCTCTTAGCCTCAGTTCCATCATCTATAAAGTGGGGATAATAATAGCACCAACCCACTAGGCTTGTTGTGGGGCTCAAATGGGATAATTTATGTAAAGTGCTTTGCAAAATAAATTGTTATATACATGCAAGGTATTATTCAGTTGGCTTATTCATTGTATACTGTGCAATGATGTAATGACATCTGAGGCCATGGTTATTGTTTTTTTTTTTTCCTCTTCTGAGATTTATTTTTCTTGAAAATGATTGGGAACCTGTCAATCTGTTCTAGATGTGCCTGCTGCTCTCCATGGTACCAAACATCTTCATTATGTCTAGGCACTTTGGTTTGTTAGCCCTCTAATCACTAACAAGGCATTTCCTTCCTCTACCCCATACCATAGGGAATCAGAATTGGAGAGTCAAAAGAGGCAAGGACTTTTAATCCAAGTCATAGGATCATGAATCTAGAACCAGGAGGGAACTCAGAGATCATGTCATCCAACCCCCTCACTTAGAGGTGGGCAAATTGAAAGCCAAGGAGAAGTAACTTGCTCAAGGCCACATAGGAAAATGGGATGGGTTTGAAACCAGATCTTCTGACTGGAAATCCAGTTCTCTTTCCACTGTGTAATATTGTCTTCCTTATGAATTTCAAAAAGTTCTATTAGTTTTTGTCCCAGGAAAGCAGATTGCATCATGCTTCACTATTTACTTTGCCAAACAAATATAGCAAGACCTCTTATAACACCATAATAGCTCCCACTGTAGTAGATTTCTTCCAGATACTCCCCTCCTAACTTTCCCCCACCCTTCATATTTATGAATTTTTGCATTTTTATGAATATTTATGCATTTTCAAGCCCATGAGAATGGTCTTTTACTGTCCTCTTTTCATATTGTACATATGTATTTGTACAATATTTATACAGGAGAGAAAAGTCTGTATATTCTTGGTGACCAAGGCTTTAATATTGAAATTCTTTGGTATGTGGTTCAGGAATTCCGGCATAGGTGCTGTGGTCTCCTTAGAACTAAGTGAGTCCCTTTCCCTTCCTCTTTTTGGCCCTGAGCATTCCCACAAGAGCAGATGCATCCACAAGCCTAGCTCCTGTAGAAATTCTCTCCAGAGAAGTGTAAGCATCACCATCAATTCCATTCAGCATTTAGTACCAACTTTACAACTATGTGCCAGGAATATAATTCAAAGTGTTAGGAGGGATTTGGCGATGTGAAGACAAAAATGGAAAAAGCCCTTCCCATTAGGGAGTTTTGCATTCTACCATGGGTTATGGAAAACAATAACTAAACCCAAAATCATTTGAGGAGGGAGAGAATACTAACATCTTAGTTAGTATTAGGAATTAGGAATTATTACTTAGTATTAGGAATAACTTCAGAGAACAGATGGCATATTGGTTAAGCCTTGATGAAAGCTAGAGAGCTAAAATCACAGAAGTGAGGAGAGAGTTCATCTCAGCTATGGAGAACAGTCCTGTGAAGGTCTGGGACTGGGAAATAGAATGTAGAGCTCAGAATATAAAGGTAACTTTTGCTGGAACGAAGAATAAATGAATGGAAATAATGTGAAAAAAGACTACAAAGGAAGACTAGACATAGGATGTGGAGGGCCTTATATGTCAGCATGAGGAATTTGTATTTTACCTTAAAGGCAAGTCATTTAGCCATTTAAGCCATGGTGTCCTCACCTGTAAAATGGGAGAGTTGGAAAAAAGGCCTTTCTTAGCTCTAAATCTATTGTTTTATGATTCTATATAATGAGGGGCTGGATTAGATAACCTCAGATCCCCTCTGGGTTGGTTTGGGGGTGAGAGGATCCTATATTTTCTAGCAATTATTAAATTTTATATTACTAAAACTGCTAATACTCTTCATATTTTCAAAAAACATAGCCCTAGGCAGTAGGTATTGGATTGGTGAAGATTTCAGCAGGTCAGGATGAAAGAGATTTCATTCTTATGTGCAAGTGTTATACTTTGAGCCTTATTCCTGAATAAAGCATTAAGAAGACACTTAGGATTAATGACCCAACCTGGACAGTCTGCATTAGACCTGACAGTTGACACATGGAGGCTTCATGTATTTTGCTAAGGTCATGCTGAAAGCCCACTTGATGCAATGAATCCTTATTGGAATTTAGATTTTCATTCAAATGGCAAACTAGCCTGATTGACTGAGTCAAATCAGATCTGGGCAAAAGCGGCTCTCCCACTGGGCTCCTCATCGACCCAATTCTTTCCACATTGAGTTGGGTGGTGGGAGTTAAAAAGCAGCATTTTAAAAAATTCTACAGGCTCATTTACAGGGCTTGATTCAAGCAAGACTCATTGAATTGTCTGATTGTTCTTGGGCTTGACGTGGGCATCAGTTATCAGATTTCATGGTTTCTTGTTTCATTTCTTGCCATCATTCTGTGTCTCTGCCTGCTCTGTGTGATTGTTAAGCCTGAGCTTTAGGGTGCTAATGGGCATCAGTTCTAGTTTATAAATTGGGTTGGCTGAGGGGAGAAAGTTGGGCATAGAGATTGGTGACTCACTGATGAAATGAGAAGACGTGTGAAGTGCCTTGCAAACAATTAAAAAGTTGTGTAATAAGGCTTGCTTTTCCTCTTCTTCTTCTCTATGAACATTCCTCATACCAGGAATCTGCCACTACCTGCTGGAGAGACCTTAAGAAAGTCTTCCTCTCTCTAGGCCAATTTCTTCTCTGTGAAAGGATAGAATTGGGTCAGACGATCATAGGTTCACACATCTAGAGTCTGTAAGGACCTCAGAGGCCAACCAGTCGAAACCTTTCATTTTGCAAAGTAAGAAACTTACTCTCAGAGAGGAGAAATAACTTTCCCATAGTCATATAGGTAGCAAGTACCTGTGGTGGGATTTGAACACAGATCTGTAAAATGAGCTGGAGAAAGAAATGGCAAACCACTCCAGTGTCTCTGCCAAGAAAATGCCGAATGGGGTAATGAAAAGTCAGAGACGACTGGAATTATTCAACAACACCCTGAACTTCAGAGTTAGTGAGCATACTGCTAAACTAAGGGGTCTCAGAGGTCATCTAGTTCAGCTCCCTCACTTTCCAGATGAAGAAACTGAGGCCCAGCATGCTATGAATCACCCAAGGTCAGACAGATCTTGATTGACCTCTGGTGCTCATTACCTTTGGCACATTATTTACCATCTCTGAGTCTCAGTTTCCTTCACACTAAAAGGAGATGTGTGCTGTGGTGTTTGTGTTTTGGAAACTTAAAAGTATTTCAGAAGTGTGTACTGCTGGGGCAGCCAGGTAGTGCAATGGCTAGAACACTGGTCCTGGAGTCAGGAGGACTTGAGTTCAAATCCGACCTCTGATACTTATTAGCTATGTGACTGGGCAAGTCACTTAACCTCAATTGCCTCCAAAAAGAAAAAGAAGAAATGTGATCTGTCACATAAAGAATACTTACCAGATATGGAGAATAGAGAAAGTGTGTTCAAATCCTAGGTCTACCAAGGACTACCCACATGACCTTGAAAAAGTCCCTTGATTTCCATAGGAGTTGAATCCCCAAGGTTCTTCTAGCTCTAGGTCTTTGACCATAATGTGATGCAGCTGGTCTTAAATTTAGGAAGACCTGGGTCCATATCCTACCTCAGCCACTTGTTAGCTGTGTGGTCTTGGGCAATAACCTTGGTGAATATTTCTGGCTCAGTCTACCTGTAAAATGAAGGAGCCTTACTCATTAACTTCTATGGTCTTTTCCATCTTAAACAATCTATAAACCAATGGTCCTCTACCTTCTTCTGGCCCCCATTTCCTCTTCTCTATAATGAGGGTACTGGACTAGATGCCTTCTAATGTCCTCTACACCCATCAATCTAGGATCCTGTGGTTTTTATGTCTTTTAAAGTTCTAAATCTAGGATCTGGGCTATTGAGTATCTCTGGTTCTATCACTCAAGAATTGTGTGACATGAGACAAAAAGATAAGGAATAAATGCTTATCTCAGTCCAGGTCCAATGATGCAACTTTGGGAACTGTCCACAAAGGAGAGTTGAGACCTGACTTTGTCTCATCATATGCATCTGCTTCTTCCCGAGATGGCTGCTTTTGTTTATGGGGGGCCAGAGAGGCAGGTTTGGAAATGAAAAATATAAGTAAACCGTTTATTTGGCATTGGAAACACCAATCAACTGAAATCAACGAAAAAAAGGAGAAAGAGTTAAGGGCAGACCCTCTTTGTATGAAGCACAATCTAATGTATGACTTAAGGAGTCCTTTTGCAAAACTATGGTTCCAGGACTGAGAGAACACTAGATGATATGATAACATTTATTCTAGTTTTCAAGAGGGTGAACAAAATGAAACAAAATACCATACCTGCATGCAAGACACCATTAAAAAAAAATCAGTACAACCAAAGAACTCATATCTAGAGTTTCAGAGAAGTTATCTTGCCCAAGATCTCACAAATACTAAGAGTCAAAAATTTAAATCAGGTCAAAGATTTAGAGCATGATTTCTTCGTGTGTGTGTGTGTATCTGTGTGTGTCTGTGTGTCTCTATGTGTGTCAGTGTGTACAGACCCCTTTGGAAATCTGGGAATCTTAGAGACCATGAGTAATGTTAGAGTAATGTTTTAAAATAAGTGATGGAGATGTTAAAATTCAATTAGAAATTAGTGAAAATGAAGATATTTTTCTCATTGAAGTTCATGGGCCACCTGACGTGGATTACAGATTATGCTGTATACATGGACTATGTTCATCCTTGGTCTACAGGTTATGGATAATCCCTGATTAGAGCCAGTGCAATTTATCCCAGACCAACTTGTCTCATGAGATCACTGGACAAGAGCTTTGAACCTGGAAATGGAAGCAAGTCCATCTTATCCAAACTGTGCATCTTATAGACAAGAAAACTGAAACACAGGGAAGTTAAGTGAGTTATCTAAGGTCACACAGCTAATAATAGTAATGATAGCTGGCATTTGGGTAGCATCCTCCTATGTCCTATGCACTGTGTTAAGCATTTTACAAACATCTCACAAAAACCCTGAGAGGTAGGCTCTGTCATTACCCCTATTTTACAGATGAGGAAACTGAGTCAAGGAGAGGTGAGGTAGCTTGCCCTGGGTCTCACAGTTAATGAGTGTCTGAGTCTGAATTTGAACTCATATATTCTCACCTCTGGGCCCAACCCTCTATCCACTCTGTGCCCCCTAGCTGCCCCACAATCACTGGATAATAAATCATTAGACATGAGATTTGAACCCCCATTCTCTGACTCTAAATCCAGCATTTTTTTCCCTCTGAAGCTCACTGACTTTCATATGTTACCACAAAGCATGGGGATGCTGTATAAAGCTATTTTCATTTCTTTTTAAAAAGGTTGAATTGAATAAAGCAATAAGATTTGAGGAACAGTGCACACCTGTGATTTCATTGGTAAAGGAGCTCTCCCTACCAAGGTATTTTTGGCAACTCTTCTGCAAGCTGTCAATCACACTAGATGAACGTCCTAAGCATTTCCTCTGCTCTAAGTGCCTTTTTAGACACCAGTGAGACAAATACAACAAATGGAACAATTCTTCCTCTCAGAGAACTTTGCATTACAGGAACTATCTGAGAGCTCCCTGGAGTAGCGAGAGGTGGACTGGATCCAGGTGGCCAGTGTGTATGAGAGGCCCCAAAGTCAGCCTTCTCTCCAGGTCATGGCAATGGATTATACTTTGAGAACTAGTCAAGCCAAGGCATTAATGGTTTATAAATGCCAGACACTGTGCTAAGTACTGGAAATACAATTACAACGCATCACATCACAGGATGTTAGAGCTGAAAGGTTATCTAAGAACCCTATCCTCTTATAGTGGAACAAAGGAAGAGTCTGAGAAGGTCCAGGGTAATGTAAATAATTATTCTGCTGGGTCTCTAGAGGTGGTATGGTAGGGTGTATATGGTGTTGGGCTTCAAGTCAGGGAGACCTGGATTCAAATCTCACCTTAATGTGATCCTGGGTAAATCACCTCTCTGAACTCAGCCTTCCATTTATGAAATGAGAAACTTCTGTTTGATAGCCTTAAAGACTTCACAGTGCATAGACAGCTGCACCTGAAGTCAGGAAGGCTCATCTTCAGGAGCTCAAATCCAGCCTCAGGCATTTACTAGCCATGTGACCCTGGGCAAATCACTGAACCCTGTTTGCCTCAGTTTCCTCATCTGTAAAATGAACTGGAGAAGGAAATGGCAAATGACTCCTGTATCTCTGCCAAGAAAACACCACATGAAGTCATGGAGAGTTAGACATGACTGAAAAGCGACTGAACAACTGGAAGGTTCCCTTCCAGCTGGCTTATACTTGTAGAGCTAAAAGAATTTCATTTCCCACTCCTCCTCTTACAGATGAGGAAACTGAGTCACAGGGAAGTTAAGCAACTAATCAGAGGTCCCAAACTGCTAAATGTCAGAGGTAGTATTTGAACCCAGTTCTCCTAGGCTCCTAGTGGAATAATTCCATCCACTGATTCTTAGTGTCAGGTTCCATCCATTGTGCCAATTCAGCTTGTTTTCAAAATATGGTGATGGGAGAAAAGGAAATAAAAAGTTATACAGTACCTACTATGTTCCAGGCACTGTGCTAAGCACTTTTATAAATATTATCACATTTGGTACTCACAACTCAGAGAGGTAGGTGCTATTATCCTCATTTTTTAGGAAACTGAGGCAGACAAGGTTAAGTGACTTGCCCAGGGTCACACAGGTAGAAAGTGTCAGTGGCCAAATTTGAATTCAGTTCTTCCTGACTCCAGGTCCAGCACTGTAGCCACTGTGCCACCAACTGACTCTAGCTCATCATTCAATGGAATTCAATCAGAATCTTTGGTCCTACAGGTTTCTGTATGGAAATGGGGAAAAGATGACATTCTGCAATCTTTGAGAAGAGTGCTTTACTGATATGACTTTCTTCCGAGTTGTGAATCCAGAGAATGGATATGGCTTTGATGCCGAGCAGCAGTGACATTGCAAGATGCTCCTCAGGGCTCACGAGGGAGTCGGCCACCCCCTTGCCCTCCCCTCATCAGTTCTGGAGCAATACAGATGCCAAGAAGTGATCCTGATGTGATTGCCCTCACAGCCAGTTCAGAGGCAAGCACTGCTAGAGCCCGCCTCCCAGAGTCTGATTCACTAGGTGGTTTCATTTGGGAAGAGAGGCAGTCAGCAGCAGGGTTCTCAAAATCATATTTACTTCCCTCATTAGACTGACAGGAGCTTGATGCTAAGAACAGTGGGCTTTCCAATTAGACTGACTTCTGCCTCCCAGAGAGCCCTCGAATGGAGATGCCAGGGACAGGGTCACAGGCCTCTAGTTGGCATCTTACTTAATTAGCTAAGAAACAATACTTTTCTGTCTTGGTGATGAAGGTTTATTTTCACTGGTCTTCGGGACTTAATGGTTTGTTTGAGATCCTGGCCACCGTCGTCACTCTTAATAATAGCTAATAGTAGTAACTAACATTTATACAGAGTTCAGAGGTTTGCAAAGCACTTCACAGATGTTATCCTTACAATCATCCCAGAAGATGGGTGGTATTATTATCTCCATTTTACAAGTGAGGAAACTGAGTCAGGCAGGCAGAGGTGAAGTGACTTACCCAGGGCCACACAGCTACCAAGTGTCTGAGGTTGGAGTTGAACTCATGTACAGTACCTTGCTGCTCTCCTTATCAATATCTGTGCATGTATTTTATTTCTTCAACTTTTCTCCTAGATTTTAAGGGCTCCCATGGAATAAAGGGTGTACAAATACCCTTTACAGAAGTATTTGAAAGCATACTCAAAGCACAAATGATTAGTATGGCTGAACAGTGTACATGACTATATAGACTCTGGCTTGTTATAATTCTTGGCTTGGAAAAAAGGAGATTTAAGTTTTAATTCTCCCCTATGACTCATAAAGGAATAATGATTATGGGCAAATAGCTTAATCTTTCTAAGCCTCATGTATCTTATCTGTAAAATGGGTATAATGTGCCCAATAGCATATATCTCACAGGATTGCTGCAAGACTCCAATTAGATATTGTATGTAAAGAGATAGAGATACAGAAATATAAATATGTACATATATATGTCATACATATTTATATCTCCACACATGTATGTATATTGAGAGAGAGAGACAGAGAGAGAAGATGCAGGACAGGGATTAAACATAAATATAGATTAGCTATGGATATAGGCATACAGACATCACCCCACAGATAGATAACGATATTTGTGTTTCTAGAATTCAAATACAGAAATAAAGTTGCAGAAATATCTAAGTAGTAGTCTATAACTAATAGTTTTATTCTAAACTAATTCAAAGATCTGGGAACTCCTTCCCATCTCCCCCCACACAGATTAAAATCCCTTTATAAACCATTGCTAGTATCACCCCCCAGCCAAAATGGTGATGATTTCTCTAAACTTAGCAAGGTTAGCCAGGTGCTGGAAGGAATGTTGTGGATTTTTAACTCCAATGTCCTCATTTCATAGATGAGAAAACTAAAGAGCAGCAATTTCAAGTGACTTATCCAAGACCACACAGCTAGCAAATAGCAGAGCCAGGATTTGAACTCAATCCAATGTTCTTTTCATTTCACTACATCCCCATATGACAGATGCACAGTATATCTCTGAACCATTCAGAGCTATACTTAGGTTATGGTGAGCATAACTTTGATTTCAAACACTGAAATCTAGAGGGTTCTGACAGTATTTATGCTCCTTCTGTCAGTCAACAAATTACCTGTTATACATCAGTACTAATCACTGGGAAATGAAGAAAGATAAAAACATAGCCTTGCCCCCAAATTGCTCAGACATATAGAAAAACCTGAGGTTACCATCTGCTTTTCAATGATAATTAGTTAAAATAGGAAGCTATCAGATGACCTTCCAGAAACTTCTCTTAGCATTGTGTAGACACAGAAAAAGAAAGTTTAAGACTTTAACCCTGAACCCAAAGAGCTAACATTTTAGTTGGGAAGATAGCCATAAAATGAGAGAACAATAAAAAAATCAAAATAAAATTTAAAAAAACCACCAAGTATCTAGGCAGTTATTTACTTCTCTTTAGAGTCACAAGGTCAGACTACATGACCTCTCCAGTCTTTTCCACAATCCAGTGATTCTCCAAACCCATGTTCCTAGGATTGGGTGACCCTTAAAGCCTCTTCCCCATCTAAATCTTATGATCTGTGTTTGTCACAAGGGAATAAATTCAGCAGAAGTTGAGAAAGAAGAATAAGATGATTTGAGATTGGATTTGATGGGAAGTGATTCATGGAGGAAGCGCAAACTTGAACTTCAAGGTTAGAATTGGACCAGGAAGGAGGTGAGGCCATGTTGATCTGAGAGGTATTGTGGTCTTGAGTTTGAACTAAATGTAATTTACAAGATGCTCTCTGTCCTGCACTGACATGACCATAGATTTATGACTAGAAGAGGGTTTATAGGCCATTGGGTTTAACCCTTCTCCCAAGAGTGAGAAGCTCTGAAGTTCAGAGTTAAAATGATTTGCCTAGGGCCACACAGGTAATAAGTGTATGAGGCAAAATTTGCATTTAGGTTTTCCCTTTTTGCGATTTCCCAGAGTAAGTTAAACTTTACAATCCTGTTTTGGGGTCTTCAATTGGATTTTGTACTTCTTAAATGTCATACCAGGTTTGGCCAACCCATCCTTTTTTCTCTAGTATCATGACTGGTTAGGTTTTCTGGGAGAAATTCTAATTGTATTCACTGAATCACCAGTCAAGTGTTGGCACCAATCTTTTAGATCCTTGGAGTGAATTTTTGATCAAGAGCTTTGTAAGATGAATCATCATCCCAAACAAATTATACAACATGGATCTAGTTCAAAGATATTAAACACAAACACACACATACACACACACACACACACACACACACATAAGGTAAGGTTCTGGAGTCAGGGACCTAAATTTGAATTCTACCTCTAACACTACTCCTGTAATCTTGGCCAAGCCCCTGAGCCTCAGTTTTCTCATCTATAAAATGAGAGAATTGGACTAGTTGGCTTTTGAGAGTACTTCTCATTCTAGATTTATCTGCCTTTGATCCCAAGTCACTTAAACTCTCTGGGCCTCAGTTTCCTCATCTATAAAATAAGGAGGTTAGACTAGCTGGCCTCAGAGGTCACTTACAGCTCTAGAACTATAAGACTACAATCTTTTGACTAAATAAAGACTAATGAGTTGTCCAAAAACTCTATGATTTTCCATACCCATAATATTACAGTAGCAATATTGGCTAATTTGTCCTCCTCCCTTCTTTGCTCTAAAGGCTGCCTGATTGGCCTGGCGTCTGATTGTTCACG
Source organism: Petaurus breviceps papuanus (assembly GCF_028583685.1). Classification (NCBI taxonomy): domain Eukaryota; kingdom Metazoa; phylum Chordata; class Mammalia; order Diprotodontia; family Petauridae; genus Petaurus; species Petaurus breviceps. Next base: position 10,692,999 of record NW_027185798.1, on the reverse strand, counting down.
TTCCCTTTGGAGCACCCTGACTTTGTCATGGATGTCCCATATAATCCAGCTGGCCCCATGATCTTTTGTCAGCTTCCTGAACAAAAGCTCACTGTCTACTAATACTGGTTTACAATATGTCCTTTCAATGAAATATTAATAAGAAGTTAATTATTTTTTTGAAAACAGTCTTTTTCTAGGACATGTTCTGTTTTCATTCTGAGGATTATTTTTTTTTTTTTAAATTTAGATTCAATTAAATGGTTCTGCGTAGCCTGCTTCTCTTTGCCTAGTGCCTCTCTAAAGTCCATTGCCATGGATGCATGATACCCAGAGGCAGTCCTAGAGGGAAGGAAATCAATTTGAAATTATACAAAGAAAGTGACTAAAATGCCCATACCCATTGACTCAGAGATCTTCCTGTTAGGCATATACTCCAAGGAACTCAGTGACGAAAGGAGACACCCTATATACCCCTAAATATTTGGAGCAGCACATTTTGTAGTAGCAAAGACCTGGGAACAAAGTAGATGCCCATTGAAGGATAAGTAGATAAATAAGGATACATGAGTATGATGCAGTATCATTGTTCTGTAAAGACATATTGAAGATGGTGAATCTAGAGAAGTCTGGAGCCACTTATATGAACTGATGCAAAGTGAATATAGTCAATAGAACCTGGAAAACAATACATACAATAAATACAACAACATCACTGGATAGAACAACAATCACAGAATAATCAAAGATATATTTTGGGGAAATTATAAAGAATAAGTTTGAGTCCCAAGGAAGAGATGTAAGAAGGCAGCTCTCCCTGCTTCTCTGCAGAGGTGAGAGATTATGGGTGTAGAGAACTACAAACAATGTCAGACATTTTTTAGTATGTAGTTAGTGAATTACTAGACTAGTCTAGTCTGTGGACCTGTTTTTATTTGTTTCTTCCTAAAATAATGATTGCACTGCAATTGGCTCTCCGTTTTTATTACAAGTTATTACAATGGATGGGACAGCTTTCAGGGAAGGATACAGTGTAAAATGTAAGTGATTTTTAAAATAAAAGGTATTAAGAAATATTTATATTTAGGTTTAAAATCACTGCTCACATTACCTGATTCTTAGACCCCTCATTATCCTGTCCACCCTGCTCTTGATATTCTCTAGCTTGCCATCCCTTTATTTGAAGCAGAGCACCCAGAACTTGGCACAAGACTTCTCAATGGACAGACTGATCATCATAGACAACAGGAAGAGAATCATTTCCCTTGATCTAGATATTTTAATTCTATCGATGCACACTATTTTCATTAGGTCTTTTCACAGTTGTTCCATACTTTTAATTGATATTGAACTTGTGGTCATCTGAGACCACCATCTTTTTTTCAAATAAATTCTTAGTAAGCAAGCATCATTACCTACTAAACCTAAGTAATTAATATTTTGAGTCCCAAAGCAATAATTTACAGTGTGGGATAGTGGTTGGACCTGTGATTCCAGTGGTAGAGGAGACGACCAGTGATATGGCAGACTTGCAGTGGAGGTTGCCACCTTTGCAGCTTATAGTTTTGGAGAGTTGTCTCGAACACTCAGGGGTTACTTGACTGATTTAGGGCCCCATGGCCAGGATCTGACAAATGCTGGGCTTAAACCCAGGTCATCCTAGCTTGAAGTCTAGCTCTCCACCCACTACATCACACTGTCTCCCTTATCCGTGTTAAATGTAAAATTTCATCTTGTTGGTTTCAGTTCATCGTTCTAGTATAGTTGAGAATTTTTTGACACCTTGTTATTTTTTGTTTGCATTTTGTGGAATCCTTTAATGGTTACATATAACTACCTCCTCCCATCCACCAGGGGTCTTTCCTTTGAACCCTGTGCCATTTTTATTTCTTCATAGATTATTATGTTCCATATGTCTAGATCACACAGCAGCAGTAATAGAATACCCACATCAAAAATGATTGGCTTTTGCTTTCATGGGAAGCTTGAGGACATTAAAGGAGCTTTGCAACTTTCTGAAGGCTCTCTAGATCTTCTTTTGTTCAGCTATGGGCTCAACTCTTTGCTGATCCTCGTTGTCTATCCCAAGTATACATACTGAGATAAACAGAAATACAAATAATCCCTTTCCACATGGCACTTGCATTTTTATGGTGGTGCTTGGAGTGGCCATCTCCCCAGCTCACCATTGGTAACCATTGGTTACCCTTAAGATCTTACACAAATGAAATATATACTCTTTTGGTGGAATTGAGGAAGCACCAATAATCAGAGGAATCAGGGAGGTTATGGTGAATAAGATGGCATGTGGGCTGAACCTTGAAGGGAGCTAGGGCTTCTAAGAGGCGAAAGTGGGAGAGAAGAGTATTCCAGGGATGAGCCTTTACAAAAGCATGGAGGTGGGAGATGGAACAACATAGGCAAGGAACAGTAAGCCAGACAGTTTGAATGGATAGTAGAGTATGTGAAGAGAATAATATGTAATCAGCTGGGGAAGATAGCTATGATTGTGAGAGGCTTTAAATGTCAAACAGCTGAGTTTCTATTTTATCCCAAAGGCAATGTGGAGCCAAAGAATTTTCTTGAGCCCAGAAGAGACTCAGTCAGACTTGTGCTTTAGGAATATTAATTTGACAGCTGTATGAGGATAGACTGAAAAGAGTGAGAGACTGGATGGGAGGAGACTAATTAGAAAGTCATTGCCACAGTTCAAGGTGAAAGGTGCGGATGTGGTGTGAGTAGTGAGGGGGAAATTGATATGAGGGATTTTTAGGATGTGGGATTGACAAGCCTTGGCAATTTATTAGCTATGAAGGTGAGGGGAGTGAGGGGTTAAGTAGGCTGTGAGTGTGGGAGACTGAAAGTATGGTTTTACCTTTAATAGAAAAAGGGCAAGTCAGGAGGACGGGTAGGTTTTAGGGAAAGATGTTTTGAATGATTTTGAGATGTCTACAGGACATCCAGTTGGAGATGTCCAGCAGACAGGACATGCAGAGGACGGGAGCTCAGGAGAGAAGTGAGGGCTAGGTATATAGATTTGTAAGTTATATGCATAGGGGGATGGTTGAAGCCATGGGTGTTGGATATGATCAGTAAGAGAAATAGTTAAGAGACAGAAGAGAAGATGGCCCAGGACAGATCCCCAAGGTATACTCATGCATAGGGGGAATAACATGAGTGATGACCATACAAATGACACTGAGAATGATATTCCAATAGGGAAGAATTGAGCCTCATTACAATGATGTAAAAAAAAAATCCAAGGAGTGGAGTAGAGGCAGAAGGAAGGGCTCATCCACAGGGTCCAATGCCATGGAGCAGTCAATGAGGAGTAATGAGGCAAGATCTTTGGGTCTAGAAATAAAGATCTGAAGGTCATCCAGAGACCAGTTGCAGTTGAATAGTGGGCCTGGAAGCCATAGTACAAAAGTATTGAGAGGTGAGTAGAAGATAAGAAAGTGGAGGCAAAGAGTGTATAAATCATTAAAAAAAAATAAACAAAACACTACATACACAGTACCCAGAACACAGTAAGCACTTATTAAGTGCTTATCAATGTGAGTTTTCTTGAGGCTTGATTATGGATGGGAGAAGAAATATGGCATGATAATTTGATTGGATGGTAAGGTAATGGATAGATGGATGAGATCTGTTTGAAGGCAAACAAGAAGGAACCAGTGGATAAGGAAAGGAGGAAAAGTGTGGGGAGAGAGAGATGATGGGAAATGGAGCTGTCCATGGAGAGTATCTGTATTTGCGTCTCTGTATCTGTCTTCACTTTTTATATGGTTCCACAGGAAAAACAATTGCATACAACTAAGTCTGACTTTCTCTGGCAATCTGTACTAGGAGGGTAACTTGTTTTAACACAACAGGGCCTTCCTTTAATTTGCTTCTTGGGATTTCAATTCTGTGAGCAGGAAGGGCTGGAGCAGTTCCAGAGGGTAGGCTCCGTTTTGATAGCTGATGATTTTCTGCATCTAAAAAAGGTGTAAAGAAAACACACACACGTAACCCAAACCAGGCAACACATTTTAAATGACACAAATTAAAAATTAATTACCTGTTGGTTTATTCATTTGTTGGGCTCAGGCTTTTGGCTGTCAGCAGGGACAGGCCAGGGCTGTGGCATCCCAGGCAGGCAGGTGTGCTTGGCAGCAAAGAGGCAGCAGCTGGTGAGAGAGAAAAGTGTTGACAGGGGGAAGGTGGGAACAGCCTGTCTTGGCCAAGGTCATTTGCAGGCCCCAGTGCAGGTGATGCTGCCGCCAGGCACCTAACAGAAGTCAAAGGCACCACACGGGAATAGGTTTCTTTCTATAGAATAAACCTTGAGGAAGTCTAAACCTTTGGGGATGACCAGAAAGACCTGCCTGTCTTCAAATAGACTTGCTACTAGTGATTGAAATTCCACCATTAATATTCATTTGGTTAAAATATTTTCTTCCCCCTATTTAAATGCCAATTTATTCATTCAACAAACCTTTCCTGAGTACCTTTAGTGTACAAAGAACTGAAGGCCATTATGGGGGAGGGGTGGTGAGGGTGGACCAGACATGATTTCATTGGACTAGGGATGTCCCAGTGAGGAAACTTCCTCCACCAATGCTCTGAAACTTAGAGGTTTAGAGAGTTCTGCAGCACTGGTTAGTTAAATGATTTGCCCAGGATTGCATAGCCAGTATGGATCGGGGCTGGGTCTTGAACCTAGATCTTTCTGACACTAGCTAGGTTCTGGTTCTGGTCCAGGGAAATTTCTGGTTAATCCTGCTTGGTATTTGTACACATGACAAGTTGTCTATGCACCAAATATCCCTTTACCCTGTCTTATTCCACCTTTCCCCTTTTTCTGGACTCCCTACCCTCAACCCCCTCGTCTGGGATTTCCTTTTCCAGAAGAGTAATTTTTTATTTTCTAGATAATTTGAATATCCTTGCCCTGACCAAAGGAGTGAGAAAGCAACCAGACTCACATATTAACTCTTGTTGTTCAAAGGAAAGGGCTCTTTAGGTCAGGGGACCTGGGTTCTACTTCTGGAACCTTCCACCTTTGTGGCAAAATCTTGTGACTTCTCTGGGTCTCAGATTCCTCCACTGTAACAAGAGAGGGTTGGACTAGATAGCCCCTGAAGAACCCTTTATGCCTAGACCTAGGATCCCAGGATCCCTCTAAGTACCATAAGCTGCCCTGACTTTGAGCTACCTGGGTGACCGTGAAGCATGGACCCACAGGCACTAGCCATGGGACAATACATGGCAGCAGGCTCTGGAAAAACTACTGTGGACTTGCTCCTTCTGCCATGGTCTGAGGGCCACAGTATCTGAGACTTCTTGGGAACCTTGGCTACATTCGTTTTCTGTCATTTGGACAGATACTGGTTTGGAGGTGTCAGTCCAGGTTCCAGTGTGAGGGGGCAAGAAGTCTGGCTACCCTAGTAACCCCTCCATTTCACCCCCATGGCTTTTCCTGTCCCCTTCCCCTTGGTTATTTATTTGACCATATTTATGATTTCATTACTGTAAGATCCTCCTGGTGAAGTATGACCTCTCCTACCTCTACCAATGTAGATCAATTTGTTCTATAGCCCAAAGGGGACACCAAAGGTTAAGGATTTGCCCAGAGTCACACACCATAAGTATATGTCAGAAACAGGACTCAAAGAATAAAAACAGCTTACATTGATATGGACTTTGAAATTTGTATAAAGCTTCCCATACATTCTCATTCAATCCCCACAAAGCCCTGTCTGATAGTAGCTTTCATTATTGACATTCAAGACATGGGAAAAATGAGGCTGAAAAAAGTTAAGTGACTTGCTCAAGGTCCATAGGAGATCGCAATAGTTGTCTTAGGAGAGGTTTAAACCAGCATAATGCTGGTTCCAAAGCTGGCTCTCTATCCTCTATTCCTCCCTGCCTTTCCCCTGAGCACCTTTCCAGTCTCACCTCTTACCTTTTCTTTCTTTTTATTTTTTTTAGCAATCGGGGTTAAGTAACTTGCTCAAGGTTACACGGCCAGTTATTTCTGGGTGGGTGCTAAGTATCTGAGCCCGGATTCAATCCCCAGGTCATCCCGACACTGGAGCCGGTGCTCTTACTCGCTGAGCCACCTGGCCGCCCCTCCTCTTACCTTTTCTAAGGCGGTCTTCTTCCACTCTACTTACCTATGCATACTCTGTGGTCCAGTTACACTGGCTGCCTTGCTGTTGCTGGCACAAGACACTCCATACCCACTCTCTAATAATTTTCATTGCCTGCCCCCCAGGTCTGGAATTTTTCCCTCTTTATCTTCTCCTCTTGGTTTCCTGAGTTTCCTCAGGTCTAAGATAAAAATCCCATCTTCTATAAGAAGTCTTTCCCAATGCCCCTTAACATCTTTGTTTAGTTGTTTATATGTTTTCTCCCTGAGAGCAAAGACTTTTTTACCCCAACATATTGTGTCCTCAACACTTAGAACAACACCTGACATGGTGATTGGTGCTTAAAAATACTTTTTGCCTGTTTGTGGACTGTCTGACAAAAGGAATCACTGCTTTCAGGGTTGACTGGATTGTTTAATTTTTTCCCCATGAGTCCCCTCTAGTAGCAGCAAAAGACCACAACTGGGATTCAAAAGCAAATAATCAGAAAAGAGAGATTTCCCTAGTCTAGGTATTCTGTGGAGAAAATGGAAGAGTAGGAAGATATGGAATTTGAGATGAGAGCTGATAGACATGTAGGCTTTCAGCAGATAGAGATAGTGGTAGGTAGCATTCTTCTCCAGAATGGTGAAATGAGCAAAGCCACAGAGATGGGCAAATGGCCAATAGTCCCATTTGGTAGTCTTGATGGAGGAATGATAAGGCAAAAAAAGTAGACAGCGACTTTGAGGATTAAGCTGATGAGTTTGAACTTTATTTGGTGGTCAATAAGAGAGTGACAGGTATAATTGTGGTGCTCACACAGAAATGGGGAAGGGTTTTTGGATAAGGACAATGACTTTTATTCTTGACATTATGAGTTTGAGATATCTATGGTTCATCCATTTCAAAATGCCCAAAAAGAAGTTGGTGATGTGAGACTGGAGCTCAGGAGATAAATTAGGGCTTGATCTCTAGACACAGGACTCCTCTGCATAGAGATAACAATGAACCCAAGGGAGGTGATGAGATCAACAACTGAGATAATATAAAGGGAGAAGAGAGCCTGAGACAGAATGTAGGGGAACACCCACATTTACTGAGTGTGACATGGATGAAGATCCTGCCTAGAAAACTGAGCAGTGCTCAGACAGGCAAGAGAACAAGAGATCAGAAACAGATAGCATCCAGAATGAGAAGGTGGTAAACAGTGGCAGAGCAAGAAGGATGTGTATTGAGAAAAGACCATTTGATTTGCCAATTAAGTGCTCCTTGGTAACACTGAACAGAGCAGTTTCATTTGAATGATGAGCTTGGAAGCCAAGGAGATTTAAAAGAGACTACTAAGATGAAAAGAAGCATACATTTTTTCCCCTAAGATGTTTTGTTAAGAAGAGAAGAAAGACTGACAGACAGACAGACAGACAGGCAGGCAGACGGATGGACGGATGGATGGATGGATAGATGGATAGAGAGAGAGAAATAGAGAGAGAGAGAGAGAGAGAGAGAGAGAGAGAGAGAGATAGATAGATAGATAGATAGATAGATAGATAGATAGATAGATAGATAGAT
>NW_027185798.1:10676291-10685322 GCF_028583685.1 Petaurus breviceps papuanus | reverse complement strand
GATAGATAGATAGATAGATAGATAGATAGATAGATAGATAGATAGATGGATGGATGGATGGATGGATATATAAAGTGTGTGTGTTATATGTATGACTCATAGCCATATTTGGAGCTAAAGAGTTGGGTTTTTTGTTTGTTTTTTCCAAGATGGCTGTAACTAAGTTATATTTATAGACATCAAGTCATGAGACAGAAGAGAAGGAGCCACTGAAGATAAGGGGGGTTGAGGATAATCATGGGAGTAAAATGCAGGAGAAGACTGGAAGGGACGGTGTTAAGAATACATGAAGAGGCTTGGAGGAATGGCAGAAGGGATAAGCACACCAATGAGATCCATGACATATTCAAGGACTCAAGTCAGATCTCTGCCCTGAGCTCAAGCATCTACTACACCTCTCCATCTGACTGTCCTAACTTCTGCTCGGTACACACCTACTACATGCATGTTGAATGGAATTGACTTGAACATGTCCAAACCTAAATTCATTATCTTTCACCAAAAAAGAAAAAAAATCCCTGCCTCTCTTCCTAATTTGCTCATTTCTGTTGACAACACCTTCCCAGGTACCCAGGCTTTAAGATATATTATCTTTGGATTTGTGTAGGTTATACCTCTCCTGGAATATGTGTGTATGTGTATTATTTATGTGTGTTTGTGTGTATATATATATTTTTTCCCATAAATAAGCCTGTTGAAATACTGCCATCCTTTTATTTCATGGCTCATCTCAGGTATCACTTTTTCCTGGCCTTCCCTGGTTCTCCCCTTACTCCCCCAAATTATCTCTTCCCTGTCATTTTTCTTATATCATTTGGTATGTTTCTTTCCCTAGTCCTTAATACATTATAACTCAGTTCATATTCATGGGGTATCTGGATAAATCCACCACAGGGAATCCACCCATTGTGGTGGGAGGGGGAGAGGTACAGAACTTTCTCTTGTTCTTTTTTTCCTGTGTTCTCTTCTGGTCAGAGAGTTCTCTGATGACTTCCTTTATGCCTATGTAAATCCTTCTTTATAATAGGTTGCAAACTGTCCACACCCACATATACCTGTATGTGACCCTTTGGGTAACTGATCCTCAAAATAAATTACTTAGAAACTGTAGCATTCTATGACTCACAATCATAGTAGCTCACCAGAAGAATGTTGGTGTTTAAAAAAAAGTCTCTCAGTTTCATAGAGTAACTTGGCATCATTAAAAGAATTGTGCAGGGCCCCAAAAATAATCCAGCCTGAACGTCTCTTCCTGTCCAGATCATGTTATAATGTTCAGTTGGACGAACACTCTGTACAGCATATCCCTGTGTCCAGAAGACTCAACTTCAAATCTATCCTCAAATATTCACTAGCTGTGTGATCCTGGACAAGTCAATTCTCCTCTATTTACCTCATTTCCCTCATTTGCAAAAGGGGGACAATAACAGCACCTACTTTCCAGGGTCGTTGTGAGGATCGAATGTGTTAATATGATCATAGTACTTTGCAGACCTTAGGGCACTAGAGAAACTTTAGTTATTAGTATATCTGAGGCAGGTCCTAAAGATGAACAATGAGCTAGGCCCATTGGACCTAGTTGGACAGGAGGAGAACCCTTACTCCTCAAAGTCATTTAACAAGTGTTTGTGGAGAGCTACATGCCTGGTACTGAATTGAATGGGCTAAAAAGAAAGAAACATACCTACTATGTTCCAAGCACATGCTAAGTGCTTTGCAATTATCATTTCATTTGAGCCTCACAACAGCTCTGGAAGTAATTGCTATTATTATCCCCATTTTCACATTGAGAAAACTGAGCAAAGATAAAGTGACTTGTCCAGGGCCACCTAGCTAGTAGGTATAGGTGTCTGAGGTCAGATTTAAACTTAGGTCTTCCTCTCTGTAGGCTCAACATTCTCTTTACCATGACATTTACTTTCCTGAGGAAAGTTGGGAGACAACAAAGACAGACTTCTTGATTTTTTCCCAGGACCACCCTGACCCTAAGGCTGATAGAATGTCAGAACTGGAATTAGTCTTTAAAGATCATTGAGTCTAACTCCTCTCACTATAAAGAGTGAAAACTGAAGCCCAAAAAGGAGAAGAGAGAACATGTCAAAATCCAAAGATTTCCTTCCTTTACAGAGTACATGTGTCCTGCAAAATGAAGAACTCCCTGAGGCAGGGTTGATGCCTTTTGGGGTATATATGGGAAACCCAAAGTCTTTCCACACCCCCATTACTGAATCTTGGGATCATAGATGTAACATTGGAAGGGACCTTCAAGGTCACATAGTCTAAGCCTCATTTTGCACATGAGGAAACTGAGGCTCCCAAAGATGAAAAGATTTACTCAAGTCCACAAAAATAACACATAGTGGAGGCAGGATTTGAACCTTGGTTCTCTGACTCCAAGCCCTTTGCTCTTTCAAAAAATAAATAGAAAATCCCAAGATGTGGGTAGCTGAATCTTCCTGCTGAGGAATTAACTGCATTTTTCACCTATTCTCTGGATGTTTTAAGTGTCTATAGGGTTTCAGTTCTAGAAACAATTTGGAGTGAGAAAAAAAGCTTCCAGGAATGAGAGCTGACACCTCAATCTGGGGGATGCTCAGACAAGATTTTTGAGATTTGCGCACACAAGAAAGCTCAATGAGATCAAACTTTGGCTATCCTCTGGTACCCAGGAAGGTTCAGGTAGGATTTGTGTCCCATCTGAGTCAGTCTAAAGAAGAGGATAAAAATATTGTAAAGGGCAGGGGAAAAGCCAATAATTTGATTATTACACTTTCAGATTGGCACCTAGGAAAATTGTTTTAAATACCCAGTTTCCTTTGAAAACCTCTATCCAGGGAGAAAACAAAACCTAATGGTGTAATATGACAGGAAAAGCACCAACTGGGTCTTAGAAGACCTATATTCAAGCCAACTTCTTCCATTAACCAGTTGTATGATAAAGCAATGACTTTTCCTATCTGGGTCTCAGTTTCCCCATTGGTGAACAAGAATTGCCAAGATGATTTCAGAAGCTTCTTTTAGTGTTTCAACTCTGACCTTCTATGCTTATTGGCCCTCAGCCCACACCAGTGTTTTTTTTTAATTTAAGAGAGGCAGTAAAGCATAATGGCTAGTGTGTTGGACTTTGGTTTGAACAACCTCAGTCATCTCTTCGTTTCCCGCCTGATGTCCTCCCTTTGGACTTCTCTATCATGCCTCTGCTTTCTTCCGTACACCTCCATTTCAGTTTCCTCTGGTGTGCTGTCTTTCCTCATTAGATTGTAAGTGCCTTGAAGGCAAAAACTGTCTTTTCCCCATATTTTGGACTCCATGGGCTTAGCACACTCTAGGTGTTAGCACCTAGTAGGTGTTTAGTAAATATTTACTGATTGACTGACTACCAACATTTGCTTTCTGTGTGAACTCTTAGCTTCACTTTCCTCATCTATAAAAATAACCTAATAATATCAACAATGGCAACCTCCAAAAGTTGTTTTAAAGCTCAGATGAGAGAGCTGCAGAACCCACAAAATGACACAGAGAAGCTAACCTCCCACTGAGGACAGCCTGGCAGGCCGGCAGGAATCGGCCAGGGCAACGCTCTGGGAGCCGAGCCAAGCACCACGCCAAGGCTTTAGCCCCAGGGCGGGCCTGACCAGCCGCGAGCCAGAGGGACTCCAGATCAGCAGCAGCTGTGGCCGTTTCCAGATTTATCAATACACAGATGCGAAGGACAAGGTGAGAGGCCAGTGCAGTCTGGACTTTGGGACCCAGTAAGTGGGAGTGCGTGGCTTTTACCCCCAGGGCGAGAAACCACTGAGACGCCAGCACAGCCTGCCAGCCCCACGTGGCAGCTTCAGCTCCTGGCCTGCAGAGTGAAGGGGGACCAAGCACCAGTCTGAGGGGTAATCGCTCTTGCTTTAACCTGCTTGGATCTGGATTGCAGTCTAGGGTGGAGGTCCTGGGGTGTGTGTCCAGCTTGCCAGAGCGTGTGGAGACCTCAGAGAGGGCACCCATCTAATACCTCCGGCAGCTGAGAAAACCCCAGCGTTTGGGACAAAAAATCCCCTGTCTGGTGGCAGAGTCCTACTGTGGCAAAAAGCCCAAAAGTCAAATCATTGAGTGGTAAAATGAGCAGGCAAAGGAAACAAAGCAGACAGAAGATTCCAACATTACACTACTATTTTGGGGATAAGAAGGAGCAAGGCATGGAACAGGAGGAAATTAGTGAAGTCAGAACTCCTGCACCAAAAGCTTCAAAGGAAAATACAAGCTGGTTACAGGCCATAGAGGACCTTAAGAAGCAGATAAGAGAAGTGGAGGAAAAATTGGGAAGAGAAATGAGAACAATGCAAGAAAATTATGAAATGAGAGTCAACAGCCTGACTGAAGAAAATAATACCTTAAAAAACAGACTGACTCAAATGGTAAAGGAGGCTCAAAAAGGCAATGAGGAGAAGAATGCCTTAAAAAGTCGAATTTGCCAGATGGAAAAAGAATCTCAGAAGCTCACTGAGGAGAATCATTGCTTCAGAATTAGATTGGAGCAAATGGAAGCTAATGACTTTATGAGAAATCAAGATGCTGTTAAACAGATCCAAACAAATGAAAAAATAGAAGGCAATGTGAAATATCTCATGGGAAAAAACACTGACCTGGAAAATAGATCCAGGAGAGATAATTTAAAAATTATTGGACTGCCTGAGAGCCATGACCAAAGTAAGAGCCTGGAAAGCATCCTCCAGTAAGTTCTCAAAGAAAACTGCCCTGATGTTTTAGAACGAGAGGGCAAAATAGAGGTTGAAAGAATCCACCGATCACCTCCTGAAAAAGATCCCAAAAAGAAAACTCCTAGGAATATTATAGCCAGGTTCCGGAATTCCCAGATTAAGGAGAGAATATTACAAGCAGCCAGGAAGAAACAATTTGAATATTGTGGAAACACAATCAGGATAACCCAGGATCTGGCAGCTTCTACACTGAGGGATCGAAGGGCCTGGAATGTGATATTCCGGAGGTCAAGGGAGCTGGGATTAAAACCAAGAGTCACCTACCCAGCAAAACTGAGTATCATGTTTCAGGGGAAAATATGGTCATTCAGTGGAATACAGGACTTTCAAGCATTCTTGCTGAAAAAACCAGAGTTGAATAGAAAATTTGACATTCAGATACAAGAAGCAAGAGAAGCATGAGAAGGTAAACAGGGAAAAGAAATCATAAGGAACTTATCAAAGTTGAACTATTTTTTTGTTTAAAGCAATCGGGGCTGAGTGGCTTGCTCGGGGTTACACGGCCAGTTGTTGTTTCAGGGTGCAGTGCTGGGTGTCTGGGCCCGGATTTGATCTGGGTCGTCCTGGCACTGGGGCCGGTGCTCTTGCTTACTGAGCCACCTGGCCAAAGTTGAACTATTAACATTCCTACATGGAAAAATGATAATTGTAACTTATGAAACTTTTCTCAGTAGTTGAAGGGATTAGAAATATATATATATATATATATATATATATATATATATGTGTGTGTGTGTGTGTGTGTGTGTGTGTGTGTGTATGTCTTTATATGAGGGTATGCAGGCATATGAATACATATGTGAATGTGTGTATATACGTTTACAGGTATACATAGATAGAGGGCACGGGACCAATTTAACAGGAAGGGATGATACTTAAAAGGTGAAATTAAGAGGTGAGAGGAATATAATGAGAGGAGATGGGGAGAGACAGAGTGGGGCAAACTATCTCATACAGAAGAGGCAAGGGAAAATGGTTACAATGGAGGGGAAGAATAGGAAGGCAAAAGGGAATGGGTCAACCTTATTCCTATTGAATCTGGCTTGAGGAGGGAGGGAAATACACACTAAATAGGGGATCTCACCCTCCAGGAGAATAGGGGGGAAGGGGATGTGAGGGGGATGATGGAAGGGAGGGCGGGCTGGGGGGGAGGGAAGTTGGAAGCACCCACTTTTGAAAAGGGACAGGATCAAAGTAGAAAATAGAACAAGTGGGAGGTGGGATAGGAGGGAGGGAAATATAATCAGTCTTTTACAATACATCTACTATGTTATTGTTTTGCATTACCCGCACATGTACAACCTATGCTGAACTGCTTGTCTCCCCAGTGGGGGTGGGTGGCAGGGGGGGGGGAAGGGAATGAATCTGGAATTGAAAGTTTTAAAATCAAATATTCAAATATATATATCTGTGTGTGTATACTATTATTAATACCATCTTACATGTTATTAAGAAAAAAAAAGATATACAGGCACTGAGGCATAGAGATCCACTGGAAAAGTTGAAACGGGTATGGGAGAAAATATGGGAGAGAGCAGATCAGAGGTGGGGATATCCTGTGAGACTGCTGTTTTGGGGGGATGGGTGGGGGAAAAACGGGAAGAAAATTTGTAACTCAAAATCTGGCGGAAACGAATGATGTAAATTAGAAGTTAATAAAGCATTAAAAAAAAAAGCTCAGATGAGATTAATGGAGGGAGCTCAGGTGAAGTAAGGAGCAATGTCATAGGACTCGGGTAGGAGACCCCAGACAAAAGCAAAGTGATCCCTGCCCTCAAGAAGCTTACATTTTAATGGGAGAAATACTACAAGGAGAGACAGAAAAAGAGACAGAGACAGAGGGAGAGAGACAGAGAGTGATCAAATATATACACAATGGATTTAAGGAAGATAGGGCAGGAAGGTGCTAGTAGTTACAGGGATCAGGGAAGTGTTTCTATAGAAGGTGGTTCTCAACCTGAGTCCTGAAGAAAAATGAGGGTTCTGAGAAGTAATAGGGGTGTGCTGTCTGAGTCTGGGGAATGGCCAATGTAAGTGCCCCATGTGAGGAATGGCAATAGGCCAGCATGGCTGGATCTCAAAATAAGTATAGGAATATATAAGTATAAGAAAGTATAAGAAGACTGGGGGTAGAGGCTGGAACAAGTTTGTGAATCACTTTAAATTCCAAATAGCAGAGTTTATAGTTGATCCTATAGCAGCCACAGCAGGGTGACAGGACTGAGCTTAAAGAAATAGACTTGGATAGCAGAGGGATGGGAGGACTGGCAAGGTGACAGAATGAAAGCAGGGACAGTCACTAGAAGGTTGTTACAACAATCTAGGTGGAAGATGAAGAGACTAGAAGGATGGCGAGGTTAGTGTGGAAAAGGGAAAGGGAGGATGCGGGAGACAGGGAAGTTGTGGGGGCAGAAGCAGCAGGAAGCAGTGGCTGGATGGATCCGTAGGGTGAGGCAGAGGGACGATTCTGAGAACGTGAAACTCAGGGCATCTAGAAGAAGGAGGCGTTCTCAACCGAGGAGGAAGTTCAGAAGAGGGATAGGCTAGTCTTAGATATATGAGTGTAATATATATCTGAGACATCCAGCTTGAAATGCTTGGTAGTCAGTCAATCAACCAGCATCTATTAGACAACTTCTTTGTGCCAGACACCATGCTAACTGCTGTGGATGCAAAGACAAAAAACAAAAGTCCCTGCTCTCAATGGAAGCCTGCTCTCAAGGGGAATATGACATAAAAGCAATGACATGTAAACAAAAGATATACAGGCTAATTTGAAGTTAAAAGGGGGAGGGGAAGAAGCATTTATATAGCACCTACTATGTGTCAAGTACTGGGTTAAGTGCCTTACAAATATCATCTCTTTTGATCCTTACAATAATTCTGTGCGGTAGTTGCTGTTAACGGGAAATCAGTAGCATTAAGGTGAATGGTGACAAAGAGAAGGCGCTGGCATTAAGGCATGTTGGAAAAGACTTTTGTCAGAAGGTGGAATTTTAACAGGATCATGGAGGAAGCCAGGAAAGCCAGGAAATGAAGACTGTGTGTACATAGAGCTATTCTAGCTTCCTACAGAAATTTGCTTCCCCCTGGAAGAAATTTTGAGGACCCAGGGTCCCCTCTATACCATACTCATAGCAAGTTTGGTTGGAGTCCAGAGATGTGAACCTCTGCTCAAAGACAGAGCTCTTCAGTAAGATGGCATTTGGATTAAAAACAGGTCTTCTTACTCCAAAATCAGTGCTGTCTCTAAGCCACAGTGCTTCTCTGACCCTCTAATATGCCAGACAAAGAAACCAAGACCCAGAGAGAGGAAGCCATTTGCTTAAGGTCACACAGCTCATCAGAGGTAAAGCTGGGACAAGAATTGAGATCTTCCTCCTAGTCTGGTGCTTTGTCTATCAAGTTTTAGTGCATTTCCCTTTAAAAAAATCCAATTCCCTGATATGATTTTTTATTAAAGCTTTGATGCCTTGTATTTTTCTATTATAGTTATTTCCATACGCATATCTTATTCCTCTCAGCCTTCCTTTATAACAGAAAAGCAATTTGGCAAGACCAACTCCAAATGACCACATCTGACAGCATATGTGACTTTCTGCATCCATAGACGCCTCTCACTTCTCTCTCTCTCTCTCTCTCTCTCCCCCTCCATCCCTTCCTTTCTCTCTCCTCTCTCTCTCCATCCATTTATTTATCCATCCTTCTATCCTTCTATCTTATTTCTCTGTCTGTCTGTCTATCTATCTATCTATCTATCTATCTATCTATCTATCTATCTATCTATCTATCCATCTATCTATCTATCTCCCTCATAGGAGGGAAGTGCATTTCTTCATCTGTGATTTGGGGTCAAGCCTACTTATTAAAATTAAACACACATTGCCTTTTCCCTATGGATTTATTTGGAATCAATTTCTACCATTTTCTTTGAGCAGCTACTTTCAGGGGGTAGGGAAGCACCTTAAATAATATCAGAGATTCTCAAAATTGCATTGGGTAGTAGCACTTCTGCCTTCATAGGAAAAAACTCCCTCCTCCATGGGATCTCTCCCCTCCCCCATCCCTAGCCTTCATTTTCTCCCACTGCTTTCTGTGCTGTGATTCTTGTGAGACTTGAAACATAACTGAACAGTAATTTTCTTTTTTTCTCATCTTCCTCCTTCCCTCCCCCACTCTTCCCCCCCTCATTCCCTCCCTCCTTCTGTCCATCCGTCTCTCTCTCTCTCTCTCTCTCTCTCTCTCTCTCTCTCTCTCTCTCT
>NW_027185798.1:10674306-10676281 GCF_028583685.1 Petaurus breviceps papuanus | reverse complement strand
TCTCTCTCTCTCTCTCTCTCTCTCTCTCTCTCTCTCTCTCTCTCTCTCTCTCTCTCTCTCTCTCTCTCTCTCTCTTCCCCTCCCAATCTCTTTATATCCATTAAGTATCATAACAGTCACAGGATTGGTCTATGAACCATCTGTCATTATATGGAAAGTACATTTGAGAAGAAATTGCGCGTAGATTAAAGGTTGTCTCTGTGACTGAAGCATGCATAGCTCACAATTGTACTGTAATGTAAAAAAGGAGTGAACTAAACCTGCAGCATTTTAGTTGCATGGAATTAGGATCAGGAAGTTGGTCAATTTCCCTCTGGGATTGAGATCTTTTTTCTAATAGATCTGCAGGACAAAATTGGGGAGCAGGGTTGGGGGGGGGGAACCAAGCATCCCTGCCTCTTACTACCTGTTTACCTTGGGCAAGTAACTTAACCTCAATAGACCTTAGTATAAAATTGATCAGGTTGGACTAACTGACTGCTAAGTTGCCTTAGAACTCTAAATTAACCACCTATGATCCCATGTAGATGAGCAGATATGGAGTAATATGATGCCATCATGAAATGTCATTGGCCACTAGCAAAGGGCAGGTTCCTGAGAGGACAGGGAACCTGCTGGCTAAGTGTGGATGAGAGAGAAAAGGTCAGCAGTATGGTATTTAGTTCATGCCAGGCTTTTGAACTGGGGGACACGGGGAAGTAGTGGGCCACTGGGTACCTCAGGAAAAAGGGAGATAGAGTTTCAGTGGGGGAAGGATGGAGATTGTTGAAAGTTCATCAGATACAAATGTCACCACTATGTTTTGGCACAGCTTTGGCCTTGGAGGGGGAGTACATGAACCCTCATGATTAGTTGGCTTTTTAGATTGATTGGTAGAAAAAAGTTAAGATATTTTGACCACCTACCTATAGACATGAAAATGACTCTTTCTCCCTGTAAAACATTATTCTAGGAGTTAATGGTAATTCTCCATGTGACCTTGGGTACATCATTTCCCCTCTATAAGCCTCAGTTTCCTTTTCTATAAAATAAATAGGGTTAAATTTGATAGTTTAAAATCTCTAGCAGGTCTGACATCCTAGGATTTTTTTTACTTTAAAATGCTTTAGAGAGTCCCATTTTGGTGGATCTCTGGGCTCCCTCTGCTGGCTGCATCCATGAGAAATGTCTGAAAAAATGCCTCCTAAGCAGGAGCAAAGTCTCTGGGCAGAGATGTCAGGCCAGCATCCAGCCCTGTGAGAAGCAGCTGAAAGTAATCACTGATTATCTAATGGAAAGGAATGGATTATCAATGAAAGCAATTGCTTTATTTAAGGCTCAGCAGTGGGGGGAAAGTACCAAGCACTGGATAAGGAATGCAGAGACCTAGGTTCAAATCCCTCCCCTGGCACTTACTATCTGATTGACTTTTAGCAAGATGCTTTATCTCAGTGGGCCTCAGTTTCCTCATCTAAAAAATAAGGGGGTTGGATGTGATAGCCTAGGAGATCCATTCCCTCTCTAAAGCATTAGAATGGGAGCACTTTGAGAGAAAGGAGCATATGTTTACCTTTCTTTGTACCCCCCAGGACTTAGCATAGAATCTGACACAAAATAGGGATTAATCAATGTCTGTTGACTGACTGATTGACTAATTAGATGATCCTATGAATTTTTGGCAGATGTTGGAGAAGAGGGAGTGGGTCCTAAACTGCTAGCTGTATGACCCTGGACAAATCACTTAATCTGGGTTTCCCTCAGTTTCCTTATCTGTAAAATAGGGATAATAATTACACCTGCCTCCCTGGGTTGTTGTAAAGATCAATTGAGATAATAATTGTAAAGGACTTAGCATCAAGTCTGGCACATAGTAAGTGCTAAGGAGAAGCAGCAGAAGGAGGAGGAGGAGAGGAAGAAGAAGAAGAAGAAGAAGAAGAAGAAGAAGAAGAAGAAGAAGAAGAAGAAGAAGAAGAAGAAGAAGAAGAAGAAGAAGAAG
>NW_027185798.1:10646731-10673383 GCF_028583685.1 Petaurus breviceps papuanus | reverse complement strand
CCTGGATGGTGTCTCCCTGAGTCATGAGGACTTGCCTTGGAAGAGAGATTGGAATGTGTGGAGACATTTTGTAATTGCTTCTGGTGTGCTAACCATTTAGTTAGGAGAAGCCTTTTCTGATTGGTTGCTTACATAGATTTTGGAGTGTCTTCCAAAAGACTGGGGATGGCCTCAGTCCAGTCTCTTTGGCCATCTTCTTTTTGGCTGACCTCTTGGTGGATCATCTGGATTCCTTCACTACTGACCCTAATGGCAGACAATGTTGTAAGGGGAGAGACCTTGGGCCCTCCCCACCAATGCCACCATGTGACCCTGTGAATACCAGCCTGATCCTTTGCCTGCCTTGACATTTGTCCTTCATTTTAATTGAAGAGAAGCAGCCTTAGTAGCCCCTAGGTTTCTTTTCAGGAAACACAGTGCTGAGGATCAAGGAATGACCTTTAGGACCTAGCTGAGGCAACAGGTACAGAATATTTATAGCAGCTCTTTTTGGGGTAACAAAGAATTGGAAATGGAGGGGATGCCCATCAATTGAGGAATGGTTAAACAAGTTGTGGTATATGAATGTGATGGAATACAATTGTGCATAAGAAATGAGGAGCAGGCAGATCTCAGAAAAACCTGGAAAGACTTACATGAACTGATACTGAGTGACATGAGCGGAAGGAGAAGGTTATACACAGCAACAGTATCAACCAACTTTGATAGACTTGCCTCTTCTCAGAAATACAACGATCTAGGACAATTCCAAAGGACTCATGATGGAAAATGCTATCCACATTCAAAGAAAGAACTATGGAGTCTGAATGCAGATCAAAATATAATATTTTAATTTTTAGTAGTTTTTCCCTTTTGTTTTTTTTACTCTAACAGCATGACTAATGTGGAAATATGTTTACATGGTTGCACATATATAACCTATATCAGATTGCATGCCATCTTGGGGAAAGAGAGAAGGGAGGGAGAGAAGGAGGGAGAAAAAAAAATTTGAAACTCAAAATCTTATAAAAATGAATGTTGAAAATTTGAAAAAATAAAACATTACTTACAAAAAAAAGAAAGTGTGCTAAGACTGATCCCACTCTCCCCAGAGATCAAAGTAGCATGGGAAAGAAGGTATCTCTAAGTCATTGGGGAAAATATACTTTTGATATAATTATCCTTTTAAAAAAACTAATTGATGGGTAGGGAAGGGAATATTCCTAGCTAGGAACATAACTAGGGGACATCAGTGAGTGCTTCATGGAGGGTGTGGCACCTGACCTGGGCCTTGAAGGAAGAGAGAATTTGAATAATTGTAGAAGTGGGAATGGATGGATGGTCATTTGTAGAAGAAAGGAAGGGTGGCATGTGAAAAAGCACTAAGGTGTGGGACAGCAGAGCAAAATGGGAAAAGAGTTACATAAGGTGAGATAAGAAAGATAGATGAAAGTTAAATTATGGAAAGTTTTGAATGCCAGGAAGGGGAATGTAGATGTCATGAAACTGGGAGGTACTAGAATATAAAGTCAAGATCCAAAAAGATCTCAACAGGCTAGAAAGGTGAGACAAATATAACAAAACGATAGTCATTTGGGATAAATGTCAAGTCTTACATTAGGGTTCAACTAATCAATTTTACAGCACTGTATACTGGAGACATTGCAAGAAAACTATTTGTGTGAAAGAGATGTTGGGAGCAACAGACGAAAGAGAGGATGTGAGTGGACTGTAAGCTCAATATATGTCATCATTTTGATATGAAAGTCCAAAAGCTAATATGGTGCTAGGAAATATTTAAAATATTAAATGGCACAGGGTACAGGCTAAGGGAGGTGATAACTATAAGTTTCTTTTGCCTTGGTCATCCTGTATTTAGGGAACTGTATTCAGTTCTGAATGAGGCATTATAGGAAGGCATTTACTAGTGGGAATGGAGTCAAAGGAGGGTGACCAGATTGCCACCACTGGAGAACTTTCCATGTCATTATGAAGGAACTGTAAATGTTTATTCTAAAGAAGAGAAGACTTGGGGGTGGGAGGGGCATGGCATCCATCCTCAAGTATTTAAAAGGATATCATATGGAAGACAGTTCAGACTCCCTCTGGTCCCAGAAGGCAGCAATAGGTAGAGCTGATTGAAGCTGAAGAGAGCCACATTTCAGCTAGCTACAAGAATGAAATCTTTTTTAATAATTGGAACCATCCTGAAGTGGGAGATTTATAGGATCATTTATTTAGAGCTAGAAGGGGACCTTAGAGTGCAACTCCCTCATTTTGCAGAGGCGGAAACTGAGACCAAAGGAGGTTAAATGACACATCTCAGTCACATGGCTAGTAAGTGTCTGAGGCAGGATTTGAACTCATCTCCTGTCAGCTACAAGTCTATACACTATTCGCTATGTTACTTAGCTGCCTAATGGTAATGAGGTCCCTCTCGTTGGAGGTCTTGAAGGAAAAACTGAATGCTCATTTATCGGGGATGGCATAAAGTGCATCCTGTTCAGATATGAGTCGGACTTGTTGGCATCCTTTCCAGCTTTAAGAGCTTATGATTCTGAGTCTATGTATAATTTTGTAGGCCAAGTGAAGTCACTGCTTATTTGGGCAGTGGAGTGATGTGATCAGTCCTGTACATTAGAGAGATTGCTTTGGCAAGGCTTACTAGAGAGACAAGAGACAGGAGGCAGGAGAATCATTTTAAAACTTATTAGAATAGTCTGGGATGAGGGTCTAGACCAAGGTGGTGAGAGTAGGAGGGGAAAGGAGGGGACAGATTCAGGGTAGATTCATCATGTCTTGGCAACTAATTGAGTAGAACTGGTATGAAAAAAGAAAGAAAGAGTCAAAATAAGTCCAAAGTTTTGAGCCTGTATGTCTGGCAAGATGGTCTTGTCATTGACAGAAATTTACAAGCTGGGAAACTGACTGTGAGTAAATTGTGAGGGAGGAGGGATAATGAGCTCAGTTGCTGATGGGTGAATTTGAGGCGCCATGGAGAATTGCTGGTAGGGATCTCCAGCAGACAGTTGGAGACTTGGTACTGGAGCTTGGAAGGAAGACTTGGTTTGGGGGAAGGGGAATCTAGAGGTTTGGAAATCTGTGTAGAGCTGTAAAGGGATGAGATCACAAAGGAAGGAACTGTGGGAAACAGAAAGGAGAGGGGAATAGAGAGAGAAAAGGGAGAGGAGAGAAAGAGAGAGGAGGAGGAGGAGGAAGAGGAGAAAAAGGAGGAGGAAGAGGAAAGGGGGAAGGAGAGGCAGAAGAGGGGGTGGAGGATATTGGGAAGAAATTTGGGGGACAGTCACTTACAAGACAGGAGGAGAAAGAGGGATTACTGAAGAAGAATGAAGAATAGGCAGATGGAGACCTGGAACTGGAACCAGGACAGCGGCATGCTTCTGAAACCAAAGGAGTGGGAGACAACAAGGTGAGGCTTCTCAGCTCAACCAAGTCAGTCAATCAGTCGGTTAACAAGCCTCTGAATGATTATATGCTACATACACTTTGCTAAGGGTTGAGGATGCAAAGAATGGAAGTAGCACAGTCCCTGCTCTCAGGCAGCATATATTCTAACGTGAAAACAAAAATTTAAATACTTTTGTAGTACGTGCAAGGTTTACACAGTGTAGTTAGAGAATATTTTAAAGTGACTCGCCTGGGGTCAGGAGGCAGAGGTAACATGTTGGAATATAAACTCAGGATCCAAAATGATCTCAGCAGACTAGAGGTTGACAAATCTAATATGATGACAATCAATGGGAGTAAATATAAGTGTTCAAGAAATCAACTTTATAGCACGAGATAGTGCTTCCGGAAAGCTATTCATGTGAAAGAGATAGTGGAAGGCAGAGGCTAGGGAGAGAATGTACATATAGGAAAGCTTCAGAGATATCTACAAAAAAATCATAGACTAGGATTTGCCACTGAGCAGATTAAATATTTTGCTATGATAATAATTTAAATTATAATAAATATATTTAGTTATGTGATATTAATTATAAAATTACTGTCTTATAATAATAATGAGAAGAATAGAACGAACTATAATTTATACTGAATTGTTTAAGGTTTACAAAGTTTTTCAGACGTTATCTCTGAAGGACCCAGAGGGGTAGATGTTATTATTATCCCCTTTTTACAAATGAGGAAATTGAGGCCCAGATAGATGAAGTAGCCTGCCCAGGGTCACATAACTAGTAAAGCAGAGGAGGTACGATAAGAAGTCCTAGGCCGGGTTTTGCTGCCCTGTATACATCAAACGTGTCTGCAGATTGATGAAGGAGATGTTTCCCATGCCAGGGGTTGTGGGAAGGTGTGGAGGGAGTTCTCAGTCCAAACTGGTGATGAGTTTATTAACACAGATGATCAATAGCAATAGGTCCTCATCAATTTGATATCTAATTTAAAATGTTGAGGTTTCAATGTGCTCGTTAAATAACATAATAGATTTACATATTTTAATTATGCTCCATCGATTCTGAACATAATGTAATTAAAAGACTTTTCAGGAAGCAGGATTAATGAGTGGGGTGGCCCAACATATGGTGTGAGGTGCTGTGTGGAGTGGACTGGGGTGAGAAGAGGTGAATATTGTTCCTTGGTGAGTAAAGCGTCAGCTCTAGCAAGTGAGCCACAGACAGCCCTGGAGTCCAATTAATGGTAATCAAAGGCTAATGAAGCACTGAGCACGAGTGAAGACAGGACAAAGAAGAGACTTAGGGGGATGCACACATGCATGCGTGTGTGTGTGTGTGTGAGAGAGAGAGGGGGGGAGGGGAAGGAGAGAGACAGAGAGAGATGGAGAAATGAGGGGTGTGTGTGTGTGAGAGAGAGAGAGAGATGAGGGGTGTATGTGTGTGTGTGTGTGAGAGAGAGAGGGGGGGGAGGGAGACATAGAGAGAGGGAGACAGGGAGGAGAGGGGGAGAGAGAGAGAAGGGAGAGGGAGAGAGACAGAGGAGAGAAAGAGAGATGGAGGGAGAGAGGGAGAGATGAGGGGTGTGTTTGTGTATGTGTGTGTTCCTGTGTGTGCATGCACATATGTAGGTGCATTGAGTTTTCATTTGCATGTGTGTACGTATGTGTGTGCATGAAAGTATGTGTATGCGTGTGTGTGTTTAAGCTGCAGAAATAGAAGAGGAATGTCAAAGCAAACACAATACAAAGGAAAGAACCTTGGATTTGGAAAAGTAAGCGATCATTGAATACAACCCCCTCATATTTACAGAGAAGGAAACTGAGGCCCATAAATGTGAAATGATTTGACCGAACACCCACAGGTAAAAAATAGCAGATCACAGAATCAAATCTAGGTACTCAGAGTTCAAATTGAGTGTTCTTTGCCCTATAAGGTACTGTTTCTAATAGTCACTCTATAAATATTTTTATTGATTTAATTAGTCAATTAATCATGCACTGCTTTGTGATATCTCTCATCTTCTGTTACATATCTTTTTTCCTATCATTATTATGTCTTTTCTCTCTGAGGAGAATATATGCTTTTTGAGGACAGGAATTATGGGCCTTGCACATAATAGGTCTTCCTTCAAAATCTACTGAACTCTTAAAGTCCTGAAATCTGTGATTGTAAAGCCATGCCTATCCACTGCTAGAGTGACAGGTCAGTTCAAGGAGAAAGTTAGGGTATTCCAAATGAAAGCCAAGGGAGATGGTCATGTCACTCTGGCTGTAACGCCAAGCTAATGATTAGTATCAGTCTCCTTTCAAAAGAACAAATCTGACCTATATGACCTTTTTGGTTATCTATACACATATGCATGTAGGTATAAATATATTTTATGCATTATAATTCACATTTACTTTTTTCACTATTTATAATTATTGACAGGAAATAGGAAGTGCTCTGTGTGTCTATAGATGTGTGTATGAGTGAGTGTTAAAGTAGAAAGATCACTGGCTTGGGAGTCAAGGGACCTGTATTCAGATCACTCTCTGAAGTTTACTACATTTATGACTTTGGACAAGTGACTTAATTTCTCCTGAAATTTCCCTCAGTTTCCTGAAATTTGTAATGCCAGGGTTGGACTATGCGACATCTGAGATCCCTCTAATCTTATGATCTTCTGTGTGTGGGGGTGTATACATACACATGTGCATACACATACACACACCACACACTTTGGGGAAGGGGGCAGAGTTTAAAATTGAATGAAAACATATTGCTTATTTTTTCAAACAAGTGTGTAGAATGTAGCTTTTTGGTTGTTGCTTTACAAAGAAAGTGGTTGGTTGATTGAAATCATTATTCCAAGACCCAGCAAAGTGTCTTGTCCATAGAAGGAACCTCTGAAATGGTCATTATCCATTGAAATATTCACCAGGCAGGTTTATATATATATTCAGCCATGTTCATTGGTTGAGGACTATTTCGAAATAAATGATTTTTTAAAGTGTCCAGCTGCTCCTCCATCCTATGTTCTCCCTTAGGCACCTTACGGTGTCTTATATTGTCTCCACTTTATCCCTCTCCTTCTCTCAACCCTTTGATGTTTGTCTTATGACCTTAGCACTTCACTGAAACTACACAGTCCAAAGTTACCAGTGATCTCTGAATCGCCAGAGCTGAGAGTTGCCCTTTCATCAGTGCTCATCTTCTCAACTGCTCGGCTGCATGTGCCAGTATTGACTGCCTTTTCCTCCTGGGCACTCTTTCCTCTCTGGATCTGTGTAATGGTGTTCTCTTCTGGACTCTCTCCTGTCTATCCTATGACTCATTCTCAGTCTCCTTTGTTGACTTATCACACATGTCACGCCCCTAAATTGTGAGTATCCCCCAAGGTTCTGTCCTATGTTCTTTTCTCCCTGTTCATTCCCTCTCTTGGTCGTCTCAACTGCCCCCATTAGTTTAACCATAATTCCTAGCCCAATTGCTCTCAGGCCTATATATCCAGCCCCAGTTTCTCCACTGAGCTTTGGTCTCATACCACCAGCTGTCTATTGGACATTTCAAACGAGATGTCCTGAAAATGTCTTAAACTCAACATGTCTAAGACTAAAATCATGATTTTCCCCTCTAAGCCCTCCCCTTTTCTAAATTTCCCTCCTTCTGTTAAAAGAATCATGTCCTTCGCAACCTCAGCCTTATTCTGAACTTTTCATTCTCCCTCACCTCAAGTGTCCAGTCAGCTGCAATCTCTTGGTATTTTTACTCACAAAAAACTTCTTCCATCTAAAACACACCGCTTCCATCTTTGTTTAAACCTCACCATCTCTTGCCTAGAATAGATTACTGGAACAGCTTCCTGTTTGGTCTCCCAGCCTCATTTTTTCCCACTCCAACCCATTCTCCATTCAGCTGCCAAAGAGATTTTCCAGATCTGCCCATGTCCCTCCTCTCCTCAGTCCTCTCAGCGGCTTCCTATAACCTAAAGGATAAAATATCAGCTCCTCTGTTAGCTTTTAAAAGCCCACACAAGCAGCCTTGATGGACATTACTCCCTGTCCTATACTATGAGGCCTGGCTCAAGTAGCCCCATCTCTGCGCTTTACACACAACATGACTATCTCCCACCTTGGGTCTTTGCATCGCTTCCTTCAAATCTGGAATCAGTTCCCTCATCGTGTAGACTTCATACAATCTCCTTCTTTTATTTTCCACCAACCAAAATCCATCTTAGTATTTCAGTAACACTGAATATATAACATTGATTACAAACAAATGTACAACTTTTACATTGCGAAACAATTGGAGAGTTTAAGATGTAAGGACAGAGGTAAATGACCCATGGAAAATTTCTGGTAAGTAGCTGATCTGGTTTCTATGATCAAATGTAAGATTTCCTTTAGGAGGCAGCTCCGGCATCATGTTCTACATGAAGCCTGTCTCGCTTCCCCCCATCTCAAGTGCCCACCTTCCCAAATTACCTTGAATTTAGCACCTTTATACAGACTTCTATTTATTCACTTTATATTTGTGTCAAATACTGTTTTTGCCTGATGAAGTGAGTCAGAAAAGGGATTGTTTCATCCTTTTAACTTGTGTAGCCCCTTGTTTAGCACATTCTCCTTCCCCTTGCCATCCCCACCACAACATGTGTTAGGCTGCCTAGAGATAATGCCATTACCAGAAGAAGTCAGTCAGGCAGCTCAGTAGATAGAGCTCCTGAGTTGGTGTGTGGAAGATGGTGTAAATTGTCATCGTGGAGTTACCTCAGTCACGTCCAACTCCTCATGACCCCATTTAGGGTTTTCTTGGCAAAGATACTGGAGTGCTTTGCCATTTCCTTCTCCAGCTCATTTTACAGATGAGGAAACTGAGGCCAACAGGGTAAAGTGACTTGCCCAGGGTCACATAGCTAGGAAGTGTCTGGTGCTGTATTTGAACGGAGGTCTTCTTGACTCTGGACCTGATGCTCTATCCACTGTCCTACCTAATTGCTCCATCTTAGTAGCATTGCCATTACTTTTTAAAAAAAAATGGTAGAATTTGTCTTGGTATCTTTTCTTTGTAGTTTGTTTTATATATCCATATAATCCATCTATCTATTCTTCCTTCCATCCATCCATCTATCTATCTATCTATCTATCTATCTATCTATCTATCTATCTATCTATCTATCTATCTGTCTGTCTGTCTGTCTGGCTGGCTGGCTGGCTGGCTGGCTGGCTGGCTGGCTGTGTGTCTATCTATCTGTCTGTCTGTCTATCTATCTGTCTGTCTGTCTGTTGTCTATCTGTCTGTCTGTCTATGTATCTGTCTATCTCTGTTTCTGTGTTGTCTCCCTCATTAGATTGTAAGCTCCTTGAAGGCAGCACTGTCTTTTCCCTGTTTTTGTATCTCCCCCCCACTTAGCTCAATGCCTGGAATATTATTAGGTGCTTAATAAATGTTTACTGATTGATTGATTACTTTTGCATCCCCTCGATTTTAATTTTATACCTACATATTGTAAGGATGCATAGATTCATAGATGGACAGGGCTGGGAAGAGATGTCAGTGAGCACCTAAGCCAACCCTCTTGTTTTGCTGAGGCTGGGCCTTACATCCCACGTTGACTCAATTTCATCATAGAATAGAGGAAAGTATGCCAGGACCAGAAGACGCAGATTGGACTCCCCATTCTGCTCCTCATTATTTGTGTAGCTTTGGGCAATTCATCTAACATCTCTGGATCTCAGTTTCCATCTGTAAATAAGGGATTTGTGCTGGATGACCTCCTTCTGGCGTTAAACATGCAATCCTATGACTTTTCTGGGACCCAGTTTCCTTTTCAATAAACAGAAGAGCTGTGTTTAGATATTTCTAAGGTCCCTCCCAGCTCCAAAGCTATGATGGCTATGCTCCAAGGCTCCTGGCTTGCGATCTTGGACTCTTTCCAAGATGCTGCACTGTCTCACCTGGTATAGAATCTTTATCTCTCTGCTCTCAAACCAATGCCAAACCAAGGACCGCTTTGTGTTGCTAAGGATAAAGCCAGCCCTCTGAGAGTGGCTGGAACATTCCCAGGCTCCAGTAGCTGCATATTCACACATTTCTGGGCCTTTTGCTGAGCTGGGCTGTTTCTCTCTTTAGGTCAGCTCCATCTATCATAAATATCTGGAAACATTTCTGTACAAAATTGCCCATGTAGTGCACAAATATCCTAGGCCTCCATGCAGGCCTCTGATACAGGCCTAATAGTGACCATGACTTAGTTTTATTGCCCAGGGCTGGGTATCCTTGGTCTCAGAGGAACCTGGAGTGCTTGGCAATCTGTATCTTACATTCATTTCACCATCAGTGGCCTCTGGGGTAAGGCATGACTGCTACTTACCTGGACATTGTAGGCCAATAACCCAGCTTAAGATCAGAAGGAAACAGGCCCCAGTCCACTGACAATGACCAGGAGGAACTGAGAGTCAAAAGAATTGGCAGTGATAGCCTGGTCTGGCCTGCTATTCAGGTCCCAGAACCCAGAATCAGCCATGTTCCGTGGTATCAATTAGCTGTAACTTTTATAACATGACACGAATAACAACAACAAAAATAATAATCCATTTCATGTCCATTCCATTGACTTCAACAGAGTGCTTTAGTAGACACGGGCTAGAGACAGAGGACCTGGAGTTGAATTCTAGCTCTATCTCAGGCCTCAGTTTACTCATCTGTTAAAAGAAGGGATTGGGCTGA
Source organism: Petaurus breviceps papuanus (assembly GCF_028583685.1). Taxonomy (NCBI): domain Eukaryota; kingdom Metazoa; phylum Chordata; class Mammalia; order Diprotodontia; family Petauridae; genus Petaurus; species Petaurus breviceps. Next base: position 10,663,274 of record NW_027185798.1, on the reverse strand, counting down.
AATATTTCTAAGGTTCCTTCCACATCTGAATCTATGGGTCTGTGAGCCTCCATTCTTTTGGTAAGCTCCTACTGTGTGTGAGGATCTTTCTGCTCTCCTTATACCTGCATGGTACTTTGTGGCTCCGTGTATTTCCATGCCCATTCTTTTGGTAAGCTCCTACTGTGTGTGAGGAGCTCTCTGCACTCCTTATACCTGCGTGGTACTTTGTGGATCCGTGTATTTCCATGCCCATTCTTCCATTTGGTTTTAAAAATAATCCTATGAGACAGGGAGGGCAGTAACTATGGTCCCCACTTTAATAAGGTGTCTAAGGTCCAAGAGAAGCCAATGTGACTTTCCCAGGGTCACACAGCTAGCTAACTAGCGGTCATGCCAAGATACAAGCTGAGGTGTCCAGTCTGTCAGTCCTTTGTTTTTTCAACTACATTATATCAAAAGCATTCACAGAATGCAAAAGTCAGAAGAAGAGATACAAGGACACTCTCAAGGTCTCTCTGAAGAACTTTGGAATAGAATACATGACATGGGAGATGCTGGTAGAGGAATGTCCAGCATGGCATGCCCACATCAAAGAAGGTGATCTGCTCTATGGGTGAAGGAGAATTGCAGTAGCTAAAAAGAAATGTGAGATATGCAGATGTAGAGAATGCACCCCCAACATTCACATGGGCTATTTGTGCCCAATCTCTGGCAGGGCCTTCTCAGCTCATGTTGGCCTGGTCAGTCACATCCGGGCATGCTGTACCTTGACTCTAACACAGTGATGTCATTTTGATCCTCTTCGAGAATGAAGGACCATAACCAACATTCATTTATTTTTTACTTAATAGTAATTTTTCAATTACATGTAAAGATAGTTCTCAACAGCCATCTTTGGAAGATTTTAAGCTCCAAAAATTCCCCCCTCCATTTTCTTCCTTTCCCTACCCCCCCCCCCAAGACAGCAAGCAATCTGATATAGTTTATACAAGTACAATCATGTTAAACATGTTTCCACATTAGTTATGCTGTGAAAGAAGGCTCAGAACAAAAAAGAAAAGCCAGGGGAAAGGAAAAACAATAAAAGAAGTAAAAATAGTATGCTTTGGTTTACATTCAGACTCTACAATTCTTTCTCTGGAATGGTTAGCGATTTCCATCACAAGTGCCTTGGAATTGTCTTGAATCATTGCGTTGCTGAGAAGAATTAAGTCTAAGTTGACCATCACACAATAGCAATCAACATGACATTGCTTCAGTGTTAGGTGGTACAGTGGTTAGTGTCCTGGACTCAGAGTCAGGAACACCCAAGTTCAAATCTGGTCTCAGACACTTATTTGCTGTGTGACCCTGGGTAAATCACTTTATCTGAACTCACCTCAATTTTCTCATCTGTAAAATGGGGACAATAAGAGTAGCCACCTCTTTAGGGTTGTGAGGACCAAGTGAGATATTTATAACGTACTTAGGGCAGCATCTCACATATTGCAAGTGTTATATAAATGTTATTGTTATTATATCAGAAGACTTTGATTCAAATCCTATCCTGCCCCTTGCTGGCTGAGTCCTTGGACCAATCACATAGAATATCAAAAAGACTCAAATGATTTAATGAATTGAAGTCTTATATAAAATCGGCCTTGCCTCAGTTTACCCCTCTGTCAAATGTGGACCATAATTCCTACTATTATCCCAAGTCTCCAAACTCCTTGGTGACAGAAACCCCTGCCCTCTTCAATAATACTCTCCAAAATACAAAATAGCATGAGCTCAGTAACCAGTGAATCTATTCAACTCTTCCTTTTTCAACAAGATGTTTGGCCCAGGCTCTTCAATACCAGCATAGCCCAAAAGCCGGAACTTGCCACCCAAACAAAAGAGAAGCTCAGAAGTTATCTAGAAAATCCCAACTTTGGACCTAAAACATACAGACTTACTACCAATGCTACATACAATTCCTCTCCATTTACTCTTGGTCATGGCGGTTATTGTTCAAATATCTCATGGATATGGAATCTTATGGATTGAGGCATCCCTTCTAATGGTACCCATCTTAATCCATCCATATCTGGTTCTCCTATGAAATTCTTGTCCATTATTTCCTGCAAACCCTCTACTATGGGGACCAACCAATGTACTGGGGTCCATTCCCCTGAGTTTCTTGAAAGTACTTGAGTACCAGTGGAGCACTCCAAGACATCCCCCATCTCTCAGTCTCCATACTAGTTCTGACCTTCATCATTTCTCTACTTGGACTGTTAGAGTAGTCTTCAAGTTGACCTCTCTGACTCTAGACTTTTCCCACTTCAATCTATCTTTCAAATTGATTTTCCTAAAACAAAGTTCTTAATATGTCACTATCCTGCTCAACAACTGTCAGTGGCTCCCTATTATTTCTAATGTTAAATATAAATAGCTTTCTTTGTCAATTGGAATATGTCATAACTTAGTCTCTTCCTAATGTTCTTTTCTCCTAATACGTTATTCTTCTCCATGAACTGTGGTCTAGTCATTTTTACCTACTTTCTATTCCTCACACACTAACCTCCATCTCCCAAATCTCTGTTTTCGCAGTGTTGTCCCCCATACCTAGAATGCTCTCTGTCCTCACCTCTAAGAATCCTAGTCTGTCTCCAAGACTTAGCTCAAGCACCACCTTTTGTAGAATTTCCTGATCCCCACCTTCATACCTATCTTGCAGATACTTAAATATCATATGAATGTAATTTCTCCTGCGTTAGAATGTAAGTTCCCTGAGGGTGGGGACAGTTTCTTTTTATTTTCTGGAATTGCAGTGCTTAGCACATTACCTGGTATACAGGACACTTTGAATAAATGTTTGTCTATTGATTACTGATTGATTGGCTTGCCCATCTGCCTTGGAACATGACAAAGAAGAGTCCATTTCCTTTTACAGTCAACACCCCTTTGATGGAATATGTTTGTCTTTTATTTTTGACCCACAATTCCTTATGGATAATATATGACAGTTCACCCACACTCTTTCCCCAAGGATGCCCAGACTGTTGAGAAAGGATGGGATGACCAGATAGGAAGAGTGACGTGGCTGTTGACCCCAACTGAATGAACCACCAAATTCTAGAAGGATGAGGATTTGCCATCTGCCCCCAAGTCACTCCATTCAAAGTTCTCCAAGTCTTGTCATTTGTCCTGACGCGGTGCCCTCCAGTCCCTGGGCATTGTCATCTGACCCCCCAGTGCACTCTAGGGACCCTTGGGCCTTGATGTCTCCCACTGCGAAACTCTTCCAAATGAACTCTCTTATATATCTTGTCTCCCTCGACTAGAGCTCAGGAGGACTTGGCCTCAAATTGTGTCTCTGTTACTTATTATCTGCGTAGTTCTGTTTGTCCTTCTTTCTTTAAGAGGACCACGCCATCACATCAGGGAGATGATGACACGACTTGCGATTGACTTGGATTTCAGTGAGGCAGGTCTGTGCGAGGTCACCAGCCTCCCTTTCTCCTCCAGAGCCATCTGGGTCGAGTGACCTGATACTCACCAGGACTACTGGAGATGACCACATTACACGCTGTCTGTGTAACAATCCCACCGAATAAGTAACACAACCTCTCTGAACTTCTGTTTCCTCCTCAGGAAAGTTATAGAGTTGGATTTCACTGGTCTCTGAATTTCTTTATACTTCTCAGTCAGTGACTCTTTGATTTTAGCTTCTCCCCCCATCCCCCCCCAACATACACACACACACACACACACACACACACACTTAAAATTCAGAAACCCCCCAGGGGCCATTCCAACTCCTTACTGCTCTGGATCTCACTTCTCTGTTTCTCAGTTTCTTAGTGAGATTTCTTGAAGCTGTCAAGTTAGAGATGCCCATGCCTCACATTCTGATGGAATGATGTCTGTGCTTACACCACAACTTAATTCTTCCTCTCCGTTGATTTGTCATTTTAATGTTAAATAACAAATGTGGACGGTCACCAGGATATTAAGGGATGGTTTCCTTCTTCCTGACTTTCGATTTATGTGTCTGTTTATTTACTGATAAGTGTAAGTGGTCCCTATCGCCTTTCACACATAATCCCGCAAATCCTTAGGATTTGTTTTCACAATTGATTAGAAAAGTCAATGCTGTACATGAAGGATTAGAAAAAGAAATATCTGGAATCTACTTAGGGCTCTGTTATCTCATGGGCCACCATGATGCCTCCAAAACTTACATTGCCACCTTTTTCTAGGATGTGTTGGGGGAATCTTTAGGTCTAGATGCCATATTCATGATTATAAATATCAATCTGAACTGCTTTTATAGCTTTAAAAAAGAGTTAAAGAGCATGAAGTGTATGAAATTGAACCAGGAGCAAATCCTTGCTAATGTTTACATAATGTTTACAATGGCTACAATAATATAAAGAAAAACAAACAAAAAGGAAGCAGAATATTGAGTAATTGGAATGTCTAATCTTGATTCAAGGAAAGAGATAATGTATTTGGCTGAGAATTAGTACACTCTTGGCACAAAATGTCATAAGTATCTTCACTGTTTAGGATGGTTTGGATTAAATATTTTTCTGTCATAAGGGAAGGTACAGTAGCCTAGTAGGAAATTGGTGATGGCATTGTTGGATGTGGTTATTTTTTTATATTTTGTTGTTGTTCCGTTTTTTGTTTTTTTTAAGTCCTGTCCAACTCTTCATGACCCCGTTTGGGTTTTGTTTTGTTTTAAGCAAAGATACCTGAGTGTTTTGTCATTTCCTTCTCCAGCTCATTTTACTGTTGAGGGAACTGAGACAAACAGAGTTAAGTGACTTGCCCGAGGTCATACAGCTAGCAAGCATCTGGGATCACATTTGAACTCAAGTCTTCCTGAATCCAGGCCCTGTGCTCTACACACGGTGCCCCTCAGCTACACCCATTCCTTAGATTTAAATATCCATAAATTTATTTTTTTTTGTATCCAGAGACACAAATCAAGTTTAGAAACAGGGATCAAGACCCTTGAGAATTGTTTCAGTCAGTCAATAAACATTTGTCAAGTGCCTCCTGGGGACAGACAACACCTGTCCCCAAGGAGCTTACAGTCTAACGAAAAGCTTGTGACCTAACTGTGTGATTTTATGATAATAAGGAAAGATTACCTTCTCCTTATGCTGTCATCTCAGAAATGTTGGAAGATTCCAACTCCCAGTATTTTCTTGACTAAACAGACTTGAAGATAAAAAAGAATAACTATTCTGTCCAAACTCTTTAACCCAGCAATCCTACGGCTATCTCAAAGAGATTCAAAGACAGTAACAAAGGCCTAATATGTACTACGATATACATAGAGATATTTTTTTTCTGATATCAAAGACCTAGAAACAAATTGGTACCTATAACTTGGTGAGTGAATGAAAAAAGTGGTATATAAATATGGAATATTATTGTGAATTAAGAAAGGAAAATTCCAAGGAATTCAGAGAAAGGTAGGGAAATTTCTATGAATAGACAGAGAGTGAAAGAAGTAAAATCACAGGAACAACATCATGATGACTGTAATGAAAGAAATGAGAGTAACATAGAAGGAAGCAGAACTGAAATGGAAAGAGGAGAGAGAAATGGTGAAAAATTGCTCTTTCCTCACAATACTGAGGCAGGGAATCTCATCTTAGGGCAGAGTATTAGATTCTTTTTCTCATATGGTATCATTTGGGGAGTTTTTTATTGTCTTCCTTTGTTTCAAAGGAGTTGGGGGAGCATTTCCAGGAATGACAAGGTATAGGAGATAAAGTGCCAGAGTTGGAGCCAGAAAGACATGAGTTCAAATGATGATTCATTTAACTGCTTCTGATCAAGGCCATCCATAAAATGAGGGGTTTCTAAGGTCCCTTCCAGATGGAAATCTATGATCTTCTGATAAAATAGAAGGCAAGAATAAAAGTTACTCCAGGCTACTCAGAGATATGCAGAGACTGGGAGTTGGGCCAGATGAGCCCCTGAGAGGTTTGTGATGTTATGATAATGAGGTAAGAGAGATTCACATCACTCTACCTTCCTCTTACAGTCCTTTCTCAGAAGCATTAGCATATTCACCCTCATTTTCTGCACAGCTCAGCAGCTGTGAAGGGTAGGCTGAGCTATTCCAATAGAAAGGGATATTGAGTGCTTGACCCCTTCTTCAGGAACGCATAGCTTCCCTGTAGTGATTTTAAAGAAGGAGATCTATGTACAAGACCCTAACAAACCTTGCTAAACTGGGTACCGCTTCCCAAAGGAAACCTTGCCAAAAAAGAGGCTCATTAAACAGCAGGATATCTCAAGACACTGAGGCTAAGCAAGCCCACGTTGGTGGGGCAAGTGGTTGGGTGCCAGAGGACATCTGGAGAGATGGTCAGTGACACATCAAAGGCAGGATAGCCATAAACTCCAGGAAGATGACAAAAGGCGTGGTTGCCAGCAAACATTAATTAGGCAGAGGTCTAGGCAGCATCAGAAGGTAGATGGAACCTAGCCATAGGGACAGGACTTTATCTCAAAGAAGACCTGAAGAAATAACACATGACCACAGTCCTAGAGAATGTGGAATATTGCTATGAAAGAAATACTTAGTATACTTCACTTTTTGGCAGAAATCTGCTGGAGACCAGTTTATTAATTAAATTAAGCTAAGCATTTCTGAGGGAAAGGAAGAGGATGTCATCTTGCCTTGAAAATCCTCCTTTCAAAATCTTTTTCTAGTTACAGTTTCTAGAGTTCAAAAAAAGGGACAAAATCCTATAAGATAAAACCTAGCTTAAAAATTCAGGTAAAAGCTCAATTGACAATTTTGATTCATGAAACAAAGAAATAGTCACTTAGCTTCTAGGACTGCATTGGAGAATCATTTTTTAAGCCACTTAATCCCTCTTTGACCACTTACCTCTAGGTATTCTCCTTTTTTCCTGGTCAAAGGTGAACTCAAGAGATGCTTCTTTTAATTGAATTAATCAAATACATGATTCCTATTAGTCTTCATCATTACTTTGATCAATTTCTGGGAGGAATGCTTCCTGGGCTGATCAAACCTCTCCTGTTAAAAACGAGTTAGGCCTTCAATAAGAATAGTGTAAGAGACATTTCAGTGAAGAATATTTCAGAATTGATAAAGACTTATAAGGTTTACCATCTGGATTAGACCAAAATTAAAACACTATCCTAATATTATTTTGTAATGTGTAGCCTAAAGAGAGAAGGAAGAGGGATGGAAGATTTGCATGTTTCAGTACTGGGCAGAAATTTAAGCCAGTGATTTAAAAACAGAGGATGGAATCCATTTGCTCAGGATAGGAAACCAAGGCAAAGTCTTTCTGTTCTTAAGAAGGAGGCAAATGCCTCCTTTCTGACTAGAATTGAGCCTGTCAATCAAAGTCAAACTATTTTTGGTAATTTCAGATGATGAAAGGCAGGACATTTATAATTAACAAAATTATAAAAGAAAATTTTATCCAATCAACTTTGACCTGCTGTTCCCTTCTTCTGGAATAGCTGGGAGAAGATGGCAATTCTCTGTGTCTCTATTTTTCTGTCTCTCTTTCTCTGTCTTTTTATATCTCTGTCTTTCTGTCTCTCCCTCTCTTACTCTCCATTCCCCTTCCTTCTCTTTTTCTTCCTCCTCCTTCTTCTCTTCTCTTTTCTAGTCTTTGTCCTCTTGTTATTTATAACTCCATTCCATATTCTCCCAGTCTCCTAGTTCATCATTCTGGAAAGTCCTCTAATCACTCAATGGCATGTGCCCATTGCAAGATGAGGGGAGGAATAATAATAATAGCTAACATTTGCAGAGCAAATATTATGTGCCAGCCACTGTGCTAAACTCTTTGCAAATATTATGTCATTTTATACAACAACCCTGGGTAGAAAGCATCAGAGATGTTGTTAAAATACACATAAATATACACACATATATGTATGCACATGCATGGAGAGAGAGGGGAGGGAGGGAGGGAGAGAGAGAAAAAATGTTGGCTAAACTGAGCACTAATCCTTGCAATCTGACCCAAGCCAAGCTAGCTAACATTTTTTTTTTCTTTTTTGAGTTGGAAGTTGGGTTTCTCTTTTTTTTTTTTTTTATTAATTTGTTTGTTGACTTTTAGTTTACAAGATTCAATTCCACCATTCATTCAGTTTCACATTTTATCCCCTTCACTCCCCTCCCCCCCATGGCGGCTTATAGTCAAGTATAGGATCTGTAAATACTTTCACATTATACATTAGTCAGGTTATAAAGATGGATTGTATCAGATGGAATGAAAAATGGTAAAGAGGACATAAAATCAAACGAGAAAAGGAAAAAGATCAGGTATTTTGCATCCATCTGCATATAAACTCAGTTCTTTCTAGTTCTTTCTCTGGATGCACACACTTCTCTCCATCATGAGTATTTTGGGATTGACTTATATCACTGCATTGCTGAGAAGAGTCCAGCCTATCAAAGTTGGTCATCACACATACATTGTGTCTGTAATTGTGTACAAATTTCTCCTGGTTCTACTCTTCTCACTCAGCATCAGTTCGTATAAGCCTCTCCAGGTAAATAAGTTCATATGCTCCTCATTTCTGATAGCACAGTAGTATTCCATAACATGCATATACCACAACTTGTTCAGTCATTCCCCAATTGATGGGCACCCCCTTAATTTCCAATTCTTTGCCACCACAAAAAGAGCTGCTATAAACATTTTTGTATATATGGGTCTTCCTCCCACTTCTATGATTTCTTTGGGATATAACCCTAGGAGTGGTATTGCTGGGTCAAAGGATATGAAATTATTTATAGCCCTTTGGGCATAATTCCAGATTGCTCTCCAGAAAGGCTGGATCAGTTCACAACTCCACCAGCAATGCATTAGTGTTCCAATTTGCCCACATCCTCTCCAGCATTTGTCATTTTCCTGTTTTGTCATCTTAGCCAATCTGACTGGTGAGATGCGGTACCTCAGAGTTGTTTTGATTTGCATTTCTCTAATCAGTAGTGATTTAGAGCATTTCTTCATGTGCTTATAAATATCTTTAATTTCTTTCTCTGAAAAAATGCCTATTCATATCCTTTGACCATTTATCAATTGGGGAATGACTTGTATTCTTATTAATTTGACTCAATTCTCTGTATATTTTAGAAATGAGTCCTTTGTCAGAGACATAGTTTGTAAAAATTTTTTCCCAATTTCCCACCTCCCTCTTAATCTTGGTTACATTGACTTTGTTTGTACAGAAGCTTTTCAATTTCATGTAATCAAAATTATACATTTTACATTTTATAATGTTCTCTAATTCTTGTTCAGTCATTAAGTTTTTCCCTCTCCACAAATCTTAGAGGTAGACTATTCCTTGTTTTCTGAGACTGCTTACAGTATCAACCTTTATACCTAGATCATGCACCCATTTAGACTTGATTTGGGTATGTGGTGTTAGATAATGGTCTATGCCCAGTTTCTTCCATACTATATTCCAGTGTTCCCAGCAGTTTTTGTCAAATAGTGAGTTCTTATCCCAAAAACTAGGGTCTTGGGGTTTATCAAACAATAGATTACTATAGTCATTGACTTCTGAATCTCGTGTGCCTAATCTATTCCATTGATCCACTCCTCTATTCCTCAGCCAGTATCAAGTAGTTTTGATGACTGCTGCTTCATAATACACATTGAAATCTGGTATAGCTAGTCCACCTTCCCTAGCATTTCTTTTAATTAATTCCCTTGATATTCTGGACCTTTTGTTCTTCCAAATGAATTTTGTTACTATTTTTTCTAGCTCTATAAAGTAGTTTTATGGTAAATTAATTGGTATGGCACTAAATATATAATTTAATTTAGGTAAAATTATCATTTTATTATATTAGCTCGACCCGGCCATGAGCAATTGATATTTTTCCAATTAGTTAGATCTGACTTTATTTATGTGAAAAATGTTTTGTAGTTGTGGTCATATAGGTTTGTTTTGGCAGGCAGATTCCCAAATATTTTACAATGTCTATAGTAACTTTAAATGGGATTTCTCTCTCTTTTTTAAGCAATCTGGGTTAATTAACTTGCTCAAGGTTACATGGCCAGTTGTTTCTGGGTGTGGTGCTATCTGAGCCCAGAGTTGATCCCCAGGTCATCCCGACACTGGAGCCGGTGCTCTTACTCGCTGTGCTACCTGGCCTCCCTGGGATTTCTCTTTCTATCTCTTGCTGTTGAATTTCATTGGAAATACATAAAAATGCTGAGGATTTATGTGGGTTTATTTTATATCCTGCAACTTTGCCAAATTTATTTATTGTCTCAAGTAGTTTTTTACTTGATTCTCTAGGATTTTCTAAGTATATCATCATATCATCTGCAAAGAGTGATAGCTTGGTCTCTTCTTTGCCTAATTCGATTGATATTTTTTTTCTTCTCTAATTGCTACTGCTAACATTTCTAGTACCAGATTGAATAAGAGGGGTGATAGTGGACACCCTTGTTTCACCCCTGATCTTATGGAAAATGCTTCTAGCTTCTCCCCATTACATATAATACTTACTGATGGCTTTAAATAGATGCTACCTATTATTTTAAGAAAGGTTCCATTTATTCCTATACCTTCTAATGTTTTTAATGGGAATGGATGTTGTATTTTGTCAAAAGCCTTTTCTGCATCTATTGAGATGATCATGTGGTTTCTGCTAGTTTTATTGTTGGTATGATCAATTATACTGATGATTTTCCTAATATTAAGCCATCTTTGCATTCCTGGAATAAATCCTACCTGATCAAAGTGTATTATTCTTGAGATATGTTGCTGTAATCTTTTTTTTAATAAAGCAATTAGGGTCAATTAACTTGCTCAAGTTTACATGGCCAGGTGTTTCTTGGTGGATGCTAAATGTCTGAGACTGGATTCAATCCCCCAGGTCATCCCGACACTGGGGCTGGCGCTCTTACTCGCTGTGCTACCTGGCTGCCCCTTCTGTAGTCTTTTTGCTAGTATTTTATTTAGAATTTTTGCATCTATATTCATGAGGGAGATTGGTCTATAATTTTCTTTCTCTGTTTTATCTCTTCCTGATTTAGGTATCAGTACCATATTTGTGTCATAAAAAGAATTTGGTAGGACCCACTCATTCTTTAGGATCAAATTGTTTAATTTCCAGTTAGTTTTTAGTCTGTCTTTCCATGGCCCTTTATTGCATATAATTTTTATTGCATAATGATCTGAGAAAGATGCATTTAATATTTCTGTTTTACTGCATAGAATTGTGAGGTTTTTATGCCCTAGAACATGGTCAATTTTTGAGTATGTACCATGAACCGCTGAGAAGACAGTATATTCCTTTTTATCCCCATTCAGTTTTCTCCAGAGATCTATCATACCTATCCTCTCTAAAATTCTGTTCACCTCCTTAACTTCTTTCTTGTTTATTTTGAGGTTGGATTTATCAAGTTCAGAGAGGGGGAGATTACGATCTCCCACTAGTATAGTTTTGCTATCTATTTTTTTCCCTCTAATTCCTTTACCTTCTCCTCTAGGAATTTGGATGCTATACCACTTGGTGCATATATGTTATGTAATGATATTACTTCATTCTCGATGGTGCCTTTTATCAGGATATAGTTCCCTTATCTCTTTTAATTAGGTCAATTTTTGCTTTTGATTTATCTGAGATAAGGAGTGCTAACCCTGCTTTTTTTTTACTTTAGCTGAGGCATGATATATTTTACTCCAGCCTTTTACCTTTACCCTATGTGCATCCCTCTGTTTCAGATGTGTTTCTTGTAAACAGCATATTGCAGGATTTTGATTTCTAATCCATTCTGCTATCCATCTCCGTTTTATGGGAGAGTTCATTCCATTCACATTTGCAGTTATGATTTTTATCGTTGCTTTCCCTCCATCCTATTCCCTTCCCTGTTAATGCTCATATTTCCCCCTTAATAGTTTTCCTTTTGACCACCACCTCCCTCAGTATTCCCTTATCAACACCTCTCCCTTTTCCTCCCCTTCCTCCTTACTTCTTCCCTCCCTACTAACCACCCCGCCCCTTTCATAGCCCTTTCCCCTTCCTACTGCCTATAGGATATTTTTATACTTAATGAAGTATGTTATTTCTTCTTCACACCAAGAGTGACAGGAACAGATCTCATGCAAAGCTCCTCTCCCTCCCCTCTTTGCCTCTAAAATGATATTTTTTGTGTTTCTCCTCCATAGAATCCTATGCTTAACTGGTTGTTATTCCCTACTTGCACCAGAACCAATGAGGGGAGTGGCGGCTAGTTGGTGCAGTGAATAGAGCATCAGCCCTGGAGTCAGGAGGACCTAAGTTCAAATCCAGCCTCAGACACTTAACACAAAAACTAGCCGTGTGACCTTGGGGAAGTCACTTAACTCCAATTGCCCTCCAAAAAGAAAAAAAAAGATACACAGATCCAATGAAGGAAAAGCTCATATGATTATCATCTCCCTCCCTTCTTTTCCTCTACTATATTGTTTTTATGCCTCTTTGTGTGGCATAATTTACACTTTTCCACTTCATTGATTCCTCTTCTTCCATTGCAGTCCCTTTGTAGCCCTTAATAAGATTTTTTTTAGTCATCATTTTGTGTATTTTATACTCATACCCTCTACTTGTCTATAAACAGTTTGCTCTTATTAAATAGCAGGGTGTCTGTGTGTGTGTGTGTGTGTGTGTGTTTATCTTGTTTACCTTTCTATATCACTCTTGCATCTCGTAATTGGAGGTTGAATTTTCCATTGAGCTCTGGCTTTTTCATCAGGAAGGTCTGGAACTCTGTTATATCATTGAATGACCATCTCTTTGCCTGGAAGAATATGCTCAGTCTTGCTGGGTAGGTGATCCTTGGTTGTAACCCGAGCTCTTTTGCCTTCCAGCAAATTGTATTCCACTGCCTCCGATCTTTCAGTGTAGAGGCTGCCAAATCCTGTGCGATCCTCACTGTGGACCCTCAATATTTGAATTGTTTCTTTCTGGCCACTTGAAGTATTTTCTCTTTTACCTGCTAGTTCTGGAGTTTGGCCACAACATTTCGAGGACTTTTCAGCTTGGGATCTCTTTCATCAGGTGTCTGGTGGATTCTCTCGATTTCTATTTTACCCTCAGGTTCTAGTATCTCAGGGCAGTTTTCCTTAATGAGCTCTTGGAGAATGTTGTCCAGGCTCATTTTTTCATCATGACTTTCTGATAGGCCTATGATTTTCAGATTATCTCTCCTGGATCTGTTTTCCAGGTCAGTTATTTTTCCATTGAGGTATTTTACTTCTTTTTCTAATTTTTCATTCTTGTTGTTTTGTTTGACTAATTCTTGGTTCCTCATAGAGTTACTTGTTTCAATTTGGTTGATTCTAGTTTTTAGCAAATCATTTTCCTTGGTTAGTTTTTGGAGCTTCTTTTCCATATCATACACTTTTCTTTTTAGAGAGATGTTTTCTTCATTATAATGTTTTTCTAGTTCTGCAATTTTGTTTTTGAGAGAATTATTCATTTTTTCTTCTATCTCTCTCATTTGGTTATCAAAGTTCCTTTTGATCTCATTTAGGAGAGCTTTCTGTGCTTGGGACCCATTCCCTGTTGATGTTTCAGCTGTGGCTGTGGAATCCTCATTGCCTCCCTCTGAATTTGTTTCCTCCCTCTGAGGATGGTAGGACTTCAGAGTCTTTGTAGTCTGCTTTCTACCCATTTTGAGGCAGGGTCCTAGCCATGCCCTTCCTCTAGGGATCTAAAAGGCTTGGGCCTTTACTGTAGAGGGTTTTGCCCTGGGGCAATAGTTACTATGTTTTTAGGGTCAGAGGGGAGGATTGGAGCAGGCGAGGTTCACTCTGTCATCCTAGTCTTTGGAGGTCCTGATAGGGGCTTTTTTTTTTTTTAATTTCTGGGCTATGAAGTAGTAGCCCCAGGAGTATTTGCTGTCTAGGACAGGGGCCCCTGCATTTAGTTCTTACCTTGATCTTTCCAGTTCCAGCCCTTTGGTGATAGGCCTGGTAGTGGCCCTTGTGGTTGGTGGGACGACTTGTCCCCCCCGCCCCCTGCCCCCAGTTGATCAGGCCTCTTCCGGGCCTGCCTCTGCTCACCACTCGCCTTCCCCGCAAGCTACCATTTTTAAGCACTTATTATGTATGACAATAATGTGTTAGGCACTGAGGTGGCAAAAACAAAGTGAAAAATAATGCTGTCCTTGAGGATTATATTTTCTTGGTTTGAAATATATGAAGCATTATGGCCAAAACCAGTTCTACTTTTCTTTGAATAGGGGGGAAAATGCATGGACTTTATCTGAGTTTGACTGAGTACAGGGGCTGCAAGGAAAGGGAAGGATAAAGTTCCTTGTAAGTGGTTTAACCTTTGGATTGATCTACCAAAAGCAATTCACACCTAGATCCAAACTTCTTGTTTTTTCCTTGGCTTCCAAGGAGAAAAAAATAGCACATAGAATCATATGCATGAAAAGCCCCAGGGAGCAGTGCCTTTCCCAAAGGGGATTATCATCCTTGGCCCCAAAGGAATTAGAAGGAAAGATGAAATTGGGAATTGAATCAGATTATTTTAAGAGAGGCTGAACCATTGATATAGCCATACTCTCCAGTATATGGCTTCCTAGAAACCAGGGAGTAGGTGGGTGGGAATAGGGAGGGATATGTTACAAAATACATAAACAGAAGGAAGTGAAGAGCTCTTTAACCTCAGCATGAACAATAAAGCTATTGTGGATCCTGCATGTAGCAGCCATTATGGGCTTTCCTCATGCTGGACAGCCCACTTAGTCTCCACAGGGGGGCCAGGTTATTCTAGGTTCTTCATCAGGCTGACCTCTTGGCCTCTGCAGCCCCCCACCCCATCTGCTAGGACTCTGAAAGCATCACCTGAAGACTCAGCCCCAACCGCACCCCAAGCTGTGAAACTGAGTCAGTCCCTAGTATGAGAAAGAGGTGTGGAGGGTGCTGGGATATTTGCCTTTTCCCTATTTCAGTAACTGGTGAAAATAAAGTGTGCTCCACCCTCCTCCATCCCACAAGGACAAGCAGAGGGATAGAAGAGGCAAGTAAGGAGAGACCAAAGAAGAAGGGGACAGCAATGAGAGGAGGAGAGGCTGTGCAAGAGATGAAGGTGACAAAATATTCAAGGGGCTTTTTTTGAGACAGCTTAGGTGGCACAATGGATACAGGGCCAAGTCTGGAGTCAGGAAGATCTGAGTTCAAACTTTACTTAGACACTTACTAGTTATGTGACCCTGGACAAATCATTTTGCCTCAGTTTCCTCATCTGTTGTTATTATTGCCATTTTATACACGAGCTTAAGGAAATTCATCTCCATCTAATTATCTCTATATCTATTTATCCCTCCATCCATCCACCCATCTATCTGTCTATCTATCTATCTATCTATCTATCTATCTATCTATCTATCTATCTATCTATCTATCTATCTATCTATCTATCTACCTACCTATCTCTCTGTCTCTACAGTCCCATCCATCACTATTCAGGATACATAAGAAGGGGAAAAATGTAATCCCTGCCCTCCAAGAGATTGTCATGGAGACAAGACTTAATATTCATGAAAAAAATGGAGACAAAAAATAATTATCAGTAAGAATGCTTAAACACTTCAAAAATGTTATTTATGTTACATGGGGTCAGTGTGGGGAATCCATACTGACCACAACCCAACTCTAGCCTTGTAGACAGACTTCAAGAGTCTCTGTGGCCAAATAATTCACCAAGTTTCCCCATCTACAAAGTAGCCTCTGCCAAGTCTTCCTTCTGTAGACCTATGAACCCTTGGTCTTCATCTAGCTTGTGTGGTGGCAAGCAGAACTCTGCCCGCCCTTCAGAGGCCCACTTGAGTCCTGCCTCTTCCAAGAAGTCAGTAATTTTTCCAATTACAATCTCTGTGACCTAGATTCAGTTAACTTCTCCAGGCCTCAGTATCCTCTCCTGTTAATTAAGGGAGTTGGACTCAGTGACCTCTAAGGTCCCTTTCAGATACAAACTTATGATCCTGTGAACTCTTCATGACTGGATAACTGATAATGGTTCACTCTTTGTAAATCACAAATTTGGGGACTTGTATAATCTCTCGTCTTCCACTTAGGACTGACATGGGCATCTTATTGTAGAATAGGTTTAAATTTGGAGTCCCCCAAACTGGAATACAGGGTCAGCTCTGTTAGGTCCCAGTAAGCTGGAAAGGCTTTAGCTACAGGCTTGGTCACGGGCCATTGGCCTGTCAAACTTAGATGGTAAATTATTTGGCTACAGAAACTCTTGAAGATATGTCCATCTCTAATTGTGTCATAGATGTTGTCTTGTCTCCCATGGCAACCTCAAGGAGGGCAGGGACCACATTTTTTTCCCTTCTTGTATATGCTGAATAGTGATAGAGTGATAGATGGTTCAGAAAAGAGGAGAGAGAGGGAGGGAGGGAGGGAGAGAGAGAACTGGATAATTAGATGGATAGATGAGTAAAAGGATGAATAATTAAATTAGACAGACAGACAGACAGACAGACAGACAGACAGACAGACAGACAGATAGATAGATAGATAGATAGATAGATAGATAGATAGATAGATAGATAGA
>NW_027185798.1:10571208-10646721 GCF_028583685.1 Petaurus breviceps papuanus | reverse complement strand
AGATAGATAGATAGATAGATAGATAGATAGATAGATAGATAGATAGACAGATGCATAGATGGATAGATGGGTGGGTGGATGGATGGATGGATAGATTGATGGACAGGTTATAGGGCATTTATTAAATACTTTATGTCAGGTACTGTGCTTAGTGCTAAGACACTTCCTACCCTCAAGGAACTTACATACACATAAAAGGGTGATGAAAGGATGCCCTTGAAGGCATAATGTGGCAGGTGGAGAGAGTTGGGCTAGGTAACCTTCAAGGTCTCTCTCAGCTCCTATGAAGCCACCTAACCTCCATGGGTCTCAGTTTCCTCCTCTATAAAATGAAGAAGCTGAATTAGGTGATCTCCATATTTAATTTGAGCCCTAAATCTATTCTCCCATAATGTTAGCTTCCAGCTCCAAGACATGGCAGAATTTCCTCTCCCATGTCAGGATTCCTGACCATGGAGCCAAGGCACAGGGTAGGAAGAATTCAGTGTTATCAGGGGAGGAACACTGTGTAGCAGTGTCATCTTCAAGGGATGAATCAGGATCTATCAGTGTTCAGATGCTGCAGTTCCTTCTCCACCCCCACCCCCCCAACACACATATCTAATCCTAGCAAACTCAAGCCTTTCCAAATCTTTAAGCCTGATCAGAGATAGAGAATACAATAGCTGACTTAAATAGCAGCAAGTAAAGAGAAGAGGAGGGAGAAAAAAATACCAAAAAAAAAGCTTTCACATAAAATAAAGAATTCTGACTTTTTGTGTGTGAAGATAGAACATAACTCTTCTACCCAAAGTACAATAAAAAACCTTTAGCGAAGAGAGGAGATCTTTGTCAGGAATTGTATCTCATTTAGTCGTATTGTTTCACTGTGTTCCTTTCCAAATGAAAGAAATTCATCTTGCTTTTTTGTTCCTGGGGCTTCTTTAATTCTCCTTTCCAGTGACTCTTCCTTAACATTAGAAATCGAGTTCTCCGAAGCTATGGTCCTTCTTCCAGCGGGGAACATGTTTGTGCTGAGCTCTTTTCATCTAATGCAATTATCTTCGTGCTTATTCCCATTAGTTGGAGAATAGTGAATCAGACAGGACAGACAGTACCTTTTTACAAGGGATGTTTCATTCTGTTAATGATTCCCTTCCTTGGCAGGTTTCCTGAGAAATATGCAAAAGTTCTAGCCGTGTATATAGACATCATTCACTCAGTCATTTAGCAGGTATTTAAGTGACTGTCACGAGTCCAGTTTGATGAAGATAAGGAATGAATGGTGAAGTTGTGAAATGGTGAAGATAATCATAAATTCAAAACTGGAAGGAATATTAATGTAAGTTCCTTGTTTTTCAGATTTGGAAACTGAGGCAGTGACTTAAATTTATTTCCCTCCACTATCAAGAGATTATACAATAGAAGAGACAATATATCACCTTCACAAATGTGCCTACAAAGTTAAATGAGAGTCAGGAGGACCTGAGTTCAAATCCGGCCTCAGACACAGCACAAAGGCTAGCCTTGTGACCTTGCTAAGTCACTTAACCCCGATTGCCCTCCAAAAAAAAAGGCAAAAAAATACCTCAAAGTTAAATGAGAATCATCACAATGAATAATGTGGAGAGTAAGTGCTGTAAGCTCAGAAGAGGCAGAGAAGAGTCAGATAAGTCTTCCTGGTTGAGGAATGAGATAGACCTTGAAGGCTGAGTAATTCTCCATGACGCTAGCTACAGAAGACAAGGACACTGGGTAAAGGACACAAGTGTTTCATATGAAAAATGGAAGAAAACATTTTTAAAACAATAATAATAATGAATAGTAAAATAAATGTTTAGAAAGGGGGAAAAATCAATCCTTCTGGACTTGCCAACCATTATATGGCCAATGTTCTGTGAATTTGAAGTCTTACGGTACACCCTATTGATCAGTCAGCATTTGCTATGTGCTGGGCTCTGAGAGAGGTGGTATGGTACATCAGAAAGAATGCTGGTTTTGGAGACAAAGGAACTGAGTTCAAATCTCATCTCTTCCTCTTGCTACCTTTGTAAATCTAGGTAATTCACTCTTCCTGTGCCTGGTTTTGCCTACTGTTGTTTTTTCATTTTTGAAGACCAATGACATCACAGGTAAGGTCTTGACATGCACATGAATTGGATTTAATTGAGGCAGAGTTGTACACACTCATCAACCTCACTGTCTCTTCAAGAGTCATCAAAGTCCAGCATCAGGACAAAAGTCAGGATGATTGGCGATGTCCTGAGATGCAGTGGACGAGCTTGGCATCTTCGATGTCTGACTAAGCTCTAAGCACTCCACAGTACCTGCTTCAGCCTCCTTCATAGGCCATTGGAGCGAATTGTTCTCATCCATCCATTCCACCTGGGGAAGTTTCTCCATGCTCGGGCTAGACACCTCCCTAACTCACAGATGGAGGTGATACCTGTCAGCCTGGTTTAGCCCATCTGCCAGGATGGCTTACAGGTATGGCCACTGTACATGCTGCAGCTTCTTGAAGCCTGCTGTAAATGATTATAAAAAGAAGAGCAAATTGTAAATAACAGATTTGCAGTTTCATGTGCAATCATCTTCTTATTATTCTACTATAGAAATGTTTTATTTCATAAGTTAAAAAATTATATATATAATAAAAAGATACACACATGTATATCTATGTATCATCTATCTATCTATCATCTATCTATCTATCTCTATAATGAGATGGTTATACCAGTTGACATCCAAGTTCCTTTCTGGTTCTTGACCTATGATTGTGTAATCATATATACAAAATGCCTTGGAGACAGTAAAATCCGGAGTCAAGCCTGCCCTGATCCAAGCTAGCCCTGTGACCGTGGACAGGTAAGTCACTTGATCTCTAGATACCCCAGGCAGCATTTTGTGACTTTTAGTCACAGTCAGGTTGTTGATCTGCAGGGCATTTTCACACCAAAGTTCCCTATAACAATGAGCTCATAGGACCAGACCCCTTGAAAAATGAAAGGTGATTTTGTGGCTTAATACACAGTTTGACTGCAGAACCAGCAGAGGCAGAATTCTCCTACATCTTTTGATTAGTCATCTCCCTCAACCCCCTCCTCCACACCCACTCCCTGCAGAGACTTAAGGCAGGAAAAAGGAATGTCAGAAGGAAGGCTTTTAGTTACTGTTCTTATCTGTACATAAGTGCAAAGACTTTTAATTTCATTCCAGAGCCATATTAAGTATCTCCCTCCTGTTCCCCACTTAAGTGATACAGTGAAGAGTTCCCTGGGCTTGGAGCAAGAAAGCCCTAAGTTCAAATCCAGCCTCAGGCACTTACTACTTGTGTGACCCTGGGCAACTCACATAACCTCTGTTTGCTTCAGTTTCCTCATCTGTGCAATGGAGACAATAACACGGATTTCTCACGGTTGTTGTGAGGCTCAAATGTAATAATATTTGTAACGTTCTTAGCACAGGACCTGGCACATGTGCCAAATATTATAAGTGTTTAATATGTTTTATATAACATGTAATGTATAGTCTATATAATATAATCTATAAGGTTTAATAGAAAAACAAATAAAAATATAAACAATAGTTATTATTAAATCCTCCCAAATTTTCAAGCCCCAGATCTTACCTCTCCTCCACAAAATTTTTTGTGGCCAATAGTCTTTGCTTCCTCAAGGTGCTTGCTATCTACACCCACTCCCTTGTCTTTTTTTCGGTGTCCCTTATATAGACTGCTGCTTAAATCTGGCATTGATAACTGATTTTTAATGCATATATATCTTTTCTATTCATTTACAGACTCTTTGTGGGCCAGGGACTGCATGTCTTCCATCTTGCTCTATGCCATTATAATGAACATAATGATGGCCAGAGACATAACTAGGAATTTTTACACTCAGGACAAGCATCATAGAACTTACTCTTGATTAAGGGAGTGGGGAGTGATGGGGAGGGGGGTAGAGAGAACCCACCCTGCCCACCACACACCCCCATGCCCCTCCTGAGGAAGCTGAGTGGAGGAGCAGAGTGGGCTGGGGTAGGAGCTCAGCTCACACTTTCCTCTAGCAGTTTCCTATTTTAACTAAAATAAGCATGAAGTGACCCTGGCAAGTAGGGAAGATGGAGCTGTCAATCATCCCCCTGAGTACTGGGGTTCTGACTATAGAGGCTCAAGGAACTCACCTCCTCTCCTTTTTCAAGGGTATGTTTGGATATACAGGCAAAACCTTGGAGATATGGTGGGTTTGATTCCTAACCACTGCAATAAAGTGAATATTGCAATAAAGTGAGTCATTACATTATACTGTAATCTTTTGAGTGTGCAATAGTATGTCTAAAAAAACAATGCATATACTTCAATTTGCTAAAAAATGTCAACCATCATCTGACCTTTCAGGGATTGTAATTTTTTTTTTTCTGGTGGAGGGTCTTGCCTTGAGGTTGATGGCTACTGATTGATTGCTTTAGGTTGGGCTGGTTGTGGCGAGTTCTTAAAATAAGACAACAATGAAGTCTCCAAACTCAAACACTTATAGTCCATTGAAGGGTTATTAATTGGCCTAATTTCAATATTGTTGTGTCTAAGGAAATAGGGAGGCCCAAGGCAAGAGAGAAAGATGGGGACCAGTCAGAACACACACAGCATTTATCAATTAAGCTTGCCGTCTTCTACGACTGTGATTTCTGGTCCCCCAAAACAATTACAGGAGCAATACCAAAGATCACTGATCACAGATCACCATAAGAGATATAATAATAATAATGAAGTTTTTAATACTGCCAGAATTACCAAAATGTGTCACAGAGACAGGATGCAAGCCCATGCCATTAGAAAAAATGGCATTGATAGACTTGCTTGCCATAGACTTGCCACAAACCTTCAATTTGTAAAGATATAGTATCTGCAAAATGCAATAAAATGAAGCAAATACCCATAGTGCTCTCTTTCTGGCAACTCACTCTCCTTCCTTTTTATGGGGTAGAGATTCCCAATAGCTTACCCCCCTTCAGGGTTGTGGCTTTCCTTTGATACTCAGGCACACCAACATGCTCAGTTACCCCAGTGACTTAAACCAGCTCAATATTTACTAGTGGGATTTTTTTTTCCCAGACAACTTAATAAACTCTCCTCTCTATTAAATGTGCAGTTCTCCGACCCCTAGACAGTTAACTGGCAATTCCAAAGTGGATTTTCAAACCTTCAATCATTTAGATCTCCTCTGGGCTTCTTCCCTTCATTCTGAGTCTTTCCACATACATTCATGTTAGCGGAACAGGACACAGATTGGATAGTTTCTGTTTTCTTAATACACAAAACAAGAAAGCAAATAAATACTGCTAAAGAAAGAGTTCTAAAGGTCCCAGCTATTCCAACGGCACACTGTGGTGAAGAAGAATTAGTGTCTTGCTCCTCCTACACTCTGCTCCCTGATGGGGAAATGGTTTAAAGGCAGTATCGTTGAGGGCAGTTAAGTGGTGAATATGTCCCTGCTCCCAGAAGAGCTCATGGAAAATTTCCAAGTCTGTCTCAACAACAAGTATCCATTCCTGCCTGTCTTATGGTCTCTAGCCCACTCTAGACTATCTGTTCTTTCTATCTCACTGTCCCTGGATCCTGAGCTCCCTGGTCTTAGAGAGCTGAAGGTTACTTGGCCCATAGTTCAACCTGTCCTGGGAAAGTTCAGCATAAGAATGTAGCCCCCCAGTCAGCCCCACAATGCTCCCATTCACTACTGCCTTCAAGGTATAAATCTCTAAGCCTAGTCCACTACCTTATCACTGAGGGGAGGGTGTTCTCTCTTCTCCCAAAACCAATGACAGAAAGAAGATGACCCAGAATAAAGTTCCAATTCCCCATCCAGCTGGCAGAGTCCTTGACATTAGTTGGCTTATTGGAGGAGTGCTTCATTAATTATTCTTTCATTATTTTTTTTTTTTGCTTTTTGGAGGGCAATTGAGGTTAAGTGACTTGCCCAAGATTACACAGCTAGTAAGTGTTAAGTGTCTGAGGCCGGATTTGAACTCAGGTCCTTCTGACTCCAGGACCGGTGCTCTGTTCACTGTACCACCTAGCTGCCCCAACTAATTATTCTTCCTAACTAGGTGCCTGACTGTCGCTTCTACCCTGATGAGAGAATTTAAACATGGTCAGCACCCTTTAAGTTCAGGGCCCCATGGACAACATTCCTGTTGTCATGCCCTGGTTATATCTGTGGTGATCACAGGCTCACGGACACGTGGATTAATTAGAGACCGCCTATTTTATGTACAACCTCCGCCTACGGAATCCCAGAAAACTCAGATGACTTACCCAAGGTCGCAGAGGCGGCACATGATGGAGCCAGGCTGGGGATGGACTCCAGAGCAAGGGAGGAATTGCCTTGTGGGATAGTCCAGGACGCTGACACACTTGTCCTTGGCTTCAGACCCCATTCAGAATCCCCAAGGCTTTCCCAACGCCTCCTAGGCCTAGGGCCTTCCGTCTCTTAGCTACTCCCCATTTCTCCTGGACATAGTCATTGGCGTGTTGTCTCCTCGTTAGACTGTCAGCACACTGCGGGCAGGGACTGTCTTCTGTTTCTCTTTGTGTCTCCAGCATTTGGTATTGTGCTTGGCACATAGTAGGTGCTTCATAAATGGTTATTGACCAACTTCCAGACCTCATTGTGCTATTGACTACCTAAGTGCTCTAAGACAAGTCACTGTCCCTTTCTAGGCTTTAGTTTACTTCTACAAATAAAAAGGGGGGTGGTGGGGGTGGATTGATACTAGCTGGTCTAAATCCTGTAAACCTGTGGCCTAAATACTCCAATCTTTATGGCCTGGGAGGAGAAGGGAAAATGGAGCAGGGGCTTACTGGAGCTTGTGTATTTTCCCTCTAACCTCATAAATAAGGCCCTGGCAATCACGGGGAGGGAATCCAGAGGACAGAGAAATATAACATGACATCATTACATCACCATTAATGCATTTTCAAGGCCAACAAACTAAATTAGCTCATTGGTAATGGTTCTTGCAGCAATAAGCTGCCTGCTGCCGAGTTTAACGTCCTGAGGAAGGAAGAAAAGAAGGAAGGAAGGAAGGAAGGAAGAATAAATGACAACTTATTTCAGCTTGCCCCATAGTCAGCAAACTTACCCAGCTTACTCCTCCCCATGGAGTTTGGTTTCATTCAACATTTTCTTTTCTTTCTTTTTTTGTGAAGTAGGGGGAAGGTGCTGATTATATTGTTTCAGTCTTGTGTGTGTATAGGTAATGAACTAGACTTTTTTCTCTGAATCTCTCTCTCTCTCTCTCTCTCTCTCTCTCTCTCTCTCTCTCTCTCCATGAATCTGCCTTTTTCTCAATGATTCTCTCTCTGTTTCTGTCTCTGTCTCTTTCTGTATCTCTCTGCCTATGTTGCTCTTTCTCTGTTTACGTTTCTCTGTCTCTCTCTGTGTGTCTGTTGCTTTCTGTGTGTCTCTGTCTCTGTCTCCCAGTGTATACATCCTATAGCAATCATGCCTTAGTAAGCCTAGAATCAGAAGCTATTCCAGGGACAATGGACCCCAGAGAAAATTGAGGATCGACCCCTCCTTACCAAGAAGGAAGCTGAAACCCAGAGAAGCAACAGGGTATACCCAACGTCCTAAAGCTGGCTTGTCACAGGACAGGGCTCGAATCTGGGCTGTGCTCCTAATTCCTCTGACTTCT
Source organism: Petaurus breviceps papuanus (assembly GCF_028583685.1). NCBI lineage: Eukaryota > Metazoa > Chordata > Mammalia > Diprotodontia > Petauridae > Petaurus > Petaurus breviceps. The sequence goes on along the minus strand of NW_027185798.1, from coordinate 10,639,050 downwards.
TCCTCCATGATTATCCTTCTCATCCTGGAACATCTGGCCACCCCATGGCCCTTCCTCTGATTGGTCAGTTCCTTCCGGACTCTCCATTTTAAGGAAAGTATCCAAACCAGCCACACTCATGCCTTCCTTACTCCCTGGGCTCCACTGCCAGCTCTCCAGACTTCTTTCTCCACCCTCTCCCCTCTCCCCACCATTTCTCATCTCTCCTTGATGTACTATCACCCCGTTAGAAATCAAGCTCTTTGACGACAAGCACTGTCTTGATTTTTCGTATCATCTGCAATTAGTCCAGTGCCTGACACAGTGAGGGCTTAACATGTGCCTTTCGACTTGCTGACTTACCTTTTCTTGGAAACTATCGACTCTGACTCTGAGGCAGAACTAAGAACTAACATTTATGCAGCACTTTAAGGTTTAAATTTTATTTAGCAGTAAAAGAAAAAAAAGCAAGTGTTTGTAAAACACTTCAAGGTTCCCAAAGCACTTCAGACACATTCTTTTAGTGTATTCTCACAAGAATCCTGCATGGTAGGTGAGCTTCTCATTCCTTTTTCTAGAGACAGAAACTGAGGCACAGAGAAGTAGTCAATAGCATAACCAGGCCTTGACCTCAGGTCTTCTGACTCTAGATCAGTCAACAAACATGATTAAGTGCCTACCATGTCTCAGCCAGTGTGCCAAGTGCCTCTAGTTACATAACTCCTAGGCACCAGAAGTGGGGTTCAAGTCCAGTTCATCTGGATGAGATGTGCAGAAGTCTTCCCAGAGTATCTGCAAACTCTTAATAAGCTTCAATCCAGCCAGGCATGAGCTTAGGATAAATGTCAGGTTGGCATGATTGAGAAAAATCATCATCGTGAGTCTGTGTGTGTATGTGTTTTATGTGTTTATTCACATGCATATGTAATATATAGTACAGTATGTACAAATATATTACCTTAAGATTACATGTATACACACTGTACATATGTACACATATGTATAGCCATATACACGTGTGTATGTGTGTATATACACCTATACAGATATATATATGTATATATGTGTGTGTGTATGTATATAAAGACATACATGTTACTTTAAGGTTTTCCGAAAGCATTCTACACACTATCTCATTTGCTACTCAGGCCAACTCTGTGAAGCGGGTGTTTTTATTATTATTCCCATTTTCCAGGAGAGGTTGACTGATATTAAAGTGACTTGCCCACAGTCACAAAGCTAGGAAGTGTCTGAAGCAAGATTTGAACGCAGATCTTCCTGACTCCAAGACCAGCATGCCACATACTGTATCACTTCATTGCATAACAAGACATTTTTAAACCAATATCTCTTCCAAAGCATGCCCCATTTTCAAGGCTCCCTTCCAATTTGAGAATCTTCTTTTTGAAGTAAACCCAGAAGTCCCAGTCCCTGTCTAAGATACCTGGTTCCAGCAATGATCTAGGTTTTCCTCTCTGAATATCTCACAAATCATTTACCTCCTTAAGAAATAACCTCCAGAGGGGTGGTTATGTGGCGTGGTGAATAGACCACCAGCCCTGGAGTCAGGAGGACCTGAGTTCAAATTCGACCTCAGACACTTGACACACTTATTTAAGCCATGTGACTTTGGGCAAGTCACTTAACCCCAATTACCCTCCAAAAAGCAAGAAATATCCTTCAGAAAGAGCATTGGGGAATGCTTATGTTCTTTTAGGACAAAACCAGAAATTCTAAATTCTCTTCCATCCATCTAAAGTCATCTGAGGACCTTGGGTGGGTTGAGGACGCCGGTATCATATAGCCAAGTCAGTGGCCCAAGGTCATTCAGAAAAACCCAACTGCAGGGATTATGGCCACTCAGAGCTGTGACCTCTTATACATGTGAGGATCAGCTGCTCAGACCATTTATGAGCCTTGTCAAAAATAACTGTTCATGTCAGCAAAAGCAGTAAGAATATGAAAATAATCACTGGCATTTACACAGCACTGCCAGAGCCTGTTGTTGGAACTGAGAGGGCTTCACAAAAGAATTAGATGAGCTATTCAGTGCTGAAAGCATTTTATTTTTTACCTGTCCTGGCATTTCTTTGTTGTAGGGACTCCTTCTACAAAAGCAATTAATAGTCTTAGAGAGGCATTGAGAGGCTCAGCAGCTTGTTTGGAGTCACACAGCCAAGATATGCTAGAGAAAGGTCTATGAACTAAGGTCTTGCTGACTTTGAGGCCAAATCACTATTCTTCTACATCCCACTACCTAGATGGACAAAAAGAACTAGACCTTTCTATTTGGCCAGTAAACAGGCTTACCTGAAGATACCCAAGGGAGTTGGTGAGAGGGGTAAGGCAAGGATGTGAGGAGAGTTCAATGAGCTTCTTTGTACACTGACATCAAGACCAACAGCTCCATACTAGGGCAGGCCATGAGCTTTTCACAATGAGGTTGGCATCGACTCAACTCTACTACATTGTGCTCCATTGTGATAGACACCTTCATAGTAAGACTAGGAAGAGAACAAGTAAGGGATAGAACCAAGGACATCAACAAAGAGCCTTTGGTTCCATGGTTTTGGGATAAAGGCAAGAGGAATGATTCTATAATCTTGGAGTCCTGGATCTGAGGATGATTCAGGAAACTTCAGGGTCCGAGCAGCTCCTCAGTCATCTCAGATTATGAATGATTCCAGATCAATGCTACTCTAGGATTTTATAAGGGAGGGAGGGGTTCTTCTCCAAAGGATTTAATTAGTTTCTAACCCCTCATGTAGGGAGCCATTAATCAGCCAGGGAAGCTGGCAGTTTCTGACCTGGTATACAAAGTGTCTCAGATATGGAACATTTTTCAGAGAAGGCAGAGGGCAGAAGGGATGGAATCACCAAATATCAGAAGATGTGACTGTTGGACAGAGAAAGACTAGGGTTCTTTCTGTTTCCTACCACCCTCTTGGATATTTGCAAAGTGTTTTAGAGATGTGATCTCATTACCTTATTCATAATAATTCACTCCAGTAAATTTCCAAAGAAACTTTAGATACAGCTTTAGATACAACTCATAAAAATATGAGTCAAGTAGAGTTTGATTTTTGCCTTTGCATACTCAGAGCCTAGAAGAGTCCCTGAAACACAGTAGACACTTAATAAATGCTTATGGGATTGAACGGATGAAAGTCTACACATGGTCAGTAGTCATCAATGCTCTCTTGGCTGCTGGTTTTTGAACTAATGATTCTATCTACTGGTGTTGTTGTATGTCTGTGATTAATGGAACCCCAAAGCCTCTGAAGCAGAAGGCAATGAAAGGCACGTGGTGGGGGATGATTGGGCTGGGACACAAAACAGAGGCAGAAAGAAGAAGACAAGAGTAGGATACTGACAGAACAAGAAGATGCAGCGGCCATGTGGTAGGAGGGCAGAATTCCCGTTAGGCACCAGATGTGCCCTTGTGAATTCTCTCAATATTGAGAGCAAGTGAGGAAGGTCACCAGCATATTGGGTGCACCCCATGTGGTGACTTTATAGCAGCAGGGTCATGGCAGGCAGAAATATTTGTGAAATCTGTATCATTGGAGGGAACATCTGCAACAGGGAATGATGAAAACAGTGATTATGAAAATGGCAGCCCACACAAGGAGAGCCTTAAGATTTCCAGAGTGTTCTACAGGGAATGTCTCATCTGATCCTCACAACAACCCTGGGAGGTAGGAGCTGTTGTTGTCTCCATTTTACAGATCAGAAAATATAGGCTGAGAAAAATGACTTGTCCAGAGTCAGTAAGTGTCTGAGGCAGGATTTGAACACAAGCCTTAGGCATTCCATGTCTAGCCACCAGGTCATATGTAACAAAATGGCTATTCATGCAGAGAATATTTATACAGCACACTGACACTTTGATGTATCAGTGACACCTTCAATGTGGGTCCCCCATTGTTTGTGTTAATCTCTCTAAAATGGATTCAGCTGGGCCTTCTTAAAGCAAATTGTTGGGGTGGCTAGATGGCTCTCAGTGAATAGAGCACTGGTCCTATAGTCAGGAGGATCTGAGTTCAAATGTGGCCTCAGACACTTAACACTTACTAGCTGTGTGACCTTGGGTGAGTCACTTAACCCCAATTACCCATCCTCCCCACCTCTAAAATAAAATAAATTTTTAAAAAATATTATATAACAAAGCAAATGTTACTTGAAGAGAACCATTCTTAACCAGTATTTTGGGTTTTTTGCCTCTGACTCCAATAAAACAAGTTTCCTAGGTCAAGTAAGTATGCAGTTGTCTACGCCAACTGTGGGGTTATCCAAGTTGCATAACAATGCATCCTTTGTCTTCTTTAGATGGCTCTTGTTTATGTTCTCCATAGTGCTTGCAGAGAGTGTCCACACAATATGTGGTCGTTCTTCCACCTGGTCTTTCAGTATTATATGGATACCAGCATAGCCCATGAGTTATCCATTGGTTAACCCTTACTAGTCATTTTACCAAATTACTAAGGGAAGAGCTAGGAAGTAAGAGAGACTGCCCCAATAATACCAAAATCCTGAGGGAGCAGCGCCTACTCCCCTCAATGACCTTCTGCCCTTCTGGTTCTTCACTAAACTCATATCTGATACTGTTACTTGACTTTGGGCTCTATCACCTTCTGTGGTCCCCTCTACTGGGGCTTACCTGCCCTGTTGTCCCTACAGCATAATCTGAATGCCACCTTCCCATCCATCACCTCCTGCTAAGTTTTGAAGGGCAGATAAGATTCTCTGGGGATTGAGCTACCCTTTCTGTAGTTGGGTGTGATTACGCACCATCAGAGTCTTCTTCCTGGTAGCCTGCACCATGTTTTCATGAGGGAAAATTGACAGTCTTTAATTATAGAAAGGAAATCTTGGACATACAACCCATACCCCCCCCCATCCCTACCAACCTTTCTCTAAAATGAATATTTGTAGCTTAAGGTCATCTGCCTCTCTTGGCACCACCAAGTAAACTATTCCTGAGCACCAGAATGCCTATCAATACCTCTGTGTACCACCTCATTTTCTAATCCCATATTTTGGTATATATATGGGCCTCAATTTCTGCATCTATAAAATGATGGGGTTAGACTAGATGTCCTCTGAATTTCCTTCTATCTCTAGGTTTAAATAATCTTAAGCATTTTCACTATATGGGCCTCAGTTTCCTTCTCTGTAAAATTAGTAGGTTGGACCAGATGACCTCTGAGACCTCATCTAGCTCTAGGGCTATGATTGTCTGATCTTTATGGCTTCTTGTGGACAATTTTCCTTGCCTATGGACTCCTGATGTCTTCCATATGTCTCTTCATTTTGACAAGTCTGCCATTTTGATTCTTTGGTGATTGCTTCTGGGGATGATAAGAACTCGTGTTCCATGGAGTTGCACATCTCCTGTGCTGTGATATCTTTCTCTAGCTTTTTTTCCTCTCCTAATTTTGGCACTCTGGGCTTACTCCCTGAGGAATTGCTGGGTGTACCTCCACCCGTTGGACCCCAAAGCTTCTGGCAAGTCAGCCACCACTCTCCCTAACAACAACAATGGCAAAGAATCCTATTTCTGCTCTTCAGCTGCAGCTCCCACATACCTCCCCCATGAGAACTGTCCCGCTATAGCACTCCTTTTAATTACAACCATAATGCTACTTTGCAAGGCATTTATCAAGGACTCTGCCCTGCTGCCAAATGGATTCCAACTGGGTAAAACCTGCATACAGGGGTCCTCTGGGGATAATTGAAGTTTCATAAGTCTGCTGGCAGCTTTCCATCAGAACATTAAAAGAAGCCAAAAAAGAAAAAAAAAACCTACAATAAGGATACTTACAGCAATTGCAGTCTGGATACACAAGACCCAGCCCCGAAGTTGGCAGCAGATGAGCACACACTTAATCAAGCTAGCAAGACCAGCCTAATGGAATTGGAAGCAAAAAGACAAAGACTGGCAGCAACAGTCCTCTGTGGTTAACGCACGACACAGTGGAAAGAACATTAACCTCAGATTCAGTGGGGCCTGAGTTTGAATTCTATCTCTGCTATTAGCTACCTGGGTGACTGTGGGCAAGTGATTTAAATTTGGGGGAATTCATTTCCTTCATCCGTGCAAAGAGGGGCTTGGTCTACATGACCTCAGGAACCCTTTTGGGTTCTAGATCTATGAGCTGATGATGCTACTGCCTGTCTCAGGAAGGTTTTGCTAAATGCCTTTTGGGGGTATTCAGCCAAGAGACATGGCATGCAGTCACCAGGAGCATTGAGAGAAACAAGCCTTCATAAACTGATTCAGCTGGACCAAAAGATGCCCCCCAGCCTCCTTTCATGTCATCTTTTCTGCAGATGTTATTTAAAATGAAATGATTGATCTTAACCTCCCCTCCTCCTCCACCCCCTGCTTCTCCAGACTGAGGCAGCCAGAAAATTTAGACTTTCCTATTAGATTAGGAGTCAGGAAATGAGAGAAACCTGCTTCTGGTAAGGAGGCATTCTCAGAACTCATGAGCTGACCTGTAGAAACTGAGTGAAATCAGCACAGATGTTGTAGAGGGAAGAAGGAAGATTTTTAAAATAAGAAATAGAAGAAAAATCATTTTATAATTCACCCCAAGTCTTGACTCCCCTAACTGTGAACTTAGGACTATGAAATCGTGAGCTCTCAGAGCCAGAAGGGCTTCCCGTGGTTCACAAAGGTCCCATTTGAGCCTCACAACAGAAGCTCACTGATGCTCAGCTTCCTCCTCAAGAAAATGAGGTGGTCAGGTTAGATGATGAGTCCATAAAGTGAGAGTTAGGGGAGCAGAGTAGATGGAAGGCCAGCCTTGGAGTCAGGAATACATATCTTTGTCACATGCTCACTGTGTGTCTATAGGGAAATGAACTGACCTGTCAGTGCCCCCAGGAAACTCAAAGAATAGAAATCTAGAGCAATGGATGATTTGTATTGTTAAACAGACCGATATGTTGAGTTCCTCATGTTGATGTAACCATAGAGGCAAGGAATTGGAGGAAGAAAAAGAGGAAGAGGAAAAGGAGAAAGAGGAGGAAAAGGCGGTGCAGGAGAAGGAAGAAGGAAGAGGAGGAGAAGGAGGAGGAAGAGAAGGAGGAGAAGAAGGAGGAAAAGGAGGAGGAGAAGGAATAGAAGAAGGAAGAGGAGGAAGAGGCATCAAATCTTTCGACTTGATGTTGAAAGATCTGGTTTTGAGGTAGCTAGGTGGTATAGTGAATAGAGCACTGGTCTTGGAGTCAGGAGGACCTGAGTTCAAACCCAGGCTCAGACACTTACTAGCTATGCGACCCTGGGCAAGTCACTTAACTCTGATTGCTTTCTACCCCTGCCCTCTGACAAGAAAAAAACAAAAGGAAGAAGACCATCTGATTTTGCCTGTTACTAGCTATATGACTTTGGAAAAGTTCCTTAATCTCTCTGACTCTTATTTTTTTTTTTTTGCTTTTTGGAGGGCAATTGGGGATAAGTGACTTGCCCAAAGTCACATGGCTAGTAAGTGTGTTGAGTGTCTGAGGCCAGATTTGAACTCAGGTCTTCCTGACTCCAGGGCTGGTGCTCTATTCACTGCGCCACCTAGCCGCCCCTGACTCTTAATTTTTCAATCTGAAAAAGGGCGTATATGGGGTGAAAGGGAGAGATTGAATCAGATAATCAATAAGGCCCTTTCCAAAGGTAATACTTTATGTCCTCTGAACACCAGAAGTTAATTCTACTTTCCATTTCTATCCGTTTTGGGGGGTAATGGGTTCCAGACATTGATTTCCTGATGTACAAGTTAAGACTGCCCTCCTTCTGACTTAAACTAGCTTTCTTGACTTTACAGAATCTCATAGTTGGAAGACAGCTTAGAGTGTGCCTCCTGCCATCCATACTTGAACAAACACCCCCTCTCTAGCACTCCTGACACATGGTCTTCAAATCTCCACTCGAATCCCTCCACTGCTGGGGAGCCAAATGTGGGCCTCTCCAGGGGGTCACTGCCACCCCTAGATCATTCGTTTCAAAGACGTTCATCTTTCCAACAAGTCTCCAACTGCTCCCTGTAATTTTCATTCTTGGCTTCTGGTTTTCCCCTCCGGGGCCAAGCAGAACAAATTTGATCTCCACTTCCCATGTGACCCCCCTTCATGTATTTGAAGGCAGTGATTATGCCACATTAAGTCCTCTTTTCTTCCAGCTAAATATCTCAACTTCCATCCTATTCCCCAGATTTCTCACTGTTTACTCTGCTCAAGGAAAATCTCCTCATGGGTTCCTCATCTCCTATCCCTCTCCATCCCACACACTTTATTTTCCAAGATGTACAGAAGGGAAACTAGTTAGTTGCACAACGTCTGCTTTGGGCAACCTCAGATTCCTATGGACTTTCTTAACCTGAATAGTTGGTTTTGATATCCTAGAAAAAGCTTTCTTGTAGCTATCAGAACTGATAGAAAAGGACAGAGACTTCCTGACTTTTCCACCAGGCTTTCTAACCTGCTTGCCGTAGAATATTGGGGGGATGGACTTTATAAACTAGGCATTGGACATTAAGGTGCCTAGAAGTTGAAGTCCGTTAAACAAATATCAGAAAGAGAGATGGAGGGGGGAGGGAGAGAGAGAGAGAGAGAGAGAGAGAGAGAGAGAGAGAGAGAGAGAGAGAGAGAGAGAGAGAGAGAGAGAGAGAGAGGGAGGGGGAGGGGGAAGGAGAGAGAGAGAGTAGGCTTCTACAGAACACGACGCTCTTCCGATCTATGTGTGAGTGTGAGAGAGAGCGAGAGAGAGAGGAGCGAGGAGAGAGGAGAGAGGAGAGAGGAGAGAGGAGAGAGAGCACATGGTGAGTCCGCCATGGGGAGATTTTTGATGAGATCACTCTTCCTGTGACAATGGACAAATTACTTCCGTAACTTCTCCATATTTCTATGGTTTGAGGCCAGAAACGTTTGAACTACAGGTGAGCCCAAAACCACAAGGTGTCACAGATGCTGAGTTTTCCATGTGAATTCAGTGGGGCTCGAATATTGGAACAAGCACAGAGACATTGGATGACGCTTTGACCTTAGGATGCCAAAGTCCATTTAGCCATTGTCTGGGAGGCTAGGGCCGCCTCTGTAGGAATTGTAGAACTGCATTTGCCATGCCATCAGCACAGTGTCTGGCACACAGTAAGCACTTGATAAATGCTTGTTGACTAACTATGTAACTTCATTATTTCATAACCATAAAAGGGGGGGGGGGGATGTTGAAATTCTTTTCCTCTGCAAATGGTCCCTTAATGAGAGGGTACCATGGAGCAGTAGAGAAGGTGCCAAATTTTCAGCCACAAAACCTGAGTTCCAGTCCTGATGATTCTCTTTGGAACCTGTCTGACCCTGGAAACCACTTTGCTCATTCATAAGACAAGGAAGTCGGACCCAGTGGCCTCTGCAGCCCTTTCCCCTTCTGAGATCTAATGGTTGTGAACATGCGCTGAGTGATCTCTTTATGTTTGTACCCATAGCACCTTACACAGGTCTTCATACATAAAAATCACAAATCTAGCCCTGACAGGAATCCAGGTGTCATCTAGCCCATTTTACAGGTGAAAAAATATGTGATACAGAGGAAACATTGAGGTACAGAGAATAAAGGATTTGCCTGAGGTCGCACAACTCACAAGGGCAGCTGGGCAGCACTGGGCCTGGAGTCAGGAAGGCCTGAGTTCAAAGGCAGCCTCAGGCACTTCCTAGCTATGTGACCTTGCGCAACTCACTTAACCCTGTTTGCCTCACTTTCCTCATCTGCCAAATGAGCTGCAGAGGGAAACAGCAAAGCCCTCCTGTATCTTTGCCAAGAAAACCCAATTGGGGTCATGAAGGATCAAACAGAACCAAAAACAACTCAACAACAACTGAGGCAGGATTTGAATTCAGGTCTTCCTGACTCCAAGTCCAGTATCCTATCCATTACCGGCATTGAACAATTGTTGGTTGGGCTGAAGTGCTGAATAAATGTGTGGCTTCCTCCCGGGAGTGAGAGGTTTCTTCAAACCTGTGGGCAACACCCAGAACTGTCTTCTGTTTGGATAAGCAAACATTTGTTGCCCTGCTCAGGTCTGTCTGTGGAAAAAACGCAGGAAAAGGGGCTAGAGGTGGTCTTGTGTAAACCACAGACTCTTTCTCAAACTGTTTTCCAAGTAAATTGTGATTCTTGCATTTCTTGCTGAAGTCGATGACAAAAGATCGAATTAACACTCCTGAGCAGAACATTTTAGATGATTTTCAATCCGACTGAATACACGATAGGGACATTGAGAAGATGCTGTAAGTCCTCAACACAAAGTTAGGTTATTAAGTCGTGGCCCTTGTTAGAGCTGTCTGGGGGCTTTTCATGCAGAAATCTCTCCTGCTGGATGGGGACTTTGGGAACCTGCATTTTGCTAACAGCCTTTTATCTCTTTATTTAAAAAGAAAAATTCTATGTCATGTATTCTTGCTAACTCTAGGGTTGTCCCTGTCAGCTCAAAACATTTAGAACAATCCTGATTTTTGCCCTCATGGATCTTCTAGTCTAACAGATGGTTAGGAAGGTTTGGTAAACAATGTCACAGTACTTCTCATCAGAAGAATGAGACAAAGACAGTGGCATTTGTGAAATATGCTAAGAATTACCAAGTGCTTTACACGAGCATACACTGAGGATTTCTACAACAACTGTACAACAAACGTTATTAGCGCGATTTTATAGATAAGGAAATGAGGCTTGGAGACATAAAGTGACCTGCCTGATGTCTCAGAACTAGGAAGCAACTGCAGATGAATTCTAACCCGCCTTGTCGTAACTCCAAATCTAGCTTCTGTCCCGCTCTACCTCCCCACCATTCCTTCAAAACCTCATGTGTAAAAGCTCATTTTGCAAGTAAATTGTTGTAATACGGAGGTGGTATGAGTTAGTGGAGAGAACTGGGGATTTGAAGTCAGAAGACCTGTGTTTGAATCCTGTCTCTTCCCCTTAGTTCTTGTGTGATCTTGTAAAAGACTTGACTGCTTTGGGCCTCAGTATCTTTATCTGTAAAATGATGAGCTTGGATTACATGACCTTTGAGTTCCCTTCCAGTTCTAGACCATGAAACCATGACATGGCATCTGATTCCTCCATGCCTCTGTTCTTTATCTGTAAAGTGAGATGATCCCTAAGACCCTTTCTGTTTGTGACTTGGGATAATTTACCCCAGACTATATTTTCTGTAACCCTCTTGGTAACAGCCCCTTTGCCTGGGGAATAGATGAGTCTCTAGGCCTTCATTTTCTGTAAAATCATGCCCCAAGAAGTGAAATAATCAATTATTCCACCCTAAGGTAGACCTGGAAGGCAAGCCCTCACTTGATTTGTGTTGTCACCAGAAGGAGAAGCCATCAGGAGGAGAATGGAGCTCAGACTGAAGCATTCTGGGCAAAGAATGGTGTGCTTGGCTTGGGACAGGAGGTGATGGAGAGAGCCTTCTTTGGCATCGCTGCAAATCAGAGGCTCGCTTCCAGGGCCCAGCTTGCACAGCCTTTCTGTTGTCTGTCCTCAGCTTCCGCTGCATCAATGTCTCGTCTTTCTCAGCTTGGAATTATTCAACTTTGAAGAGCTCCGGTTTTCAAATTGGCCTTTTTCCTTATGCACAGCTTTCACTACAGCTCAGAGATTTCTCTTGGGAAATTGTGAATGCAAGTGAGAGGTACTGGAGGAGCCTGGAAGATAGAGCGTTCTGCATGGGCAGCACCGAGTGCAATTAAGTTGTCCCCAAGACTGGAGATGGGAAGGCTTGGAGGAAAACGAGGAGGATGCAGAAGGATGATGTTTTTTCCTCAAGAATTTTCCCCTCGATTGTCCAAGAAATAAAGTTGTGGAATTCAGAGGCAAAAGGAGCTTGAGAGAGCAGCTGTTCCAAACCCTTCATTTTTACATATGGAACAACTGAGGTCCAGAGAGAGGGGACAATGTCTTCGAGATAATGGCAGAATGAGAATTCAGACCCCCACCAGTGAGCTAGGGCCAGCACTCCTCACTAACCACAGTGACTGTCAATGTAGTGGACTGAGTAACGGACTCGGAGTCAGGAAAACCTCAGTTCAAATCTCACCACAGACACTGACTGACTGTGCAGACTTGGGCAAGTTCCATTGACTCTCTGGTCCCTAGTCTCCTCATGTGTTGGTCACAACGGCTTCTAAGGTGCCTCCCTCCTAGCTCTGAATCTATGGTCATATGATCACCAGCAAGCGGTCATCCAGCCTGTGCTTTAAACCAGCAAGGGGGGAATCCCTCCTTCCCAAGACAGCCAACTTTACCGCTGGGTACCTCAAATTGTTCTGCAGGTGTTTCTGATGTAATGGGAGTTCATTATAGAAGAGCCTTTGATTTAACTTTGGGGAAGGACATTTTCTTACCTAGGAGGAAGAACTCCCCATAACAATGACATTGCAGGTTCAGAGAAAAACACAAACGACAAAACAACAAAAAATCTAAAGAAAAAATACAGCAAAAACTGTAGTGATAGGCGGAGAATCAGCAAGACCTGGGTTCAAATTCTAGCAATGTAAAATGGGGAGGGGAAGAAAACCAACAGTTTGGGGTATTTGGGAAGGCTTCATGGAACAGGCATTACCTGAGCTTAGCCTTCAAGGAAGAGAGAGATAGAGGTAAGGAGGAGGGGTGAGGTGAGGTGAGGAGGAGGAGAGAAATGGCCTATCATATTTGGCAAGCAGCTGCTAACGCAGTTTGGCTGGAATGTGGAGAATGGTCATGAGAAGCTAGAGCTCCAAGGTAGAAGGGATCCAGCTCATGGCGGGCCCTGTGAGCGAGGTTGAGGAGTCTGTATTTGATTCTTGTTGTATTATGGAGCCCCTGAAGAGTTTGGAGCAAGAAAAGGACATGGTGAACTCAGGCACCATCATTTCTACATTAGTGTGGAAAATAGACTATGGAACAAGCCTTCTTAGCCAGGGGGGTGTGATTTTGTCTTTGTTGTTGTTTTTTAATAACTATTTCAATAACATGTGAATTTAGTTGGTTTCTTTTGTACTTTTGTATTGGTTTGTATTTATATTTATTACATTGATTTCTTTTGTAATTCTATGTGTTTTATTTTTTTGTCTTTAAAATAACATGATTCTGAAAAGAAGTACACTTCCCAGGAGTCCAGAAAGTCTGTGGAATTTCATTTGAGCCTTAGAATCTAAGAATTCTCTGATCTAAGAGCCGAAAATTATCTCATTAGTAACAGTAGCAGTAGCAGCAGCAATAGTAGTAATAATAGTAATAGTAGTGGCAGTGGTAGTGGTAGAAGTAGTAGTCATTGTTTTTGTAATAGTAGTAGCAGTAGTATTAATAGTCATAGCAGTGGTGGCAGCTGTAAAAGTAGCAGTAGTGATAGTAGTCGTCGTGATAGATAGCATTTTTATATTGCTTGAAGGTTAGAAAAGCACTTTACAATGATCTCCTTTTATCCTCACTACAATCCTGGGAGGTAGGTGCTGTTATTATTTTACAGAGGCTGAATAAAGTCAAATGACTCATCCAAGGTCATACAACTAGCAAGTGTCTGAGGCTGGATTTGAACTCAAGTCTTCCTGACTCCAGGCCCAGTGCTCTATCCACTGCGTCACCGAGCTCCCCTCCGTACACTGAAACAAATCTTGGGTTTTACTTCACACCCCTCTTCTATTAGATTGGCAAAAATGAAGAAAAGAAAGAGTCAATGTGGGAGTGACTATGAGGACACAATTACTAGTAGGCTATGAATTCTGGAAAAGGATTTGGAATTAGGTGAGAAAAGTCACTATCTGCTCCCCACTCCTGTTTCCCAGCTCCCCTTTCAGGTGATGTCTTCCCCCACTATATCTCAAACTCCTTGAGGGCAGGACCTGTGTTGCTTATAACACTCCCAGGCCTTAGCCCAGTACTTGGAATATGTTCTAGCCACTAGCCCACCACCCCACCCCTTCAGATAGATAAAGAAGATGAGGCCCATAATAGTTGTGATTTGCTGAAATCACACAGGTAGAAGGCATCAAATCTGACATCATCTGACTCCAGAGTTCCTCCTCATCCCCCAGGCCCTTGTTGCTAACCCTCTGTGAGATGTAAGGTAAATCGATTTCTTCTCGTTTGTATGTGATGGCCCTTCCAATTAAGGACAGGTTCAATTAAGGGCAGCTATCATGCCCTGCTATGTTTCCTTTTCTCCAGGCTAAACCTCCCCACTTCCATCCAGACCTCAGCAGAATAAATTGGCTCCTTCCACATGCCAACCCTCCAGACATCTGAATAGAGTTCTTGCACCCCCTAAGTTTGCCCTGGTCCCAGTGATCTGAAGGCATATTGAAAAAGACTCTGTTTTCTAAAGTTACAGGCTCCGTCATTGGTCTAGCCAAGAAGCATACAGGGCCACACATTAACTCAGCTGCAATTCAATGTGTAATTAGGTTTATTAATCTACTGTATCAGATGTAATGACAGGGATTTAGGGTGACTGCAAGGCATCACTCTTTAGCAGGCAAAAACACACCCAACTAGACTGAAGTGAGCTATTTTTCCCCACAGAATCTCGGAGCTGGGAAGGACCTTCGTGGCCATTTCCTCTACAACATTCCTTGATACATAGTTCTCCAGCTCCTGCTTATACAACTCTGGTCATGGGGGACTTGAGAAGGTAAGTAATCCCTCTGGGGATTGAGCCCTCAACCTGGAGTCAGAAAACCTGAATTCAAAAATGCTTCTGTCACTCACTATCTGTGCAACCACAGGCAAATCACTAACTGTGCCTCAGTTTCCTAATATGCAAAATTGTGGCATTAATTTGACAAGCATTTATTACACAAAAATCCTTAAGTTATAAAAGCTCAGCGTTGAGCGAAGACATTTGGGATGACTTGATTTATGTGCCTGGCATTGTACTAGATGATACTGATACCAAGATAAGAACAAAACAATCCCTGCCTTCAAGAAGCTTATATTCTAGGGGGTTTTCAAACATATTAAGAAGTGAGTATACAGAGGGCACTAACAATTTAGTTCAATCCAGCAGGTGTTTATTAAACACCTACGGTATAGGATCTTGAGAGACAGTGCAGTACAATGGTTAGAGAGTGAACCTCCAGATAGACCGGTTCAAGTCTGTCCTCTGACACATACTGGCTGTGTGGCTGGATGAATCCCCTCACATTTCAGAGTCCTAGGCAACTCTCTGAGACTGCCAACCTGCATGAGGAGAAGAAATTTTCTCACCTGTGAGTCCTCTACTACAAGAAAATCATAGGTCCAGCTCCTAACCCTACATAAAAATCAAAGGTCTAAAGCTGGAAGGGACCCCAGAGGTCTCTGGGTCCAAACCCCTCATTTTACAGATGAGGAAACTGAGGCAAACAGGTCAGAGTCACATGGCTAGTAAAGTGTCTAAAGTTGGATTTGAATTCAGATCTTCCTAAATTCACTGGGCCACCTTGCTGCCCTACACACTAAGTGTCCAGTGTACCTAGCAAACTTCTGCATCCTTCTATCCCCCTGTGCCATGCTTTGGGGATAAAGCCCCTGTCCTCATAGAGCAAGATTATACCTCACAATGTGTGTGAAATGCTATATACATGTCAGTTGTTAATAAGTACCAAGGTAGACTGTTCC
The DNA here is from genome assembly GCF_028583685.1 of Petaurus breviceps papuanus. Taxonomy (NCBI): domain Eukaryota; kingdom Metazoa; phylum Chordata; class Mammalia; order Diprotodontia; family Petauridae; genus Petaurus; species Petaurus breviceps. The sequence continues at coordinate 10,623,446 of NW_027185798.1, read as the reverse complement.
ACATTTGGAAAACTCTACTTGTTATGTAGTTATAAAAATGCCCCCTTTTTTCTTCCTGGAATAGCTCCCCAAAGATAAATACATCATCAAGTCATTAACATTTCCAAGGTGGTCACTGCTACCTCTGATGAGGCAGTATAAGTGACCTGAAACGCTTGGGGGTCACTCAGACTCATCATTCCCCTATCTCTGGGTCTGTTTCTTCATCTGTTAAAACATGAAGGTTGGACTAGATTGCCTTGAAGGTCTATGAACATGTCTAATGAAGAAGCATAGATTTAAAGCCAAGGTACTGAGGCCCAGTTGGTCAGTCAACAAGCTTGGATAGTAGAGTGAGAGGATAAGTGATGTGCTGAAGGTCAAACAGGGAATCAGTTGCAAAGCCAGAGTTCGAACCCAGATTGCTGAGTTTTAGTCCAGTTTACAAAAGTAGGGGATCAGATCCTAAAGTAACTTTACTGGTCAGAGCGAGTCTGACTGTCGGGGTGCAAAGAAGCTCCTGGTTCATCTAGGACCCTTTGGTATCTAGGTCATCCAGGAAGATGTCTGGTCCAAAAAGGAAGAGACAGACTCCATTGGGTCAGTATTCTGTCTGGGATTCATCGCTGGTCATCCAAATCATAGAGGAGACCCCAGAAACTTTGCATTCTGAGCTCTTAAAGCTGTTAGCTCTTACCCCAGATTCTCCTCTCCATCTGGCTAGGGGTCCTGGCAGCAAGGGAATTTCACAGTCCTTTACTCAATCCTTCCATTTATAAATGAGCCACAAAACAGTTAAGTAATTCGTCCAGGGTCACACATGTAATAAGTATATGAGGCAGGATTTGAACCAAGCTCAGTTCCCTAACCTCTACATTGCATTTCCTGGAGTAATTTCATCCTCTCACGTAGTAGCTTTTCATGAATGGAGGCAGACTGGCCAATTGCCTTATCCCAGGCAAGAATCCTTTCCCCGCTCTCCCAGCCTGACCCCCTGACAGTGTTCGATAATCTGCATTGACTTGAAGAAGAGGGGTAGTGGTAGGGAAGTGAGGAAGAAGGAAAGCAATCATTAAACTACTAAGCCCTTTCCATGAAACAATCAAAAGGAAAGTTTCAATCCAATGACACCTAATTAAAAATTCAGAGGTGCCCAACGTTGATTCATGAAAGCTTGTGCACTTTTAAATTGTTGCCAGGGAGATCAGGGCCTGAGAAAATTAAAAACCATTAGCCTCAAAAGGATAAATGATTTTCACAGCTTTCCAATGTGATTTCCTGTTGGGTAGGATTTTGTATGTTTTCAATTTTTTTTTTTCATTTCTGCTTCCCTCTCCCTCCTGTGGGGAGGGAGTGAATTGCTTTCTAAGCTCTCAGAAAGTACTCAGCCCTGAAGGATGGCAGTTTTGCAAATTGCGCTGAGATATTCCAGAAGGCCAGGGCATTCTACAGCCTGAGTAAATCAAAGAAGATCCAATACCTGGCCCTGTTGCTGTGTTAGCAGGGGGCAGTTTCTTGCTGATAACTGTCCCACTGAGGATGATCTCACATTCCTAGACTTCTCAGAAGGGCAGCTTTAAGGCCACTTTTTTTCCTTTAATCAGTTGGCACTTATTAAGCACCTGTTGTATGCCAAACGTTTTACTAGGTCCTTAGTATAAAAAATACAAAATAGTCCCTGATTTTGAAGAGTTTAACCAAGAGTAGTCGCAAGGGAGGGGAGGGGGAAAGAGTGCTGAGTTTGGAGAAAGAGAACATGGTTCGAATTCCAGCTCTACCGCTGACTCCCTATATAGCCTCAGAAAAGCCATTTAATTTCTTTGTTTCTCCAACTGCAAGGCAACAATAAGCATTTATTAAGCACTTACTGTATGCCAGCCAACAGGCTAAGCACAGAGGGGACAAACCCAAGCAAAGGGAGAGAGAGAGTTCCTGCCCTCAAGGAGCTTATATTCCAATGAGAGAAAGCAGCACAGAGAAGGGAACTCAAAGGAATTGAGCAGGGCATATCATCAAAATCTGGAAAGTTAGAAACAGGCAGAAGAGAAATACAGGTCAGCTTGCCTGGACCCCCCGCCAAAATGGAAGCCCCAGGAGCAAGTCAGAGAATGCAACTAGCATGGGGGATGGATGTTCCAGGGAGAGAAGTCCAGTAAAGCCGGATGTAAAATGAGTGATCAGGGAGAGGGGACCTCTATGATCAAAGATCCCTTCCAGAGGTCAGAGAAACAGTAGGAAGGGCAGCTTGGCTGCACCATAGACTTAAAGGAGAGTAATATGTATGAAATCTTGAAATGTAGGACTAGGATCTCTAAGGTCCATCTTCCACCTCTAAAAGGCTAGATTTATGTGATCCAAGATAAGTGAGGATTATACCAGCCCAGATAATGAAAAGTAAAGAGTAATAAGTAATAATTATTATTTATATTAAGTCTGAGGAGGTGATTCAATTGAAAGATATTTATTAAATGTCTATCCTTTGAAGACGGACTTCTTCTCCTGACATAATCATATAACCAGATTCTAGCAGGAGGGGAAATGCCTGTCCTCATGGGTCTCATGGCTGATGGAATGACCAACAATTCCAGCAAAGCAAGGAAGTGGGAAATTCCAGAACTCATTTGGAGAGTGGAGATAATTCCAATTTGGCTGGAATGCAAGGAAGAAAGTAAAATGAGATGAGAAAGAGTGGGTGGCACCCAATTGTGAGTGTCTTAAATGATAATAAACAAAGTAGTTCAAACTTGACTTGTTAGGTAGCTGTTGTCTGTTCTTTTAGTTTTCCAAAGAAGAGCAATGACATCGCAGGGTGATGTCCTCACTTATGCGTGAATTGGGTTTAAGTGAGGCAGGGTGGCACAGAGTCCTCAGCCTCACTCTCTCTTCCAGCATCATCGAAGTCCAATGGCAGGACAAAGTCAGGACAGCTAGTGGTGGTGATGCAGTGGATGACCTTGGCATCTTCAACACCTGAGCAAGCTCTAAGTGGTCCATGATCCCTGTTTGGAACAAGTTGTTTTTTCTCATCCACCCATTCTGCCAGAGGAAATCTTCACATGCTTGGAGTAGACATCCCCCTAACTCACCAATGGGGTTGAGATTTATTGGTTACTTTTAACGTGGCTTAACCCATCTGCTGAGATGGTTTTTATTGGGGTGTGGCCACTGCTCATGCTACAGTTTCTTGGAGCCAGTCACAGATGATTTGGAGGAACAAGAAACTGGACTAAATGAGTCCTAAGGTCCCTTCCTGTTCCAGAGATATCAACCTTTGATATCCCTCTAGATGAATAATATGACCAGGTTCACGTACAAATAAGACAAGTCCGTCCATTGTCTGAAGGATGAATTGCAAAGAAGAAATGGTGGCTTTTAAGAGATGAGTATGAGCCAGTGATAGAGAGGGCTGGTACTAACAATGCTGGCCATAAGATAAGAGAGGAAGGAACAGAATGCAGTTTCTGAGGCCCTGAATGCACTTGGCTGCACAACATGGGTCTGTTATATCATGGAGCTTAGTCCATGAGCCTCAGTGACAACTCTCTCTGATTGCTAGGAGGGAAAACAAAAAACAGCTTACAGCCACAGAGAGAATCAGCATGGTGGTAGTTGAAATGAGAGTGCCGACAGTAGTGCATTAGGCTCTCAAGGGATTTACTTGTAAATGTGCCTATATGCATTCATCTTTGGGGAACTGCACTCATTCCTTCACATCTGGGCTCAAGTCAATGCCTCCATTTCACCCCTGCTCTAAGAGCCCAAGAGGCTCCTGGGAGCCTGGAGTTATCAGGCTTTATCATTCTTTGCTTAGAAGTTAGAAGAGAGAAAGAGAACCAGCTCTTCTCATTATGTATCCACTCCATGTTTTCTCTAATGGTAAGGCAGGGGCTGATGCAGTAGGACTCCTGTTTCCCCTTGCTCAATGACAGCGAGAATCACCAATAATACTAATGCCCAGGATGGGGCCGGCATTCCGCCCCCAAAATCTAATATTCTTTAACCACAAATTGTGTCCTCTATTGATGTGACCTTTTTCTTGTTTACCTTCTTCAGAGAGCATTCTCTCTTACAGAAGAACTTATTATGCTTTTGCCTTTTAATTTTAGGAGAACTGGAAAAGAATAATAAAGCATTGACTAAAAATCAGGATTTCTTTTTCAAAGTCACCTTTGAATTAGTTCTGTGGCAAGCCTGGGCTGCAACTCAACTCCCTGTGCATAGGGAACGTGGTCTGGTGGAGCCAGAGGATTGTGAGGCCTGAGTTCAAATTCCAGCTCTGACTCCAACTCTGTAAACACAGAGAATTTACTTCGTTTCTCTAAGCCTCAATTTCTTCATGAGTAAAATGGGGCTGGGAACAGCTAGGTGGCCTTGAATCAGAACTACTCATCTTCCAAAGCTCAAATCCAACCTCAGACACTTACTAGCTGTGTGACCCTAGGCAAGTCACTTAACCCTGTTTGCCTTAGTCATCTCATATGTAAAATGAGCTGGAGAAGAAAATGCCAAGCCATGCTAGTATTCTTTGCCAAGAAAACCCCAAATGGAGTCACAAAGAAAGTCATGACTGAAAACAATAAACAACAATGATAGAAACTACCTTGCAAGGGTTGGTGTAAGAATCAAAGGAGGGAACATTTGTAAAGCACTTAGCACAGTGCCGGGCATACAGCAGGCACTTAATAAATGCTCATTTCCTTTCTTCCTTTGTAAAGACTCCCCAGTTCACTTGGGGACAGTTGCTTCTTGGGTGATGCCATTACTTCCTATAGACTCAAATCTATTTCTAGTAACATGTAAATTTTAAAAGTTCAGGTTTTGAACCCAAACGATTATAAGCAGAATTTATAACTGCCCTTGATGAGTATCAGATAGTGAAGTTCCTGGATCATTTTGGTAGCGACAGTGATCCAGAAAAAATGAGAGATCTCATAAGTTTCCCTAAGGTCTTACATGCCAGATGGGTTTTTCTAGCACAAAAGTTAAGCCACTGTTCCACATTCTCCACCCTAAGATAACTTCCTAAGGAGACCACTGATGTTAATAACACCTAGTGTTTCCTTAAGGACATCAGGATATATGTTGTATCTGGTTTCTAGCTAACTCTACCATGTTGAATCAAAATAGTGGGTCAATTAAATTTTCAGATGAACAAATCTATAGTTTCAAATGTATTTTAAAGAGATATTGCTATGCTGGATGAAGATTAAGGTAACACATGATTGCTCAAGGGAACAGAGAAATTGATTAGCCTTGGGAATTAAATTACGTGGGAAACACTACTCATGAATTTTCAAATTGTCCTCACCTGCTCATGGGGTTAGGCCAGATTTGGCAGTGCCTCTATTAAAAGAAGATTAACCCTGTATTGTAATGGTATTTATGGGATAGGAGTAAAAGTTAACCACAGTTGTAATTGAACTGAAATTTGTAACACTTTGATCAACTGGTCTTAGGTTCCACTTGACTCCACTCCTTACTCCTCATAGCACAAGATGGGCCCAGTCCTTGTCTTTCGAGTTGGACTTTCAGGGTCAGGTAGAAGGCTCCTAGAATGAAATCATGTCGTAGCTAGAGTTTTTGAAGAATCTATCTACAAGGGACCAAGAAGTCGCCATCATGGAGAAATCTTATTTATTTACAAAAAATCACAGCCTCACTGCTAAAGTCCGCTAGAAACTGAACCCAAAGTTAATTCTAACCATTCTAGAAATCAGCATTTTCTAGCTCATTCTCTGAGTTGACACTAAATAGCTATGTTTAGTCTGGAAGCTAAAAATGATTCAGCATACTACATTGATAAGTCTTTTTACCCACGCTACAAATGAAATTTTAGTTTTTCTTTGTTTTTATTGTCCCTCACTCCCCAAGAGGAAGATACTAGTGCCTTCTCTGGTATGCTCTATAGTACTAGCTTCCTAGATGTGTCTTTAAAAATAATTTATCGGGAGAAGGGGGCACATACTTTCAGAATATGGACAAAGAAATAATAATTTTATTTGTTTAATTTTGCTCCCAACAACATAGATCAGCAACTCTTCTGTAAAGTAAGTCATAAAGAATCACTGGAGAGCACTAAGAAGCTTGCCCAGAGTAAGATAATTACTATAGTTAGTCAAAAGACATTTATTAAGCACCTACTATTTTCCAGACACTGTGCTAAGAGTTGTAGATACAAAGAAAGAATACAGTCTCTGTCAGGGGAAGGGCTTGAATCTGAGTCCCAGGTCAGCCCTCAGTCCACTGTCCCTTGCCGCCTCTCTAAGGAAAATAAATGTTGATCTGGACCACATTAAAAAGGCAGGACTTATCCAAGGCAAAGTGACAAGGACATAAAGAACACTCACTCAGAACTAGGTCATATAAAGAATAGCTGAAGAAACTGGGCACATTTATCCTTAGTAGAGAACTTGGAGATGGGGGAAAGGACAAGCTAGCTGCCTTCAAAATTTGAACACCTATCAATGTGATGGAGTAGAAAGAGCCCTTACTGGCTCTGGAATCGAAGGCTTTGAGTCTTCTCCTCTGGTGTTTTTTACCTGTGTAAGAAGCTTGGACAGTTCCCATGACATCTTTGAAAATCTGTTTCCTCCTAGGTAAAAGGGATTATTGGGCTAAATGCCTTTCTAGATGTATGACTTTGTGGACTAGAAGCAACTGGTAGAAATTATAGGGAGGTGGGTTTCAGCTCAATATAAAGAAAAATCTACTAACTCATTATGTGTTATCAAAGGCAGAATCAATTGCCTTGTGGGGTGTTGAGGCCCTGGAAGTATTGAAACAGGGGCCAGATGATCATTTTTCTGGGATGCGAAGCTTCAAGACCATGTGACCACTGCCTAGGGGAAAGGTTCCTCTGGTAGCAAACCCTGCCACCCTGAACAACACCAACACCAGTCGGCTACCATATGCAGCTAAGCCAGTCTAACTAAGCATGAAGGCACCCTGAGGAAAGCACAGGGGAAGGAACAATCACAGGTCCAATCATAGCTTCTACTTGACCACCACCCTTCTCAAACCTCTGTGGAGGCAACCCAAACCATGTGCCCAAATATCCCTGGAATATGTGTCCCTCAGGTCATAATCATCATATAATCATAATGACGAGAAGGTCATAAAGACACCCCACTCAACAACTGCGTTTAAGGCTCCTCTCTCATTCCTCCCTTCCAAGTATAGCTACTAAAAACAGAGAAAGAAAGTCTTTGCCATCGAACACTTTGGTTATTAAATGGTTAGAGATAGATATGATTTTTGTTGGCATAAATAACACTGAAGAAAATTAATTGCCATCAACCTTGCTGCTGTGCCCCAGTGACCACTGGGCTTCTCCATCTGCCCCATAATTAACTCTTACTAGATGTATTGTCTCCCCCATTAGAATGTGAGCTCCTTAAAAATAGGGATTATATTCCTTTTCTGTCATTCCTGACAGTGCTTATAGCCTAGAAAGTGCTTAATTGATATTTTAATTTTTATTCCTTCATTTACTCATTCATTCATTCATTCATGGGGAGTTTGGATCAGATGAGCTGTAACTTTTGTTCAGCTTCCAGAACTCTAAGATGCTACAAAAAATGACACTATAACATTAATGGTAATAGGTATATTATTTGGAAGGCAGTGTAGATGAAAACAGGGCTGGGTTTGAAGTCTGAAGATCTGGACCTGAATTCTGGCTTTGCTCATTATTATCTGTGTGACCTTGGGAGACACACTTGACCTCTCAGGATCTTTAAAATAAGGGGGAAGAGTCAATCTCTAAGGGTTTTTCTATTTCCAAAAGTATGATTAGGTGAAAAAGCAAGACTTATCTGATGCTGGACTCCCCATGTGGAAATAAATGAGTTATTTTGCAAAGTGTCAAAGTGTTGAGATATGTTCTTGCTCCTATGTTACCAGGGACATCACAAGACATCCAAAACATGGATTCCATGGAGAAAAAAAAGTAACAACCCTCTGCTCCAGTCGTCTGGCCCCGTGTTGGCCAAGGGCCATAGTGATTGACTGAATTATTCAGCTAGAAACAAATGTGTGAAGTCAGCCATTATGTTTACATTAGCAGGGTTTGCTGGAATGAATGACCCTGACTCCCCAAGTGCCAGAATTATTCCCAGGGTGGGACTTAAGCCTTGTAGGAGTCTGGCTCCTGTGGAGTCCTATCACGCTTACTCTTTAAAAGGAAAAGCTTCACAGTTCAAAAGTGGACAGTGACAACACCCAAGGCTTGGAGACAGGATAGTGTGGGGTGGGCTTTAAAGAGCACAAAACCAAGAGCGAAAATACCTGGGTTCAGTTGTTGGCTAATATATTCAAGATGTGGTATAAAAGACACAAGAGATGTAAGTGACGACCATCATTGGGGCCGCCCTAGACAGAGTGAAATAGGTATCCAGAGAGGTAGACCTATTTCAGGACACATCAGCTTCAGATGCCCTCCACAACACAGCCCGGGAAAAACCCCACGACCCCAGGTCTCTAGGCAATTGCTTTTTCCTGAAAGCCCCAGAATGGTAACAAGCTGCCCTGAGAGACACTGAAGACGACTTGGCATTGTCTGCCCACCTGACTGCTGCGATTATGTATCTGTTTAGAGGAAGAAATAAAATGGGGGAGTAGGTGCCAAGATGGAAAGGACCAAAGGGAAGGGCCCTGCCAACAGTAGCTGCTGCCATTGGAAAAACGCCATGCTGACACCGCAGCACAGCATGGCTCCAGCTTGAGTAAGCACCTCCACACAACTAGCAGCCCCCCAGGGGAACCCTTGGTTGTTCATTTCCCACATATACAATAGTTATGACTTCATGTTCCTTGGAAATCAATTTTTTTTTTGCTCTTCCTGGCAGACCCATCCTCCTTCACTGAGAGCTGGGCTGCACTGCCACAGGGTAGCTGGCATCTCTGGATGTTACCCACCCCGCCCCCGACACATCATCCCCTGCCAGATGTTATCTTAAAGAGATTTCTGTTGTTGTTTTCAGCACTGGACTGGGGAAATGATAGATTAAATGGAACACACAACCGGATAATGATTTTGTTGTAACCCTTTATTGATAACTAGAGAAGACTGGCTTGCAGACTCCCAGTGTCGATCCAGTAGACAATTCAAGTCCCTGCTTCCCACAGGTAATTACCTGCTTCTAATTGGGTTTGAAAACAGCAGATTTGTGTTTAAAGGTATGATGGGGAGCTGGGGCTGAATATGTATGGATATCTTACTGTGGCGAAAGAATCAGCACAGTGGGAAAGGGGCCCTGAAGCCAGGGGAGCAGCATTTCCAGGCTGGACAAATGGTCTTCATCAGCATCATAACCAAGTATTTCAATGCTTCAAGAATCAGTCATTCTCTTGGTGTGGACCCTCTGAGAATCTTTGCAGGGGAAGGTACCCAAAGGACATCTAGGCCAATTCATGTGGGAACATGAATCCCCTTGGATGATATCCCAAAAAAGCGTTCTTGGGCTTTAAGGTTTAAGGGATGCACTGCTGTTTCATATCCTTCATCCTGAGTGTTATGCTTCTTATGTTCTCTAAGACTGCCTCAGTATTTGGGGGCTGCCATACTACATGATTCATTCACATTCAGCTTGACACATTTCACATTGACACCCCTAGAGACTGTTCAGATGAACCACTATAAAACCACACCTCCACCATCCTGTCTTTGTGAATCTGTTTCTTTTAACCTTAGTGTAAGACATTGCATTTATACTTATTAAATTTTATCTTATTAAATTCGTCCCAGTGTTCTAGATTTTAATCCAGGTGACTTTGTACATGTCATGTGGGTGGTTCCTTACCCCACCCATGTATGATTCAGGAGAACATTGTTGAAGAAACACACAATGAAATGTTTTCTCAGTGCAATTCACTTTAATTCAACAGACAGGAATGTACAGGCCATTTTGTCAGATGATGGGGACACTCAAATCCTCAAATGGATATGTTCGCTCCAATAGAGTAGATTGCAGCCCATCCATGCTTAACCTTCCTGGAAGAATCTTCTCTGAATCTTTCCATATGTTAGCCACAGGGAAGTCTCTCATGTGTTGGGGAACTTCCCCAAGTTCTCTTGACATCTTGAGGAGACCAGTAGGGCTGTCCACAGCTATTCCTTATGTTTCCTCCCCATACCACTAGCCCATTTTCTTTTTCTAATGTATGAATCTTAAAGGATATATTTTACTCTAGCTCATCTTTGCAATTCCAGGTTTGTTAGGTATGAAGGCTGTTCCCACTTGCCATGCATCTCTCCATTGCCCTAACTCTTATTCATTGGAGTCAAGTTAAGTATCAATCATCCCTAGCTGTTTGCCCACTTGGAGGTGAATTCTTTGGCTACACAATCCATGAAACAAAGGCATTGGGGAATATAAAGACAACAATGAATCAGTTCACATATGAAAGCGCTACTATTGCATAGAGGAGATACAGCATGCACCCTAAGAGTCAGATACAACAAATATAGAAAATGTGCAAAATAGCCCAAAGCAATCTAAAAAGGAAGACAGCCCTAACAACTGAGGGGATCAGGAAATCAATCAATCAACATTGATTTATTGAATGACTTCTGTCTGCCAGGTTCTGTGCTAGGCATTGAGGAAGGAAGGAGGCAAGGAAGGAAGGAAGGAAGGAAGGAAGGAAGGAAGGAAGGAAGGAAGGAAGGAAGGAAGGAAGGAAGGAAAGAAGGAAGGAAGGAAGGAAGGAAGGAAGGAAGGAAGGAAGGAAGGAAGGAAGGAAGGAAGGAGAGAAGATTCTGCCCTTTTGTTCTACCAGGGCAGTAACATACATTGCATAAAGGTGTGAGGAATAAGAATGTACAAAATATATGCAAAATAAGCACAAAGTGCTTGGTAGGGGGCAGTTGCTGGCATTGTATTTGAGCTCAACTTTGAAGGAAATTGGAATGAAGGTGAAGAGGCAATATGTTGCAAGCATAGAAGATGACCTGTCCAAAGGCAGGGGCACAAAGAAAAGAAATGGAAAGTTTAGTGTAAAGGGAACATAAGGAGACAAGTTTGGCTGAACCATAAAAGGCATTAAAGGGAGTAATGTGCAATAAGGTTGGAGAAGTGTGTGGGATTCAGGTCATGAAAAATGTAAATGATAAAGGGCACACATATGGTCTTGATAACTCTAATGATATCTACTAATTATGTAGCACTTTAAAGTTTGCAAAGCACTTCACAAATATCTCATTTGACCCTCACAAAAACCCTAGGAAGAAGATGCTATTATTATTCCCATTTTACAGATGAGAATACTGAGGCAAACAGAGGCTAAGTGACTTGCCAGGGTCGCACAGGTAGTAAGTATCTGAGGCTGAATTTAAATTCACATCTTTCTGATTCATGGGGCAGAAAATTATAGACCAAAATTCCTAAAAAAACATTGACACAATTTGAATATACATGTCTAATATTAGCAAATAGGCTACAATAATATGTTTGAAAAATTATATGCTATGACTAGGTTGGACTCATACCAAGAGTGCAGGGTTGGTTCAGAAGACTGTAAACATAACAAACCATATTAATAACATAAATAATGAATAAAAGTAAATAAAACTGGATGATTATTTAATTTTCTTTTAATGGCGATAGAATTTATTGAGTGGTAGAGTAACATTGTTAGACCTGCACTTTAGTAGTATAATTTTGGCAGCTGCATAGGAAATGGATTGGAGAAGGTAGAAATGAGACAGTGGTAGCAATTAGTAAGCCATTGCAATGGTCTAAATGCAGGGGGAGGGGAGTGTTTGAACTAAGGTAATGAGCAGGTCAGTTGAGAGAAGGGGATAATGGAAACCATGTTGTAGAGGCAGAATAAATAGACAGATAGGAAGAAAGAGCATTTCTTCAGCACTTGCTACATGTCAGGCACTGTCCTAAGCACCAGGGATACAGTTTCAAATTAAAGAGATGGTCTTCACTCTTAAGGAATTTTCATTTTTTTTTTAAGCAATCGGGATTAAGTAACTTGCTCAAGGTTACACGGCCAGTTATTTCTGGGTGTGGTGCTGAGTGTCTGAGCCCGGGATTCGATCTCCAGGTCATCTCAACACTGGAGCTGGTGCTCTTTACTCACTGTGCCACCTGGCCACCCCTAAGCAATTGGGGTTAAGTAACTTGCTCAAGGTTACACAGCCAGGTGTTTCTGGGTGGGTGCTGAGTGTCTGAGCCCGGGATTCGATCTCCAGGTCTTCTCAACACTGGAGCCGGTGCTCTTACTTGCTGTGCTACCTGGCCGCCCCAGGAATTTTCATTTTCATGAGAAAAGGGGAGCTAGGAAGTGGGAATGAGGCTGCTGGCAGAGACACACTGAATGTAGAGAGTGAGCTTGTGGAGCCAGGAGCAATGTAAGCCCGGCCTGGGAACTTCCGAGATGCTCCTCCAGACCAGGGATTCACCCATCAGAAGAGAGGGTAACTAAGCAGATCCATCTGTGGAAGTATCACTTATGCTCAGAAAAGAGAGTAGTTGAATGGAGGGAGAAAGCTGCTGACTCAGCATGTGATTTTGTGCACATTGAATATATAAAATATAAATTCTGAGAGTTCAGAGGAGGGAAAAGTCACTGTTGGCTTGTAAGTCTGGGTGACTTCCTTGGTGATGGCCTTGAAGGATGGGTAGTAATAGGACATAGAGGGATCAAGGACAGAGCACCAGACTGGGAGACTTGGGTCAATATACTCTGTGAGGCACTATGGATACAAAGAGGTGAGAAGACCAGAAATCACAGGACACTTGGGTCAGTGGCCTTGCTTTGTGGAGAAGGCGGAGAAGTTTGGAGATGGGGATAGAACCAGGAATGAAGTGAGCATGACCTGGGATCCTCATGAATCAATGAGATTTGTCCACAAATCGGCTATGTGAGGTAAGGGAGGATGGGATGACCCTGGGGCTGTAAAGCTGGTTGACTGGAAGTATGTTGGTGTCCTCAACAGAAATAGGCAGTTAAGAAGAAGGTTGGGTTTGGAGGGAAAGTTATGAGTTCTGTTTTGGACACCTTGAATTCCAACTACCAATGGGACCCATGGTTTGAGATGTCTAATGGGTAGTTAAGATGTTCACAGATGGGACTGAAGCTCAGGAGAGACAGTAGGGTTGAATATATTGATTGGGGCCTCATAGGCAAAGAGCTGATCATTAAACCCATGAGTCCTAATGAAGTCATTAAGAAGATATTAGAGAGAGAAGAGGAGAGAACCCATGATAGAACAGTGGGGTACATCCACAGTTAGGGTGTTAGATGTGAAAGGTAAAAGTTCTTGTTTAGGAAGCAGAGGGATGTTAGGGATAATAATACCTAACATTTATATAAAGCCCTTTAAGATTCACAAATACCTTTAAAAATAGGACCTCATTTATTCCTTACGATAATCTTTGGAGGCAGGTGTTTTTATTTCCCCCATTTTAGAGGGGGAAACTGAGGCTGAGAGAGGGTAAGTGATTTGTCCAGGGTTACACAAGTAAGTGTCTGAAATCAGATTCAAAACCAGATCTCCAAGTCCAGGACTCTATCCACTACGTTACCTAGTGGCCCATGAGATCAGTCCCAATCACTCGATTGAAGTGAGGAGGGAGCAGATGCATACAGAGGTCTCCATCCTCTGCAGTAGATATGACTGCTTCATTGAGGACACCATTGTGGACGATTTCCATCCAGTGCAGTCTGGGCAAGGAGCCATTTGATCACCCATGTTGGCTGACTCCCTGGTCCATGAAGTTCTTTTTGTAGTCACCAAGAATCCCAGGAAGGACAGTTTTCCTTCTGCTCATCCCTAAGACACAATTTAAGGGCTCTGACGTCTTGGTGGAGGTCTTGCTTCTTTGTGGTATATCTTGTTTATTTCCTTCTTGAGAGTGTTTTTTTTCCTCTTAAGTTAATGCCTGCTGTGAGCAGAGAAATCAACCTGTATGGTACCCCTGAGTCAAACTGACTCGGCTGTGCCTTCCCCTGCTGCCCATTATAAAGGGCTGCAAGCAGTGAAATAACATTTGTATTGATCTAAAGAACATTTCATTGATTAAAGAGAGGGAAAGAAACCTTTGAAACATAACCCCATTATTTTAATAGCTGGCTGCCAGCCCCTTCCCAGAAACAGGAAGCCAATGCTTTGGTCTCCTGTCCAACAACTTATCTTCACCAGAGTTACTCCCTATGGTCTTGCTTTAGTAGTCAATCAACAAACAAATATCTGCTGTACCCAGCAAGTCTTTCCTGATCACTTGCTGTGTGATGGATGCTGAAAGGAATCTAATGAGCTCTAACATTACCTCTGCCTTAAAGGAGCTGTGCACACTTGCTCAAGTCTTTTTCAATATTTCCAGAGCCTCAGTTTCCCCATCTATAAAATGAGACTAATGCCAGTAGGACTTACTCAATGAATAGTTATGTTCATATTATGCAAATTAAATATGTATAATAACATTTTGTAAAACCTACAGTATTATTTAAATATCAATAATTATTACATAATTATTGTAATAATTATCAATACTGTTACTTCTGTCTAGTATTTGAGATACTAGTTGATGAGATAAGACATAGGTAGACCCATGAAAAGTAAAAACAGACAGCAACAGAAGAGCCGTCATAAATAGCACATGATTCAATGTCTAATGACTGTTATATAAAGCACATTTTGAGAGTTCAGAGGAGGAAAAGTCACCATGGACTTGTAAGTCTAGGTAGGTTCCTTGGCTATGCAAGTATTTGATGTGAGCTTTGAGAGATGGGTAATATTGAGACATAGAGGGATGGAAGAGAGAGCATCCAGATTGGGAGACTGGAAAAACGTACTATCTGACGTATTCTGGGTAAGAATTGGTGAGATGACTAGAAATCGTATGATATGTGCATCTGTGGACTGACTTTGTACCTAGCAGAGTACATTGCACATAGTTAGCACTTTTTAAATATTAGTTGAAGAGTGGCCTTCTCTCTGTCCCTTGAACCCAGCACTCTTCTCTCTTTGTGTTTTTGCTCTGACCATCTTCCATTGCTGCAATGCCTTCTTTTGTCTCTATATCAGAGAATCTTTCTCTTCCCTAAAAATTAATCTGAAGCATCACTTTCTACATGAATCATTTCCTGAATCCTCCAACTGCTTTTGCTCTTCTTCCCTAACTACAGTATATTTATTTTCTTCATATTTATTCATCATACAGTTACAAATGTACTTGTCTCTTCAGTTAAAATGTAAACTAGAAAATAGGAATTGTTTTATTATTTGTATGTATATCCCCAGTCTATAACACAGTATCTGGAAAATAGTAGGTGCTTAATAAATGCATTTTGATTGCTTGATTTATCAGCATTGTCACAAGGTGATGAGTTCCCCATCACCGAAGGTCTTCAAGTGAAGGCTGGTTGAGCCCCTTTTTTTGAATGGTATAGAGGAAATTCCTGCTTCGGGACAGGGTTGGACTAGATGTCTTTACAGCTCAGGGATTCCACAGCTCTAAGAAATAGCTCTAGACCTCAAGGAACTTTTAATCCCCTAATGGGAATGTCACTTTTGTCAATAACCATATTGCCAGGTGAAGTGTGATGAGCACAAAGGAAAAATTGAGAGAGAATAAGTATTATGAGTAATAGGAGGAGAAAAGGTTTACTTTCAGCTGAGGGGTGTGAGAAAGACTTCACTGAGGTGGTACCTGCTGACTTGGGTCTTTAAGGAAAAAGGATTTTCAGTAAGTTCCTATGGGTTCAGTCATCATCATGTTTGCAAGGATTATTCCTAATACCTAAGTACCTAACCATATTCTACTCCCTACATCTCTAACTGCACAATGGATGCCTTTGCCTGGATGTCCCAGCAGCATCTCATACTCCACATGTGCAAAACCAAATTTGCTTATGTTTCTCCTAAACCTTCTTATCTCAAACATATCCCCTTTTCTTTCTTTCTTTTTTTTTTAAGGAATCAGGGTTAAGTAACTTGCTCAAAGTTACACGGCCAGTTATTTCTGGGTGTGGTGCTAAGCATCTGAGCACGGATTTGATCCAGGTCATCCCGACACTGGAGCCGGTGCTCTTACTCGCTGAGCCACCCGGCCTCCCCTAAGCAATCGGGGTTAAGTAATTTGCTCAAGGTTACACAACCAGGTGCTTCTGGGTGACTGCTAAGTGTCTGAGCCCGGGATTCGATCTCCAGGTCATCCCAACACTGGAGCCGGTGCTCTTACTCGCTGTGCTACCTGGCCGCTCCATATATCCCCTTTTCTGCCAACAGCCCCACCATCATTCTAACCATGAACACACACAACCTCAAAGTCATCCCCAATCCTTGGTTCTCTCCTCTCTCCTAACAACCAATCAGTTGTTGATTCTCCCCCTTACATAGTTATTTCATATATTCCATTGTCTTCACTCTTACAATCTACCTAACCCATAATATGCTAGACACACTTGTTCTAGTAATAGTAATATTCACAAATATGTACACATTTGGAGATAATATTCAGTTGTTTTTAGTCATGTCCTGCTCTTTGTGATCCCATTTGGAGTTTTCTTGGTAATGATATTAGAGTGGTTTGCCATTTCCTTCTCCAGTTCCTTTTACAGATAAGGAAACTGAGGCAAACAGGATAAAGTCACTTGCCCGAGGTCATACAGCTAGTAAGTGTCTGAGGTCAGATTTAAACTCAGGAGGATGGGTCTTCCTAATTCCAGGACCAGTCCTCTATCCACTGTGCCACATAAATCAAGACCTGGAAGGGACCCCACTGTCCATCTAGTCCTAACGGCTCATTTTGCAAATGAGGAAACTGAGACTCAAGGAGGTAAAGTGACTTTTTCTTTCATAAAGTTATATAAACAGAGCTGGAATAGCCCTCAGAAGCTACCTTGTCCTTCTCTCTAATTTTAGAAGTAAGTAAACTGAGTCCTAGGGAAATCATACAGGTAATTTGTCAGAGGTGGGATTTTAACTTATGTCCTCCATCTCTCGAGTAAATATTCTTTCTGTAATATAATAATAATAACATGTATATAGCTCTTACTATGTGCCAAGCACTGTGCTAAGTGCTTTACATTTATCTCAATTATTCCTCCTAAGAATCCTAGGAGATAGCTGCTATTATAATCCCCATTTTACAGATGAGGAAACTGATATAAGGGACTTGCCCAGGGTCAAACAGTCAGCATCTGAGATTAGATTTGAACTCAGGTCTTCCTGACTCCAGGCTCAGCTCTCTGTCCACTGTTCCACTTGACTGCTTTGGGGGGAAGAATATTAAATCTAATGCATATTTATTGATTGATTTGCTTACTGTCTTTCCCAAAGCTATTTGTTGGTGTTCTTCCAACAATCCTGATTATATCAGGGGAAAGCTTCACTTAGGGCTAATGTGTCTTTAACACCTTGTGGGTCCTAATGTCTTCCACCAAGGAGGCCTTTTCATTGGGTTCATTAGGAGGGTGCCAGGTCACCAAAAGGAGTGTGTGAGCTGGTTGGGGAGACACACATGTGATAGGGAAGAACAAGAGGTAGGCTGTCATCCAATGGCCAAATGCACAGCCTGTGGAGTAAGTGGGAAGCAAAGCATTGGGAGGGGCAGGGGCTGTCTGGGAAGGCTCCCTGGAGCCGGTGGGCGAGGGGGCCTAGGAGAGGAAGAGGAGAGGAGAAGGCATGGAGGAGTGGGAAGGCCCAGGGGCTGAACTGGATGATATGGGGCAGAGATGACATCCTTCAGAGACATCAGCCTGAAAAGGGAGATTGAGAGTCTAAAGAACAGCAGGAAACATAGATTTGAGATCTGGAGTCCTCCCATTTCTTGGACCTGGTTTGTCTTAAGAGAGGCTTCCTCCACTCTAGTCACCTTCTCCTCTTCCTTGGTATCTCCCCTCCACCTAAACCTTTCTTTAGAATGTAAAGTCCCTGAGGGCAGGGACCATTTCACGTTTATCTTTATGTCTGCAAGACCCAACACAGTGCCAGGTAGGCACTTAATAAAAGCTGATTGATTGATTCATTATGAAAAGCCCCTCCATTTATTTTAAACTCATTTATGATTTCATCAGTGGAGATTCCAGGACTTAATGTCTTAGGGGATCTCTTAGGAGAGAGAGAGAGAGAAAGAAACAGAGAGAGAGAGAGAGAGAGAGACAGAGAGACAGAGAGAGAGAGACAGAGAGAGAGAGACAGAGACAGAGACAGAGAGACAAAGAGAGAAAGAAACAGAGACAGAGAGATTTGCTTGGATCACTGAGGGGTCATGTGAATTAACCAGGCACACACAGCCAGTTAGAGGTGGAGTGAAGTACAGCTGATGAGTGTCTAAGGCACGACTCAAACCTGTTCCTTCCTGGGTGGTAACATTGAAGTGGAAAGGGCACTGGGTCTGGGAACAGAGTTCAAATCCTTGCTCTGCCCCCAACCACCTGAACGATTCTGGTCAAGCTGCTTAATTCCCCTGAACCTCAGCCTTCTCATTGTTAAAATGAGCAACTTAGATGCCCTCTAAGATCCTGTCTAGACTTAAATCTATGATAGGAGGCTGCCTCCCTCTGTCACTATACCACTAGGTTATTCTTACAAGGTCACATGGAGGTGGCCAGGGTCAAAATCCAGGTTCCCTGACTCCAAGCCCAGTGCTCTGACAGCCAGTGGCATTGACCAAACATGAACTGTATGACTATCATTGTATTGAGTTGGAGAAAGATGCAAGAATCTGTATCCCTGACCTCAGATTTTGTACAGTCTTCAGTAAACTCTCTAAAAGGGGAAAAGTTGTCCCATTCCTCTACCTGGCTCAGAACACTCCTTCATTGACAGGCGAAGATCTGCCTCTTCCCTTCCCTCCCCTCCCTAAGATCTGCACCTGTTTTCCATTTAATTCCTATAAAAACACTGAGCTAACATTGGCATGGGCCATAAATTTTAAAACCAGAGGCCCTCATGTATAATATTGGTAGGAGCAGAATTTGCTGTGTGGTGTTTTTCAAGGATCAGCAAATACTTACTGAACATCTACCTTTATGCAGGGGTCTATGGAGGAAAAAAAAAAAAAGAAGATATTACTTCTCCTTCTAGACATTGTAATTGGGGGGAATCATTCACAAGTTCCAGAGAACATCTTATAAAAAGAACTATAGTCCTACGAACTCCAATACTGGCCGTAGATGTGGCACAGTATGGAGAACTGATCTTAGGCCTGAGAAGTCATTCACGTTTCTAAATCTCTGTTTCCTCATTTGTAAAATGAAGGGCTTGTACCACATGGCTTTTAAGGTCTCTTTCAGCCCTAGGGCTAAGATACCAGGATCCTAAGAATAGGCAATAGGCAGAATCAAGTTTCACTTAAATGAAAATTTATCTTTAACACTTTGTGAGACCTGATGTCCTCCAGCAAGGAGGCCTTTTATTCAAGTGCATTTGAAGAAGGGTGCCTAGGTTTGAACCCAGGTTCTTTAGACTCAAGAGTCAGAATCTTTTTCACTGTACCACGACATGCTCCTGTGAAATTCCATGAATCCTCCTATAAACTCCCCCTTCATTCTTTAAATACTAAGTCTCTCATTTAAATCATTCCTTGACCCTGTGATTTTTGTTTAAGCTCTGATCTCAAGTTTCTAGGCCCTACACAGTGCCTTGCATGGGTAAGCATTTAAAAAATGTTTGTTGAATGAAATGTCAAAGGAGCGAGTCTATATTAAGGGCTCAGTGAGTGACGCAGACAGTTCAGTGCCAGAGGAACCCATGGGAAGGAGGGGACGCTCTCTGTAGGCTAGCTTGGGGTTGGTTCTGGGTCCTGATAAATAAGCAGGATTTCAACAGGCAGAGACATCGCCCAGGAGGCATCACCTGCAAGGCCTCAGAACCCAGGGATGACCCTGTTAAATGAGATCACAGCACAGAGTTATTACTCTTGGCAAATGTGAGTCCCCGACGCATCTGTCCGTCAGACTGACATTGCTGCTGCCGCTTCAAGGGCCATTTCCCTTTTGTTTCCAAGTCTCCATTTCCTCTCCTGGAAGAAAAGGTAGAAAACATTGACATGTCAGGAAATTGGAAATGTAAATAGGAACAGAAACCCCCAGGGAAATCCTAAGTTCTAAGCCTTTCAAACTCAATCACCTCCATTGGCGCCCTGAGATTCATGGTGAATCCAAGTGAAATTGTTTGGCTGTCTATCTTTACACTGAAGGAAAGCATGCAATGGGGTTGATGCCCAGGGAGAGCTGTCCAGGGGTAAAACTTAGACAATCACCCAAAACAGCCCTTGAAAATGTGAAAATTTCAATCACGAATCTTTTGTACTCTAGGATGCCAAATAAGACATAGGATAAATAGATCTTAGCATTGGAGACTAAAGCTGGAAATTTGTCTGAGACCATCTAATCCAACCCCCTAATTTCACAGTTAGGAAACTGAGGCCCAGGTAAGTGAAGTGACTTGTCCAAAGTTATATACGTTTTAAGTATCTGAACCCAGTACACTTCACTCATTCTACCGAACCACATGGGCTGTGGGGCCTCTTCCCTTCCCTTTGAAATAACAGGCAGCTTTGATTTGGTGGAGAGTGGATGCAAGTCCAGCTGATTGGGAATGCCAAAAAACATTGGAATGATTATGAAATCATCACACTTTGTAGGGACAAAGCTCTTATATTAATAGAGTGCCAGGGTTAGAACGGACTTTCAAAATTATCCAGCCTGCCCTCATCTCCATTTTACAGAGAGAGAAATGGGAATCTAGAAAGGAGAAAGCATTATGGGTCCTGGCCCTGAGTGAGAGGTTCAAATCCCAGTTGTGGTGTTTGTTATTCACATGACCTGGGCTAGTGATTGAAATTCTCTGAACCCCGGTTTCCACCACTCTAAAACGAGTAGGTTTGACTAGATGCCCCGTGAGGTCCCTTCCAGCTGTAGAGCTATGAGTCAATAGAGTGAGTTGCTTAAAGGCAGATGAGTGGTGCAATGGACAGATCACCAGGTCTCAACTTAGGATAGACGTAAGTACAAATACTTACTTGCTGAGTGACCTTGGACAAGCCACTTAACCATGTTTGCCTCAGTTCCCTCATCTGTTTCTTCTCTAAGTCATTGTGAGGATCAAAGGAGATAATAATTGTAAAGTATTTAGTGCAATGTCTGGAACACAGTGAGTGCTATGTAGATGTTAGCTATTGTTAGCGGCTACACAGTTACTCATGGCAGAGCAAGTTGGGTAGAATGGAAACTCAAGTCTCCTAACCCCTGAATCAACACTCTTCTCGCTATACCACCTGCTTTCCAAACCATTAAGGTCTGGTGCATGGTCATGGAGTCAAAGCCATGCAGGTAGTGCTGGGAGGAGCTTCCTCTATTGTCCCTTCCCCAGAGGTCCAAGGAAACAGTCCTAGCTAATTTGAATAATGTAGCCTAGTAGAAAGGTATGGGATTGGAAGACAACTGAGAAGAAAGAAGCTATTCTTATGGATACTGAGCATGCCAGACACACACACACACACAAACACACTAGCATCCACCTCCTGGGTTTTGTTTTTGTTTTTGAAGAAACATTAATATCCCATGACTGCCTTCCTTATTTGGTTCATCTGGGTCTCTGGCATTTTCCAGCACCTGGAATTTTCTTTCCTGTGACATCAAAGATTAGAAAGTCATATGATTCCCCTGAGAAAGAGCCTGGTTCTTTCCTACAAACTGCTTAATCTTCTATAACCTCAGGGAGCTACTCTAGGATAAAGGTGACAATGAGCCACATATCCTGCTAAAGAAGGAGGTACAGCTGATGCAGGGCATGTGGAAGTGAGCTGGACCAAGCACGAGGGAGCTCCCTGCGAGGCACTATCACCAACCCATACATTTTAGCTCTTGCTTCAGCCTGAAGACCAGAGCACCTGAAATCCTGGTTGCTGACCCAGCTTTAACCTCCCCTCTCTGTCCTTGCTGCCCTTTGTTTCTGTGCCTTGGGGTTTCACTCTAGTGCTTTCCTCCCATTACTGGTCTGTCTGACTCTTTGGCGAGACTCACCCACCCAATAAGTCAACCATCTAATCAACAAACATGTGAAAGGCACTGGGAATTCAAAGAAAATATTGAAACAGTCCCTGTCCTGGAGGACCTCATAATCTAGCATAGGGCACAACCTAGACTAGACATATACAGAAAAGAGGGGAAAGGGACACTTGGAGTGGGGTATATTCAGTGGGAGGGATTAGGAAATCAACTCTCAACTACTGTTAAGAACTGGGACAGGAACCTTGTAAGTCATGGAGACCAATGTTCTTCGGAGTTGGGGGGCTGGGCTGGAGGACAGACTGGTAAATAGATCTGCCCAAGGCTACGCAGTTAGCTGTCAGCATCATAGAGGAGACGTGATGTTGACAGAGTATGTTTGCCTTTGGCTTCTTTCTCCTCTTCTTGCCACTGCTTCTGGCTCAGGTTGCAGCCCTGAGATAGCATCAGAAAGAAGCTTGACCTTAAACCAGTCATGACCTACATTGCAGGCAGGCGCTCCCTGACACAAGGCTCTGCAGTATCGAGCTGGCTATTGGCTCCCAACAATCAGCAAGGATGTCCATTCACCCGGGGCCATGCCAAAGAGGATGCTCTTTTTGGAAAGAGATTAAGGGAATCAGGGGCAATGGAGCTGCTCATTGCTTCTTCCCTATATTTTGTCTGGAAATTTCATCTGAGATGCAGCCACCAAGGACTAGAAGCACTTCCTTCCTTTTCCTAAGCCAGGGGAAACTCCATCTGTACTATGGACCCAGTTCCATACCAGCCATGGTTGACGGGACATGAGCTTTGCCCAGGGGAGGATCCAGGGGACAAAGTAGAAGCCTCTTCTATTTCTATCATTCTCTGAGTCTCTTGAAAGGATCTAGAGTCAGAAGACCCAGGTTCAAACCCCACCTCTGACACCCACCACCCCTGAAACCATTCTGGTCAATTCACTTCATCTGGTGCAACAATCGTTCAAAGACAGTGTTCAAACAAACAATTGCCTTAATAACAACCATTCTAACAGCTCTCATAGGGTTCCCAAGGTGCAGTTCAGGAAGATAAAGCCAGAGAAAGGGCACGAGAACATTTGAAAAATAGTTGGCAAGGAGGTTCCCTGAAGAGCTCTGTCATTATGCTTTCCCAAACTATATTTATACTCTTGTCCTTTCTTTAAATCTCAAAACGAAAGCTGAAATAGACCTAATTAAAAGAGATAATCAGAGAAACTATATTTTGCTAGAAGATAACATAAACAATGAAGTAATATTTTTAAAATTACAGCAATATTTCATTATAAAGTTTTCATTTCTCAAGTATATAGGTAACTGATTCAAATTCATAAAAATAGAATGATTCCCTAATTGATAAATTTTCAGAAGAAATCAAACCTCTCTATAGTCATATGGAAAAAATGCTCTAAATCACTATTGACCAGAGAAATGCAAAATAAAATGACTCTGAAGTACCACCTCGCACCTACCATAAATGACAAATGCTGGAGGGAATGAGGAAAAGTAGGTATAATCATCAACTGTTGGTGGAGTGGTGAACTGATCCAACTATTCCAGAGAACAATTTGGAACTATGCCCACAAGGTTATAACCTTTTACCCAGCAATGCCACTACTAGAGCTGTACCCCCAGAAAATCAAAGGAAAAGAAAAATACAAAAATATTTATAGCAGCTCTTTTGTGGTGGCAAAAAAATTAGAAAAGGAGGGGATGTTTATTGATTGGGGAATGGCTGGACAAGTTATGGCATATGCTTGTGATGGAATACTGCTGTGCTATGAAAAATGATAAGGGGAGTGATTTCAGAAAAAAATGGCAAGACCAATATAAACTGGTACAAAGTGAAGTGAGAAGAACCAAGAGATCATTGTACACAGTGACAGTAATTGTTGTAATGATGATAAACTGTGAAAGACTTTCTGATCGATACAATTGATACAATACAATTAGTGCAAAGTACTCTAATCAATACACTGATCCAAGACAACTCCAAAGAACTCATGATGAAAAAAATGCTATCCACCTCCAGAGAGAGAACTGATGAACTCATGAAAATTAAAGTATAATTTTCTTGTTTTATCTTTTTTTTTGCTTTTTTTTGATATGGCTAATATGAAAATATGTTTTACATGATTTCATATGTATAATTGATTTTATTTTGCTTGCCTTTACAGTGGATGGGAAAGTGATGAGAAGGAGGGAGATAATTTGGAATTCAAAATTTAAAAAGAAAAGAATGTTAAAAAATAAATAAAATTTTTTTAAAATTTAAAGGGAGTCCCAGCTGCTGGTGTTGTCATTGTTGTTTTATATGTGGGTATGGATATACATACATGCCCTCTCTCTCTCTCTCTCTCTCTCTCTCTCTCTCTATATATATATATATATATATATATATATATATATATATATATATATATATATATATATAATGTGTTAATGCTTTTAAGTAGAATGTAAGCTCCTGGAGAGCAGGGGTAGTTCTATTGTTGCTTTGTATCCCTAGTACCTAGTATAGACCTTGGCACATAGTAGGTGCTAAATAACTGAACAGTTGCTCTTAGAATCCCACCATGGAATTGCTTCACTTCTCATAGTCTCTAAAGACTTCCAGCAAGTAGGTTTGTACCATATGTTAGCACTAAGGATAGGGTGGGGTAAATTTTGAAAATAGCAATTACCTCTTAGCAGTCTGGAAAGACATCCTACCCTCTCTGCCATGACACCCCCTGCAACACACACACACACACACACACACACCATTTTCCTTCCTTAGTCATGACTCATTACTTGCCACCTGTGAATCAATTTTCTTTTAATTTTCTTGATTTAATTCAGAGGGCTCCCAAGCTAAAGATCAGGATATAGGTTTTTGACTTAGCTAATGAAATATATAATGAATTTGCATTAGCAACAATTACAAGCAGGGCACCTGCAAGGAAGGAACCAATCACCTTGCTCCACTGAGCATGCATAGTAATGTCTCTTTTTAGAAGAGTAGCAATGTCAGAGTTACCTGGTGCTATGAGCATGTTATGAAGCCATCTCACCCTAGAAAAGTTCTAGAAGGTCTTAAGAGAAGTTGGTTATGGTTTCTTCCCTTTTCTTGAAATTACAAATGTGGCTCATATGTTATTCTCCAAACAGAGTGCTTTGGTATTTTGTGGAATGTGACTGACTTTTCTTCCTCTATTCTTCCTACTTGATTCCTCACTGTGGTTTGAAGATGATCATGAAAGCCATTCAAAGGCTTTCTACAGTGGGGAGTGCTGGACTTTGGAATCAGAAAGACCTAAAGTCAACTCCCACCTTAAATACTTTTGAGCAATGTAAGCAGGAGCACATAGCTTCAACTCTTTATAAAATCTCTTTCATCATCTGTCCTCCATTCACTTTCCAAGGTGATTTTCTTAAAGTGGAGGTCTCTGTATTACCATCCCCCACTACCTTGTTCAATAGTCTCCAATGGTGCCCTTTTACTCCCAGCATTAAGTTAAAAAATCCTCTGCTTGGTTTGTAAAGACCTTTATAATATCTCCCCTTTCTACCTTTCCAGTCTTCTTCACCTTACTTTGCCCCACATATCCTATGAGCTGGGGATGGTAGACTTCTTGCTACTCTTTATACACGACACTCTATCTCCTGACTCTGTGCCTTTTTCGCGGTGGCTGTCCCCCATGCCTGGAGTGCTCTCTCTCCTTGCCTCTGCCTCTTAGCTTCTCTAACTTCCCTCAAGACAACTCAAATCACATCATCTACAAGAGATCTTTCCTGATGTCCCTTACTACTAATGCCTTCCCTCTGAGATTACCTCCTGTCTTCTCTGTCCATATCTTATATATGCATAGATGCTTATCTCCTCCATTAGAATAGAAGCTCTTTGAGGGTAGAGACCGTACTTTTACCTTTCTTTGTATTTCCAGTTCTTATCTCAATGCCTGGCATATAGCGAGCCATTAATACAGTGAGCTCAGTAACTGACTGATTGGAAAGGATAGCTAACACAGTAGATTACAGAATCAAGGGATGACACATCCAAAGGGGTCTTGATAGAGAAAAAAGATTTAGGTGGATCCAATGAGATGAAATTCATTAGGTGTAAATGTAAAGTCTTGCGTTTTGGTGGTAAAATAATAATAATAAAGCATCTTCATGAGTGCCAGTTAAATGGAATGGGGCTGGGGGGGGCAGGGAGGGAGGTGTCAATGGTTGGGCAACAGTTGTTTTTATTTTTTTAATTACATTAAAATTTTATTTGCAGTCCCAAATTTTCTCCCTCCCTCCAACCTTTCTCCTATCCATTGAGAAGGAATGAAATATATCTCTTATACATATGGAGTCACACACAACGTAATTCAGCATTAGCCATGTTCAGAAAAGAAAAAAAAAGACTAGAAAAAAAATTTTTAATGTGCTTCAAATCTCCCCCCAAGTCCACCAGTTCTCAGTCTGGGGGTGGATATCATTTTATATTATGAGTCTTTTAGATTCATGGTGGATCTTTGAATTTGATCAGAGTAACTAAATCTTTTACGGTTGAT
This sequence comes from Petaurus breviceps papuanus, assembly GCF_028583685.1. Classification (NCBI taxonomy): domain Eukaryota; kingdom Metazoa; phylum Chordata; class Mammalia; order Diprotodontia; family Petauridae; genus Petaurus; species Petaurus breviceps. The sequence continues at coordinate 10,596,955 of NW_027185798.1, read as the reverse complement.
CATCATTACAATGTTGCTGTAATTATGTTCAATAGTCTTCTGGTTCTGCTCACTTCATTTTGTATCAGTTCATATAAGTCTTCCCAGATTTTTTAAGCCATCCCTGTAATCATTGCTTCAATCACAATCATATTCCATCACAATCATATACCACAACTTGTTCAGCCATTCCTCAGTTCATGGGCATCCCCTTAGTATCCAATTCTTTGCTACTACAAAAAGAGCTGCTCTAAATATTTTAATGCATGTGGGTCTTTCTCATTTTCCTTTTATTTCCTTGGGGTATAGACTTAGTAGCACTATTGCCAGGTCAAAGGGTATGCACAATTTTATAGCTTTCTAGGCATAGTTTCAAATTTTTCTCCTACATGTTTGGAGTAGTCCACAGCTCCACCACATTTGTGTACCTAACAATTGTGCATCTAACAATGCATTTGTGTATCTATTCTTCCACATCAACTCCAGCATTTGTCATTCCAATTTTCTGTCACCTTAGTCAACATGATGTGTATGAGGTGATACATCAGAGTTGTTTTAATTTGTATTTGTCTAATTACTAGTTATTAATGATATTTTTCATATGATTATTGATGACCTTGATTTCTTCCTCTAAAGACTGCTTGCTTGTTTATATTTTTTGACCATTTGTAAACTGGAAAATGTCTCTCTTTTTTTATAAATTAGGTTCATTCCCCTATATATTTGAAAATTGAGACATTTTATCAGAGGAATAGGGGCAGATAGGTGGCACAGTGGCTATAGTACCAGGCCTAAAGCCAGGAAGACTTATTTTTATGAGTTTAAATCTGGCTTCAGACTCTTACTAGCGGTGTGACCCTAGGGTAGGCAAATCACTTCACCCTGTTTGCCTCAGTTCCTCACCTACAAAATGAACTGAAAAAGGAAATGACAAAACACTCCAGCATCTTTGCCAAGAAAACCCCAGATGGGGTCATACAGAATCAGACAATGCTGAAATAATTGAACAACAACAAAATCAGAGAAACATTGTAAATTGTTTTGTCAGTTTGCTGCTTTTCTTCTAATTTTGGTTGCATTGGTTTTGTTTGTGCAAAAATGTTTTAATTTAGTATAATTAAAATGATCCAGAACTCTTCCCCAATCCAGAGATCTGACAGGTAATTTGTTTTTCATGATCCCTTAATTTACTTATGATATCCTTTATGCCTAAATTTTGTACCTATTTTGAGCTTATCTTGGCATATGGTGTAATACATTGGTTCACTGCTTAGTTTCTACCAGACTACTTTCTAGCTTTCCCAGTAGTTTTTGTCAAATAATGAGTTTTTAACCCCATAGCTTGTATCTTTGGGTTTATCAAACGCTAGGTTATTGAGCTCATTTGGGAAGCAGTTGTTTGGATGATGGGGAAGAAAGAAAAATGATCTGGGGATTTTAGTGGGCTGCAGGCACCATATAACTCAGCAATATGATTTGGAAACAAACAAAAAAGCTAATGTGGTTTGGGGCTACATTGAGAGTGATAGTGTCCAGGAGCCGGGATGATCTCACTCTACTCTACCCTCATCAGACATCATCTGGAATATTACGTTCAGCTCGGGGTGCTATTGTTTGTGAAGGACATTGATATGAGTTTGAAGAAGAAGGGGAAGATAAATAAGACTTGCACAAACTTCCCTTGAAGGATTACCGAAAAGATAAGAGGAAGTAGAGTCTGTGTAAGAGCCTTCTAAAAGTCGAGTTCTCTTGTTTCAAGGATCATTATTAGGGACTAAAGTAAGGTGGGGGAGGCTTGGGGGAAACGTACAGTGCATAGAGTCAGGGACAAATGTGTCCCGTTTTCTCAGTTATCCCCATGACCCGCACCTTTATTCATTGCTCCTGCTCCTTAGAGGGGTGCCTGTGTAAGCAATTCTAGCCTGAGATCTCTCTGGTCTATCTGCTCCCTTTTTAGAATCTTCAATGGATTTCCCAGTTCTCTGCCTTTCTTTGCAAGGGCTCACTAAAATAACTCCAGACAGAGAAATGCATTTCTGTCCATTGATTTCCGGGGAATTCAATCAGGGGAAAGCTAGACAGAGCGGGAGACATGGTCTGCATTTTCCCATCTTCCTCACGTATCAGGCAGAGGAGAAACTTTTAAGAAGAAGGGAACTGAGCTGAATTTAAGGTTCAAACAAGTTTTTATGAAGTCTCAGGAACCTTTGAGCACTTATTTCCCCATCTCCTCTCCCATGCTGTGAATTTCTATGCCTGCTTAATTGCAGTGGAAATGTTGAGTTCTCCTCTCATCCTACTGCCTCCACCAAGTTTTCTGTGCCATACTTCTCCAGCATCAATTTTCTTGTTTGAGCTCTGTCTTGTTTATATTCTTGTCCATATGCTGAATTATATTGCTGCGAGATGCATATAACAGTATTTTTTCAGCACTGTAGAAGTTATTGGGGGAGCCGGGCTTGGTGTAGTGGACAAAATGTTGGACCTGAGCTTAAGAAGATTTGGATTCATATTCCCACTTCCTACAATCTCTGCCTGTGGGGCCTCAGTTTCTTCATCTGTACAACAAGAAGATTGCTTTACATGGCCCCTAAGGTCCTTTTCAGGTTCAGATCTATGGTCCTATGATCCAATGACTTATTAATCCATGTGGCCATGGCTAAGTCTCAACGTCTCTGATCCTCTAACCCTAACCCCCTAAAACTTTTGTATTTAAATTATGGAGAAGATATTACAACCCTTCTTTTCACTTTATAAGATCAATTCTGAGCCTTGGCTTCCCCTCACTCTTTCTCAACTGTAGACTATGAGGAATACATCCACCAATGACCAGCAAATAGCTGACCCTTTTTATTTGAATTACAATGGTTTATTTATTAACCTGATGGCTTTTGCCCTACCTCAATGGTCAACAAAAAAATCAAGTTCCTACTATGTTCTAAGCATGATGCTAAGCAATTTAAAAAATTAAAACAGTTCTTGCTCTCAAGAAGTTTTGATCTAATGGGGGAAGCCAAGCAAATAATTGTATAGATACAAGATTTATACAGGACAAATTGGGAACAGTCTCAGAGGGAAGGCTCTAAGATTAAGGAGAGTTGGGAAAGGCTTCATCCTGAACATAGAATGTTAGCCAAGACTTGAAGGAAGAAAAGAGGCAGAGTTCCAGGAATAGGAGACAGCCGATGAAAATACCCAGAGCCAGGAGAGAGAGGGTTCTGTTTGAGGAACAGTAAGGAGTCCAAGATCACTGGATCACAGGGTGTTTGGGGGGGGGGGGGGAGTGTGGAATATGGTGTAAGGTGTAAGAAGAATGTCAGGGGCCAGGATATGAAGGGCTTTAAAAGCCAAACAGAGAATTTTATACCTGATCCTGGAGGCAATATGGAGCCATTAGGCTTGATTGAATGGGGTGTAGGAATGATGGCCTGGTTATACCTCCACTTTGGGAACATCAGTTTGACAACAGAGTGGTGGATGGACTGGAGTGGTGAGAGCTGTGAGGCAGAGAGACCAACCACCAAGCTATTTCAATGGTCTATGCATGAGGTGACAAGACGTACTGTACTGTACTGAGATGGTGGCAGTGCAGAGGAGAGGATAGGGCATATATATCAAGAAGGTAAAATGGCAGGACTTGACAACTTATTGAGTATGGAAGATGAGACAGAGAGAGTACAGAATTGAGAATGACCCTGAGGTGAGGTTGATGGTGCCGTTGAGAGTAAGAGGGAAGTTAGGAAAAGGGGAAGGCTTTTGGAGATAGAGATGGGGCTTAGTTTCTCCGAGGTTCCTTCCGGCTCTAGAATTAACATCTTATTTCTCCAGGAATTCCAGTACCTTCTGTTTTCCTTCCTGCAATGCTTAGTCTCAATATGTTCCTTATTCTCTAGTCTCTCTCTAGCAATTTTTAAAGTGTTAACATGTTTACTAGATCTATTTCCTGATTCACTTATACTGATGATGTCTCAGACCATAACCTAATTCAAAAGTCAGCTTCCTTCACTTCAAGTATTGTGGCCCAGCAGAAGGAGCCTTGGATTGGAAACTTAGCACAGTGGTCAGCTCATAATAGCTGCTTCATAAATGTATATCGACTGACTGGGAGTCAGAGGACCTGGTTCAAATCTCAAAGTATATTAGCTTCCCTGGGCTTTAGTATTTTCCTCTATAAAAGGAAAGAATTCAATTAAATGGCCTCAGAAGCACTTCCCAGTTCTAAATCTATGACCTCAAGATCCTACAAAATGATTTCCCCAGTGTCCCCGCCAACTCTGCTACTAGTGTCTTCCCTATGCTCATCTTCCATCCACTCCGCATGACTCTTGTAAGTGCCCATTTAGGGAGCTGGTGTCTTTTCCATCAGACCAGAAGCTTCCTGAGGACAGAGATTGGTGTTTGATGACTAGCTTATTTATTTGTTTTACCACATTGTATCCCTAGGATTTAGTCACCAGTACTTGGTACATGGTAACAGTTTAATAAAAGCTTACTAATCAATTCGTTGATTGTATTACCTTCATTGCAATTGTTCTTGTCACCCTAGAACCTCTAGCACAGAGGCTCTCAAAATGTGCAAGTACCTGAGACATTTCCAGGGCGTCGACAAGTTCAAAAGTATTTTATGGTACTAACGGATGTCTTCCTTTCTAGTATTGTAGATAGCAATAGATATAGTCCACAGAAACAAAAATTTTGTGGGAAGTCTACAATAATTTTAAGTGTACAAAGGAACCAAAACATTTGAGAATACTGACCTCACACTTCTGGTATCTTCTTTATCTTTAATATCTTTGATATTTCTTCTAATTTTAACACCTATAGTACCTCAGATGAAAATAATGGTAAGTAATAATAAATAATACACAAATACACAAATATGTGATGTATGTATATATAACAAACTAAGTTTTGTTAGGTTCCCAGAAGACCTGAATTCAAGTCAGCCTCTGACATGCTGACTATATGACTCTAAGTAAGTCATTTGACTTTTTAGTACCCCAGGCAAGTCTATATATTTAGGATTGGCAGAGTAGTTGCCCATCTGCACTGGTGAAGGAAGTTTCTTCATGGGGAGTTCTTCCATCAAAGATCTGATAACAACCACAAAAAATTGGCATGTTTAATGTTTCTAGTCCAATCTTTAGTGCTTCATGGGTTTCTAGTACCCCATAATTAGACCTGGGGACTGAGTGATGGAAACCTTTTAACAATATGTTAAAATGTCATTGTTCAGTCATGTCCAACTCTTTGTGACCCCATTTGGGGTTTTCTTGGCAAAGATATTGGAGTGGTTTTCCATTTACTTCTCCAGTTCATTTTACAGATAAGGAAACTAAGGCAAACAGAGTCAAGAGACTTGCCCATGGAATAAGTGTCTGAGGCCAGATTTTAACTCAGGAAGATGAGTCTTCCTTATTTCAGACCCAGTGCTCCATCCACCACACCAACTAGCTGCCCTCTTGAGCCACATGGATGCCCAGATGTTATCAAATCAATTCTTTTCTTTCTCCTCGTCTTCATTGTTCACTCCTGAGATTAAGCCTACAACCTGCCCCCTCGCCAGCCTTCCCAACCGAAATGTATGTTCAGAAAACTAGATTAGATGTGAACAAAAGAAGCCATCAATTTTTAAAGCAAGCTCCTTTTTCCTTTAAGAAACAGTAAAGAGCCCTGCTTTTTTCCTTCCAATACTAGTTCTGCTAAAGAGCCGCCTTTGAGCTGGGAAGTAAGTTTGCAATTTTTAGGTCTCTCTAAAGACTTTCATCCTCAGTTGTTTCAATAGCACATTCTCCAAGACAGGGATTGAGTGGCAGTTTAAAAGAACTCAGATTATAAACACATTTAAGAGTGCGGCCTTTTAGAGTCTGTCACAACTGGAAAGGAAAAACCAGGTTGACACAAGCAAGACTGGAGGGCTAACATGTGTCTTTCTGATTATTCATTATTCAAGGGTCAGCCCCTCAACCAGGGCCAAAGAGAAATGACAAAAATAAATACATATCCATGAAACGCCCGGCAATTTAAAATAATGAAAAGCAACATTCCTATTCATTTTTATGGCAGGAACCTGACATCATTTTAGTCCAATTTTCTATAATGGAAGCAGCTGGGCTCAGGGAGGGAGCTAGGAATAGGTTTTAATGGACAAAATCTGTCCGTTGAAACAAGCGATTTTCTCAACGACAAGATCTCAGCATCTGGCACCTCGCCCACCAAGAAGTAACAACTCTACCCTATGTCCCACGCGGCACTTGGGGGAAGAGAAGGGTGTGCATTATGGAAAGTCTATCTAGGGTGAAAGTAAAAAAAAAAAATGAAAGGAACTCCTTTCCCCCCAGAAGGTCTTCGCCTCAGCTGTGCATGTCATATCCCCTTCAAGAAAACTTGACATGTATGATGTCATTGTCAGTTGTGTCTAGAAAATTCTGGCTCCCTTCTCTGTGAGCTAGGGGAGCAAATAAGCCAACCCCCCCCCCAAAAAACCCCAGTAAGACAAGCACTGGGGATGGGGATGGGGGATGGGAATGGGGGATGGGGATGCCACATTCATGCCAATTGCAACCACCCTGAATCAGACTCCAGTTTATTGGGTGAAAACAAAAACAGCTGTGATTTTAGTGGGGTGAGCGTCACCATTGGTCTAGGTCTCTCTCTGTTGATTAGACCCTTCTCATCCCTATGCAGATTCCCAGACTGTTTTTAATGCATGAAAACACCAGGCAAGAGCTAGAGTGGGAAGGCTGCCACCCGGCTCAAATGGGGAGACTAATGTAAATCTATTCCATGGAATTGGACCTGCTCCCCCTTTCTGTTTTCTTTTTCTATTCAGTTTGATGGCCTCGTTGTGAAGACAGCCAAGCTGTTCCCTCTGTGTTCTGTTTATGGGGAAGCTGGCGCTCAAGAGACGACAGGTCTCTTGCGGTCCCACAAAGGAAGGACAGGATGGAGCCAATGCATTCGTGCATTTACTCCTGCCCAGCTGAACTTCCACTGTATATTTTCCACGTTACTGGGAACAGGTTTTCAGCTAAATGATTCCCAGGGTTCATTTGTGAGAAGAGCTCTGGGTTCTAAAACTGAATGATGTTTCCCAATAACACATTGCTTGCTTTTGATTAAGTATGCTTTCTGTCTTCTGCTCCAGTTGCTGGGTCACAAGGGCCCTAGACAGGGGGTAGGAAACTGGAAATAACATGAACTATTTTTTTTCCTTTATTAAAAATATTGTGAACTGGATTCGTGGTTTTTTTTCTGGTGAAAGTATTTCCTTTACTCATACAGATTGCAACCCATCTGAGTCTTTCTTATTAGTAAATATCTATGTGCTATCATACCTCAAAGAAAAAAAAATCATCCTAGGGCAAATATCCTTTTATTTTTAAAAATCTGGATTATTATTTTAGTTTGTTAGATTATCTTATTTTAATAAATTCTTTTTCAACTAGTTAGCATTTATTTTCTGTCTTTCCCAGCTTTCCCCCAACCTGGGAGAGGGATGGTAAAGAGGTGAGGGTGAGGAAAAAGAAAATGTAACAGATTTGTATAGTCAAAAAAAAACCCACCCAAATGGTCACATCCAAAAATGTGTGTTTCTTTCTGAACTTTGAATCTACCACCTCTCTCTTGGAAGGTAGATAGAACATGCTTCTTCACAGGTCTTCTAGAATCAGACTTGGTTCTTGGGCAGCAGGAGATATCCCTCTCATGATGAGGTGGACTTGGCCAGACCAGCTCCAGACATCTGACACCTAGTCAATCACCAGGATTACACTCAAAGCCTTTCTAGCTTGGGGCTGGTGCTCAGCTGGAATTGTGTTTAAGAAGCCAGGGTCACCTTCATGCCAAGACAGCAACAATAGCAACACCAAAACAAACAAATGAAAACCCAAATGGACAATTTGAATTTGCTACAGTTAATGCAGGGATTGCGACTTCCATGTGAAGTCCTACAAAGGGCACCCAGACCTGTCTCAACCCAGCTTGTGAATCTAATTCTTTCTCACGGCAGCCTCCTGGTTGGGATTCCCCAAGATTCAGGACAGAAAAAATTCTCACCAGGCGTCTTTCTGTTTTTTCTCCATCCCATGAAATGCCAAGAAAAATACAGGATTTGTAGTCTTAACTGTTTTGAAAGTTTTCAAGCCCTCTTACCTCTCGATTAAGCATGCAAATGGAGTGGAAATGGCCTCCACTTAAAAAGAAAACTAGGTAATCACAATCATTTTATCTCTGGCTTTGGCAAAGATGATATGATTATTTTTGCAGCAGACATCTTTTGCATTGTGTTTTGTTGAAGCTATAGGGAAGCAGGTGGCATAGCAGAGGAAACCTAGCCATCAGAAAGGCTGGTTCTTCCCTCAGCTTTGCCGATTACTCACTGTGTGACTCTCTTCACACAGCAAGGAGCCACAGGTTCTTCATTTGTAAGATGAGGTGGTTGGCCACTAAGGGCCAGTTCCAACCCTGTGATCTTAACAAGCCTTGTCCTGTTGTTACTTATATCTTACCAACACCCTTCCCCAGCTGCCTGGCATTGCCTCCATCATTGTTCGTTTCCTTTTGCCATGCTACCAAATACCAACAGAAGGTCTGCAGCAGTGTTGAATGAATCTGTCTTAGATTTCTGTTCCCTCATCTCAGCTGCTCCCTCACTGCTGCACGGCACATCCTTTCATTATGTCTTGACTAGCTCCTCCAGGCCTTTGACAGGGAATGTTCCAAATCATTTCTTCTTTCCTCCCTCTACCACCTTCATCCCTCACTCATTCTAGAGGGCCTCTCCTTCTATTTTACTTAGAAATAGAGAGTCCTAATCCCATGCCAGGTATTTCATAGCTGCATGACGCTGAGCAAGGCACTTCTCCCTCAGCTTCAGTTTCCTCCATCAATAAAGTGAGGGGATTTGACTCAACAACTGCATTTAAACCCATCTCCATGTATTTCTACAGGATGACTCCCATGCCTGAAATTAATTGGTTAATTAATCAATTAAAAAGCACTTGGTAAGCTCCCACTATACATTAAGAACTGGAATACAATCCTTCCTCACCTCTAAGTCAGTCTCTTTCGTTTATTCAAGGTTTCCTTTTAGGTACCACCTCCTACAGGAAGCCTTTCCAGACCCCACAAGTAGGTCATATCCCCTTCCTCTTCAAAGAATCTTGTATCTGTGTAATTGTTGTATCCCCCAGGAAAATGTAAGCTCTCTTGGGGACTGTTTTGTTTTGTCCTGGTATTCTTAGCTCCAAGAACAGTGTGCAGTACACAGTAGGGGCTTTATTAATGTTTGTTGAATTAACTTGACTTGAGGCTGGTCCTAAGATATTCCTGTGGCAGATTCACAGTGGAACACGATGATGGGCTTGTAGAAAGTAAACTTACAAGATAATGAATTGTTCAGTTGTTCCAGTCATGTCCAACTTTCTGTGACCCCGTTTGGAGTTTTCTAAGCAACGATACTGGAGTGGTTTGCCATTTCCTTCTCCGGCTCATTTTACAGGTAAGGAAACTGAGGCAAACTGGGTGAAGTGACTTGACCAGGGGCACAGAGCTAGGAAATGTCTGAGGTCAAATTTGAATTCAGGGCTTTCTGACTCCAAGCCCAGCACAGGATAGGTTTAGTCCAAGCAACAATGCCAAGTGGTGGATCTCCCCCTCTCCCTGATGATATCTTCCTTCTAGAATAAAAAAGGAGTATTTCAGGGGGGCTTCCCACATACCTCAAATACTCAAGACCAGAATTCTACAAATATACAATAACATCAAGACTGGGGGGAACATTCTGGGGGAACTCTCATTGACACCCATTTGATGGCTAAGTGTCATGGTGGATAGAGAGCAATGTCTTCACTTGGAATCTTTCTTCTGACACTAGCTGGATGACTTTGGATAAGTCTCTTAACCTTGCCTCAGCCTCCTAACCTGTAAAACCGAGATATTTATATTAAAACATAGATAATATGGGAACTATAGGTATAATAGCATCTACATGGCAACATCATTATAAGGATCAAATGAGATAATGTATGTAAAACATATAATTGCTATTGTTTATTATTATATTATTATTATCATCATTGTGATTGTGATTTTTGTGTGAGTTACTAGGAGTCATGAATTCCACTACTCCACTACTAGGCTATGTAGCCTTAGGCAAGCTCTATCCCACCTTCCCCCTTCCTGGATCTCAGTTTTTTCACTTGACAAAGGAGGACAGGGAGGGAGCTGTAACAGCAAGCACCCCGGTGTCCTCAGGGTTTGCTGCCACCACAGGTTCTTGGATCTGCTTTGTTAAAGGAAAGCAACTCAAAATGGATTAACAAGCTTACTTTAATCAGTCAGACATATATCGTTTACCTTGTTCAGGGGAAAAGGTCAGCACCCCGAACTTCAAAGTATACAGGCAGAATTATCAAGACAGAAACAGATCAAGTAGACAGATTTCCAAACTGTCCAACCATTACATCCATACCCAGTCAACATCTGGGTTTCCACATCTGGGTTTTTCAAAGCCGGGGAGGCCCTGGACAACGGCTTCCCAGAATCCAGATCAAATCACAGAACACTTCTCAAAGTGAGCCCCCAAAACAAAGCTACACATCAGAGCTTATATAGCCTTCTCCTGGCTCAGAGAATGTAACAACCTTATTGACTCACTGGCCAATCAAGAAGTATCTACTGAAAAACAAGCCTCCCACCCCAGGCTTCAGGTGCACTTTAGCCTAGGGGCAGGGAAGATCTTCCAAATTTGCATTCCCATTATAGGAGCCGAGGTAGACAGTCATTAAAATTCCTTCTACCCCTGGCTTTCAAGAGCTCCAAGATTCTAGGGATTTGATCCTTGGAGACAAAAAGCCAACAGGTGGCCCCAGGAGCCCTGAGTCAGGATGTTGTCCCTGGCCTCAATGTTGCCTCATTCCAGGGGCCCTGGAACATAAGAATTGGAGCCAGGTCTTGGCTTCTGCAAAGGTAACCAAGAGGTACTTCATAAACTAGATAGGTCACATTCTCGGCCAGATTAAAAGGCAGCCACATTAAAAATTAAAAAGAAAATCTTAAGTGGAAAAAAACCAAGAAGAATGCTTCATATATGTTTACCAGGCTGGGATGTATAGATTTGCACATGGAATTTATTAATTGAATGGACATACCTATTAAGGGAATGAGCCTGCTCAAGGAATCATAACTCCTTTCCACAACATATAAATTACTGTGATATTTTACACTGTTCAAAGGGCTAAGCTTATTTATATATGTTTTCTAAGTCCCCAGACACAACATATACTATAAACACATCTAAAAATTGGCAAATGACTGTGGAAGAAAGATGCTCGCAAGCAAATAGAGTCTATTTGGATACAGGGTTTGTGCTTTTCATAGCTCTGTCCCGTTTTTAGTCTGCCAAGAAAGAACAAATAAGCTGAACTCAGAGTAGTCTCTATGGCTAATTTGGGGTTTTAATCATTAGAAGTTGCAGTGTGGTGCAGTGGATAGGGAGCTGACCTTGGAATCATGACAACCTTGGTTTGAGTCCCACTTGTGGTATCCACTAGCTGTATGACCCTGGGCAAGTCACTCAACCACTCTGAGACTCAGTTTCCCCATTGGCAAAATGGGGATAATAAGACCTATAGTGCTTGTTGTTCAGAATTGTTGAGAGTCTCAAATGTGAGAGCATACATAAGACGCTTTATGAAATTTCAAGTATATATGAATAGATAGAGAACTAACCTTGCAAACAAGAAGACTTGGTTTCATGTTCTGCTGGTTGTATGACCCTGAGGAAGTGATTACAGCTCTCTTTGCCTCTATTTCATTGACTATAAATGAGAGCATTAAACATTGTATGGCACCAACATAGAAAATAGGAAAGTGAAGAATACATGTTGTGTTTGTCTGCCTCACCAAGTACCCAGCCTGTTAGATGCTCAATGGGTTTATCTCTTATATGAGCCAACCAATTACCTCAATATAAAATGGAGACAATTTATGGTAATCAAGACATTCTAGGTAGTTGGAGTGGATATGAGAGAAACATGCAACACCCCCAGAACTATAATTATTACAAAGAGAGGTTTGAGTTGATTGGCTGATCCCAATTAAGGGACTATCTTGACAATAGCTTTGAATGACCCTGGGCAAAGCTGTGAAAGTGAGACATCTGTTGGTTCTCTCCTGCCTGCCCAATAAGTTCCTTTCTTTTGCCTCCTATTACCTTTACCCTAACTGCTTATTCAGCCTTTCCTTTCTTGCTGTCAGCTTACTGTCAACCAATACCAGCTAAGGGTTCACCTTTAATGGCAGCTGAATCAAGAACAATTTTGGATGGGAACTTGTCTCCTCTTCTATGAGGTTAAGTGGATTGCCCATGATCACTCGGGTAGCAAGTGTCAGAAATGGAATGCCAATGGAGGGCTTCCTGACTCCAGTTCCAGCATTCAATCTGCCATGTTGCCTCTCTGACTTTCAATTCCCTCATCTGTAAAATAAGGGTATCATTCTAGGCGGTCTCTGAGGTCTCTTCAAGCTTTAGTTCTAGACTCGTGTCTAGATGTTATGAAATCACCTCCTCTCTCCAGACCTCAATTTCTTCCCCTTTAAAGAGAGGAGATAAAACTAGACGGCCTGTGTGGACCTTTCCAGTTCTAGATGAATGATCCTGTCCTCCTTTACATCTTCTCCATTTCTGTGTCTTGTGTTGCCTTGAGTGCCCATAGGGATGTTGGGGGCCCTATTATCTACATTCCTAAGAATCCAGACACAAACTCTCTCTAATCTATAGAGATTTCCCAGAGCAAAGTGTTGTACTGATCTAATGAGATGTTGTATCTAAGCTATGTAATGGGTTTTTTCGCAAATGACAAAGAGCCTGGTGTAGGATTTCCTCATTTGTAAGTGAGATTGTTTTAGATTGAATGAGATGGCATCTAAGCTCCCTTCCAACTTTCGGCTTCTGTGACTCAATGGCCTCTGAGCTCCCTTCCCATTCTCTGTCTATGTTCTTAGGAATCTATAGGTTCTCAGTAGAGATACCATAGCAGGTATGTCCCTATTCCTATCGACTTCTGGCTCTCCGATCATTAACAAGAGGCTAAGCTAATCAGAGGGCCCACCTCCATGGGTTCCAAATTATAATTTCATTTTTCCTCCTGCTCCCCTATGAATAGAATATTAGTAAAATGAGGATAAATCAGTAGTTTGCAGCCTACCACTCTACCCTTTGTGTCTAGTCCAGATGACTGAAGCAAATCAAGTTTACAAATGACCTCTTTGGATAAAAGTCCCTGGCATTCGGATGAAAACTATTGATTTCCAATCTCCTTTTAAAAGGACTCCATCATTGCCAAATGGGTCAGGCAATTTGCTTCACTCGGCATTACAGAATGTGGACTCCAGATCCCACTGATGGCCAGATCCTTTGAGAGATATTTAATTAGGAAAGGAATTACTCTAAATCAGCATAGTTAAGCAGAACTGGAGAAACCATCCTGCTTTCTTACTCCCACCCCACAGATCCCAAGCCTTTAGCAGGTGTAGCAGTAACTAACATTCTCTTACATTTACTGTTAAGTATGGCAGGTCATTTTGCCTAATTAAAGATACAGATTCTAGTCTGAGAAGCACCTAGAATTGCCTACATTTCAATTTAAGTATATCTTCTATTCATGGAAGATTTTCAATGGATTCCACATGTTAAAGACCTGAGTTGAAGAAAGTCCTGTGAGTATGTGTCCCTGGATAAATCACTTAACCTCTCATTGACAAAAACAACTCTCTAAGATTATAAGCAGCAGAATAGTTGCTGGTTTGCTTTGGAAGAGAAAGATTTCTCTCCAGGGGTTCAATTTACAAATGAAGTCTCAGATCTGGAAAATACGTGTATACATACACAACATGAGTGTATTCACAGAACACGCATGCATACATGAGCACAAGTGTTTGCATAGACAGATACATGTATCGTGGATGAACATATATTTGCACTGTGTGTTCATGAATACTTGTCTACTTGGTGTGTGGGTGAATGCACGCATTTATGTTGATCAAGATTCCATGATGTATAGATATGAATACACCATCACCATGATCACCATGACCACCATCCCCTGCATTTTCATCATCCTCTGCTGTTGGCAACCAAGGAAACAGGATTGGGATTAACTTTGTCCCATCTCTGTCGACCAGACTATAAAATCCTGTACGTGTTCCAAATCTCTCCAATGAACTTCCATTACCAGCTGTCACAACTCTCCTAGCAGGCTCCTGGGCTTATTCCATGTGAAGAATTACATTAGCAGCACTCTCATTAGCTAGTCCCCCATTACTGATAGCGTGCTTCCATTTACTCCTCCTTTAGAAGCTAACTGTTGGTTTAAGCCTTTTTTGTGATTGTTCAGTTGTTTTCTGGTCATGTCTGACTCTTTGTTATCCCACTTGGGGTTTTCTTGGCAAAGATCCTGGAGTGGTTTGCATTTCCTTTTCCAATTCATTTTATAGATGAGGAAACTGAGGTAAAAAGGGTGAAGTGACTTGCCCAGGGTCACACGGCTAGTAAGTGTCTGAGGCTAGATTTGAACTCAGGAAGTTGAATCTTTCTGATTCCAGGACTGTCACTCTATGTACTACGGCAGGCACTGCCTAAACCTTCATTAGCCTTTGATAAATAAAGTGTTTTATAAACCTTTGTGTAAAAAAAGGCTTCTTCTGGCTTTTAAAGCTCATCACACTCTGTCTCCAAGCTACCTTTCTAGCCTGATTAAAATTCATTACTCTCCTTCATACATGCTGTGGTCCAACCAATCTGGCCTTCTTGCTTATCCTTGGGCAAGAGGCTCCAAGTCCGTTCTGTTGGCCTTTACATGGGCTTGGAATATCCATTCTCCTTTCCCCTAACCCTTTAGAAGAGAGGCATCAAATATACCCAAACCAGATGAAAATGCAATCGAGAAATATTTAACAAAATATATAAAAATATAAAAAATAATAATATTCAGTTTCCTCTGTTAGTGTGCAGCCCACAGGGATCCTCGTGCGTGGTTCAGTGGCCCTCATTCCCATTTGAGCTGGACATCAGTGCTCTAGAATCCCCAGTTCCTTCCCAAGCTCATTCCAGACACCACTTTGTGCCTAGGCCTTTTCTGAGCCCTTCTAAACTCCCTCCCAGCTCTGGATCTTAGGCTAATCACCTCTGTAATATATCCCTTTGGCAATCTGATGAAGACTATGGATGCCTTTTTTTGTTAAGGGATGTTGAACTTTATTAGGGATTAGTAAAAATACAGATCTTACTTTTTCTGTTCAGAGACACTTCAGAAGTTCATGGACTCTGGGAGAATTTTGGATCTAAGCCCTTCCCTCCAATGCCCCCCCCAAAATACCTTGTATTTCTTTCACATACATTTTTAATATATTTATTTTATATAGTTATATGTGTATACAATGTCTCCCCTATGGAATGTAAGGGGCAGTTGGTTTGTTTAACTGGCTCTGAAGAGGAACAACTCTGTTTGATGCTGTTGCTGCAGCTGCTGCTGGTCCTTTGTTTCCAAAGAGGACCGATGTTGTGACAGGGTGATGGTCTTGACTCAGTGAATTGGATGTAAGTGAGGCAGCGTTGCCCAAAGTAAGCCTGATATACTTTTACACTTCATCATCATCATTAATATTTTCTCCATCACTTTCTTCATTGTAGACAATCAACCAAAGGATAAGTCCAGCTCTGTTTTGGAGCATTTTCCATTTTCTGTGGTATAAATGCTCCCGCCGAATCTAGACTCTCTAAAGTCTCTTAGGGGTGGTTCCCACAAATTCCTGAGCATAAGCCTCCAGAGGGCAGGATCATTTCATTTTTGTCTCTGTGTACTCTCCATCACTTAGTCAACAAGGACTTATTTACTAGTTCTCATTATATGTCAGACACTGTTCCGAACCCTAAGGATAGAAGTCAAGGTAAAATCATTGCCCTCTCTCAGGGATCTCACTTTCTAATAGGGGAGAGAACATGCCACTCGATAGAAGCATATGAGGTCAGAGTAGATGGAAGATGATGCCGTATGTAGGGCACTAAAGGTGGGAGGAGGAAGATGAGCTCTCCTAGAGAAGGTCGAACTTCAGCCAGGTCTTGAAGGAAGCGTGGGAAGCTAAAAGGTGCAGCCAGGAAGGGGGGAGAGTGCTTAGGCATGGGAGATGGCCAAAGCAAAGTTGCAGAAGTGGAAAATGGAGCATTATGGGTGGGGAACAGCAAAGAGGCCAATGGAGTCAGATTGTGGCTTGTGTGGGAGGAAGACAAGTGTATGAAGAACAGAAAGGTGGGAAGGGACCAGGCTATAAGGGTTTTTAAAGCACAAACATCAGAGTTCACATTTGATCTTGGAAATAATAGGCAGTCACTGAAGTTTATCTATCAGCTACTTAACAGCTAATGTCAGTTGTTTCATTAATTGATTGATGAGTGCCTTCCTCCCAGGAAATTGCGTTTTGCTGAGCCTGGTTCCAGTGTAGTAAATGTGAACCCACTTCCAGGGGCTAAGAGACCAAGGCCAAATGCCTCTTTCAAGCAAACAAAGAATGGGGCTCCAGAAAAGCAAGCTAAACAAAATTTGCTAATTGTTCTTCCTGTCCCCCGGACATTTACCTAGGTTGGGTTTTCATCTACAGCCTGTTAGTGGGATTCTACAACAAGCCTCGTGTGCTTTTGAAGAAGGGAAAGGCAAAAGGAAATCCCACTTGGGCCCTTAGCAAATTACTACCATGTAGCGTTGGATAGAAGGAAAGGAGGGAGGCTAAGAAGGGAGAGGAGGGAGGAGAGTTTGGGAAAGGGAGCCGGGGATGTTTGCACATTAGCACATACATTAGTCTGCTGTGTCCAACTGGTTAAATCACAGCAGCTGAGCTATCCTTCTTCGGTTGGGGCTAGAGGCTGGGGCTGGGGGTGGGGGTAAAACATTTGGTTCTCATTGAAATTTGATTATTTTACCTGGACCTGTCTTAGAGAGCTATGAATTTGGAACCCTGAGGTCTCCCTGCTCATATTACTCTGATGAGGAAAAGGACAAAATCAAATGTTTTGATGCGATAAACAGAAGAGAAAACAGAACAAAGGAAGCCTAGTGATCCATTCTCCCAGGTGTCTAGGGCCACGACTCAGGCCTTCTGTTCTCAACTCTGTCTCAGGCTCATCCCTGGGAAAACTGCCTCCCCTGCCTCTCCCTAGGTTAAAGACCACTGAGCTTGCAGGTATGGGGCAGACCCCCAGAGCTTCTTCAGTCCTTTCCTCTCTTTTCCTCCTTGATGCCCAGTGACTAAATAGATCATAGAATTATAGATTATAGAATTCAAGGTCTAAAGCTTGGAGAGGTCTTAAATGCCACCAAGTCCAACCCTATGCCCATTTCACAGATGGGGAAACTGAAGACCATAGAGGAGAAGTGACTTGACAAAGTTTGAGAGCTGGAAGCTAGCTTTGAGGCCATGTAGTTCAATCTTTCCATTTTATATGTAGTCTGACCTTAGCTATGACCAAGGTGGGCAAAGAGATTTAGGGAAAGGGCTTGTGACCAAAAGCAGATAATATACAAATGGGCAAATTTAGAGTCAGAGAAGTTAGGTGAAGTCTCCATGTTCAGCAATAGGAGGGATCCTCATCCTTCCCCTTCGGAAGATGGAGCTGTTTCACAATTCCAGCAAAACCTTAACATGAGCTGGGGCTGGATGGGGGAAGCATTTGAGGGAGGTTCTGATAATGAAGTCTGAGAGTGAAATAAAGGAGGGGACACATCCGTCATTTTGGAGAAGGGGTCACAGTAGATCTGTAAGGCCCCTGAAAGGTCCTGATTAGCAGCAGGGCTCCATGCTCAATATAACCTGGGTCACAGAGTTGCCTGTGGTTACGTGAGATCACTTGGGGGGGGGGGGGACACTGCTAAAATCATCAGAAGGAGTTAAGGAGAGCTCCCCTGCCCACTTAACAGGCTTGATCTCAAAGGAGCCTGATTTTTCCTCCTTTGAACTCATGCCCAACACCTGGAAAAAGGGAGGTGAAAGATCTGGAGACCATAACATATGAGGGATGAATGAGAAAATGGATTATTTTTAGTTTGGAAAATAGGAGACTTGGGGAGAGGTGG
Source organism: Petaurus breviceps papuanus (assembly GCF_028583685.1). NCBI lineage: Eukaryota > Metazoa > Chordata > Mammalia > Diprotodontia > Petauridae > Petaurus > Petaurus breviceps. Next base: position 10,578,848 of record NW_027185798.1, on the reverse strand, counting down.
GTGGGACATGATTGCCCTCTCCAAGTATTTAAACAGCTGTCAAATATACGACAGGTTTGACTACAGTGCAGAGTAAGCACCATGGGTGGAACTAAATTTCAGCTCAATATAAAAAAGAAACTGATTTTTCTTTCCAAGGTAGTGAGCTTCCCAGCAGTGAAAGTATTCCAACAGATACTAGCTGCCCCCTGGTCAGGTATGTAGGGGTCTTTTAGGAAGAAGTCTTGCATGGGGTGGGAGTTTGGATGAGCTGACCTCTAAAGGCACTGTGTGAGTCTGCATGACTTTTTGGAGATGTTTTGGGGATAGAATGGAACAGGTCTGAAGACTGAAGGCTCAGATCACTGGATTACAGCATTTTAGAGCAGGGGAAGGAAATGAGGGAGAGTAAGGAAGCAGTCATTATTTAAAGACCTGCTATGTCCCAAGCACTTTACAAATATCTCACTATGGAACCAGGGAATGACAGAATTGGAAAGCCCATCAGAATTCGTCTAATCCGTCCTATACCAAAGATGCCATGACTTTATTAACTGCCATATCCTTTGTTTTAAGATATACTCCTTGAGGACGGATTCTATTTAGCTTTTGATCCTGTGTCACCAGCAGCTAGTTGAACCCCTGGAATGCCAGAGATGCTTAAGAGATGCTTGTTGACTGATTGAGAACTGACCGCAGTTGGCATTTTTCTCTTTGATTCATTTCAGGTTTCCTTTCTTAGGGAGAGACTCCTTTTCCTTTGAGAATTTCTCCTGCCAGGCATCTGTGGGTGTCAGGTGAGGTCCCTTGGGACAAGGCTCCTCTGATTCTGCCATCCTCCTCAGCATCGTATTGGACAACTAGCAGCTTCTAGATTCTAGGGGGAGATCAGGGGGTGGAAAATGGGCTTGCTCTACCTCTCTTGGCTCCTAGCAGCCCAGATAAGCCCCAGGGTGTTATGAATTGAGATGGTGACACTTTATTATGAATAGTGAAGGCCCCTCTTGATTCAGAATGGAATCAAATGAATTGTGAGAGCTGGGTTGAGGAGCTGTTTTATTTTTCTTTTATTAACATAGCTGGACCTTCTTGATTCATAACTAACTCCTTTTTCAGAAAGAGTCAGAAGCATTGCTTCATGCTTTGTAAGGAAAAGGGAGCAGATATTGTTTCATCTTTAAGGGATGACCCAAGAAGCTCCCTAGGGAGCAAGGTAGAAGGTACATGGCCAGGAGCATGTGACCAGATTGGGGGGGGGGGCTACTCAGGAATAGATGGGGCCTCAGGAGGGTCTTCGGGAGCTTCCATTCTGAATTGTCTGAATTGACACTCTGGTTGTCTTCCCTCCTTTTCATGGATCATAAATGGGATCAGCCTCTTGCCTCTGTTTGGCTTTGATTGCTGACTCTATTCTCCCTTCTCTTCTCAAGAAGGAAGCCATTGAGAACCAAAGACAAAAGAATACTCTCTCTCTCTCTCTCTCTCTCTCTCTCTCTCTCTCTCTCTCTCTCTCTCTCTCTCTCTCTCTCTCTCTCCCTCTCTATCTGTCTCTGTCTGACTGTTCTCTTCTTTTTCACCAATATAGAAGATATAGGGATAAGCTAAGGGTCAATGTGATCTGTCTTCAAGTCTTACTTTAAATACAGACAGACTCTGTGTCCATGCACCAGTCCCTTAGCCCTTCAGTGAACCAGGCAAATCTCAGACTATAACAATTGGGGCTGGGGTGGAAATGAACAACAACAAAAAAGCCAGAACTTTGAGTCATAGAAGTGGGTTAAAATCTTTCTGCCTCCGTCACTTACTGTGTGGTCAAATCATGGAACCTCCCTGGGTCCCAGTTCCCTCAACTCTAGAAGGAAGAGGTGATGCTAGATGGCCTCTGAGACCCCCTACAGCTCTAGAAACCTGTTTTTATGATGTTATTAAGTGATTACTCTGTGCCAGCCCTTATGTTCACTATGGAGACCACCAGTCCTTAGCAGTCCCTAACTTCAAGCACCTTATATTCTAATGAGGATCTAGCACACATATGGAACTAGGGGCCAGGGAAGGGACTACCTAGGGAGTCCCAAGGATGGTACATTAATCCACAGGGTGGTAAACAATGTTCTTCCAGAAGAACAATGGTAGCATGGTCATATTAATTTAATTATTGAGCCCAGAACAAGAGGTGAAAAGTGTGTGGAAGAAGAGGCACTTTGTGGGGCAGGACAGATAACAAAATGGTCAAGGGACATGGAAAATAAAGCACATTCTAGTCTGGTGGTCTGGGGTGGGCTAGATATAGTCACCCTAGCTGAATCTGAGTTCATACCTTTGTTCCCTTACTGTAAAGACAGCTTAGCCCAGGGCAAGAATTTGAGAGGCAAGTGGTTTAACTCCCCCAGAGATTAGAGGCTTGCTTTTTCCTCTCCTCATAGTCTAGTCCAAGAAGGGCAGCAGATAAATAGAGAGAGAGAGAGAGAGAGAGAGAGAGAGAGAGAGAGAGAGAGAGAGAGAGAGAGAGAGAGAGAGAGAGAGGTGGGTACATAGATAGACAGATAGAGAAATGGATTGATAGAGGAGAGGTAGACAGATGAATAAATAGAAAGATAGAGAGATGGAAAGCTGGATGGGTGGGTGGATAGATAGACAGACAGACAGGCAGACAGACAGACCGATCGATCGATAGATAGATAGAAGATTGGCATATAAGCTTCTTGTTTAAATTCATATACAAGGTGTTTCTCTACTAATTCAATTCTCACGTCTGTAGAAATTGAATAGATTGGATCAATTTAAGAGTCAGCAAATTCATAGAATTTGTTCCTTTTTTGGAGGTCGCAGTTTGGTTCAGTTCCAGGCCGTACTTGTTAATATTACCCAAGATGAATTACTATTAAGAAGCTTAGGGCCATCAGTCGCCCTCCCCAGAGGCAGCCTGGCACAGTGGAAGTCACATTCCATTTCTTCCCTTTGCTAGTTGTATGACTGTGGGAAAGTTAAGTATCCTGAGTCTCAGTTGTCTCTCCTGTAAAATGGGAACAATAATGTATGTCCTTTCTACCTGAAATAGACATTGTGAGAAACAATTCAGATGATGAAGGAAATGGAGGCTTGAGAAGTTAAGTGATTTGCCCAGGGTCACACAGCTGGTTAGTAAGTGTCTGGGGCCAGATTTGAACTAAGGAAGACGAGTTGTCCTGACTCCAGCCCTGGCACTGTGCACCATCACACCCCCTAGCTGCCTTTGGAGTGAGGGAGGCATGAGTTGAAACTCAAACAGTTACTAGCCTCAGATTTGAACCCAGGTGTTCCTGATTCCAAGTACAGTGTTCTACCATGATATCCTAATGGTACCCTCTTATTTCTTGGGGATTCTCAGTGAATGACATCCATTCATTCCACAAATGTTTCTGCAGCACCCACTAGGGCCAGAGAACTTCTTCTTGATGAAGAGATGAACAGGCTGTGATCCCTGTCCACTGAACTGGGGCAGTGAGGATAGGAGATGAAGTTTTCTCTGTATTCAGAGGAAAGAAGGTATTAAAGTTCCTTTGTGCTTCCCTTCGTCGGTGAGGATAGTCCTGCTTGGATAGCCCAACTCAGTGAAATCAAATTCATCCCTAAATCCATTCAGCTGCATTACCAAGAACACAGAAAAGGAAATCTTTTCCAGACTGAGCATCCAGGAAGCCAGCCTGTAACATCACCCTTTTCTAAGGCATAAGTGCCCCCTTGACTTTTTAAAAACCCTTCATTAGAGACATGGAGGCTGAGATCCCAGAGAGATTTATGTGCTCATCAGAAAAACGTCAGAGAGTAAGATAATGGAGTCCAAGGGCTATTTGTTGAGTTATTGCCAAAGGCTGCACTGTATTTAGCATGAAGCACTGTATTTTGGAACCTAATTGGAAACATCAGTTAAATCAGGGAGGAGGGGAAGGTGCTTCATCGTGTGCTCACCCATCCTTATTAGACCCCAAATGGAAATTCTACATCAACCAAGAAACTCAGGTCCAAAGCACTTTGAAAAGACCCAAGGAAATCAGATGAGAAACCCAAGAGGGTCAAACGCCAGCTTGAGAAAAGCCCTTGTGCCTTCCTCCGTTTTGGCTGCTAGACTTGGCATCTGGGTGACCCGAGTTCAAATGCCCCTTAAATACTTACAAAGTTGCGTAACTCTGGGTAGGGTATTATTCTGCTTCTCTTCCTCTTCTTTCTCCTCTTCTTCCTGTTCATTCTCTTTTTTCTTGTCCCTCTCCTTCTTTTCCTCCTTCTCATCTTCTTCCTCTTTCTCCTTTTCCTTTCTCCTTCTCTTCCTCCTATTTCTTCTCCTCCTTTTCCTTCTCCCTCTCCTCCTCCTTCTCTTCCTCCTCCTCCTCATTATACCACACTGACTCTCATGCCAACTGATACAACCACTGAGGGTTAGACCAACATCACCAAAAACCCAACAGCAGGGGAACCAGGGCAGTTCTGGCCACAGCAAACCCTGATGTGATCTCAGACAGGAAATGGTTGCTGTTTAATACTTTTGGCTTCAATTCTATTAAAAACAGGAGTGAAGTAGCCTCCTATGACTGGCCTTGATGGCATGATTCATTAGTCATAGAGAGGGCCATCAAGCTGAGGCTGTCACCATGACAAACAGGTGTATAAGCAGACTCACTACCCTAGGGGCAGCCTGGAGCCCAGACAAGTGGAAGAACTGAGACTACAGAATGGACCACAGCTGGACTGGGGACAGGTACAGTCTGCTTCCCTGACAGTGAGAGTGTCTCGGGAGGCGCCACCTCCCAGTCAATAGACTCTAAGAAAATAACAAGATGGGTTCAGCTTTTCTCCTGGCAAATCCTACACCCTAGAAGACTAGACCCAAACTGAGATTTCGGACTATTATCTCCCTGACCTGAATTCATAAAACCTCCAAAGCTCTTTTGTCAACAATGATATATTTCCATTTGCATGTTCATATTTACCCCTCCTGAGATCTTTGGAAGGTAGGCACTCTAGTGGCTATTATTCCCATTTTTCTGATGAAGAAACTGAGGCTTACAGAGGTAAAAAGACAGGCAGTAGGATATGATGTAATGGTTTCCAAAGTGGGACACACAGACCTCTTGGGGGTGTACAAGATGGTTCAATGGGATGTGGAAAGAAAATAATAGAATTGATGAGAGCAGCCCAGCTGTGAGCATGCCTGAAGTTGCCACCTCATATGTACTGGCTGTTAAGTGAGGGAGTCACTTACCCTCTCATCTGGGTGGTGAAATAATGTGCAGGGCATGGAATCAGGACGTTGTTCAGTCATTTTCCAGTTGTGTCTGACTTTTCATGACTCCATTTGGTGTTTTCTTGGTGAAGATCATGGAGGGATTTGCCATTTCCTTCTCCAGTTCATTTTACAAATGAGGAAACTGAGTCAAACAGGGCAAAGTGACTTGCCCAGGGTCACACAACTAGTTAGTGTCTGAAACCAGATTTGAACTCAGGAAGATGAATCCAGACCTGCTACTCTATCCACTGTACCACCTAGCTGCCCCTGGAGTGAAGGAGGCATGATATGAAACTCAGTTTAGACAATTAGTAGTGGTGTGACCCTGGGCAAGTCACTTAATCTCTACCAGCTTCAGTTTCCTCATCTGTAAAATAGGGATAACAATAGCACCCATCTCCTGTAGTTGTGACAATCTAATCAGACCATGTGCACAGAGCTTTGCCAATTTTAAAGCACTGTCCAAATCCTAGCTATTATTATTGCTATTATTTACTCTCATGTCAAGTCAATAAGCATTTATTAGGTGCCTACTGTGTTTCAGGAACTTTGCTAAGAGCTGGGGAGTCAAAGAAAAGCAAAAATTAGCCCCTGTCCTCAAGGAGCTCATATTCCAATGGAGAGATGACAATCAGTCAATTGGTATTTATTAAGCATCTACCACAATGGTTCATTGGAAAGGACTCGATATTTGGAGTCAAAGAACTTGAGTTAAAATCCTACCTCAGTAACATACTACAGATATGACCATGGGAAAGGAAATTCATTTCCATAGGCCTCGGTTTCCTCTTCTGTAAAATGGGGAAATTTGACTACATTTTGATCTCCCTTTCAACCCTAGATCTATGACGCCATCATATCTAACACTGTGATTTCACAGGCTTCCCTACTCCTAAAAATATGCTTTTCCCTCTTATGTAACAACTAATAACAACAACCACTAAGATCCCTTGAAGAGAGAATAAACCCCCTTCCACAACTGGTGAAAAGGTTTAAGTCTCAGCTAGTTCAGCTTAATTTTTTTTTTCCCTATTGTGCATCACTTTATATATCTGAGAAACTCAACTGGTCCAAGTTTATCTTTCATACTGTGATGTTTATGTATGTGTGTGTGTGTGCATTTGAGTGTGATCAGGAGACACAGTCCACCTTCACTCATTTTCACTAAATGAGTGGGTGGCGGATTGCAATTTGTGATAAACCCAAATTGTTGATGGTTTTAATTTTAAATAAACACTGTTTCTTCTTGCCATCCTGTAATAACCATATCTAAGCTACTTGTCTTCCTCTGGTTTTAATGAATGAGACAAACATAGGTAATCAGCATGTCTACCCAAATGGGCTGGCCTTTGCTTCCAAGGGAAAGAATTAGGGTGGGGGATAGTTTTCACCACGAATTATTGCACCCAGAACAAATTTGGATCAACTGAGATAGAGGGTAAGAAGAGTTGGACCCATATCCCAGAGAGTCTGGCATGTGGCATCATGGGAGTTAGGGGATAGGTGGTCTCCGGGAGAGACAGTCTTCCCTTGGGAGTGATTGTGCTGGACTAGAGTGGGATCTCCTCTAGGGAAGGAACTGGCTTTTGCTTCCCTTTGTATCTCTATTGCTTAGCACAGTTGCTGGAACATAGTAGGCTCTTAGTAAATGTTTGTTGACTGTCTGGAAGGGGCAGCCCATACCCACTACTCCTTGACCAGACTTCAACCCCATTTTCACACTTTTCCCCTCAGTCCCTTTTCACACTATGCCACCATGAGCCCCAAGACAGTCTCCATGATAGTACCTGGAAAAAAATCCCAGCTGCCCCACCTAAGTATAGCTCTAGAAAGTGATTTTCCTTGATATTTGAAAAGATGCCCTATGCAATTTTGTTTACAAATGCCAATTGGCCATGCTCCTGTTTTAATGAGGGCAGGTGACCAGCATAATAGCCTAAACATGCTGGTCTGAGTTTATACCAAAAGGATACTTTGGAAACACTCTGCAATCTTGTTTGCATAAACCATTCATTTGCTTAGCAAAGCTTTTTTCCACACATAAAAACAAGGAAAAACCCTGTTTAAATTATCACACAGAATTGGTGGTGTCCTAATTAATGAGGTGCACTTCTACTTAGGGAATCGTCTCTCTGAGTAAGGCAATAAAGATGAGGCAGCACCACAGCACAGGGCATCTGGAGACCTAGGTTCAGATTCTGGCTTTTTGCATTGCTACCAGTGTGACCCTGAACAGGTCCTCTGCCCTCTCTGCTCTTCAATTCCCTCCTATAGACTAAGTGGTCTCTAAGTGCCTTTCCAGGTGTGTGTGTGTGTGTGTGTGTGTGTGTGGAAGAAGAAGAAGAAGAAGAAGAAGAAGAAGAAGAAGAAGAAGAAGAAGAAGAAGAAGAAGAAGAAGAAG
>NW_027185798.1:10559779-10571198 GCF_028583685.1 Petaurus breviceps papuanus | reverse complement strand
AGAAGAAGAAGAAGAAGAAGAAGAAGAAGAAGAAGAAGAAGAAGAAGGAGAAGGAGAAGGAGAAGGAGAAGGAGAAGGAGAAGGAGAAGGAGAAGGAGAAGGAGAAGGAGAAGGAGAAGGAGAAGGAGAAGGAGAAGGAGAAGAAATAGAGGAGGCCAGGTAGAGCAGTGGTTAGAGAGCTAGAATTGGAGTCCGGAATATCCGTGTTTGAACCCTGCCTCAGATAATTATTAGCCATGCAACCTTGAGCAAATCACTTCACCTATATCTCAGTCTGTTTCCCCAACTGTAAGATTCAGATAATAATAATGCCTGTTCCACAGGCTTGCTGTGTGGCCCCAGTGAGATAACATGCCATATTTGGTTTGGTGGGCTTTCCAGTGCTCCAAAAGCCATAGCTCAGTTCACGTACTCAGAGGCTAAGTCATTCAACAGGGAGATAAGGGAGCTGCTCTCAAAATCAGAAAGTTCTGAGTTCAAGTACTACTGTTGACCCACACTGACTGGGTGATACTGGACAAGTCACAATCTCTCATGGCTACAGAAGCCCTCAGACTTTAGGAACTCGGGGACCTTTTATACTCTAGAAATTATGCAGGACCCTCCCCCTAAGAAAAGCTTTTCTTTATGTGAGTTATATATAGTAATATTTATCACATTAGAAATTAAAATGGCTTAGCATCATGACAATCACCACCCTCACAGAGCTCTCTAAAAGGCGGGTTCTCCTCAGTGAGTCTCCAGGCACATTTTGAAAACCCTGTTCAAAGACCATAAGGGGCTAACCTGCATTGGCAGGGGGATCTTCCTCACCTAGGGATTCCATATATCAATGAAATTAAAGTGAAATTTCCATATTAAGCTTCAGAAAGAGAGTCAATGAGAGCAGGGTTTGATAGTTAGCAGTGGGACCCTGGAGAAGTGGCTTAGCCTCTCTGGGGCTAAACTCTCCAGGATTTCATCTGTCAGATTTTGACTCAGTGGCCACTAGTATTCTTCAAGCTCTAAATGGATAATGCTCCGATCTCTCCTTTACAGAAGGTAATTGCAGCCTAGAGTTGAAGTGACTGCTGAGAACGCCAGGCTCCTGAGTGTGAAAGATGCAGCCTGAAAGGTGGATGTCCCATCTCCCCCTATCACCTTTCTCCACCTCAGCCCTCTGCAGAGCTAGTGTCTGATGCAAGCCTCAGTAGCAGCAATGTTGTTAATATTGTTAATCAACTAATGATCAAATGAACTGGTCTTTTCAAGCACCATATATGCAGGTGTGTATATATATATTATATTTTATATATTATATATTTTGTTATGTTGTGTTGTATTATATTAGCTTTAATAGTACATGACTGGGAGATCCCATCATTTTTCCCCAGCAGGGCTGGTGGCCTGCATTGTAGGGTCTTCGGTTTAGAGGGAGGTCTTCAATCTGTGGAGGGATTATCTGGGATTTGCCAGGGTAGTTGGGGCTCTCAAGGAAAAAAGCTGGAGCCCCAGGGGGTAGGGACAGAGCCAAATCCAGGCCCTGGCCCCAGCCCAAGGCAGGAACTCCTGCCCCCTAGGGACCCACTCTACACTTTTTTGCAAGCACAATGGGGAATCTCATAACATATGCTTGTCCCACACGCTGAAGGACGAGGAAGGCCAGGTCATATGCCCCATCCTGAGAAAATGTGTGCTTGCAGTGCAGAGCCATCCAGGACCATGCCCACACCAAGCGCTTCTGCCCACTTACCAGCAAGGGCTACATGTCTGTGTGCAGCTATACCGCCTGCAATTCAGCTGGCAAGGGGGCCACACTTCAGTGGCCATCAGAGAAGACAAGTCTGGCCTAGGTCAGGACCAAGAAGCTTCCCGCAATAACTGAAGGAAAAGCTCCCAGCCTGCCTCTGAATGAAAGCAAGAAAGGCAGAGTCACAGGTTCAAAAGGCTTCGGGACTGTTTTTTTACTCTGCAACCATGAATTTCAGCTTCTTCATAAGAGGGCCTTGGGGACCCAGCTTTGATAAGCCAAGTCAACTACAGACAGAACCATTAGTGTGGGACAAGGGAAAGAAGAACAGCACTCCTAGAGGGCCTTGGGGTCTCTCTCTCCAGAGACCAGCCCAGCTTTATCTTCCAGGACCTCAGGGCAGCTCCTCGCTGAACAGCTCCTTCATACCAGACCTGTCTGACATAAGCCCACCTGACCCAGGGCCTGCCCTCAGTTGGGCCTCTTGACTCTCCTGGTCCCTGGCCCCATCCCAGGAAATGACTTGTCTTAGGACTCACATCTTCCTGGCATAGAGGAGAGCTAAGCCTCAGGAAGGAGGGGTGATAGGCTTGTGGGATGAAAGCCCTGCTGGGAAGTGACCTCAGCTAACTGGACTGAGGATTCTATCCCTTTTTCAAGCACCTGATGGCTGTATTCAGGCTTGACTCCCTTGGTTATACAACCAACTCACCTAAGACTAGGAAATATGTTATCTTGCTATAAAGGCTTCCTGGGAAGCCTGCAGATGAGAGGCTCTTCCTTACAAGATTCTTGGGTTTCCTTTCCACACCTTTGTTAGGCGTTCAAGTCCTCCCACATAGTTATTGCTGAATTGCTTTCTAAATAAATAAAAAAGCCACATTTCACCAAAAAAAAAAATAGTACATGATTGGGGAGCCACAGTAGGACATATGTGTATGTATGTGCATGCACATTATATATCTATGTCCTTGTCCACACCCACACGTTCATATATACACATGTGTGCATATCCATATCCATGTGTCTGCACATGTGTGTATGTAATGTGTACATGTGATGTGCATGCATGTACACAGACATACTCATTTAACTGTGAGTTCAAACCACCTTTTCCCCCTCTATTTCTCACTTTCTCCCCCCCCCTTTACTTCCACTACACCCCCACCCCAACACACACACACACAGATTAATTTTGCATCTGACTGAGAGTAAAGTCTCAGGTTGTAGGGATTTTTCCACTAACTTACAACTCCACGACTTAAAAATCTATTGTAAATACAAGTGACCATGTTTGCCCTCCCTCCTTTGCCGCCTCCCACCCTGAGATTGAGCCAGGCTATGAATAAACTGTCCTGGCCCACAGCCACCACCTGGTGGCCAGTGAGGAAATGTCTGACCCCACCACTTCCTTTCTTCCCTCTCAAGGTCCTGTACAACCAGCCTCCCCTCCCCCATCCTATTTCTTCAGCCTTTCACTATTCACAGCCATAGAATTCTATGTAAACTTTACTGCAGATAAAGTCTCTCATACTCTTTCCTTCTTGGTGGAAAAGATAGCGAGATATGAGCATGGCAATAATATAACTAAATGAATTTGCAACTGGCTAAATTAATAGTCATTAATGGCTCAATGTCAACTTCGAAGGAATTCTCCAGCCAAGTGCCCCAGGGATCTGAGCTTGGCCCTGTGCTATTAAATATTTTTTTTTATCAGTGATTTGGATAAAGGCATAATGACACGTTCATTAAATCTGCAGATGGCACCAAACTTAGAGGAAATGCTAACACAAAAGGACAGAGGGTGGACTTCCAAAAAAAAAAAATTCCCCATGAGCTAGAACATTGGACTGCGTCTAGAGAGATGGAAATGAAGAAAGATAAAGTTCAAGTCTTACTCTTGGTTTCAAAATATCGGCTTCACAGTACATGATTAGGGAGGCACAGGAAGGGAAGAGCTCATCTGAAAAAAAAGGAGAACTGGGATTTTGGTGTACTCCAGGCCAAGCTAGATATGAGTCATTGATGTGATGCGGCTGCCAAAGAAAAAGAAGCTAATGTAGTCTGAGACAGGGATACATGGCTTCCAGGAATAAGGAGGTAAAAGTTCCCGTGTACTCGGGTCTGGGTCAGACTACTTCTGGAATAAATATCACGTCTGTGTCATTGTCTTTCCCTGTCCTTCTCTGTTCGCCTGATTTTATCTTTTCCTGTCTCTATCTCTGTCTGTTTTTCTTTTCCTTTCTTTGACTGTCCATCTGTCTATGTCTGTGTCTCTGTCTTTGTCTCCGTCTCTCTCTCTCTCTCTCTCTCTCTCCTGTCTATATGTGTGTGTGTGTGTGTGTGTGATTTTTGCTTGTGAGTACAATAAATCAATTACAGATGGTGATTAAGATACTGGGGATACATCTGTGTCAAGGTAAAGAAAGCCAGGAATTATGAATTGAGCTCAGATGGAGGGGCCAGGGATGGGGAAGAAATCTGTGCATCACAGATTATCTTGGGGTTCTTTCTAGATGAAAATCTGTCATTCTGTGACCCCCGTCCTTAAAGGTGCCCGGGAGCTCTTTAAGAATCTCTACAAACCTCTTCAACTATTTCCTTGTCATTCTCTAATTAGACCTACTCTTCCTTGAGCACTGACACTCAGGAATAATTCAACACTGAGTCCACTTTATTGTTTTTTTCTTCTATTTTTGAATGACTAATATTGCACATTGTTATTCATGGCATACATTTTGATATTGGATTAGGTTCAATTAAGCATTTTATTATTCAGTGGTGGGTTTTATGTGCAGGAGATAAAATGTTGTGTCTGAAGGCAAGTTAGGAGGCCAGTTTGACTGAAAGAGAAAATGTGTGAAGGGAAGTAATAGATCAGAAATGAGACTGAAGTCAGAAGCCAGATTGTGCAAAGCTTCAAATACCAGGTAAGGATGCCCTGCATAGGAGAGAATGTGCTCTGAGGGCCAAAGAACTTATTTTCAGAGGCAGAGACACAAGAATACTGGATCAGGTCAAATTCCAGCTCCCATCTCAGCACTCTCTCTCTCTCTCTCTCTCTCTCTCTCTCTCTCTCTCTCTCTTTTCCTCCCTCCCCACAAGCACACACACATACATCCATATGTATATACACATACAACATATCTACATTCACAATATTTACATCCATGTGTTTTAGAGACAAACATCTAGATACTATAGATTTATGCGTAATCTTTTTATTGGTATGTATGTAAACATATGTATCTACAGAGATCTACAAACTAAGAAAGAAAAGAAAGATGGGGGTGGAGAGAGAAAAGAGGAAAGGATATGATTTACTCAGTTCTATGTTAGTTATGAAAATGCAGCGTCTACAGTTACAGTTTCTCCTATTCCCCTGAAGGCACTACATAAGATGTGGGTTTCCTGTGTTCTCTTCTCTGCATCACCCAAGCTGAGAGACATGAACTGACCACACTACCCCTATCTCCTGGACCTTTCCTGGATCTCTCTTTCCTCTCTAGAGTCAAATAACTGAAGCTCAGAGGGTGAACAATGCAGGCACTAACGTTGAAGGAGGATGCTTTTGCAAGAGATAAGAGAGTTGGTACCGACAGTGTTTCATTGACCTAGATTTAGCTGAAATAACTGGTTTTAGACCTTTATCTCATAGGCAGTACCTCAACAGGCAGCACACTTCAGATATACTGTTTTATCACCTTCTGACCCAAGGACTCACTTCATGGCTGATGCCCCTTTGTTCTCGAAGAGGACCAAAATGGCATCATTATGTTGGAGTCAAGGTACAGTGTGTCCAACTGTGACTGACCAGACCAACAGCAGCTCAGAAGACGCTACCACAGATCAGGTACAATTAGTTAACATGAATATTTGAATACGAGAAAGATCATTGCATTGAACAATGAATGGATCAATCAACAGGCTTTTGTGAAGTATCTGTTTTGTGCCAGGAACAGTGCTAGGCATAGAGGATACGAAGACCAAAAAAAAGGAAAAAGGAACGAATGTGTGTCATCAGGGAGTTTATATTCTTTTGAAAAAAACTTAATACGTTTTTGTTTTTACCTCCTCTCCCTTTCACATTATATCTCTGCCACTCATTACAGAGAACCATCCATTATGATAAAACATTATAAAAAAAGAAAAAATTATGTTGAACAAAACTACCCAACACCTCAAAAAACAACAACATATATTGTACTTTGGAGGAAATAATGTATTATTTAGAAGGAAGTACAGGATATGCACAAAATAAATACACAGTGATTGTTGTATATGTAACTGAATTTTTAGAAAAAGAAACGTATGGAAGACAGAAGGCTAAGTAACATAGAATGAATCTGAATCAGTAAACATTTGTTAAATGTCTACTAAAAGTCCCGGGGATACAAAAGAGCACAAAAGAAATCCATGCCCTCAGGCTGCTTAGGATCTAAAGGGGGAGACAACATGTCAACAATGTATATAGCAAACTAAATTCAGGATAAATAGGAAATAATGAACATAGGGAAAATACTAGAATTAATTTCATTTGTGAGAGTGTGGCACCTTCAGGCACAAAGAATATGGAAAGTATGAAAGCTCAGAATGAGCTGAGGCCCATCTGGGAAGGGAAAGGAAGCAAGGTGCTTTTTTGTTTGTGTGGGATTTTTTGTTGTTGTTTGTTTAGGTTTTTTTTTTTTAATTTCCATATTGGAAGCAGATAAAGGGGGTTCAAAGAAAAGGTTGGACCTTTACTTTGTGTGGTTAGCATAAGAACTGACAATAGACTGAAAAGGTGCTCCATTCATAATTTGCTTCTTTTTTCTTTGCAAAGGCAATCAACCCTTTCATTTTCTATGAAAGGGTGCAAACCGAGATGGGCCTTGATAAAATCAGGCTGCCTGGCCCAGATGAACTAAAGCACTGGATCCTGAAAGGACTGGCAGAGGAGATTGCTGAGCCCCACGGACTGTGGTAACTGAAAGAATCTGGACAATGGGAGAATTGTCATCAGACAGAAGAATGGAAAATATCCCAACTTAAGGGGGGAAAATGGAAGAACAAAGTCTGCAAACTACAGGTTAATGAACTTGACTTTGATTCCTAGGAAGATTCTAGAAGGGATCACTAAAGCAGTATTTGGCAACAGCCATACAGGGGATAGTGATTACAAATAGCCATTTTGGCTTCATCAAAAGTAGGTCATGTCCAATTAAACTTCATTACGACTAAATGAGTAGATGAAGCGAATTCTATGGATCAAGTTTACTGGTCTAAGATGGAACGACTTGCATTAGACCTTTCCAGCCTTCCTAGACCTCCCTCCCCTCCACACACTCTGGACCCAGTGTCACTGGCCTCCTGGCTGTTCCATGAACAAGACACTCCATCTCTTGGCTCTCAGCATCCTCCCCATGCCTGGAATTCTCTCCCTCCTCTGCTCTGACTACTGACCTTCTTGGCTTCATTTAAGTCCCAACTAAAATTCTACCTTCTACAGGAAGCTTTTCCCAATTGCTCTGAATTCCAGTACTCTCCCGCTGTCAGTTGTTTCCCATTTAGCTTGGTTTTTTTTATATCTTTGTTTGTTTGTTCTCTTCCCTCATTAGATTATAATATCCTTGAGGGCAGGGACTTTCTATTCTAAGGACTCTTCTTTTGTACCCAGAGTACTTAGCACAGTGCCTAGCACATAGCAGGTACTTAATAAATGTTTACTGATTGATTGAATATAATCACATGGATTCAGACCTGATTGGATGGCCATATTCAAAGAGGAGTTCTTAATGGTTCTCAGTGGGACAGGATGTCTCTAGTGGAGTCACCCAGAGGTCTGTGCTTGGCCCTAGATGGTTTTAATATTTTCATCATTGACTTATTTAAACTCATAAGTGGTATTTCCATCAAACTTACAAATGACACAAAAATTCAAGAAATGGCTAACACATTGAATGCCAGAGGCATTGTTCAAAGGGATATTTCCAGGCTGGGGTGTTGGTCTAATTTAATAAGCTGAACTCCAATAGGCACAAATGTAAAGTCTTGTACTTGGATACAAAATATAACAGCCCAAGCGTAAAAATGGAGGAGGTGAGGATGGGAAGCAGTTGTTCTGAAAAAAAGAACTGGGGGTTTTAGTGAACTGCAAGCTCCACAGGAGTCATCAATATAATGTGACAACTGCAGAAATGAGTGTGATCTTGAGACTCAGCTTGTGATATTTCCACTATGTTCTGCCCCCACTTAGACCTCATCTTGCTCATTGTGTTCACTTCTATGCCCTTAGGTAAGCTGAAGAACATCCAAAGGAAGGTAATCAGGAGGGCGAAGGGTCTTAAGTCCATGTCATACGAGGACTGGTTGAAGAGACTTGACCCATTTAACCTGGGGAAGTGGAGACTTGGGAAAACACCACAATCATCTTGGAGAACTCGCATGCCATCAAGGGACTCAATTTGTTCCATTTAGCCCTAGAGACTACAACTGGGACCAATGGATTGGAGTTGCTAAGAGACAAATTTAGGCTTTATATGATGAAAAATAAAAATATATTAACAATTAGAGCCATCTAGTAGCAGCATGGACTGCTTGGAGAGGGTGTGAGTTCCACCATCTTCATGGAGAAGGTGGAAGACCACTTTCTGGATAGTGGGAATTCTATTCATGTATATGTTGGAGCAAATGACCAGTTACGTCCTTTCTAACTCCATTTTTTGATCCTTTCCCCAAAGGGCAATACAGATGGGGAAGAAGGACCTGGGTTTTATGTCCCCATGCTTGCCCATTCATAAATTCTAGGACATTGATCAAATCATTTAACTCTATCAAGACTCAGCTACTTTATTGTGAAATGCGGCAACACTTTGGCTATTTGCAATCTGATCCTCTACCTGACCAACATCAGCAGACCAATTAAAACCACAGCTGAAAGTAGTCTCTCTATTGCCTTACATTTTTACAGTCTGTCTGTATCTTTCCTTTAGTTCTGTAATTCACTCCCTTGAATTGTACTTTTCTGTGTGCATGTTTGTAGCCCCAAGTAGGCATCTCATGTTTAAGTCCCACAAATGCTTCATCACTTTCAAGACAAACTATGACTCAGAATCCATTTAAAGCATTGTGCATGAGTCCCCACCAATGTGTTTCTTTTATCAGTCAAGCCTTAGTTCAAAGCATTTAATTAAAAAAGCATAAAAAGATAAATGATAACAAATATTTCCCCCATATACACTGGGTAATACTCTCCTACAGGTTAACATACCATTAGTACATAGTAAGGACACACACCTGTCAGGGAGCGCATGTCACAAATGCAACTAAAACCTCTGAAATTAAAGAGCTGCTACTGTCTTCAGGTAGTCACCAAGTAAACTACTTTCTCCCCTGAGCTAGAGTAGACTGTTTCTGTTCCCTCTGCTGTGAGCAGCTGGTCTACTATGTACCATAGTGGGAAGGGTCTTCCAGCTCCATAGCTTGATAACACCAGAGGTCATCTTTAGCTCTTTTGTGATTTGACCCCACTTCACCCTGCTGCCAATTACCCAATGGGCTACCTAAAAATGCTCTAGGCATCTTTAAGTTTATCTTTTGAACTGTTCCTTCTCTTTTCTGGTCTGAGTCTCTTACCTGACTTGAAAGGTATGTATACCTTTAAACTCCTCTCCCATCTTATTGAGAGTTTGGAGTTAAGGCAATCTGTGGAGCAGGGGTTTTTATTTTGTTCTCTATTACGTCCCTGGTTGCCATGCAAATCAACCTATGATAAGATAAAAGCAGATATAAATTTGAGTTCCTTTCTTCTATTATCACTGCTTTGGTTATGTATTTGTGCTAAATAACAAAATCGATGTTCTCTTTACTTGTTAGATTTCCCCTCCTCACTTCCATAGAATAAAAGTTTCTTGGATGCAAGGAATGTTTCATTTTTGTCATTGTATACTCAGGGTCTAGCTTAAGGATTTACAGGTCCTAGATATTTATTCAGTCTCTGTTAAATGATCTCTTGAGTTCCCTTCTATAAAGGACTGATTCCAAGCTGGAGAAGAGCTAGTACTGGGGCAGCTTAACCGAAGACCTGATTCTCCAAGAGGTTTTCTTTACTCCTACAATGACCTATACCCTGCAGTTGTGGGGGGTGAAATGGGGCAGGGGGGGGATGGATGAGCCCTTTCTTTCTTGCATAGACGCAGAAATACCTCCAATTTCCTCAGATTCTCCTACTTTAGAGACCAGATTGATGGGAACAGGAACTAGTTATTGTCTGGCCACCTATGAATAAAATAGGAATGAGATCCCTCCACTCTGTGGTTTATCAATTTTGTGGTTTGGAAATTATTTTATTTTAACTTTCCCTCTTCAGATGATAGTAAAGGCCTTACAGGAAAAACAAAACACTAGACTTTGCTTATAGTAAACTAAGGTAAAGAAAGGACTACTCCCTATTGAGACCCAAGGATTGTGCAGGAAATGAGTCACCTGTAAGGTTGTTAAGGACTGCTGGTGGCAGGGGTGGGGCTGGATCAATTCAAGAAACTCTGGTGTGTGACCCAATGGAAGCTCAGTTAAGAAAAACTCAGGCAGAACAGAGCAAAGACTTTGGCTAGGAGTCTGGGCTCCTTTCTGCCCTAGGAATATTCATTTAAAACATTGCTTTCAGCTCTAAAATCAAAGAGTTCATGATCATCTCTCTCCTCTTCCTCAGCCTTCATGCTTTCCTCCTTCCTCTGAGCAGCATTGCCCCTCCTCTCAGATTCCATATGCTTCTCATTAGGCAGGACTTTATTACCAAGTGGGGCAAGTCTCCAGCTGGGCCATTGTATGAGACTGTGCTTTCAGAATCCCAGGTCCCTGTCCCAGCAGGAGCCTAAGGAACTCCACTGATTGGGCCATGGTCCCCGGGGAGAGCCACACGCATACACATCTGGACTCTGACATCCTGCTCTCACGGGCCACGGCCATCAGAGAAGCAGGATCCAATGGGAGCGGACAGTGTTTTCCATTTGTGACATATCTGGACAGTGTTTAAAGTCAGAAGCTATTACTTACAGCTCACTGCCAAAAAAAAGCTCTCTCAATCAAGGGGAACAAACCAGGCTCACCACTGTTTAAATAGCCAGCCTGCTGGAGGAGATGTTTGCAAGACCCAGAAGAGGGAGAGGCCACAAAGGAGAATGAGGTCCCCAAAGACCTTTCTGTCTCTGGGAAGTGTCTCTGGCAGCTGCTTCGGCCATGCTGTTTTGCCTGATAACTCTGGGAGGTACAGATCTCATGACTTTCTGCAGACTGTTTCTGCTTGCTGTTTATTCTGTATGTTTTCACACTTGGTTAATATTCTAGTTAGCACTTTTAAATCATTCCCACAAACAGATGTTTTGAGGACCTTCCCAGGCCATCCCAGAACTCATCCAGGGAGGCCTGGCTACGGGAAGACTTTTTACCATTCAGATCTGGTCACCCTGTCCCCTTGCCTACACCCCTCCTCTATTGCCTTGACTGTCCCTGGGACTACCAGAGGGAAGTGGGAGGGGAGAAAGCTCCATAATCATCCAGGGTACCTGGCCTTCCTTGACTGCCTGCCTTCTGCCCAGATGACCCTAAGCCACAGAATTCACCAGGCCTATTGACTGCTCACAGGGCTGGGATGAAATAGGGGCAAGTGTGAGCTAATAAATGTTTAACAATCAGCTCTTTATATATATATAT
>NW_027185798.1:10546005-10554779 GCF_028583685.1 Petaurus breviceps papuanus | reverse complement strand
GAAGTATAAATAGAACAATTATTCTGAAATCATTATTCTGAAATCAAAGCTGAAAGGTGCCTTAAAAATCATCATCCACCCCCCCTACCCATTTTACAGATGGTGAAACTGGATGCCAAAGAAAGCAATGACCTGTCTAAGGTTATTTTGTCTTGGTTACCCAAAGGATGAGTTTACCAACAGAGGCAGCTCTCAGGCAGGGACTCCCTCTACCAAAACTCTTTCTATAGTTTTTTTTTTTTCTTAGAGAGTGACTTTTCCAAGGTCACCCAGCCAATCTGTGTTAAAGGTGGGATTTGAACCCAGGGCTGATTCGAAGGCCAGCCTTGTAACTCAGCCCACATTTATTAAACAGTTTGGTATCTGAGTGGAGGGTGACCAGGAGGGTGTAGAAACTTGAAACAGGGTGACCAATCACAAGTCTATGTCCCTATCTGAGCACTCACTGCCTCTAGCTCAAGGTCATACAGCCAGGTAGGAGTAGAGACTGTATTGGAATCTGAGTTTGGGGCCACAGCCCACTAATGATAGAGTGGCACAGGTTTCTCAGCTCCTTCACTCACTCACTCATTCATTCATTCACTAATTCACTCATTCATTCAACACTGAGCTTACAGCCTTGACCTCCATCACACATTGCCTTAACCTGCGGAGCTAACCAGGTGGTACACAGAGCTATTGCATTACCATTGGCTTCATGGATGAGGTTCAACACCACTGAGTGAGCGGGTCAGGAGGGATGATGATAAACAAGACTTCCTTCCTCGGCATCCTTAGCGTAGATCAGCTCACAAAGCCTGGGAGGGAAAATTAGCATCTTGTCTGGCTGCTGCAAAAGCCGCTTCTCCTGCCGGAGACATTTCCAATATCTTTGCCTTCATCCCTCAGGCTGGATCCTTGGTATTCCCACACAGCAGTTTGTAAATCAGCCCATTCTTAGTCTGTCTGATATTCTCCTGGCCCTTTGCAATTCAATTTGTGTGGATGTCCCTCTGAATTCCCCACATACAGATCTAACACTTGCTTACCTAATGGCCCCAGAAGGCAGCTTTCACTTCTGGAGAAATGCAGCCCCAACATCCAGGACACACAGCCTTCTCCCTTACCCCTGGCTGTTATAACAGCTTTGCCCATTTGGAAAGTTGCTGTTAATGGAACCGGATTTGGAGAAATGACAAATTGTATTCCAAGCCCAGCCTGATAAGATATCGTCTTGAAGTAGCTGTTAAATTCTTGAATTATTCTGTACAGCTTATTTTGACGGGATTCAAATTTCAGCCTCTGTAGGCAGCCAAGCCTCCACAATCCTCAGTCTGGGAGTGTGAAATAACCCACTCTTCGAAAGTCAGTGCTGAACACGAAATCAGAAGGACTAAGTTCAAATCTGACCACATATGCTTCCTACCTATGTGACTTTGGATGAGTCTCTTTCCTTCTCTGGGTCTCAGTTTCCTCATCTGTAAAATGAGGAGCTGGACTAGATGACCTATACTGAGAGGAGTTCTGGCTGTAGACTCAGAGCCCCTGAGTTCAAATCCTGTCTCTGATATATACTACCTGGGTAGCCTTGGATGAGGAACCTCCCCTCTCTGAGAACAAGTCCCCTGATTTCTCATTTTAGAGGGAGTTGGACCAAATGACCTCTGAGGTCCCTCCCTGCTCTGAATCTATGTGAATAATAGATTGAGCTAGAAGGGGTCAAGACCAGGGGGGTGAGGGAAGGATAGGGTATCTCAACCAGTGGGCTGACCTCCACATCCTTTAGAATGTAAGGACAACAAAGACTGGTTCCATTGATTTGTTTGTTTTCTTTTCTCTTTCTGTCCTTAGCACAGTCACTTACAAGGAAAAACGGGCTGATAAATGCTCTTAAATCTGAGTCGATTGGCCATTTGCACTAGAAGAGTGTGTGTGTGTGTGTGTGTGTAGACATACGTCTATACACAGAGGCAGGGAAGAGGCATACAGTGTCTATAGATGTGTATACACACATATGTGTATGTTCCTCTGGATTGTGTGTGTCCCTAGAAAGAAAACAATTAAACATTGGGTTTTACTATAAGCGGCCTTAGCTCTTCCTTACCAACTACAGCAAGGGACTAGGCAGTAATGACCATCCCAAGGTCACTGACAACCTTGTCCTAGCAGGACTCTCTGAACCTCTCCTTTGAATCACTACTATGTAAAGGACTGTGGGAGCCAGGTTTTCAGAAATGAAACCCCTAACAGGGAGCAGTGGGTGTGTTTAGAGATGTAGGATTGTAGAAGGCCTTCAGCCCCCATTTTCTCCACTCTTCTCAGATTACATACTGTTGCTATAGACAGAAATGAAGCCACGATGATTTCACTCACTCTACATGTACAGTTACTTAACCTTAACCTCAGAAAGCAGTATTACATGCTTGGTAGAACACTGGGCCCAGAACCAAGAAGACCTGAGTCCAATCCTGCCTCAGACCTTGACTCACACTGTGAGTCACTTCTGGATCTCAGTTTACCCATATGTAAAATGAGGCTATGAGACTCAGAGACCTCTAAGACCCCTTCTAGTTGTAAAGGTCTTAGAGAAGATCAGAGTTCATGCTGAACCTAGAGGGAGCTATCCCTCATCACTATGACTTCTTGGTGGCCCCAAACAAATCTCCAAAACTATATAATGTGCAAAGTGGATAGAGTGCCAGACCTGGAATCAGGAAGACCTGAGTTCAAATCTGGCCTCAGATACTTACTAGCTGTGTGAAACTGGGCAAGTCACTTAGCCTTGTTTGTCTCAGTTTCCTCATCTGTAAAATGAATTGGAGAAGGAAATGGCAAATCACTACAATATCTCTGCCAAGAAAATCCAAAATGGGTCACAAAAAATCAGACAAAACTAAAACAAATGAAAAACAAAAATACTGGGCAGACGAGGAACCCAAGCCCATAAGCAAAGGGATCTTCTTCACTGAGTTCAATTAAATGACACCACACAACTGAATTCATGGCGCATGTTTTCATTGCCCTTATCAATGCATCCACAGTACTCACAAGGACACTGATTGATTGATAAGAGTTTATCAAACACCATGTTAGCTAATGGGGATACAAATTCAAAGACAGATAGTAAAAGGACCTATCCCTTGTAACTGTAGGGAAAGAGTTGCATTTCAGGTTGGTTTCTTCTTTTCTCTAGGTAAAGAACACAACTATTGTCATCTTTATAAAAGCTTTCTTTCCTCCTGCCCTTGGAATGTGGAAGCATTTACTCATAGAGAGATTACATAAGAATGCCATTGGCCTGCCAGAAGCTCATTGACAAAAATCTAGCACCACCTCTCCATTTTTGGTTGAGTGGGTATCTTTCATTCATTTTCAATTACCTAGGATTATAGGATATAGAGAAATAAGGGGCCTTAGAGATCATCTTCACTTTATAGACAAAGAAATGGAGATCCAGAGAGGTTAAAAAGATCTGTCCCACCCAGGTAGCATTAAAGCCAAGATTAAAATCTTGGTCCTTTCATTTCAAATTGAGTATTCTTTTTCTCAAATCATGCTGCTGTTTGTATTCTCAAGACTTCCTGCTGCTACTCTGTTTACTAATTTCTTAAATATTGAATTAAACTAATTTCTTTTAAGGTTCAGATAATGATCTGTCTTCTACCTTGGCCTCTCTTGGATGCCCCCAGTAGCTTATCCTTCCCCTTACCTAAAATGCTTACATCACTTATGTTTTTGTATACTATTATTTAGATACATAGATGGATGATGAGTGGATAGTTAGGTAGGTAGATAGATATTTAAAGAAATAGATGATGGATGAATACAGGGATGGATAAATAAATAGATAGGTAATAGGTAGACAGGTAGATAGATGAATAAATAGGTAAGTAGATGGATGGATGGATGAATGGATGGACATCTATCTTGTGTTAAATGTCTGAGGCCGGATCCAAACCCAGGTCCTCCTGACTCCAGGGCTGGTGCTCTATTCACTGCGCCATCTAGCAGCCCCCAAAGTATTTGAAACATTCTTTTTCTTTTTTTTTTTTTTTCTTTTTTGGGGGGGGGGGTAGGACAATTGGGATTAACTGACTTGCCCAAGGTCATATGGCTAATTTTGTGTGTGTGTGTGTATGTCAAGTGGCTGAAGCCGAATCCAAACCTAGGTCCTCCTGACTCCAGGGCCAGTGCTCTACTCACTGTGCCATCTAACTACCCCCACCATGATTCTTTCAAACAGGGAGGTCCCCCTGCTGCTGAATTCAGGACTGCCATCTTCATTGGCAATTCTGGAAAAGACATGAGGAGGGGGCCCAGATGCAGCTGCCAGCTTGGAGATTAACTGCGAGAGGCTAGTGTTTTCCCCCAATAATTCTATATGAAGGAGACTGGATAGTCTGATGTCAGTCTCATTCTTGTAGGAGAAAAGGAAAAATCAGTCACTCTACCAGCATGTATTAAATACCTACCAGGAGCCAGGACAGGGCCAGGCATTGGGAAAAGAGACAAAAACAAAAACAGTCTTTCTCCTCAAAGAGATTGCATTGTATCTATCAGGAGAAGCATATACATACAAATCTGGCCTCAGACAGTTGACACACTTACTAGCCATGTGACCTTGGGCAAGTCACTTGACTCCAATTGCCCTCTAAAAAGCAAAAAAGAAAGAAAGAAAGAATCAGGGTTCCCTGAAGAGGTATGAGGTCTGTCCTGTAGAATTTAAAGATAGTTCCTCATCATAGAAATGATGACTCCCTGGGGCTGAGGCCTTCCTAATGTGAGCCTAGATGAAAACAGCTGCCTTGGGTCAAATGGAGATCCCTCTTAACCTGGGGAGAAGCACCCTTTCCTGGCAATAGCTCTAAAAAGCAGCCTGGTGATTGGTAATGAAAGCTCCTCAAAGGCATCCAGACTGAGTCATGGCTTTCATTGATTGAGAGCTGGAAAGGAACTTAGAGACAGTTGGGTACAATCTTTTCATTTTACAGATGAGGAAGCTGATTATGAGGTAGGTGAAGTAATGTAAGCCAGGAATTCAAAGGGAGGGGGGAAGGAAAGGGGTGGGAGAGATGAAGGGGGAAGGGAGGGAGAAAGGGAGAAGAAACATTGCAGGCACAGGGCACAGCCAAATCAAAAGTACAGGGACCTGAGATGAAACATCGCATGGGAGAAAGGTTGAGAGAGGAGTTTGGGTGTTAGACTAGGACTCAGGAAGAACACAGTTAAAATCCCAACTGTCATACTTCAGAGCAATGCGACCCTAGGACCATATGTCTACACCTGCAGTGGACCTAGACCATAGCCATTCAGTCCAGCCCCCACATTTTACTGCTGAAGAAGTTGAGACCCAGAAAGGTTAAGTGTCTGGTCCTCAAGTCACATGAGTTGTAAGTGACAGACATTAGGTTCTGTGCCTCCAAGTACCTTTTGTCCACTCTGCCACATTGGGCACTTAGCTTAAATTCTCTAGGTCTCAGCTTCCTTTTCTGTAAGATGGACTTAATTCATGAAGGCAGCTAGGTGGCGCCATAGTGCACAGAACATCAATCCTGGAGTCAGGAAGACTCATCTTCCTGAGTTCAAATCTCAAACAATTATTAGTTGTGTGACCCTGGGCAAGTCACTTTACCCTGTTTGCCTCAGTTTCCTCATGTGTAAAATGAGTTGGAGAAAGAAATGGCAAACCCCTCCAGTATCTTTGCCCAGAAAACCGCAAATGGGGTCACAGAGTTGGCCATGATTGAAATGACTAAACAACAAAAACAGACTCAATGAAGAAAATGTATATAGAACTTTTCAAATCCCAATAGAAATTTTAGTAGTTATTTTTTAATTTATTATTATAGTTTGGTTTCATATCATTAAGGTATCGCTTCCCCTCCTTCCTCCCAGAAAGCCATGCCCTGAAACAAAGAATTAAAAGAGTGGGCAAAGTTCAGCAGAACTGGCGAACACATAGGGAAAGTATCTGTTGTGTTTCCCCAGTATTTTGAATCAGGGCTAGAAATCTTCTCCAGGTAGTTTTCTCTAATTACTTTACAGTTGTTACTTTACAGTTGTCTTCTTACATACAATGAGACCCCCAAACATAATTGAATTTACTCAAGCAACAATTAAAAAAATAAGCCTGTTGTTTTTTTTCTAAATAATGACTTGTTTGATTAAATTCAGCGATTAAAAGCAACAAGAAAGTACTTGATGCTGTAGCTGGATCCTGCCTCTGATCATTCTTTAACTCTGTGTCAGCACTTCTCAAATCCAATTATATTCATTTATACATTCATAGAGCACATATTTATCGAGCCCCTGAGCTGGCAGGCAAGAGTGTCCTGAGTGCTATGGAGGCTGCAGAGAAATGTCTTATCCTGTGCTTAAGTTTCTAGTCCCCTGGGGGAGAGAAACAAGTCCCCCATTGTAATGCGAATGTAAATTTTAAAGATCTTCCCTGCCCCTAGGCTAAAGTGCACCAGAAGCCTGGGGAGGGAGGCTTGTTTTTCAGTAGATACTTTTTGATTGGCCAGTGGGTCAATAAGGTTGTTACATTCTCTGAGCCAGGAGAAGGCTATATAAGCCCTGATGTGTAGCTTTGTTTTTGGGACTCACTTTGAGAAGTATTCTGTGATTTGATCTGAATTCTGGGAAGCCGTTGTTGAGAGTCCCCCGGCTTTGAAAAACCCAGAATGTGTAAACCCAGATGTTGACTGGGTATGGATGTAATGGTTGGACAGTTTGGAAATCTGTCTATTTGATGTTTCTGTCTTGATAATTATGCCTGTATACTTTGAGGTTCAGGGTGCTGACCTTTTCTCCTGAACAAGGTAAACGATATATGTCTGACTGATTAAAGTAAGCTTGTTAACCCATTTTGAGTTGCTTTCCTTTAACAAAGCAGATCCAAGAACCTGTGTGAGCAGGCACCCTGGGGACACTGGGGTGCTTGCTGCTACACCCATCCAAAGGAATGCACGGCAGGATGTCTCAGAATCAGAGGCATGAGAGAGGGATGAGCCCTGGATCTGTCTGAGCATGTCTCTCTCTCTCTCTCTCTCTCTCTCTCTCTCTCTCTCTCTCTCTCTCACACACACACTCACACACACACACACACACACACACACACACACACATACTTACCCTCCCATTCAGTCTGCTTCGGCCATCCCCTAATACCTCCAGGATGAACTCTCCAAGTCCACTCTTTAGCACATGGGATCCTTTGTG
The DNA here is from genome assembly GCF_028583685.1 of Petaurus breviceps papuanus. Classification (NCBI taxonomy): domain Eukaryota; kingdom Metazoa; phylum Chordata; class Mammalia; order Diprotodontia; family Petauridae; genus Petaurus; species Petaurus breviceps. Next base: position 10,547,579 of record NW_027185798.1, on the reverse strand, counting down.
ACTTGGCCACTTCCTATTTTCCCATTACAAATTGGCTGAATAGGCCATGTGACCATTTGGGGTGGATTCTCTCAATTTGCCCTATTTATGCCCAACCTGTGGTAGAGGTTTCTGAGTTTGCATTGGTCTAATCAGCCACAGTCAGACATACTGTAACTTGACTCTAACATAGTGACATCATTTTGTTTCTCCCTTCTGGACCAAGGACAACAACCAACCAACCAACTTTCTCTTTCCTCTTATGTCTTGCTCCCCTCCCTCTATGCGCCACCTATTTGGGCCTATTTGCAGTTACCTGCACATTACACCGCATCTTCCTTAGTGTATGTACATTGGTGAGTTCCCCATGCCCAGAATGTTCTCCCTCCTCTTCTCTTCCTCTCCCATTTCCATGGTTTTCTTCAAGATTCATCTCAAACTTGCCCTTGTGCAAGGACTTACCCCAGTCCTGTTCCCCTGTCTTCCCCTCTCAAATTGTCTTCCGGCTATTCTGTAAATATCTAGTATATGTTTATTTATTTACAAGCTGTCTCTCCAATTAGAATTTGTGCTTCTTAAGGTCAGGAAATTTTTTTTTTTGCTTTACTTTGTGTACATAGTAAATATTATCAAATATATGCTTCTTGACTCACTGACTGACCTCTATGGGAGCATAGAGAAAGTAGAAATTATTTCTGACTCAGTTCATCAGGAAAGACTTCTTGGAGGAATTGGACCTTGAGAAATAGGTTGAATTATAATGAGATGGGGGTTGGGGTGGGGGGCTATCTTCCTAGGAAGAAGGAAGTGTGAACCAAGGTAGGAGGTGAGAAAGCAGGAGGTGTACTTATGGCCTGAATGGTAGACCATTCTAACTAGAGCAGAACAATAGACTAGATACTGGGCGTGAGGATTAAATATGATTTATAAATCACTTGACTAAGTCAGTCAACAGGGTCCTCTTGTGTGCCAGGCTTTGTGCTAAGAACTGGAAATACAAAGAAAGGCAGGAGACAATCCCAAGAGAACTCGCCGGTGATCTCAGGCACAAGCATGAAGAAGGATCAGGAAAGGCTTCTTCTCAGGAGTCCCAGCCCTATTCCTGACTTGTTGGGCTTCATAACTAGGCCTCCTCTCCTGCTGTTTTGTCCTGGAACTTCTTTTGGTGCCTAGAGCCTGATCACCCTGAAGCAGCCTGCCAGCCCTTTCCCCTGCTCAAGCCAGAACAGTCCTGGTCTTCTCCCTTCTCCCACTGGTGAGTTCCTTCTCCAGCTTCCATTTTGTGGAAGGGTCAGGTTGGCCTGCCTTTCTTCTCCTCTTAAGGCTGTTCTTGACTTCAAAACCAAGCCCAGATAACAGGCACATCTCTCTTTTTCCTCCTCCCCCCTTTTCAGCTCCCTTTTTGTGGACTGTCTTCAGTCATTAGAATGTAAGGGCAGGGAATGATTTGGGGTTTTTTTGGCTCCTATTTGTATTTCCAGGTCTTTAATACAGTGCGTGGCACCTAGTAGGAGCTTAATAAATGCTTTTTTTCTCCCTTCCTTCCCTCTTTCCCTCCTTCTCCCCTCTCTCCCTCCTACTTCCCTCCTTTCTTC
>NW_027185798.1:10489837-10545995 GCF_028583685.1 Petaurus breviceps papuanus | reverse complement strand
CCCTCTCTTCTCCCCTCTCTCCCTCCTACTTCCCTCCTTTCTTCTTTCCTTCTCTCCTTCCTTTCTTCTCTCCCTCCCTCCTTCTTTCCTTCCTTCCCTCCTTCTTTCCCTCCCTCCTTTACAAATGAAAGTTATTATGATCATTATTATAGCTATGTAACAGAATAAAGGGCAATACAAATAGGAAGACAGGTAAAGGGACTTCAATCAACTGGGGAAATAATGAAGGAATCTGAGCAGAAGGATTAAGCAACAGCAGTGGTTTGGTTTGAGAACCAGGCAGGGGTGTGCTGATTGATTAGAGAAGAGAAAACCTGAAGGCAGTGCTAAGGAGGCTGTTAAAACAGGCCAGGGGGGGTAGAGGATATTTAATTGCTCTTACTCTTAAGTGTTTTCACACCAGTGCAGCTGGTCTCCAGGGGAAGATGCCAGCCATTCTGAGGCTGCTTCTTGAATCACCTACAAAGATGAGAGGACAGTGTCGGAGCGGAAAGTGACCTCCTTGTTCTTCCCCACTCATGACGTTCCGTTCTTGTCTCTGTGTCTTCACACTAGCTGGCTTCATGTCTGGAATGTTCCTCTTCTTCCCCTCTCTACCCCTGAATCCATGCCTTCCTTTAAGGCTAGGCTCATGAGGTGCCTCCTCTATGAATGTGTTCCTCAGAACGCTGAACCTGCTCGCCACACCAAACTTGAAATTAGCATCATAGATTTAGATCCAAAGCTGAGAGGGACCTGTGAAGTCATCCCACCAACCTCCCTCAGCAATCTTGCTCTTAGCTTTTGTCATAACCCAGAAGGAAAGGATATCTAATAATATCCCAAGGACCTCCGGGAGTTTACTATTTAATAGGGAACTACCCAGATCCGGAGTAGGCTACCTAGGTATCTACAACATCTGAACTGGGTAGTCCTCCTCTCAAGGGGAAAGCCTCAGTGGAAAGTTTCCAGGAAGCAGCAGAAAATTTGGTCTGTGGCTTTCTAGCTCATCACTGGACAATTCTTCCCATTATCCCTTCTTGCTGAATTCCTGAACTACTTGTGTCTCCGGCCCCCAAAATACAAGAAAAGGGCAATCCTTTAACCTCTCTTTAAGAATCCAGGTTCCATACAGGACACATTTTTACATATCTCCTTCAGCCAATGAATTCTGCCAAGAATCATGGAGGGAAAGAAGGGAACCCAGGATTTGTAAGGTTCTCCATGAGAACATTGGTTTGCCTGTGTTGGAGATTCCTTCCAACTCTTTTCCTTTATCCTGTACTAACCCTGCTATAATAGAATGACAGAGAACAGTGCCAATGACACCAATGGTTTAGTGTCACTCAGGGCCATCTTTAAATAACTCTGGGAGACTTACCAATCCCACAGGTATGACACTAGTAAATGTTGCCCCCGACCTTGAACAGATCAACCCCTGCTCGCTACCTCCACTTAAGGCCTTATCGCCCCTACCCCCATTCCCTTTCTGGGGCTACTGGTAGTCATAGGTTTACATTATTTTAAATCTAGAGCAGGAAAGGACTTTAGAAGTCATTCAGTTCAACAGAATCATTTTCATAAACCAAGGCCAAGAGAGGTTAAGTGAGCTCCCTAAGGTCACACACTAGGTAACAAGTGGAAGAGACAGGATTTGAACCCAGGTCCTCTGACTCTAAGCTCTGTCCTGCTAGGGATTCAGGAGCACTGATTTAGAAATTAAATAGTTGAGTTCCTTGTACCATGACCTTTTCCCTCTGGGAGACACTCTCTCCCACTGTAGTTAAGCACCCACATTTAAGATAAAGTTGACATAGAGAAATTTCATGGGCTCCAGTCCCGGGCAGGCTCAGGCTGGGCACCATGCCCCATGTCCTCCTTATTTAAACCTGTGGTTCATCCTCCCTAATGTTTCAAGGGAAGAGAAATCATCTCCTACCCTGCAGAGAGAAGAGTGTAATGCCCTGTGTCCAATTTTCTTTTCATCGCTATTTTTATTATGGAAACACAAATGTTCAGTGATTCTGAAATGAAAACAGGGGAAGCTAATTTTTTGTCATCCTTAGCTAATAAAATTCTTAATGGCCTCCTCTCAAATTATCATAAACACTTTTATGGTTTACTTTATCTCCAGGATTTCAATTCCTTTTTTTCCCATTTCACATTAGTTTGTCTTGCTATGAAGGAAAAAAAAAAAAACCCAACAATTGGGAAGCTTCCTTTCTCTTGGTCTTGAGAGATCATCTTTTGTTATTTTGATTTCATTGTCATACCTCCTGATTGAGACCGAGATACAGATGTTTAAGAGTCAGGATCATGGTGTCAGTTACAATTGAAAATTACATCGAATTATAGAATTGCCTTGAGCTTCTGGCAAGCTATGTGACTTTTGCTATCTCTGAGCCTCCGCTTCTCCACTGAAAGGAAATGGAGAGAACACTGCACTTAGAATCAAAAGACCTGAGTTCATATCCCTACTCTGACACTTTTGACATGTGTGACCTTGAGCAAGTGACAACCTCTATCAGATTCAATTTCCCCAATTAAAAAAATGATGAGTTTGGATTAGATGATCTCCATTGTGCTTTCCAGCTCTAAGTTTATGAAGATCTATGAATATTTGCCCTTCAAGATTCCTTCTAGTTCTAAAAATTCTGATTTTTATGATTTTAGTACCCTTCCATGAAAAAAAGGAATTGTTACTCAAAGATCTAAGTTGGCTGTGCCCCTCTCTCCCAATGGAGAGAGAGTGAGTCTCCTATACAAGACTTTTTAAGGAGGGCTAGCGCTTTTGGTGGAAGAGCTTGATGGCCCTCTTCAGGACTGCTTATCTACCTTTGGTGTCCACCCAACTCTCACCTATGACTCCAAGAAACTGTGTGAAGTGCAGTGGCCACACCCCCCAGAAAATTGTCTTGGCAGACAAACTCAGCTAGGTAGAGATTAACTGATAGGCTGCAAATCTGTCAGTGAGTTAGAGGGTGTCTACTCCAAGCACATGAAGACTTCCATGGGTGGAATGGGCAGATGAGAACAATTTGTTCCAAAGGCCGTGAAGGCACTGTAGAGGGCTTAGAGCTAGGACAGATGTCAAAGACGCCAAGGTATCCCAGGTCATGGCCAGTTGTCCTGACTTTTGTCCTGCCACTGAATTTCCATGACTCTAGAAGAGAGAGTGAAGCTGTTGGCTTTGTACAGCTCTGCCTCCTTTAAATCCAATTCATTCATGAGTCAAGACATCATTCATTTGTGACATCATTGATCATCTTAAAAAAATGAATGAACAACAACTTCCCCTTGAAACCATAGCCAAGCAGTCCTCCACCAACATGAATCTATTTCCTAATTAGCCAGAAGGAATAAATTAATACAAAGCAAAGAAATGTGTTTTGTTTTTATACTTGTTTCTATTTACATCGTTGTACTTATTATTGTGTATTTTTTCTGGCCCTGCTCACTTTACCTTGCATCAATTCATATAAGTCTCCCCATGTTTCTCTATATCCTTTGTTTCTTGCAACACAATAATATTTTATTACATTCATGTTCCACAATTTTTCTAGCCATTCCCAATTAATGGGCATCATTCCCTCAGCTCCTAATAGGTTTGAATTTTGAAAGGATAGGAAGTAATTGTGCTCCCAAGATGCTAGCATCCAACACAAAGCTCTGAATTCCCCATCCTAGTTTCAGCTCTGAGTTTTAAAGACCCTGGACCTGTCCTCCCTGTACAAAATTCTCTCTTCTATCATTTGACACTGAGCTGAAAAGATTGCCAATAGATATCAATTCATTTGAGTTAAAGGTTTTCAGACCTTAAGAGGTGCCCATTAAAATGGATCCACTAACAGTCACCATTAAAATATAAATAACTATGGTAGAGATAATATGATAAGCTATTATAAGCTGCCACCCTAATGGGGATTGCTTAGCAGCCAGTTGAGGATAGAGTCCTATGGGAATGAGGACACTCATTAGGAGGGAGGAAAGGGCAAGAGGTTGGAGATGGAGATATCAGAGGTATATACATACACACACAAGGGTGGGGTGGGACAATGTGGTGTGGTGCTTATAGTTGACCTTGCAGCTTGGTAGATTCAAGTTAAAGTTTCATTTCTAACATATCCTGGCTATGTGATATGGGGCAATTCCCATCACCTCTCTTAGGCTAAGCAGCTTTCTAAAGTAGAAAAGTTTTAGAAAAGTCACTATGTTGTTTAGAGGATGTTTCCTCACCTGAGAATTTCCAGGAACAATGAAATCATAGTTTTTATCCTTATCTATCTATCTATCTATCTATCTATCTATCTATCTATCTATCTATCTATCTATCTATCTATCTATCTATCTATCTATCTATCTAATCTACCTACCTACCTACCTATCTATCCTCTATATCTATCATCTATCTATCCATCCTTCATCTGTCTGTCTATCCATCCATCCTTATATCTATCTATCATCTATCTATCTATCCATCCACCCATCTATCAATCCTATATGTCTATCATCTATCTATCCATCCTTAATCTGTCTATCCATCCATCCTTACATCTATCTTACATTTATCTATTCATTCATCTTTATGTCTATCTATCCATCTTTATATCTATCCATCTATTTGCCCATTTATCTATATCTGCATCTGTTTATCTGTCAGTCTATCTGTATCTATACATATATGTGGGTTTATCCATGTATTTACACACATATATATTATACATACATATATGCATTTATTTAAAGAGATGCTGTATATTGAATTGTACCTAATAACTTTTTGACTAGTTATGATTTCATTGGTATAAGAAAAAAACCAGTGAAGAATGTTCCCCTACCAAAGCAGTTTGGCACCTGTTGTGTAACCTAGAGGCTTAGAAACTACCCTAGAATCTTGAGCAATTCAGTGACATGTCCAGGGTCACACAACCAGGATGTCATAGATGAGACTCGAAGCCATGCCTTCCTGACTCCAAGGTTGTTCATCTATCCACCATACCTTGGTGCCTTAGTTAAACATATTTTATAACATCTTTTCTCAGAGTGCTCACACTATCCCTGGTCCGCTGCCCCAAAGGCAGATCCATCCAACTGACCAGTCCTGCCTGTTCCCAGAAATCCAGTGGATCCTGGACTCCTGTTTGTATGTTCCAAGGACCCCTTAGCCTAAACCTGTTCCAGGACAGAGGAAAGGCACTGTTTCTCCCATCAAATAGTCAGAAGAGAAGAGAATATGAATATTCTTCCAGAACTAAAGTAAAGGACTGCTTTTGTTCACTCTAACAGTTTCCCCTTTGGAATCCAAGGACAGTGGAGAGTGGGTTTCCGAGAAACAAATTACTCTTGGTAATTGTCTCATGCTCACTACCTTTCCGTGTAGGTTATTATACTCCTGTGTTTTTCCAGACTTTGGTTCTTTGCTACATCAAGGAGCTAATCGAGGGTTGATACTTGAGGCTTTGTCTGTCTTTAAAAATAACTCAGGCTTGACACAAATCCCCAAGTGGAGAACAAACCTTAGTTGAATTTGCTAAGCCATGTGGTCAGCTCTCAGTTATCTGTATGTGGATTATCCATTTTTTTTTCTGGGAGAACCTGAGTTTAAAATGGTTAGAATGTATTGACTGGCCAGTTATGAACTCATGGGAAGCTTAATTTCTCGGAACCAGAAAGGACATTTGAGAGAATCTGGGCCAACCTTCTGTGAAAAATTATGAAATTAGTGCCCATAGAGGTTAGATGATATCAATCAATCAATTTATTAAACTCCTGTTATGTGTCAGGGCTACACTAGCTTCTTGGCATATAAAGATAAAATGTGAATCAGTTTCTGCCCTCAAGGAGTGACTATCCTGATGGAGGAAATAACAATTCAAAAAGAAACATTTTGCAAATCCCTACTGTGTGCCTTTCATAAAAAAGAAATAACACCTGCCCTTAAGAAGCTTCTATTCCCTCAGTGAAGCTCATGATTTAACAAGAACATTTATTGAAGAGCTACTGTATGTCCAGGCACTAGGAATACAAAGGAAAAAGAAATGGGACTGTATCCACTTTCAAGAAGGTCTTAGGAGAGAATTACCCATGGTCACATGAATGGTATGAGACACTATACCAAAGAGCAAGGGCAGAGATAGACCTCGAATCAAGAGACTTGACTTCTAATTCTTTCAGATACCATGTTTCCCTGATAATAAGACCTATCCCGAAAATAAGCCCTCCCCTTACTGTGTAAGATTCCTCTAAAATAAGCCCTCCCCCGAAAATAAGCCCTATTGAGATTGCTACTGTAGTGAAGGTGATCCCCTGCGCTACACGCTACATTACAGTACCCTCTGTATGCACCGTCCCCCACCCAAAACGCACGCTGCGCTCCGAGCTGCATCCAATCAGAGCTGCAGCAGTGAGCGCGTCATCCTGTTCTTCCCCAGTGATTTGCTTGCTGGAGCCATTGAGAGCAGTGCCGTGGAGGAGAGCTGAGGCAGGACAACATAAGCCCTCCCCTGAAAATAAGCCCTCTGGTGTTTTTCTTTCCAAAAAATTTAATAAGACAGTGTCTTATTATCGGGGAAACACGGTAAGTATGAGCTGTGTTGTTTGCCCCCTGGGCTGTTTGTTTGCCCTCTAAGACTCAGTTTTCTGATCAGTAAAATGGGTATAATAATAACACATGAACTGCTCACCTCACAGGGCTACAGTAAAGACAACACAAAAGGCTGAAAGCACCCTAGAAATGCAATTTATTATTGTACAAAGACCCCTATGGTAGTGCTGCTCTTTGAAAATGACCAAAGCACACTTCCCATGATCCATTCAACAATCCTGTGAATGTGTAGCTATGACTCAGCGCTGGGTTTGCTTCTCTCACACGCACATACATCACTGGGTTCTAGCACACTTCTGAACTTCACACCAACAACCCTCACGAACAGTGGATAGTGTTCAGGGAATATAAATTAATTTTTACATTGGCCAAAGTAAAATATAATTAGGGGAGGAGATCTTTTGCAGTAACAGCCCCAGAAGCAAAAATAGGAAAAAAATAAAACAAAAATAACCTGATGCATTCCACTGACAGCAGATCACCTGGGGCAATCGTTTGTTTTCTGTTGGCTCAACTCACTGAAATATTCAATACAATGGAGTCAATGTGATACTGGGGGGTGGCAGCAAAGAGAGGGAGGAAGGGGGAAAGATCATTGGACTTTTTGCAGTCTTGCCTCTGCCATTCACCCTCCATGTGACAATGGGAAGTCACAAACTTCTGAGCCTCAGTTTCCCTATGTGTAAAAAGAGAAAGTTGGATTTTAAGTCTCCCGCTCTGACATTCTAAGGATTTCTTTCAAACAATCTTACCAAAAGTCAACTAATAGTATCTACATTTTCTCCTTCTTGCCTTTTCATCATCGTTTTTCCACTGAAAAAGTTGGCATTAATCTCCTATCTTGACAACGGGCCAAGCTCCCAGGATACTAGCTTACAAAGGAAAAGCGAAGGATTTTTAAAAATCCCCCCTACCTGTTAGCCTGAAAAATCGGCCACCCCTCCTGTCAGTCCTCCTACCCTCATCTCTTACAACTGTGGCATGTCTCAGACCCAGAAGCCACTGGGCATCAGCCTAGTGACAGAATCCCCAGTAGCAGCAACAGAAAAGTTTCCAGTACAGTTCCATCTAGTGAGCCATTAGAGGGCTGGAACCATTGAATTCACAACAATCCCTCTTCTCTCCAGACTTCAAAAGTGAACAGAGCTTTTCCCTCCTAGTCCTAGTCACTGACTGGTTAGCTAGAACTTTCACTGTTCAAATGTGCCTCCTCCTTTAAAAACGGGTGCTTTCTTCTCCCTTTGGTAGATACACACAAGCACAGGCAATTATGCATAGCCCAAGGCTTGAAAAGAGACCCATCTCTTCTACCTCAGCCGATATTCTCAGAGCTGCCTGATCCTTGCAAGGCCAAGACTCATAATGCATTTTTTCAATGCCCAGGAATGGAGAAAGAACAGTCAAATCAATTCAAATCAAATAAATTCAATTCAACTGAAGTAAACTTGATTCAATCCAATCCATTCAATTCAATTAAACAAACATTCGGTATTTGCCAAGTTCAAGGCACTGTGTTGGGTACTGGTGATACAGAGACCGCAATGAGAAAGTCTCGAGGAATTTAGGATGAGCACATAGTAGGCACTTGATATTATCATCTTGACTTTTATTTCGCCATCTAATTTATTAATTATTCTCTGTAATCCCCTGTTGTGATCTATTACCCATGTGTGGAACGTTTTCCTGCTTCACCTTCTTGAATCCTCAGTTTCCTTCCAGACTTACATAAAGGTTTTCTTGATTCTTCTTGCTATCGCTTCCAAAATTAGATTGGGTAGGAATTTGGTCATATTCTTATTTATGCACATATTGTCTCCCTTCCTGATAGAACAGAAGCTTCTTGCTGCAGTAAGGGTTGTTTCATTGATTGTGTGTTCCCAGCTCTGGTTGAATTCAGCTTCCTTCCAGAATGGTTCCTCTTTTATTTAGAGTTAGCATTCCAATCAACATTCTGGAATGTTGCATTCAATCCTTATGAAGCAGGCAGAATTTTGTTTTATTTTGTTTTTAGTAAAAATGAACTCTAGTGATCAACTTAGCAAATGCTGGCTCTAACAGGGCAGGAAAATTAAACAGAAACCATCCGTTCCATTGTTTATCATGATTACTCCCTGTAATAGATCTGTCCCAAGGAGCAGTCTTAGAAGAGTTTCAAACATTTAAAGCAGCCATCCTAACAACCAGGGGGTTGTGATCTGCCATATTTTCAACTGACAGTGTGATTTTATACAGTTCAGCAGACCAGATTTTAACTAGGCTTGAGGGAATAAAGATTTAAAATCCTATTGATGTTTAACTAATGTTTTCCCCTTTTTCTAAAGATCCTTTCATTGGTTAAGTGCTGATTTGGGATAAATGGAACATGGTGGCATGGAGAAACCATTTGACTTAGAATTAGCAGACCTGGTTATGATCCTCATCTTTGACATTTACCACTTGTGTGACCATGGGCATGTTGCCTAATCATTTTGGCACTCAGTTTCTTTACCTGAAAAATAGCAATAATATTTGCATAGTTCATAGATGTGGTGTGAGGAAAGAGGTTTGTAAATTGTCTAAGACCTAGAAGTAGAAGAAAATAAACACACTCACATACAAAGGAAGAGAGAAATTTACAAATCCATCATGTATCTTCTCACCCTATCTTGCCCTATGTTTTTCCACAAAAAATCCCCAGTAAACATGGTTATGTTAATCACCAGCACCAGAAAACCTCTTATGCTGGTTTATATACTGACAACTGTTCCATGGTTAGTAGGGTTGATGTCTGGTCTATAGGAATGGATAAAGTTATAAAGTGTGGGAAGTTTTTAAAAAACTTCCATGTCTGCCTCCCCCCAAATCCTAAAGATTCTGAACCTCAAAGCCTATGACTATAAAAGTTCTGAGCTTCTGATAATAGCAAGTCCAGATGTTAAGACATTTGGACATTATTCTATTGAATTATATATGTAAAATTACAGTATGGATAACTTTCCAAAGAGGGAGAGAGAGAAGCATCGGTGGCCAACTTAAATTCAATTTTGCTGCTTGCTAATTCTAGGATCTTAGACTGATTTTCAGTCCTCATCTATAAAATGGGAATAATATTTTCACTACTTATTTCCCTAATCTCCCTAGGCTTCAGTTTCCTCAACTATAAAATAGGGAGGGTATCACCTGACATCCTTTCCAGCTTTGGATCTATGATTTTGTGTCATGTTGTAGGCAAAATGGAGTCACAAGTTTTTAGCAAAGGAATACCTTGGCCACAACTGGTCCTTAAGATCACTTCAGTAGCTGAATGGAGGATGGATTGGAGAGGAGAGAGGCTGGAAGCAGAGAAAATAATTCCTGATTATAAGTGGTGATAAGAGGCTGGAATAGGGTGGTTGTCAAGTGAGGAGAGTGACGGAGAAAGAGGCAAGATATATTATAGAGAATGAAATGGCAACTGATGGGACATGGAATATGGTTCCATCTTCAATTGAATTATGACCCTCATGCCATCTTTGACGTGTTCCAAGTACCTATTCTTTTCACAGATGATTTTTCCTCTGGGGACTTCTCGGTCTTGCTTTTCCTCTCCCTTCCCAAAGAAAGATGGAGTCGGACATTAAAATGGATCACCGTCACTTGCCATTGCTGTCAGAAGGGAAGGCCTGGCTCCCTGCTCCCCCTACAGTTGTTCCACTTTCCTGGCCGCCTGGTGATTAATAGAGTTCACTTGAGGCCCTGCCTCCGCTGCGCCTGTGTGGCACTAGACAAATAACTGGCCGAGTTTAAGAAGATGCATGTTCTCTGAGTTAATAATTCGAACAGGCTGAGAAATGTTGTGGTTCTCATGGAAACAGGGAATCTGTAATTTGGTCTCTAATTTGAAAGCATCAAGCTAATATGGACAGATTGCTTTGCTGCAGGAACTCCCCCCTCCCTCTTAATTGGAGGATTTTTAATGAAGTGATGATATGATGTGATTTGGGAAAACAATGCAGACTGGACTAATTGGCTTTAAATATGCCCATGGAAAGCAAACTTGGGATTCTGTCCTAAAACAATGGGAATTGTCCATGTTGCTAATTTCCATGCCTTAGCAGGTAAATTTTCTCCCTTCAGCGTTCCTTGGGGTCAAAGCTGTCAATAACATGGGGAGAACTGGCATTTGCCCCTGGGCATGCTTTTTCATCAGGATAGGGTACTTTCTTCCCTGAGGTACTACTGTCCTTCAATGTCCCCTCATGATCCTTCTCTATCCATGGGTTGCTACCTTTTCTGGTAGCATCTAAGCAGGACCCTCCTCCATCTTGCCAACATTCTTGTGCCCCCTCAGCTATATTCAGCCTTGTACTCCCAGACTCCAATCCATTTCAGTTATTGTACAAAGAAGATGGCAGGGAGAAAGGTATTACCCTGTGAACACAGGGAAAATTGAATAGAGTTTCTTTTTTCTAGAGTGAAATCTAGAATGATGATTAGATCCCAAATCTTAATGTTGGCATTTTGAGATGGAGTTTTTCCTGTACTGGGCAGAGAATATGTCTTACATTTGTTTTTTTTTTAATTCAATTTTTAATTTATTAATTTGTTTGTTTCCTTTTAGTTTACAGGATTCGATTCCACAATTCCTTGAATTTCACATTTTGTCCCCCTCCTTCCCCTCTCCCCATGGCGTCTTATAATCAAGTATAGGATCTGTAAATACTTTCACATTATATAATGGTCCAGTTATAAAGATGGATTATACCAGCTGGAATGAAAAATGGTAAAGAGGACATAAAATCAAATAAGAGAATGAAAAAGATCAGGTATTTTGCTTCCACCTGGATATAAATTTAGTTCTTTCTAGTTCTTTCTCTGGATGCACGTTTTTCTCTCCATCATGCGTCTTTTGGGATGGACTTATATCCCTGCATTGTTGAGAAGAGTCCATTCTATCAAAGTTGGTCATCACACATACGTTGTGTCTGTAATTGTGTACAAATTCCTCCTGGTTCTACTTTTCTCACTCAGCATCAGTTCTTTTAAGCCTCTCCAGGTAAATATGAAGACCGCCTGCTCCCCTTTTCTAATAGCGCAATAATATTCCATAACATGCATATACCACAACTTGTTCAGCCATTCCCCAATTGATGGACACCCCCTTAATTTCCAATTCTTTGCCACAACAAAAAGAGCTGCTATAAACATTTTTGTACATATGGGTCTTTCTCCCATTTCTATGATCTCTTTGGGATATAACCCTAGGAGTGGTATTGCTGGATCAAAGGGTATGAAAGTATTTATAGCCCTTTGGGCATAGTTCCAGATTGCTTTCCAGAAAGGCTGGATCAGTTCACAACTCCACCAACAATGCATTAGTGTTCCAGTTTGCCCACATCCTCTCCAGCATTTGTCATTTTCCTGTTTTGTCATCTTAGCCAATCTAACTGGTGAGATGTGGTACCTCAGAGTTGTTTTGATTTGCATTTCTCTATTCAATAGTGAATTAGAGCATTTCTTCATGTGCTTATAGATAGCTTTAATTTCTTTCTCTGAAAACTGCCTGTTCATATCCTTTGACCATTTATCAATTGGGGAATGACTTGTATTCTTATAAATTTGACTCAGTTCTCTGTATATTTTAGAGATGAGTCCTTTGTCAGAGACATAGGTTGTAAAGATTCTTTCCCAATTTCCCACCTCCCTCCTAATCTTGGTTACATTGACTTTATTTGTACAGAAACTTTTCAATTTCATGTAGTCAAAATTATCCATTTTACATTTTATAATGTTCTCTAATTCCTGTTTTGTCATAGTCATTCCTTCTCCACAAGTCTGATAGGTAAACTATTCCTTGTTTTAGCAGACTGCTTACAGTATCAACCTTTATACCTAGATCATGAACCCATTTAGACTTGATTTTGATATATGGTGTTAGATAATGGTCTATGTCCAGTTTCTGCCATACTATATTCCAGTTTTCCCAGCAGTTTTTGTCAAATAGTGAGTTCTTATCCCAAAAACCAGGGGGTTTATCAAACAATACATTACTGTAGTCGTTGACTTCTGAATCTCGTGTGCCTAATCTATTCCATTGATCCACTCCTCTATTCCTAAGCCAGTACCAAGTAGTTTTGATGACTGCTGCTTTGTAGCACAGATTGAAATCTGGTAAAGCTAGTCCACCTTCCCTAGCATTTTTTTTCATTAATTCCCTTGATATTCTGGACCGTTTATTCTTCCAGATGAATTTTGTTACTATTTTTTCTAACTCTATAAAGTAGTTTTTTGGTAAATTAATTGGTATGGCACTAAATATATAATTTAATTTAGGTAAAATTGTCATTTTTATTATATTAGCTCGACCCAGCCATGAGCAATTGATATTTTTCCAATTAGTTAGATCTGACTTTATTTGTGTGAAAAGTGTTTTGTAGTTATGATCATACAGGTCCTGGGTTGTTTTGGCAGGTAGATTCCCAAATATTTTATAATGTCTACAGTAACTTTAAATGGGATTTCTCTTTCTACTTCTTGCTGTTGAGTTTCATTGGAAATATATAGGAATGCTGAGGATTTATGTGGGTTTATTTTATATCCTGCAACTTTGCCAAATTTATTTATTGTCTCAAGCAGTTTTTTACTTGATTCTCTAGGATTCTCTAAGTATATCATCATATCATCTGCGAAGAGTGATAGCTTGGTCTCTTCTTTGCCTAACTTGATTCCTTTGATTTCTTTTTCTTCTCTAATTGCTACTGCTAACATTTCTAGTACCAGATTGAATAAGAGGGGTGATAGTGGACACCCTTGTTTCACCCCTGATCTTATGGGAAATGCTTCCAGCTTCTCCCCATTGCATATAATACTTGCTGATGGCTTTAAATAGATGCTACCTATTATTTTAAGGAAGGCTCCATTTATTCCTATACTTTCTAATGTTTTTAATAGGAATGGATGTTGTATTTTGTCAAATACTTTTCTGCATCTATTGAGATGATCATGTGGTTTCTGCTAGTTTTATTGTTGATATGCTCAATTATACTGATGGTTTTCCTAATATTAAACCATCCTTGCATTCCTGGAATAAATCCTACCTGATCAAAGTGTATTATTCTTGAGATAAGTTGCTGTAGTCTTTTGGCTAGTATTTTATTTAGAATTTTTGCATCTATATTCATGAGGGAGATTGGTCTATAATTTTCTTTCTCTGTTTTATCTCTTCCTGATTTAGGTATCAGTACCATATTTGTGTCATAAAAAGAATTTGGTAGGACTCCTTCTTCACTAATTTTCCCAAATAATTTGTAGAGTATTGGAATCAATTGTTCTTTAAATGTTTGATAGAATTCACTAGTGAATCCATCTGGCCCTGGAGATTTTTTCCTAGGGAGGTGACTGATGGCTTGTTCAATTTCTTTTTCTGAGATGGGATTATTTAAGTAATTTACTTCCTCTTCAGTTAATCTGGGCAATTTGTATGTTTCTAAATGTTCATCCATTTCCCTAAGATTGTCAAATTTATGTGCATACAATTGGGAAAAATAATTCCTAATTATTGTTTTGATTTCCTCTTCATTGGAGGTAGATTCACCCTTTTCATTTTTGATACTCATAATTTGGTTTTCTTCTTTCTTTTTTTTTATCATATTGACTAAGGGTCTATCAATTTTGTTGGTTTTTTCATAAAACCAGCTCTTGGTTTTATTTATTAGTTCAATAGTTTTCTTAATTTCGATTTTATTAATCTCTCCTTTATTCTTCAATATTTCTAGTTTAGTATTTAATTGGGGATTTTGAATTTGTTCTTTTTCTAGTTTTTTTAATTACATGCCCAATTCCTTGAGCTCCCTTTTCTCTAATTTAATCACGTATGCACTCAGGGATATAAAACTTCCCCTAAGAACTGCCTTTAATGCATCCTACAAATTTTGGTATGTTGTCTCATTATTATCATTCTCTTGAATGAAATTACTGATTGTTTCTATAATTTCTTGTTTGACCCACTCATTTTTTAGGATCAAATTGTTTAATTTCCAGTTAGTTTTTAGTCTGTCTTTCCCTGGCCCTTTATTGCATATAATTTTTATTGCATCATGATCTGAGAATGATGCATTTAATATTTCTGCCTTACTGAATAGAATTGTGAGGTTTTTATGCCCTAGAACATGGTCAGTTTTTGAATATGTGCCATGAACTGCTGAGAAGAAAGTATATTCCTTTTTATCCCCATTCAGCTTTCTCCAGAGATCTATCATACCTATCCTCTCTAAAATCCTGTTTACCTCATTAACTTCTTTCTTGTTTATTTTGAGGTTGGATTTATCAAGTTCAGATAGGGGGAGATTAAGGTCTCCCACTAGTATAGTTTTGCTATCTATTTCTTTCTATAGATAGCTATCTATCTCTAGGAATTTGGAAGCTACACCACTTGGTGCATATATGTTAAGTAGTGATATTGCTTCATTCTCGATGGTGCCTTTTAACAGGATATAGTTTCCTTCCTTATCTCTTTTAATTAGGTCAATTTTTGCATTTGCTCTATCTGAGATAAGGATTGCTACCCCTGCTTTTTTTTACTTTAGCTGAGGCATGATATATTTTACTCCAACCTTTTACCTTTACCTTGTGTGTATCCCTCTGTTTCAGATGTGTTTCTTGTAAACAGCATATTGTATGATTATGATTTCTAATCCATTCTGCTATCCATCTCCGTTTTATAGAAGAGTTCATTCCATTCACATTTACAGTTACGATTGTTATCTGTTTCTTTCCCCTCATCCTATTCCTGCCCCTGTTAATGTTCGTATTTTCCCTCCCTTCTCCCTTCCCCCCCTTAATAGTTTTCCTTTTGACCACTGCCTCCCTCAGTGTTCCCTTTTCGGCCCCCCTCCCTTTTCCTCCCCTTTTCCCCTTACTACTTCCCTCCCTACAAATCACTCCCAACCCCCTTTTGTAACTCTTTCCCCCTCCTACTGCCTGTAGGATATTGTTATACTTAATGAGGTATGCTATTTTTTCTTCGCATCAAGAATGACAGGAACAGATCTCATGTGAAGCTCCTCTCCCTCCCCTCTTTCCCTCTAAAATGATGTGTGTTCTCCTTGTTTACCTTTCTAAGTCACTGTTGCTTCTCGTAATTGGAGGTTGAATTTTCCATTGAGTTCTGGCTTTTTTATCAAGAAGGTCTGGAACTCTGTTATATCATTGAATGACCATCTCCTTGCCTGGAAGAATATGCTCAGTCTCGCTGGGTATGTGATCCTTGGTTGTAATCCGAGCTGTTTTGCCTTCCTGAAAATTGTATTCCACTGCCTCCTATCTTTCAGTGTGGAGGCTGACAAATCCTGTGCAATCCTCACTGTGGATCCTCGAACTTTGAATTGTTTCTTTCTGGCAGCTTGAAGTATTTTCTCTTTTATCTGGTAGTTCTGGAGTTTGGCCACAACATTTCGAGGATTTTTCAGTTTGGGATCTCTTACAACAGGTGTCCGGTGGATTCTGTCAATTTCTATTTTCCCCTCAGGTTCTAGTATCTCAGGGCAGTTTTCCTTAACGAGCTCTTGGAGAATGTTATCCAGGCTCATTTTTTCATCATAATTTTCTGGTAGGCCTATGATTCTCAGATTATCTCTCCTGGATCTGTTTTCCAGGTCAGTTATTTTTTCTTTGAGGTATTTTACCTCTTTTTCTAATTTTTCATTTTTGTTGTTTTGCTTGGCTAATTCTTGGTTCCTCATAGAGTTATTTGTTTCCATTTGTTTAATTCTGGTTTTTAGCAAATCATTTTCCTTGGTTAATTTTTGAAGCTCCTTTTCCATATCATACACTTTTCTTTTTTAGAGAGATGTTTTCCTCATTATAATGTTTTTCGAATTCTGCTATTTTCGTTTTGAGAGAATTACTCATTTTGTCTTCTATCTCTCTCATTTTGCTTTCAAAGTTCCTTTAGATCTCATCTAGGAGAGCCTTCTGTGCTTGGGATCCATTCCCTGTTGAAGTCTCAACTGTGGGTGTGGAGTCCACAGTGTCTCCCTCTGAGGTTGGTTCCTCCCTCTGAGGATAATAGGACTCTAGAGTCTTTGTCTTTGTAGTCTGCTTTCTACCCATTTTGAAGCAGTGTCCTAGCCACGCCCTTCCTCTAGGATCCCAAGCCTTTACTGTAGAGGGTTTTGCCCTGGGGCAAGAGTTACTATATTTTCAGGGTCAGAGGGGGGGTTTGGAGCAAGTGGGGTTCACTCTGCCATCCTTGTCTTTGGAGTTCCTGAAAGGGGCTTTAAAAAAAAAAAAGATTTCTGGGCTATGAAGTGGTAGCCCCAGTAGTGTTTGCTGTCCAGTATAGGGGCCCCTGTATTTGCTTCTTACCTTGCTCTTTCCAGTCCCAGCCCTTTGGTGATAGGCCTGGTAGTGGACCTTGTGGTTGGTGGGAAGACTTGCCCTCTGAGTTGATCAGGCCCCTTCCAGGCTTGCGTCCACCACGCCTTCCCGCACAGGCCGCTGCGCCTTCCCGGCCTGCGCCCGCCGCGCTGCCGCAGCTGCACCTTCCCGCGCAGGCCGCTGCGCCGTCGCCCACTATTATTCCTTATTAGAACTTTTCCTTTGCGTCTATGTATTGATAAATCTGGAAATGGCCACAGCTGCTGCTGATCTGGAGTCCCTCTGGCTGGCGGCTGGTCAGGGCCGCCCTGGGGCTAAAGCCTCGGTGTGGGGCTGGGCTCGGCTCCCAGAGCGTTGTGCTGGCCGATTTCTGCCGGCCTGCCCGGCTGTTCTCAGCGGGAGGTTAGCTTCTCTGTGTCATTTTGTGGGTTCTGCAGCTCCAAAGTTTGTTTAGAGTCCCCTTTTTACATAGATTGGGGAGGGTGGAAGCCTGAGCCGCGGGAGGTTCATTCTTCTACTCTGCCATCTTGGCCCTTACATTTGTTTTGTACATGTTCTTTCTATTTTTCTAGGTGCTTCCTTGCCCCAATCCCCCCAAATACAATGTAAGATCCTTGAGGGCAGAGATTGTTAAATTTTTACCATTGTATCCTCAAGCACAGTGGTTGGTACACAGTAGGTGTTTAATAAATGCTTGTTGAGTAATATATTTTTACATATATATGTTTTCTCTTCTGATAAATTATAGGCTCCTGAAGAAACAGAAATATTTACTTTTGTCTTTGTATTCCGAGAGCCTGGCCCAGAATGGTTGGCACAAGGAAGCATTCAGTGAATGTTTGCTGATTGATTGTTCAATTGATTTGAGTCTTTGTTGTGAATTTCTGAATAATATCTAATCTTGACTTTCCTTGTAGATGGATCTTGGGACACATAAAAAATAGCACATGGGTTAATATTCAGTCACTTCTGTTTCTTGGAGTTCCTTTTTTCAAAGTTCAGCTTACGCACCACTTCTTACATGAGGCCTTTCCTGGTCCCCCCAGACACTAGTGTCCTCAAAAATCACTTTGTGTTTGGTTTGGGCCAATCCTGTGATGTCATCAACATAAAGAGCTCTCTGTGTACTGCATCTTTTACCAATAGAGAGAGGCAACTACTTAGCAACTTATTTTCTTAGACCAATGGTTCACAAACTACATTTTAAAAGAAGATTGAAGATTCCAAAGAACTTTTGTTTATGTGGGTTCTGTCTTTCCAGATTTATCATATTTGCTCGGGCAAGTCACTTACCCCCAATTGCCTTGCTTCCCCACCCCTGCCTCCAAAAATAAATTTTAAAAAGAAGATAGCTAGGTAGCACAGTGAATAGAGCACTGACCTGAGTTCAAATCCAGCCTGAGACACTTGACATTTACTAACAGAATAACCTAAGTCACTTAACCCTAATTACCTTACCTTCCCCCTTCAAAAAAAAAAAAAAAAGATTTACCATATTTGAAAAGAAAACATCATAGTATTATTTTAAATATAGTTTTGACATCATGACACTCTAAAATATTCTTGGAGAGCCCCAGAGGTCCCTGAATTATACTTTAAGAACCATTGTCTTGAGAAACCTCCTAGGACACTGAAAAGGTTAAGGTTAAGCTTCCCTAGGGCAGCTAGGTGGTGTGATGAATGGAGTCTTGGACCTGGAGTCAGGAAGATCTGGGTTCTCAGACACTTACTAACTGTGTGGCCCTGGTCAAGTCACTTCATGCTGTTGGCCTTAGTCTCTTCATATATAAAGTGATCCAGACAAGGAAATGGCAAAGAACTCTAGTATCTCTGCCAAGAAAATGTCACATGGGGTCATGAAGAATGGGACATGACTGATGTGACTGAACAGGAACCAGGGTCACAAAAATAGTATGTCAGAAGTGGGATGACTCTGAAGTCAGATTTCTTTGTGTACACACACACATACACACATGCACACATGCATGTGCATGCATATGTGCACACACAAGCACATGCACATTGCACACATGCACATACATGCGCACGCACATACGTGCGTACACACATACACATACCCTTTTCTGTGTATGGGTTGTCTCCCCTGTTGGAATACAAGCTCTGAGAAGGCACAGCTTGGTGTCTTGGTGTCCCCAGCCCCTAGCACAGTGGCAGTCACATAGTAGGCATTTAATAAAGCCTTGTTGTTTGTTTGTTTGTTTGATTGATTGAAGATGGAAGTATATCTCATATGGTCCTGTCTTTTTAGTGGACTCTGATCGTTCTTGCATATAGCCTCTTTCCCCCCTTCTCTTGCAATCATTCTAACATAAAGCCAAGATTTTGAATTGGAGTAGACATTATTTCTTATTACAATCAAAGGACATCCTTGTCTTTGCTCAGACTTGCCCTCTGATGTCCCTGAAGCAGGAATGGAAGATATCCTGAAGCCTATTTTATGGACCTGGAAATCAAGGGTCAATAAATTCATGGTTAAGTCACAACAAATATCCCAGGTTGGTTTTACACAGTTGCTCAATACAGACCAGAGTCAAATGTAGTCACTCACTGACAGTGAGGCTATGCTCCAGAAATTCAAACAGACTTTGAGGAGTGATAAAACAAACAAAAAAACCCAACAACAATAGCAACAACAGCAATAAACCCGACTCAGAAAGAGGCAAGTGAAGAAAAATAATCTACTACATTATATTGTTCATCATACAAAATGCCAGGTCTCAAATTAGAAGGGACTTCAGTGGCCATCTTGTCCAATCACCTAATTTTATAGATGAGGAAACTGAGTCCCAGAAAGAGGAAATAATTTGAAGGTCACACAGCTAGTAAGCAGTAAATGTGGAATTTGAACCCAGGTTCTTTGAATCCAGAGCCAACGTTCTTTCCCACTTTGCCATCCCATGTGAATGCAAATCTCAACTGGGGCAGAAAATCTAACATTGACTGTTTCTTGAAGGATCTGAAACTGAAGATCCCTGAAGCATTCCAATATGAGCTGTATGTTCAGATTTCTCCATTGTCCTCAATTACCCAGGGCAGTATTATAGAAAAGTCACTGAACTGGGAGTTAGAGGCTTTAGTTTTATTCTCCAAGTTGATCAATCTCCTTCCCCGCTCTAGGTCTTGATTTCCTTCTCTACAAAATGAAAGAGTTGGATGAAATGATATCAATGGTCCTTCCCAGCTTTAGCATTCTGTGGCATTCCCCTTTTCTGTATAAGTACCATAGATACTCAGATAATGGTCCAACCTTATTTGTTGATGGGCAAATTAGGAATAAAAATTGCATATGTCAATATGGTCGATCCTTAAGTCTACTTGCCAATCTCTGCTAAATGACTAAGTCATGGCATCATAGATATAACTAAAAGGGATGATGTCAGGAGCCTTCTAGTCCAAGACACTCATTTGACAGTTGAGGAAACTGAGGCCCTAAGGAGGTTAAGTGACTTACTCAGGGTCCCACAGGCAACAAGCATCAGAGTTGGATTATGAACCTGTGTCTTTTGGCTCCAAAGTCAGTGCACCACAGTATCACCAGTACCCTTTACTTTCCCTACCCCATATACCCCAGAGTCAGGAAAAGCCTGTTAAAAAACCAACAAACAAACAAAAAGGATTCCTCCCTCCCCCCCGCCAAGTTTCCTTGCTGCCTCTATCTCTGCTGACCTACAAAGGAAGTCACATTTATTTCCACCAAGGTTCCAATTAGGTAAGGCTGGTGAACTTGATATAGATTCTTGTTTTTGATGCTGGCTAGTGTGAAATATTTTAGTTGATATAATTGGTTATAGTTTCTGTGTTTTTCTTGAGAGCTGCTAAGCTAGCAATCTGATTTATCCTAATTCAGAGTCTAATTGTCTTGCACTGTTGGCTAATTAAATGTTCAAAGAAGTGATAAATTAGTCAGGTTGATCAGTACAACACAAGTAATTAGTCAGTCCAACTAAAACTAGGCCTTCTAATGCAAGCTTTCCCCCTTCTTTAGGGCTAGAGGGTACAGGTAGAATCAGGTAGACAGTAGGAACAAGACGTGTTTGAGGACTAGGTGTTGTGTACTCATCTGCTGCCCTCACTCTAAAGTAGTTTTTGTGTCCACTGTGGCCTTGTGGCCTTGTGACCTTGTGAGAACAAAGAACATTGAAAAGAGTCTACTTCTCTAAAGTAAAATCCTCAGTCAGGAAGGTATTGAAAATTCTAATAACCATTCAATGAATTAGGATTCCTCTTGCTTCTGGGTAGATCCCTGTTAGGGATTGCCAACAGCATCAGGTGGTGATTGCTTTGGGCATACATTTGTCTTTCCAAAGATAGAAAAAATATCAAGAGGATCCTGCCATTTTGGATCTTGCTTTGACCAATAATAAGAGACTAGTCAGTGAAAGGAAATGATAGGGACCTTGGGAGGGAGTGACCATGCCATCATATTTCTTGTGATAGATGAGGAGAAGGAACCTTTGACATCATTGTCCATGTCCAATTGACCAAGAGAGAATTACAAAATTTTTCAGAGATGGGATGTCTACAAACTTATGGTTCTAGAAGGGCTGGGGAAGTGATAAATGGGAAATTTGGGAAATATAGGAAAAAAGATACCAATAAACATCTATTAAATGTTTTCAAAAGCATAGTAACAGGAAGACTATGGCTAGCATGAGCTGAAGCTTTGTTATAAATATGAAAGACAACAAAAATACTTTTTTAATGTTTGGAGTAGAATGGGAAAAGGGGGTTAAATAGGACTACTCTTTAGAGTCAATGAGATCACAGAATTTTAGAGGTGGAAGGTACCCCAGTGGCCATGTAATCCAACTTACATGCCTAGAAATCTTGATTATAACTTTCTGGGTAAATGATAATCCAAGCCAAGAAGGCCTCCAATGAGGTGGAATCTGCTACCCCCCTAGGCACCCATTAACTTAGCAGTAGTGCTAATTGTTTGAATTTTTTCTTATGCATCAAGACATTGAACTTAAATTGGTTTACTTATAACACACACAAAGCTCCTACTTCTGCCTTCTAATACTAGGTGGAAGAAGTAAAATTCCTCTTTTCTATGACTGTCCTTCATAGATAGAGGAAAAAAAGAAAAAAAAAAACAGAACTATGAGACTTCAACTTTGACTGTTTTCTTAGCCAAGGATAATCTTCATACTAGGACCCACAGAACCAAAAGTGTTAAGGGGACATCAAACTGAAAATATACAAGATGGTAGTAGATGTGAGAGGGTGCTTCACAAGCTTTCAATGAACTTGGGTCAGCAAATCCAGATGAATTATACCCCAGGGGACAGAGAGAACATGGAGATGTGACTCTAAAACTTGCTGTCAACAGTTTTTTTTAAACTGTGGAGAAAGGGAGAAGTGTAGGCAAGGTAAGTCAATCAGTATTTACTAAGCACCTACTATGATCCCACTACTATGCTAAAACCTGGGGAGACAAAGAAAGGCAAAAAACGGTCCCTGTTCTCAAGTCACTGACTATCTGGCTAATGGGGAAGACAACATGCAGATAAGTATCAAACTTAGATATCTCTCTCTCTATCTTGGATAAATTAGAAATGATTGTAGAAATAAGGCAGCAGCATTAAGGGAAATTGGTGAAAGCTTCTGGTGGACAGTGAGATTTTAGGTGAATTTAGCAGGAAATTTTGTGCTGTTGTTTATTTGTGAAAAGAGAAAAATGTGGATTCCTTCATCTACAATACAGTGGACCTGATTTTTAGTCCTGACAAAATTCTAGACTGCAATATTAAAGGCAATGTTTTATGAGAACTTACCAAAAGAGGCTGATCAGGAGGGTGGAGTCATGATGGCAGAGCAGAAGCAGGACCTCCTCCAGGCTTTGGTTTCCACCTTCTCCAATCCATGTAAAAGGGGACGCTAAACAAAGTTTGGAGCTGCAGAACCCACAAAATGACACAGAGAAGCTAACCTCCCGCTGAGGACAGCCTGGCAGGCCAGCAGCAAGCAGCCAGCACAGTGCTCTGGGAGCCAAGCCCAGGCAGTTGTGAGCCAGAGCTTTTAGCCCCAGGGTGGGCCTGACCAGCAGCCAGCCAGAGGGACTCCAGGTCAGCAGCAGCTATGGCCGTTTCCAGATTCATCAACACACAGATGCGAAGGACAAAGTGAGAGGTCAGTGCAGCGTGGACTTTGGGACCAGTAGTTGGGAGAGCATCGACACTTTCCCCCAGGGCAAGAAGCCGCTGAGCCACCTGGCACAACGTGGCAGCTTCAGCTCCTGGCCTGCAGAGTGTAGGGGGACCAAGCGACCAGTCTGAGGGGTAATCGCTCTTGCTTTAACCTGCTTGGATCTGGATTGCAGCCTAGGGTGGATGTCCTGGGGTGTGTGACCAGCTTGCCAGAGTGTGTGGAGGCCTCAGAGAGGGCACCCAACTAATACCTCTGGCAGTTGAGAAAACCCCAGTGTTTGGGATGAAAGCTCCCCTGTCTGGTGGCAGAGTCCTACTGTGCAAAAAGCCCAGGGGTCAAGTAACTGAGGGGCAACATGATCAGAGAAAGGAAGCAAAACAAACAGAAGCCTCCCACATTAGACTCCTATTTTGGGGACACAAAGGAGCAAAGTATGGAACAGGAGTAAGACAGTGAAGTCAGAACTCCTGCACCAAAAGCCTCAAAGGAAAATATGAGCTGGTTACAGGCCATAGAGGACCTTAAGAAGCAGATAAGAGAAGTGGAGGAAAAATTGGGAAGAGAAATGAGAACAATCCAAGAAAATTACAAACTGAGAGTCAACAGCTTGACTGAGGAAAATCACACCTTAAAAAATGCTGACTCAATTGGCAAAAGAGGCTCAAAAAGGCAATGAGGAGAAGAATGCCTTAAAAAGCTGAATTTTCCAGATGGAAAAAGAATCTCAAAAGCTCAATGAGGAGAATTGTTCCCTCGGATTTAGAATGGAGCAAAGGGAAGCTAGTGACTTTAAGAAAAATCAAGATGATGTTAAACAGATCCAAACAAATGAAAGAATAGAAGGCAATGTGAAATATATCATGGGAAAAAGCACTGACCTGGAAAATAGATCCAGGAGAGATAATTTAAAAATTATTGGATACCTGAAAGCCATGATCAGGGAAGGAACCTAGAAATCATCCTCCAAGAAATTCTCAAGGAAAATTTTCCTGATGTTTTAGAACCAGAAGGCAAAATAGAGGTTGAAAGAATCCACCGATCACCTCCTGAAAAAGATCCCAAGGGGTGTCCAGGTAGCACAGCAAGTGAGAGCACCAGCTCCAGTGTTGGAATGACCTGGAAATCGAATCCCGGGCTCAGACACCTAGCACCCACCCAGAAACACCTGGCCGTGTAACCTTGAGCAAGTTACTTAACCCCAATTGCTTAGGGGTGGCCAGGTGGCTCAGCGAGTAAGAGCACCAACTCCAGTGTTGGGATGACCTGGATCAAATCCGGGCTCAGATACTCATCACCACACCCAGAAATAACTGGCCGTGTAAACTTGAGCAAGTTACTTAACCCCGAATGCTTTAAAAAAAAAAAAGGAAAAGAAAAAGATCCCCAAAAGAAAACTCCTAGGATTATTATAACCAGGTTTCAGAATTCCCAGATCAAGGAAAGAATATTACAAACAGCCAGGAAGAAACAATTTGAATATTGTGGAAACACAATCAGGATAACACAGGATCTGGAAGCTTCTACAGTGAGGGATTGAAGGGCCTGGAATAGGATATTCTGGAGGGCAGAGGATCTGGGATTAAAACCAAGAATCACCTACCCAGCAAAACTGAGTATCATCTTTCAGGGGAAAATATGGTCATTCAGTGGAATAGGGGACTTTCAAGCATTCTTAATGAAAAAACCAGAGTTGAATAGAAAATTTGACATCCAGATACAAGAAGCAAGAGAAGCTTGAGAAGGTAAACAGGGAAAAGAAATCATAAGCCACTGATCAAAGTTGAACTATTAACATTCCTACATGGAAAAACAATAATTGTAACTGATGAAACTTTTCTCAGTATGAAAATAGTTGAAGGGAATAGATAGATAGATAGATAGATAGATAGATAGATAGATAGATAGATAGATAGATAGATAGATAGATAGATATACACATATACATATATATGTCTATATCAGAGGGTATACGGGTATATGAATACATGTGTAAATATGTGTATATAAGCTTACAGGTATACATAGATAGAGGGCACAGGACCAATTTAGGGGAAATTAAGAAGTGAGAGAGGAATATAATGAGAGGAGATGGAGAGAGACAGAATGGGGTAAACTATCTCATAAAGAGAAGGCAAGGGTAAAGGGTTACAATGGAGGGGAAGAATAGGAAGGCAAAAGGCAATGGGTCAAGCTTATTCTCACTGAATTTGGCTTGCGGAGGGAATGAAATACACACTAAATAGGGTATCACCCTACAAGAGAGTAGGGGGAAGGGGATGAGAGAGGGGATGATGGAAGGGAGGGCAGGCTAGGGGGGAGGGAAGTTGGAAGCACTCACTTTTAAAAAGAGAAGGGATCAAAGTAGAGAATAGAACAAGTGAGTGGTGGGATAGGAGTGAAGGAAATATAGTACATCTTTTACAATATATCTACTATGTTAATGTTTTGCATTAGCTACACATGTACAATCTATACTGAACAGCTTATCTTCCCAGTAAGGGTGGGTGACAATGGAGGAAGGGAATGAATCTGGAATTCAAAGTTTTGTAATCAAATGTTTAAAATTATATATACATATATACTATTATTAATACTATCTTACATATAATTGGGAAAGAAGATATACAGGCACTGGGGCATAAAGATCCGCCATGCCCTATTGGAAAAGTCTAAGGGTGTAAGGGAGAAAATATGGAAGAGAGCAGATTGCAGGAGGGGATATCCTGTGGGACTGCTCTTCTGGGGTGGTGGGTAGGGGAAAAACGGGGAGAAAATTTGTAACTCAAAATCTGGCAGAAATGAATGATGTAAATCAGAAGTTAATAAAACATTTGAAAAATGGAAAAAAGAAAAAGAGGCTGATGACCAAAAGCCAACACAGCATGCCAGACTGACCTAATTGATCTTTCTGGAAAGGTTGCTAGACTGACAAACCAAGAGAATGCCAGGTACATTAAAAATCTTGACTTCAACAAGACATTTGACAAAGCCTTTCACAGTGTTCTTGGGATTGAAGTGGGCCAGTCTGGGCTGGATGATAGTGCTGTGAGGTCATCTAAATGAATAAGGAAGAAGAAATGGATCTAAGTTTTAATTGACGTAGGGAACTCCTAGAAGAAAAGAGCTCCCTTTACAAGTACAGGTTGACACCCTTTGTGCAACTTATAACCTTAGAGAGTTGCCCAGAGAACCAAGAGTTTAAGTGATTTGGCCAAGGTCACCTGGGCAGTATGTGTCTATAGGTGAGATGCAAAGCCACCATTTCCTGACACTACAATAAACTCTCTGTCCAATCTTCCATGCTTCCTCTCCCTCTGAAACTCTCAAGAGGGTGCCACTACTGGACTTTTCTACCATCCCCCAATCTAACCAGCTTTGACCTCTTTTCTCCACTACTCCACATGCAAACTTGTTTGATTGACAAAGATCTCATAGGTTCAAAGTTCAAAGGCAAAGAATCAGAGACTTAAAAACGTGTAGTGCTCCCTTTTCTCATCAGATCAAATCTCTGCCACAGCATTAGTTCCCGATGGAAAGAGACTGATTTTGTCTTCCAAAGCTGTGAGTGGAGCTGAGTGAACTCATCTAATGGAGGTCTGACTTCTAACACCTGTAGTGAGAAGGGTTTTTTTTTAAACATTCCTTTTGTCCCCAATCTCATGATATGTCTGGGGGCAAGTGCTGAGGAGGATAAGAAAGCCTGGTGAGTTATTTATAATATACTTGGGCTGCAGTCAAAGTAAAAGGCTGTTTTTCCTTCTTGAGTTGTATTATTCCATTGATGATAGAGCAAATGTTTTTTTTTCTTTTTTTCAAATACTAACTATGCCGTAGTCTATCATGAAGATTATAGGATCATGAAATTGGAGCTAGAAGGTGCCTTTAGAAGAACTTCTAGTCCAATTCTTTCATTTTCCATATGAGGAAACTGAGGCTGAGGGAGGTTAAGTGATTTGTTAAGGTTCACACAGTTGTTAAGGGTCTGAGGTGGGACTGGAATCCAGAACTTCCTGATTCCAAGATAGTTACCCTTTATGGAAAGTTGTCACGCTCATGGTGCTAATGGCTGAGTAACTCTCTTGAGTGGAGGGAAACTGAGAGAAATCATGTACACAGGTATAAAACTCATATTCACCTTAATAAAACATGCAGTTCTGAGGCTGAATCCACCATTCCACTTCTCATAGCCTCTTTTAGATCTGCCCTGTGTCCTGCACTCCAAAACAATATAGGACCTTCCTCCAGATCCAAAGGAAATGCAGACGTACTGTCTGACATCAGTTTTTGACTGAATACCCTCCCCAGAGGTATAGCATCCAATGTCCAATGTTATGATCAACAACCTCAGAGAATACAAGCGGGAAAAACCCTGGACCATCCCAGATCAGCCACTGTGAGAATCTTAAGATTCCTTATAAGATTAAACACTATTGTGCTATAAGAAGTGATAGGCAGGCAGATTTCAGAAAAACATGGAAAAACTTATAAGAACTGATGCTGAGTGAAGTGAGCAGAACCAGGAGAACATTGCGCACAGTAACAGCAACATTGTGTGATGACTAACTTTGATAAACTTAGCTCTTCTCAGCAATGCAAGAATCTAAGACAACTCCAAAAGACTCATGATGGAAAATGCTATCCAGTGAATAGAGCACTGGCCCTGGAGTCAGGAGAACCTGAGTTCGAATCTGGCCTCAGTCACTTAACACACACGCACACACACACACACACGCACACACACACACACACACAAACTAGCCACGTGACCATGGGCAAGTCACTTAACCCCAGTTACCCTACCTTCCCCCCTCCAAAAAAAAATGCTATCCACATCCAGAGAAAGAGCTATGGAGTTTGAATGCAGATGAAAGCAGTCTATTTGCTCTCTTTTTGTTGTGTTTGTTGTTTTGTTTTGTTTCTTTTTCCTCATGATTCTTCCTATTGGTTGTAAGTCGTCTTTACAACATGACTGATATGAAAATACATTTAATATGACTATTTATGTAGAGCCTATATCAGATTGAACAAGGTCTTGGGGAAAGGGGAGAGAAAGGAAGGAAGGGGAGAAAATTTAAAACTCAAAAGCTTATGGAAGTGAATGTTGAAAACTAAAAGTAAATAAATTAATTAAAAAAGAAGAAATGATGAGATTTCAGAAAAACCTGGAAAGACTTAGATTAATTGAAGCTAAGTGGAGTGAGCAGACCCAGAACACCGTACACAGTAACAACAACATTGTACAATGATATACTGTGAATGACTTACTTATTCTCAGCAATACAATGATCCAAGACAATTCCGGAGGACTCATGATGAAAAATGCTGCCCACTTCCAGAGAAAGAACTGATGGAGTCTGAATGCAGATAGAAACATATTATTTTCACCTTCTTAATTTTTTCATGTTTTCTTCTTTTACTCTGTTTCTTCTTTAACAACGTGACTAATATGGAAATACTTTACATGATTGCACATATATAATCTATATCAAATTGTTTACTGTCTTAGGGAGGGGGGAGATGAGGGATGGAATGAAAAAATTTGGAACTCAAATTTTTTAAATGAATGTAAAAATGTTTCTTTTCATGTAATTGGAAAAAAAATAAAACATGATTAAAAAAAGAAACTTAGGGGTGGCTAGGTGGCATAGTGAATAGAACACGGGCCCTTGAGTCAGGAGGAGCTGAGTTCAAATACAGCCTCAGACACTTTACACTTACTAGTAGTGTGACCTTGGGCAAGTCACTTAACCCCAATTGCCCTGCCCTCCCTATTCCAAAAATAAAAGATTCTTGCCAGTTAGACACACATACACACTCACTGGGTTAACAACAGCACAACAGCCACAGAGGCACTCCAAATTCAGCATAAAGGCCTACCGTGAAGGAAATTTTCTTTATGCATCACCAGTGGACAATATCAGCCAAGTACCTTGACCACTCATTACTAATGGAACCTCAAAAAAGGTTAAAGGAATTACTTACCTGTAGGATAATATATTGAATGTCTTATGGTCATAGCTTTTAACAGACATGATCAGCCACAGGACAGAGCTGACCTTCATATTTGAATTATAAAAGGACTGAGGATCATGTCAACCAATGGGGAGTCCCCAAATCTAGGTTATGAAAAGACTGACAATTGTGCCAACCAATGGGGAATCCCCAAAGCTAGATTTTTTTTTCTCATTTTGATATGCCAAGAACTGTGATCTTTAATGAATCTCTTCTCCTTTGACCTCAAATCCTCCTTTAAAATGAGGACACTGAAATAGATAATGTCTAAGCACACCACACACACACACACACACACACACACACACACCAGCTCTGACATTGTAGGATTCTCTGACTCAGCCTTATAAAGTAAACAAATAAAATGAAAATAAATACAAACCCTCAGATACTTGGGTGCAAAATGATTGTGTTAGAGATTTCAGGCTACTTTTGGGTGACTGAACAAGCTCTGGAAAGAGTCGAGATAAAGTCATACTTCCATCGCCCCCTTATTTTTATTCAGCACCTCCCAATTGCACCTGAGGCTACTACTGCCCACATTGTTCCAGCACCCCCTAAGGGGCTGTATTTCCTAATTTGGGAACCTATGCTAGGCTAATTAGACCTGATGTTTAGTTGTGAATCTAGAAGCCTGGCATTACTGCGAAGGATTATGCATACATTAGACATTGTTGACCTGAAGGACCTAGGCAAGAGTTGGGTACCACTTCTTATCTCTATCTTCCTGTACCCTGCTTAACAGCAGAAAAATATACTCCCTCCTCAAGCAACTAGCAGGAGAGAAGCATCTCTATTAAAATACAGAAGTTCAGTTAGTCACTAATGTGTTTTTGACCGCAGTAATAGAGGTATGGTGGATAGATGGAGGTGATTTATGCCTGCATAGTTGTATGACCTTATGATACCACATCCACATCTGCAGTAGAATATCCAATTCTGGGCTATTTTAGGGTAGCCAGGATGGTGAAGGGACCCGGAAGAAAGGAAACATATCAAACAAGATAACATTTGTAAAGTGTTCAGCACAGTTCTAGGCACATAGTATGGGCTTAATAAATGTTTGTTGCCTAAGAGAAAGAAATGAAGGCTGTCACATGGAGAAAGGATTAGATTTCTTCTTGGTCCCAGAAAGGAGAACTAGGTAGGGGGGTGGGAGTGGGGGTGGTAAATTCTATTAGCACAGCAAGTGTCTCATTTAAGTCTGTGCCTTTCTTAGCACTAATTCCAATGCTCTTCAAGAGTTTATTAAACTGTTTGGTTCTTAACTAAAAATTACAAGGACTGGATTTTGGCTTAAAATTAAGCAAGATCTCACTGACAAATTTGTTGTTGTTTAGTCATTTCAATCATGTTCAATTCTTTGTGACTCCATTTGGGATTTTCTTGGCAAAGATACTGCAGTAGTTTACCATTTCCTTCTCCAGCTCATTTAACAGATGAAGAAACTGAAGCAAAGAGGGTTAAGTGACTTGCCCAGGGTCACACAACCAGTAAGTGTCTTAAGGCACACAGCTCACAGGATCATAGACCTTAGAGATTGTCTAGTCTAACCCCCTCATCTTACAGGCAGAAAAATCAAGGCCCAGGGAGGTTATGTGACAGGTGCTATGGGGTCCTCTCACTCCAGAACCCGTGCATTCCCCCCATGCCACTGGATGGGTTCATACAAGACTAAATGTCAGGTATGTAGTCATTGCCCTTGGTGAGGAACTGGATTAGACAACTATGGGCTTCCTTAATTCCATCAATTATTTTAACACATATACTCTGCCCCTCCCTGCGCCCCCTCCTAACCTCATTCACCCCCATGTTCCCTTTGCCATCACTTATAAGGCTGTCCCAAAAGTCTCAGTGCAGTTGTAAGCTTTAATAGCTGTTAAGTAGCTAGCTAACACACTATTAAAGTTTAAAACTGAGCCAAGCGTTTTGGGACACTCTGTATTTAAAATAATTTTCTTCAGAAAAGTGCAGTTATCTGAATAAGAGAAGTAATTTAGAGGGAATTAAGGAAGGGAGTCAGAGAGGTAACAAATGCCAGCACCTTTCCTTGGAGGTGGGGCTTTACTTTCATTGTTTTTTATTTACAAGCAAATATTTCAGTAGGTCTTGATGTTATTATTATTTTGACAAAGAGAAAACAGGAAAATAAATTGTGTGGGGTGTCTCATGGCTTTTAATTGGTCCGGGAGTATTATGCTTAATTATCCCCTTTCATGCGAGAAACAATAAATAATTCCATTGTCAGTTGTGTTTAAAGAGGATAACAGGTGGCCAGACTCCATAGTGAAGGCCACAGCTGGGTCTCTGGGTGAAGCAGCTGCTTACCTGGAACTCTCCTGCGCTGGGCTGACCCACAGAGCTGGAAAGAAGAACTCTCAAACCTGGAGAAAATTCAGTCGGGAGTGGGATGTTAGATAAAGGAGATAGTGGCAGTACAGAGAGAGACAAAGAGAGAGACAGAAAGACAGAGACAGAGACAGACAGAGACAGAGAGAGAGACAGAGAGAGAGAGAGAGAGAGAGAGAGACAGAGACAGAGACAGAGACAGAGAGAGACAGACAGAGACAGAGACAGAGACAGAGAGAAAGAGACAGAGAAAGAGAGAAAGAGACAGAGAAAGAGAGAGCCATGCTTTGGAGATCAAGCCCCTGAGCCATCATGAGGTGCAGAAGGGAGCCACAGCAATTGGACCTTAGGGGCATAATCCTGGGGGGTAGTGGTGATAGAGAGTGGAGGTCCACAAGGAGAAGAGTCAGCAGGAAATGTGCCCCACCTCCCCCAGACATCAGCACCCTGAGGCAAAGTCTTGGCAGCTGCCTCTTAGTTACAGGTCTTCTGGTCTTACCCATAATTGGATGAGTCTGCTTTTCACTTGATGTAATTTAAGGGATACTTCGGGAAATCTTCACCCCATCCCCAAATCATTGGTAACTGTCGGCTGCTTCCTCTGCACCAGGGGGTGGGTCACCTGCAGCCTCAGTCAAAGGGCTGCACTTGAGGACCTAGAGAGCCTGCACTATTCTTTTTTATTCTCAGTCAATGGTGGGAATCTATTTCTGACAAAGTTAAAGGTGCCTTAGTTTGTCATAGATGGAGAACGTTCTAGAGACAGATAACAGAACACCACTAAGGTCTTTTCTCTTCCCAGAGCTTAACTGATAGGGGAGCATAGTCGCCACCAAACCAAGGGATTGAGGGACATCTAGTCCAACCCCCTCACTTTACAAAGAGGGAAACTGAGGTCCAGAAAAAAGAAGCAACTTGACCAAGGTCCCTCAGCTTGGTAGAGGCAGGGGTGGCATGGCTGGCATCTTTTGACTCCAAATCCAGTGATCCTTCAATGATTCTGCATTCGTCCTAGAAGCCCACAATTTGGGGTAGGACCCAGACACTTCCTACTATGAGGGCACAAGGGGAAGCAGTAGAGAGGAGGGGGGAGTCAGGTGACTTCATGTTGGAATTCAGGTTTTGCCCCTCGCTCCTGCATGTCCTTAGCAAAATCACTTAATTCTGCTGCATCTCAGTTCCATCTTCTGGAAAACAAGGGCGTTGCTCCTATGTATGATATGACCTGTGTGACCTTGGTCAAGTCACTCCTCTGGGCCTCCATTTCCTCCCCTGTAAAAACCAGGGACTAAAGGAAGACATGGAGTCTTTCTTGATAGCCTCAGTTTCCAGTGTCTCCTCTCTGAAATTACCTTGTATATGCTTTGTGTGTATATACGCCAGTGCCTACTGTCTCTGTAGCTCCTCCTTTAGAATATAAGCTTCTTGAGGGCAGGGATTATTTCATTTTTAGTTTTGTATTCCCAGCATCTGGCTGCTAGACCTAGCACAGTACTTGATACATAATAGACATTTAATAAAAGCCTATTGATTAACTGATTACTCGATTGCTATATGGCCCCTTTCATCCTTTTCTGTTAGCTTATGTCCCCTTTCTAAGCATCCATTTCTCTATTTGTAAAAAATAAGCAGTTGAATTAGATCAAGAAATTAAAGATTTAGGACCTGGAGGGAATATTAGAGACCATCAAATCTAATGCTTTCACTTTATAGATGAGGAAACTGAGCCTGTGGCAGTGATTAAATGATTTATCCAAGGTCACATGGGTAGTAAGCCCCAGAGGAGGGATATGATAGGAACCTAAGTGCTGTCACTCTAGAATCAGTGGTCTTTCCACAACTTCATGCTGTCATCCTGGAGGCAGCTAAGCAACACATTGGACTTGGTGTCCAAAAGTCCCAAGTCCAAATCTGACCTCAGACACTTACTAGCTAGCTGTATGACCCTTACCATCATCTGCCTCACTTTTCTCAACTGTAAAATCGTAATGTATATGTAAAATCATAATAGTACCTACCTAACAGTGTTGTTATGAGCATCAAAGGAGATAATATTTATTTAATATTTATCACAGTACCTGGCATAAAGTAGGCATCTAATAAATATGTTTCCTTTCTTCCTGATAAGGTTCTTGCAAGTTCTTAATCTGTTATCCTAGTATCTCTTCCCTTGACATCTTGGAAGGGGTAAATGATCGGAATTGTTATAGAGTCCTCCCTTCCCCCCATCATCCTCAACAGAGTGAGTCTTCAGATTCCCACCACAAAGTTCTGTACATAGTAGGAGCTTAATCTATGTCTCTTGAATTGGAATGGATTAACATCTAATGGAATTGAATTTTCCCAGTAGGGGTCTGTTTTTATGGGTTGGAGCGAATAAGCAGGAACATGGTTAAATTTATGCTGCCTTTACAAGTTGTCAATTAAAACAATGTTACAAGTAATTTCCAAGTTCATATTCGTCTGGGAAATTATGCTCTAAATCCTTGATTTATTCCTGGTGGTAAAATTTTCATAAGATCTTTTTTCCCCCTTAAGTGAGCCAATAACTCCTCTCTCGTCCTTCCCTCCTTCAAGAAGTTAAGCAATGCCTTTTGTGGTAGCAAAGAATTGGAAATTAAGGGGATGCCTATCAATTTTGGAATGGCTGAACAAGTTGTGGTATATGAATGGAACGGAATGCTATTGTGCTATAAGAAATGAGGAGCAGGTAAATTTCAGAAAAATCTGGAAAGATTTACATGAACTGATGCTGAGTGAAGTGAGCAGAACCAGGAGAACATTGTATACAATAACAATAACACTGCAATGGTTAACTATGATGGACTTAGCTCTTCTGAGCAACACAGTGATCCAAGACAATCCCCAAAGACTCGTGGTGGAAAATGCTCACCACGTTCAGAGGAAGAAAAATAGAGTCTGTGGGCAGATCACATTATGTTTTAGCATATTATATTTTCCCTTTTTTGTTTTTTTTGTGGCTTTTCTCTTTTGTTCTGTTTCTTCTTTCACAACATGACTAATGTGGAAATATGTTTCTGTGATTGCAAGTACAACCTATATCAGTTTGTTTGCTCTTTTGGGGCCTGGAGAAGGAAGGGAGAAAGGGAGAAAATTTGGAAGCCAAAAGCTTATAAAAATGAACATTGAAAACTATCTTTACAAGTAATTGGAAAAATAAAATACAATGTACAAAAAAATGTCAAACAAGCAATGGCCCAGCTATGTCTCACTGGCTGATAAGATCTCATATCATATTTTTTTTACTCTACCTACCATTTATTTCAACTACTACTGCTACTACTACTACTATTACTAGTGCTATTACTACTACTACTACTACTGCTATTACTGCTCCTACTATTACTACTGCTGTTACTACTACTACTATTACTACTGCTATTACTACTACTATTGCTATTACTACTACTATTACTACTGCTATTACTACTACTATTACTACTTCTATTACTACTACTGCTATTACTGCTACTACTGCTATTACTACTGCTATTGCTACTACTGCTGCTGCTGCTACTACTACTACTATTACTACTGCTATTACCACCACCACCACCACTACCACCACTTCTAGCTAATATTGTATATTGCTTTAAACTTTGAAAAGTGGTTTACACATTATCTCATTTGATCTTCACAACAATCTTGTGAGGTAGGTGCTATTATCACCCCCATTTTGCAGATGAGGAAAATGAAACTTTGAGATCTTAATTGACTTGGATAAGAGTACTAGTAAATATCTGAGATGATATTTGAAGTCAGATCTTTCTGTTTCTTAGTCCAGGACTCTCTCCACTACCCCTTTGATAACTCTTAAACTACTCAAAGTAGGTTCTGATATTTGTTGAACAAAACTGATTTGGAGCTTGACGTCTTGGGTTCAAATCTTGGCTCTGATGATTAGTTATTGTGTGTTGATATTGGACCCATAACTTCACCTAGTTGGGCTTTGGTTTCCTGATCTGTAAAATGATGAAGCTAGATCATCTCCAATGTCTTTTTAGCCCTAAATTCTATGATGTCATGATTGCATAAGCTCGGTAAAGAGTAGTCCATTTGCTGTACTTAAAGGCTGCCTGACACACAGGTAAGTTTTTGTGCTTGACTGTATACCGATGGGCCTCCTTCTTGTTTTTTTCCAAACTCTCATCAACTGGAGCATCCTTCATGTCATCTCAGGCCTCAGATCCTCTGTGAAATCTTTGAGAAAGACCTTCTGGGGCTTACTACCCATGTTGACCTTGCACAAGTCATTTATTCCCTGCCATGGCAGGTCCACTCCAATAACTGCTGATTGAAACACTCCCAGTGTGAACAAGACCTTCATTAGCCAATATGGCATGTAATGAGCAGTAGAGCATACCATGCTGAATCTTCTAGTTGAGAAAGAAAAAGAAAATTTTAAATCCTTTCCTTCAGCTATTTATTTGCTCTGTCTACACAAAAGCAAGCAATAAGTTTGACCTCTGTACTGAATTAACTGATTATTCATCAATCAATTGCATGTTTATAGAGTGCTTACTCTTTGTAAGATACTGTACTAGGCATTGTGGAGGGCTATGAAGAAAAAGAAAACAAAACCCCCGTTCTTGAGAAGCTTACGGTGTACTGGAGAGACAACATAATTAAAAACAGTAAGCGCTAAAGGATAGGTACATATAGCAGGGGATGTAAAAAGAGAAGGGAGGGAAGATCGGGGGTGGTCAGAGAAGGCTTAGAGAATCATAGAATGTCCAACTTAGCAAGGACCACAGAAAGGGCCAAGTGAAGCCAGCACTGACACCATAATCCCTTGGGAAACATCTCCAACAACTTGGCTTTCAACATTTTCTTGAAGACAGCTAATGAAAGAGAAGACATAATCTCCAGAGGCAGCCCACTCCCCATCGGGATAGCTATCATGAACCATTTTTCCCCTTACAGATTCTTTGCCTCTTTGCAGCTCTCTACAACCTCCCTTCATCTCAGTATTTCCTGGTGGAAGGGGGCATGGAGAAAACAGAATAAGCTGAATCCCTCTTCCAGGAGACTTCAAATATTTGAAGATAGCTATCAAGTCTGATTTTCACCTCCCCACCCAGTCTTCTAATTCTCAAACTAGATATCCCTAATACTTTCCATTAGAATTGGAGGCTAGTGGAGGAACCAGTCGTATTTGTTAAGTTATAGCAACGTGTAGGCATTGTGCTAGTCCTAGGAATGAAGACACAAAAATGAGAAAATCCCTGCCCTCAAGGAGTTTATGGTATAATGGCAAG
The DNA here is from genome assembly GCF_028583685.1 of Petaurus breviceps papuanus. Classification (NCBI taxonomy): domain Eukaryota; kingdom Metazoa; phylum Chordata; class Mammalia; order Diprotodontia; family Petauridae; genus Petaurus; species Petaurus breviceps. The sequence continues at coordinate 10,509,266 of NW_027185798.1, read as the reverse complement.
GTATGGAGTCAGAGGGATCATAAGTGGAGGCATAGAGCAGTTGACATCACCCTCTTTCCAGAAGCAATAGTAGCACCGATTTAATTACTGATCCCAGAGCAAGAGGTAGAAAATAGAAAGTGGAAGGGGACAGGGCAGACAGTGAAATGCTTTGGTATATACACCAATTTCCTGGCTAATAGTTGTATGGGATATTAATCATGGTCTGGGACAACCAGACACGGTGAGGTGCATGTGCACTCACTTACCTATTAGGACAGCTCAGCCCTAGGGCTGAATTCCCAAGGCCAATAAATGCACTAACTCTCCTCAGGAGGGAGGGCATAGTTTCTGTATGACTTAATCACTGTTGCAGATGGAGAGAAGTGGGACAGTAATGGGACAAAGGGCACAATGCCCTTATTTCCTGGTTGATTTCTGGACAGGATAAGAAGAAGTTGGATAGGTGGAGAATATGTCAGGCATGGATGAAAAGGGTTAGCAGGGCCAGTGAGAAGAGTGTGTTGAGTAAGCCAACCTGTGTAGAATGCAGGATGTGTGTAAAGGGTCAGTGAGAAACTGAGATGGAAAGTCAGTTTGTATCTGCAATGGGCTACTTGCTGAGTCTGCTGGAATGAATTAGTTGAGCCAGTCAGGGGTCAATTCAGTCCAATTGTTGGCTTGGATAATGGACATGTCACTGAGCTGGCAGGGTGTTTAGGCCAAATCAACCAGTTGTTTTGGAGTAACCAATCTGGAAAAGCCACAAAAATCTGTTTAACAAAGCACTAACAGGAAGCTCTTTGTAGGAACTGGTCCTTTTTTCCCCTTTCCCCCTCAGTCTCTTGGACTAAGACATCCTATTCCTTTCCCATTTGCCTTCTATGGCTCCTTGCTTTTTTGCTCACACAAACCCTTATCACTGATTTCTTGATCCAATCTATTTTCAGAGGGCAAAGGTTAATGGAGTAAGAGCTTAAGGCACAGCCAGATTTCACTTAACAATTAAGAGAGAAGAATCTGGGTCTGAAACATAACTCATGGATTCTCAGTGGTTCAGGACAAACAATGGCCTCTCTCCCTTCCCCCAGCTCCTGGCACTCAGAGAATTCAAGGCAGAGTCAACATCATCTCTGGCTACTGCCACTTGGAACTATTCCATTCAAAGTAGGCCAATCCCCTTACTGGGTTTTACACATGCTCTACTTATCCTCATCTCTGCAAGTTTTCTCTCCATAGAATCCCATCACCATACACACACACACACACACACACACACACACACACACACACACACAGATTTTTCCCTTCATGCTAGCAATTTCAAAAAGAATGCCACCTATCAAAGGCCAGCTCAAGGTTTTCTTCTTTGAGCACAGCCTTCCTGAATCTGGCTCATGTTAAGAAAACACATAGTGTGTGAGGTGGGATGTATAATTAGCCCTTCTCTAACCTGCTGCACCATGGGCAAAACTGAAGGTAAGTCACCCCCAGCTTAAAAAGGTAGTCTTTCGTTCTGTCATTCAGATCTCTCTGTCTCAGCTTCCTCAATTTGTGGATGCGATGGGATATTCTCTTCTGATGTTGTCCCATCTTCTGGGAAGTCCCAATAGGGCCTTATGACTATGAAGCTCATGAAAGGAGTCAAGAAGGAGGTAGGCAGGCAATGATTTCCTTCACTAGCCCCTCTTCTCACAAACTTGACTCTTCCTGAGACACTTTCTTCTCTTGAACTATGCTAGAAGTCAAAGAATGACAAATAGACTCCAGAAAGAGAAAATTACTCTTTCCAGGAAGACAGACAAAGCACTTGTCACACAGGGTGCCCCGAAGAATGATGGACTCACATGGATCTGGGTCTAATCCTATGGAAAAACCTACAAGAAGGTCTTTACTTTTGAACTCCATGTCCTTACCCTTTAACAAAACTCAAGGAAAACCTGAATATGACACATTTAGATTTCCCCAATTCTTACACAGGCACTAAGTGTACTATGTGATTATCATCTATGGGATAGCTTTTATTCCACATATAACAGAAAGTTAGTAAGATTCAAAGGATTCTCGGGGACCCATAAATAAATATGGAGACATAAAATATTCAAAGAGATCTTTAGACTCATTAGATGCCCTTTGGATTGTAAAGACACTTTGAGGGAATAGAAAACAAATATCTCCCATTCATTTAGACCTATACCATCCAGAAACTTACAACAGCATCATGGAGGCTTGACAAGGTTGAGATATCTTGACTTTTTGTGGCATTAGTCTAGTTCTCTACCTGCAAGGTGAAGACTCACTTCCTCCTTCTCCAAGAAGCAAACAATTAAAAACATCTTCTCCCTCTGGAAGGCTTGTGCCCAAATCTAAAATTCAGGAACTCATGAAAACAAGCATTATACATAAGGTCATCCCCAGAACCTAGAGATATACATTCTCAAGAGTGTCAGCCTGACTTGTGCTCAGAAAAGTAAATAGAATATTAGGTGAAGGCAGTCGGGACCTAGAAGTCTGGATACTTCCCTCTCAGTTTCAAATGGGCAAGCAGAGACCACTCACCATAGGCTTCTCCTGCCAGACACAATTTTCAGATCCTGCCTAGGGCAAAGGAAGAAGGGAGGTAGACATTCTCTTCTCACACACATACATTCTCATCTAGAAGTCCAAGGGAGAGAAAGGGAGAGAAAAAAGGAAGTTCGTAGCCATTTTATAACTCATTGTGATAGATCATGGGAAGGTCTATTCCCCCTCCAACTCCCAAACCCAGACCCCCAATCTTCTTGAACACAGCCCCAGTTCCTAGGTTCAATTAGAGGAGTTTCCTGTGTCCTCTCTGCAAAAGTCTAGGGTGTACATATACCTTCATGGGAAGTGTACTTTGGGCAAAGTCCACATCTTGTAATTCATCAAGTTGATCAGAGACTCCCTTCCCCCCCAACATCGTTAGACAGAAAAACCTTCAAGGGAATACCACACACATAGACACACATACTTACATACATACATACACACAGATATTATTAAATATAGATGATATTGAATAGATGATGCTTCCTGGGCTATTGACATCTACAGAGAGACAGAGAATGTGCAATAATGGAAAGAATACTGTCTGGGGAGTCTCAATGGCATTAGGATAAAGAATTGGAAGGAACCTCAGAGGCCTTCTAGGCCAATTACCTCATTTTACAGATGACAGAACCATATGATAGAGATAGATGCACATATATACATAGACACATACATACATATGTATGTATACAAGTCTATCAGGTCTATACAATGTATATATACTCTCTATGTGTGACAGTAACAATAGCTAACATTTATGTGGTTCTTACTATACAGATAAATACACACCTCATTCTGCCAGCTTTGTTCTTGTTTTTCCATCTTCTTCAAGAAGGACCAATGACATCCCAGGGTGACATCTTGACCTGTGGGTGAATTGGATTTAAGCGAGGCAGAGCTGCACAAAGCCAACAATAAGGTGTCAGCCTCACTGTCTTCTGGAGTCATCAGAGTTCACTGGCAAGCCAAAACTTGGGACACCTGGTGATGGCACTGGATGCAGAGAGTAACCTTGGTGTCTCTGCTGTCTGAGTCACCTTCGCAGTAAGTGGTTTTCATCTTCCCAAAGGCCAGTCAATGACATGGGTGAGCCTTTCTGCTGAGATAGTTTTACTGGGGTGTGGCTGCTCGCCTGCCACCGCTTCTTGGAAGCACAGGTAAAGGTTGGGGGAATCAGGTAGATGCCAAATGTGGATGAGCAGCCCTGAAAAGGGCTCAGCAAGCTCTCACACCAGAGGTGCTGGTACTCCTTGAACACCCCCCGCACCCCAACCTTAAGTCTATATACAGTAACTTAGTATTGTCATTCTCTGGAATACTAGAGCACTTGATTAGATACTGGCTTTCACTTTTGTCTAAGGGTTTCCTATGGGTAATAAAGCATTTATTTAGTGCCACCAAACATTTGTCAGCCACTATACTAAGCCTGGGGATGCAAATACAAGAAACGAACCAATACCTACTTGCAAGTAACTTCCATCTTAGGTCTTTTCTGCTCCATCTAACAGGCTCCTCCTGAGCAGAGATGGACCCTTCTCTTATCTTGCATCCCCACCTGGTGCCTAGCACAGAGCTGCACAGATGAAAGCAGCTCAATAGGTATCTGTAGGCTCAACAACACGGGCAACACAAACAATATTTTTCCTCTTAAGAAACCTCCCCGTTCACACACTGAATAAAAATGTGATAAACAGGTTGACTGATCTTATCCCAGCAACAACTATAATTCAAACATAACAAACAAAATCGGGAAATATGTTAAATAGAAGATCAGACAGCAGATAAACTGAATCTTATTCAACCTCAGATGATTTGTTGTTTCTTTTCCTGATAAGGGGTGAGGTTAAAGCATTAGTCTGGCAAGACAGACATGGCAAAACAAGATTATGAAGTCAATTAAATGTGGAATACAGAGTAATCTTAAAAGAGAACCAGACATCTGGACATCTAGTTGCTTCTCCTGCCTCCTGTAATGTCTGCCCCAAACCCTTTCTTATGGGGGTGGGGAGAAAGGGAAGAGAAAAAGAAGAGAGAGAGGGAAGCTCAATTATCAGTAGATAGTTTTCACAGGTCACCTTGACTTGTTGGCTAAACATCTAATCATTGGGAAGTCCCTCCTCCTGTCTAACCAAAATCTTTCTTGCTGCCATTTAAACTCCTTTGTCAATATTTTTTTCTTTCATGGAAAAAAAAGAGCTGGTGGCTATTCTCTACATCTTGGTGCTCCTCAGATATTTCAAAGTTGGAAGGATAGAAAGTGAGATCAAAAGATGACAGTGGAGGGAAAAGTGTAAGTGCATTCCTGACTTCTTCCTTTCCCTTCCTTTGAGGCCACATTGTCTTTCAATAATTTCTAAGGTTTGTAATATATTTAGTCTGGAAAGCACAGAGATTTATCCCACTTATTAGCTAAGTCTTTGAGAGTCATCTGAGGATCCAAGAAGTTGAATGTCTAGTCTTTGGTCACACAGATTATAAGTATCTGGAGATTTAAATATATCTATTCCCAATGCCACATCCAGCTGCCTATCCACTATGCCATTACCTCAGCAAAATGTTTTTCACCACTTTTGATTTAGTCTCACTTTAAATACTGGACTTGATGTCATTTTATCTGCATGCATTTGGGGGTATTGACAAGCAAAGGCAGAAAAATAGCCAACTCACAGTAATTTATACATCGGAAGATGAACAATTTAGAATCGGGAGAAACGTCACTATGGCAACAAATTAAGAAAGTTAGCTACAATTTGTCATTCCTTAAAGTCATGCATATTACATTACCCTAATAATTTATGTAGTAATTACTTAACAAGTCCAAATGGGGAGAACAAGTAATCACAGGAGCCCCAAGGTTGAGATTAATGTGCAGTTGAAAAGTGGATGGCCTTGTCGTCTCCATTCAACCTTCTGCACATTACGATTCAACAAAATGGATGCCCTCCATCTGCACTCGATGTCAAAGCCGCAAAGGTAAGCATCCATCTTTGCAAAGGGGAATAACACATCTAGAGAGAGAGACGTGGAAGCCCAGCATGAATTACCCACAATCTGTCCCTATATGACTCCAACACAATGTGGATCATGGAAATTTGTCCTTGGAAATGAACTGATTCCATTTTGGCCTGGATTGTCAACAACTCTTCACGTTTTCCCAGGGGCAGTTTCAGGGAAGTGGAGCCCCAAAGGCAATGCCCAGAAATGAGCCTCCTCAGCCTAGTTTTGTGCCACAATTCCTATTTGTTGCTCTTTCAAAGTAACATGAGCACCTCAGTCTCAGTCCCCTCCATTTTGGTCACACTTTACAGGAAAACAATTAATGGAGAACTCCACCGGCATTCTCCAAAGACAGGGAACACACAGATTACATACCACTTCCTAGGACCAAGGTGGATCTAATATTTATTTTTAATATATAGTGTATATGATTAAATTGTTATGTATTTTCTCTCCTAATAGACTGTAAACTCCTTGTTATTCCTGAATGAGTGAATAAAATCTTTATTAAATACCTAATATGTTCTAAGTCCTGGGGATACAGCTAGGAAAGTCAGCCAGTTCAGTTCTCTAGGAGCTCACATTCTATTAGTGGAGACAAAACATAGGGAAGGTTTTAACCACAAGCCACATGAAAAGGTTTCATGTCTTTAGGGTGCAGGGACAAAGCAGATATTCATGGTTCTTCTTCAAAGTTATTTCCACTGTTCAAATCACATCTGTTTCTGATGCTGAAGTATTTGACAATGCCAAAGACTTGGGCAGCATGAACTTTCTTTCTGAGTTCTTCAATAGTTGTGGGTATATATTACTTAACATATATATTACTTAATATATGTATAACATATATAACTTAATACATATATAACATATATATTACTTATCTGCAAGAGCAGTTGCCAGGTTACATTTCCACACAGGGACTTAAAGCTTCACTCTTCCCAAGTCTCTTGGATTCACATTCATTTTATGTATATATACATACATACATATACACACATGCATGTATGTCTACATACATATTGTGTGTATAGAGTGCAATACATATGTACATAAACATACACACAAAGCTATCTCTGTATCCATCTATTGATTTATCCATCTATCCATCCGCTCATGTATATGGCATTAACCCAAACAGGTGAATATATACACACATCTTTAAATATATGTGTGTATATCAATCTGCATCCTCTGTCCATCACCTCTAATAGAAAATGGGTAGCGCGTTTTATCATGATCTCTATGGAATTATGGCTATTCATTGTACTCATCGGAGTTCTTAAATCTTCCAAAGTTTACAATGTGAATTCAGAGAAGTCACGGGATATACTGCAATGAATACAGAACTTGGAGTTGGGAGATGTAGGTTCAAATCTAAGCTCTGTTATCTCCTAGCAGGTGTGGCTTCTGGAAAATCATTTCAGTTCTCTGGAATTCATTTTCCTCTTTGTAAAATGGAGGAATTTCTAGTCCCTGTTGACAACAAACAATGAGAAAATTGGAAAACAATTCCCCTCCACTAAAAAAGAGGCACAGGTCAGTATCTTAGTCTACAATGAGTTCCCAATATACATCCTACCTAAACATTAAAAGATTGTAGCATTTAAAAAAAATAAAAACATGAAGGAAAAAGAATGGGGGGATTCTTTTTGCAACTATGGTAATTTTAGAATTTTTAACCAAAAAAGGAAGATCATGAAAGACCAAACAGACTTCATCTGCATGAAAGTGAGGCTTTTGAGATTTAGCATGAAAAAATTAGGGTACATATGTCAAATAAATACTACTGTGCCATAAGAAAACAAGAATTTGGATTATTGTGGGAAGATTTGTATGAATGGATGCAAAGTAAATGAGAACCGAGAAACGAATATACACAATGACTTCAACAAAAGAAACAGAAACAACAATAAAACAAGATTGAATGAGCACTATGAGGTTGTAATGATCTTGCTTGGTCCCAGAGAAAAGGGGGGAAAATGTATCTTCCTGCTTTCACTGAAGAGGTAAGGAACTATGGGTATTGGCTCTTCAAGATGTTTTCAGAAATAGCTGATTTGTTGGTTCTGCTTAACAGTCTTTATTACAAGGTAAGGCTCACTGGCTTGAGAAGGGGGAGGGACACGTTGAGAAAAGAATGCTGGGAAAATAAATGGCAGTAATAGCCTTTTTTAAAAATATAAATCAGCAAGCATTTATTAAGTGCTAACTATGTGCCAGGAACTATGTGAGACACTGGGGCTACAAAGACGAAGCAAAACAATCTCTTCCCTCAAGGCTGATTGAGTTGGAATAGATAATCTCTAAGATCCCTTATAGTGCTAACAAATCTTTGAGTCTATTTTTATGTCACTGGCTTTGCTCAAATCAGGGCACACATACTTGCATGAAACCCAATCTTAAAGTATTGTTTCTTTCTCTATAATGAAGATGGTGCAGAGGCAAGAAATACTATTAATGGGTTCGAAAGTAGACTCTAAGAGGAAAGACTTAAGGAATTATGGTTATGTACCTGGAGCCAAGCAGGCTGATGTGTGCCTCATTACAGTCTGCAAGTTAATGATGCAATATTTTATAACTGTTAGTGAGCAATGGCACTTCATTTCCACTAAGAGCAAGATGGCCTCATGTTATAATATGAAAGATTAGAGTTAGACAGTAGAAAAAATATTCTGCATATAAGGGGTTGGAGAGGATTTGATGCAAAAACAAGGGAGATGGCATAGCTTCCTTTACTGGGGAATTCTTAGGAAATCTTAGGGAAGGAATGCTGGGGATGCAGGAAATGGATGATGTCAAGGGACATCAACCTAAAGGATTTATGACTGCCATCTTCAGGGGCCCATAGGATAACTGCTGTCATATGACCATAAATTTATCTTAGTGGATATTGACCACTAAGGGATCTTAGTAGGCTGTTCATTTTACAAATGGATCCTGAAAACCAGATATTAAATTATTTGACCATCATCACCCAGCCAGTAAGTGTCTGAGGCAGGATTTGTACCCATTTCTTCTTGACTCTAAGTCTAAGGTTCCAGCCTTCACACCATGCATGCCATCAATACACCATCTGCCTAGTGTTTTTGTGTCATCACTTGGCACAACTCTGCCCCTGAGAATACCCTCCCACTGCCACAATTCCTTCAGGAAATCCAGAACTTTCACACATAATCTCCAAAATTCAGCCCCAACATTATCCCTCACTATTTTCCCATGCAAAATTTCTACCCCAGCCAGTACAGTCATCACTACCCTCATAACATGCCTTGGCCATTCCTATTTGATTGTCTTTGTTTGGATTACTCATTCCCTTGACTAAAAACAAGTATTGTCCCTCTTTGCATCTTCAGCACCTAGGACAGGATCTTGTACTAAAGGCAGTATCTGTACTAAATGAACTGGATTTGAAGTCAGGAAGCTCTAAGTTCAAATTCTGCCTCAAATACTAACCAGCTATGTCACTAGTGAAATAATTTTATTTCTCTCATCTATAATGGAGGACAGTAAGGGCACCTCTCTCATAGTGAAGAAGATGACATTTGAGTCCAACCTTGAAGGATGACAAGAATTCTGAGTTTCCCAAATGACAGAGGGAGGATCTGGAAGTAAGAGCAAAGAGCCAGGAATAAACTAACTTTCCCCCATGGCCCAATGATTCAGGAGCATGGCAGAAAGAACTACAAGCCCTGGAAAAAAGTGGCCAGGTATGTAGTTATATTCTGTTGAGAGCCCAGTTTCCACAACTTTAAGAAAATAGGAAGAGGATGAAAAGCAACAAGATGAAGGGAAGCTTCTTAACAAAAGAGTGATGGTCTCAGATGGCATGAAGGAAAGGGAGGATGTTGAAGATGGAGATTGAGGAAGAAAGGGATCAGGTGGGTGAGGATGACAAGTTACGCAAGAAGAGGCATAGTGGATCAGATTGCTGGCTGTGGAACCAGGAAACTAGTTCGTGAAAAAAGGGGGATTTCTGTGCTAGTACAGGCAGGAAATTATCTTGAAATTCCTGAAGTGTTAAAAAAAGAAAACAACTTTTTAAAAAAGCTTTTGATAAAGGGAGTTCAGAAAACTCATAGAAAGAGACTTTCCAAACACCTTCAGGTGTTTTACTTGAGTAAGGTAAAAACTTTGATTTCATGAAATTTCCTTACTTTCCGCTCCATCAAAATTTAAAATTCACATAGATTCCCTAGAATCACAGAAATGGAAGGAGCTTCTCACTCCCCCTCCTAATATTCTTCTTACTCTTGTCTTTAATTGTTCAGATGAGAAAACAGATTGAGAGAGAATAGCCCAAGGTCACACAGTGAGTTATCCCAGATCACAAGCCCTTGTAATTACCTTTAACTACTATTCATAACTTTGAATTCTGGCATCAGCCATGAAGACTGCACCTCCAAAAAGCTCCCACAACACATTCCTTTGAAATCTGTGGAGTTTGGGGATAAATTTTAACCTCTCGCTTCCTTCCTGATGATCTTTTTTTAATCCCATTGAAAAGCCATCCTTAATCCATGCTCTTCAGCATGGCACTCCATTTTGAAGTGGGGAGACTCATGAAGAAAGGTTATATGATGAAAGGAAAACCTTGAAAGCTTTGGCATCTAAGGACAAGTCAGTCAGTGAGAAAATGTTGGAATCAGATAAGGGAAAGTGAAGAGCCAAGTGACAAATAGTATTTGATCTCCTGTAAGTGGAAGAGAAAATCCCTGCCAATCTCTGTCACAGAGGGATGATAAATCTGGCATCCATTCGGGTACACTTAGCTAAAACCACAGTGTAGGAAACAGTACATGTTTGCAGGGCTACACCAATATGACTTTGAATCTTTGCAGTGTGCATCATGCATAAGAAAGCTTTAGAGAGCACAGAAGTGGTAGGGAGCTCCTTTGCTCAGTTAATATGAGTGAAGTGTATTTCTTTTCCACCAAAGCATTTGCTGTGTGACCATGGGCAAATCATTCTACCTCTCTGAGTCTCACTTGTGGCTTCGTATATGAAAAGAAATAAAGTTCTATATGGCAGATAGAGATAAATTCTCGGTCACTCTGGTGCATGAGGATTTATACTCACCTCCCTTTACCCTTTCTCGGGGGTAATGGGCAGAATTTAGCTTCCAGGACCTGTACTCACACCCTCAGCATCACCATATTCCAGTGTCTCATTCTTCTAGTAAAAATCTAGGAGAGCTCCGGGTCAATGTTTTGGAGGTCTGCTTGGGAGAATTGCAGGATCATTTCTAAAACTCAGCTGTGATTTGATATGTCCCAGGGACATCTTTTCACTTCCTATGCTAGAATCACAGGATCCTATCAGAGTTCATGAAATCCCATACCCCTCAAGTCCATCCTTCAATGCAAACTCAAATCTCAAGTAACAACATGCTCACAGACAATAGATATGATTTCATTTCTAAGTATAAAAAAGAATCAGGCTTACAAAATATCACCAGTGGTGTTAGATAGCAGAATAGACCATAGTTGGTTTTTTGTTTGTTTTCAGCTCTGATTAGGGAGAGAAATAAGGTGCCTCTGTGCTTTGTGGCCAAGGGAGGGCTGCATTCTCTGACCTCGTCTGCCTGCACCAGACAAGGATTCTAGATAACCTGGGATGTCTCAGTGGTTTTCCACACCATTAAACATCCCGTCTTGCTTTCCAGGACACAGTCTTACTTGCCCCTTGCCTCCCTTTTCCTCTGAACTTCCCTAACCCAAATTTGCTGCCTCAGACAAGATTTCAGTTCCTTTCAACCAAATCACAAGAAGATGCCATAGACAGTCTCCTCTCCCAGGAAGCTATCTCATTGGTTCACAGAAGCTTGCTGACCTTAGATTGCTGACCTCAGGTGACTTCAATGAAGAAAGCGTTTTATTAAACTTAATGTGCTATAAAAGGTGAATTTGAGCAAGTGTTTGCCTTTGACTAGGCCTGTGATTTCAGCAGTGTAGAGAACTCTCAAGATGGAAAATCCCTCCACTAATGAAAATAACCATTTCATCTCTGATTTAATTGGCGGTGACACTAGGAAGTTTTTCAATTAGTATTTATCAATAAATCAACAAACATTTATTAAGTATCTACTATATTCCAGGCACTATTCTTGGCTCTGGTGATACTAAGACAGAAATGAAGTATCCCTTTTATGCAAGGAGTTCATTCTATCAGGGAAGACATGTAAATACATAGGTATAAACAAAATGGATACTGATTATTTGGAGTGAATGAGTGAGAGTAAAGAGTCAACAATAACACTGGTATTCTTAACCTGGGAGACCCAAAAAATAGTGGTGCCCAGAGAAATTCAAGAAGGTTAGTTTGAGAGGAAAGATATGACTGCTAGGTGGTGCAACAGATAGAGGGCTGGGCCTAGAGTTAGGAGGACCTGAGTTCAATTCCAGCCTCAGATACTTCCTAGCTGTGTGACCCTGGGCAAGTCACTTAACCCTGTTTGCCTTAGTTTCCTCATCTGTAAAATTAGCTGGAGAAGGAAATGACCAAACCAGCCCAGTATCTCTGCTAAGAAAACCCCAAATTGGGTCACAAAGAATCAGACATGACTGAAAGGCCTGAATGTCAACAACAATAATGTTTCAAAGGTGGGAAGTGAACTTATCTTTCCAGTTATGAGGCCTGACTTCTATTCTCAATACCATACATCAGAAATAACACTGTCTCTGAAGTCAGAGAACTTGGGTTCAAATCTACCTGTGACACTCACCACCTGTGAGACCTTGGGTAAATCACTGAACATCCCTGTATCTCAGTTTCCTCATCTATAAAACAAGGGAATTGGTCTATATGACCTCTAACTTTATATTTATAATCCTACAGCCCTACTCCTCCTTAGGCCTCAGTTTCCTCAGTTGTAAAATGAGAGTCTTAGACCAGAAGGTATCTGAGGCCTCTTCCACCTAGAAACAAATGATGTCTCCAATCCTTTCATAGGGTTGTTGTGGGAAAGGCCATTTGTTAATCTTACCATGTTATATAAATATGCGTAGTTATTATAATTACTACTGAAATTTAAAGATGAGGATAATAATATTTATAACACCTAACTCACAAGATTATCTGAAAGTGCTTAAAGTACTATAGAAATATGATTGATTATTATTAGTTTTAGAAAGATGAAAATCCCAAAGAGTTACTATTCTATACTGACCCCATATTTTTGTCCTGGAGTAATTCTTTCAGTCTTCCAAAGAATAGTTAACATTCTGCTGAAGCAGGAGATCCATGACAAGACCTCAGGCTATTGAGTCTTTGAAAGGCCAAGAGCTTTGGCAAACCTTGCAGAAAGGGCCCATGGACCACCCTTGACCCTCAGCCCCTTGCCTTGGTGGTAATCTCCCCTTTACAATTCATGTCTGATTCTACTGTGATCTTCATTCAGCCGACTCGGGTTCCCTATTTTCCCTTTCATCTTTCCTGCTTGGTGAAGCTATGACCTCTTGGGGTCACTCTGTGGTTTAACTTGGAATAGAGCCATGTTTTGGCTCAGTTTACATATAACTCTTCAATTTCTCTGTCTTCCCGTTACTAGGCCAAACCTCCCAGAAATGACAACGTGTACTTAACTCAGACCCATTGTAGTTTTGGCATTCGCCCCAATTGTTGAGTCAGCTCAATTCAACAAACATTTATTTAGCACTTACTGCGTGCCAGACAATGGGAATACGGAGACAAAAATGAAAGTGTCCCTCATCCCAATGAACCACCATTCTCTTGGAAGGGGAAGGGAGTCTACACGACTCCACTCTGCCACCTAAATGCCTAAACTACTCAATTGTGTCTGTTTATAGGATCCTAATTCCAGAGCTGACCAACTAGGCGGCACCATAGTGCACAGAGTGCCAGGTCTGGAGTCTGGAAGACTTATCTTCATGAGTTCAAATCTGGCCTCAGACACTTATTAGCTGTATGACACTGGGAAAATCACTTAATACTTTTGCCTCAGTTTCCTCACCTGTAAAATGAGCTGGAGAAGCTAATTGCATACAACTCCAGCATCTTTGCCAAGGAAACCCCAAATGGAGGCACAAAGAGTCAAGCACGACTGAACAACAGCAACGGCTCTAGAGTTGGAAGAGATATCAGAAGCTATCTGATCCAACTCCCCTTATTTTACAGATAAAGCAACTGAGTCAGGGTGGTGAAGTGACTTGCCCAAGGTCACACAAGAAAGAATAGGGGTGGTATTCTAACCTGGACCCTCAAAATTGGAAGCCGGGGCTCTTTTCCATCTCCTCCTTGATTTGAATGGTCCCTCTACAGATTGATGCAAATTGTGACCCACTCAAGTCTGCCTGTACTGTTTGTCTATTACTCTTTTGTCCCCCCATAAAAATGAACTTCTTCCACTAATAGATGACCATTTCTTCTCAATGATTTCAAAGGGAGATGATGCTGTTGCGTAGCATCCCAGAATCTCAGAGCTGAAAGAGACTACAGAGGTTATCTAGTCCCAAATGTATCTGGGAAATGTGGACAACACAAAAACAAAATATGCCAACAAGAACTTTTTAACAGTCTATGGTTTGTTTGGGGTTTTTGGCATTTCTTATCTCAAATTGATATGCCAACTGTAGTTTTCACAAGAAAGAGAATAACCGGTTCTTGTCTGACTGAACTCATAAAAAAAAGAAATATGGAATCTGAACAATTCATACTATAAAAGAATGAGGAGACAATGGTACTACATTATAGACTGGAAGAGATTCTGATTAGAGGAAATTGATAAAGGATGTCTCATCTCCTTATGCCAAAGAGATGTTTTCACCAAATCACCCCCTGTTGAAGCATCTTAGCCTGTCTCAGTTGCAGAGTACCAGAGCCAAGAAAACCTGAGTAAAAATCCTGTCTCATTTATTTCTTATCTGTGTGACCCTGGACAAGTTACTTAACCCTATTTGCCTCAGTTTTCTCATCTGTAAAAAGGGAATAATAATAACACCTACATCCCAGGGTTGTTGTGAGGATCAAATGAGATAATATGAACAAAATTCTTTGTCAACCTTGAAACATTTTATAAGTTTAAGCTACTGTTATTATTAAGTGCTCACTCTAAGTACCAAGCCTTTATTTGATAGTCATTATCTAATGATTGAATTAATTCTTCAGCATCTCTTTGTAGACATTACTGCAATGTTCAGGAGTAATATCCCTTGTATCTATAACATGAGTGGAGTACATTTGGTCCTTAGAAGATCTGAGTTTTTGTAATAAGGTTCTGGCTTCATCACTACCTACCTGGATGTCTTTGGGTAAATTATTACCTCTCCTGGGCTTGCACGGCACCACAGGACCATCTGGGAGGGACCTTAGAGCTTATCTAGTTCAACCCTTTCATTTGACAGACAAGGAAACTAAGACCCAAGGAGGTTTAGTTACTTTCCCACCATCACATTGGTAGTAACAGAGACAAGATTTCAACTCAGTTCTTCTTCCCCTCCCCAACTCCCCCAGCCAGTGCTCTTTATGCCATACAGTGGTGGAAAATGAGGCATTTCTGGCATAGGATGAACTTCCAAATCTATAGTTCTATGATCCTTTCTGTTCTAAAATTCTACTGTTCTATACCACAGCATGAGTTCCAACGTTTAAAATTCCATTTTTCTTCAACACTCAGCTTAAGCACTACCTCTACATGAGGTCCTTTCTTTTTCCTTCAGTTGATGGAACTCTTACTCCTAAAACCTTTCATTATATACATATACATGTTCATACACATATATATTCTGTATATACTTACATTGCATATCTACATATTGTCTCCCCTTCAAAGAGTAAGCCTCCTAAGGGAAGGTATTATTTTGCTTTTGCTTTGGTATTCCCAAAACTTAGCATGGTGTCCAGCACAATCTGGGTTTAATGGAGGCTTGTAAACTGATTGACTTCTTTGTCATTAGGTCAAGAATGGGGACAATCTTGATGTCTGTCGAGCTGAATTGTGCGTTGCCCCCAGTAGGGATAAGGACAGGGATCAATACGGCAAACTGTCAGATGAGGAAACTCCCTCTGCCAATGAAGGTCAGCACCTTCTCTCCAAACCCAAAGCCTTCCTAATTCCATCATTACTTGAGAGAATCAGTCTCCTGGAAGTATTTGGGTGAGAGATTTAGGCAGGGCGATGACCATAACTCCCAGAGGACAAGCATGGGGGAAATTAAACGCAGGTGGATTTCTATGTCATTCTGGATTCATGAATATTTCCTTGTCATTCTAACGGAATCACTTCTCTACACAGAATCAGAGCTTAACATCACTCCAGAGAATGCCTGTTTCTTTATGTAACAAATCCTTTGAAGTGGCATTAAAGTTACACTTGAATGTACGGTATTTTCATTTCATTTATTAATTCACATCGGCTGTTCTCTCTAATCTCCACATCACGGCACAAATCCTTTTCACGCTCTGTTTCCTGTGTACAGCAGTCTCCCGTGTTCAGGGTCCTTCTCCCATCATGATTACAAATTACCCAGAAATGCACATGCCACCCCTTCATCCCCACCTCACAAACGGCAACAATATAGCTCTTGTCTTGTTTGTTTTTATTAAAATTGCTTGTAAGACAGAAACACATCACAGTGAGTGATGAAAGATATTTAGAAGATCAAGAATGTGAACTCTTGATAGAAGGGATTGCCTTACATTTCTACTTATATCCTCAGCTCTTAGCCAGTGCTATGTATACAGTAAGTGTTTAATAAATGCTTTTCATTCAATCGTTCACAAAGTGGGCATTAAATAATAAATAAGATTACTGTGTTTTAGGTTTCTCAGACTTGACATGGTTTGTATTTTTTCTTTTTCTCTCAGCAATCTCATCCACTCTCTACCAAATATTTTGACTTTATTTCCCCCCCTACTTTCCAAACTAGAGTGCTTTCAGACAATTAATATTGCTACCAAACTGAGATATATGTTGGGAGTCTGGGTGGGATTTGGGGACTGGCAAAACCCAATAACTATAGAATTCTAGGTTTTGCATAGTGGCAAGTTGGAAGCCAGGATTGCCATCATATTCAAATATTAGGGTTTAGAGCTCTGAAGGATGTCAAATGGGTGGGGAGGGTAGATGACTAAGCCCATGGGGTGGGGATAAATGGGGAGTGTAAATGGCTAAACCCATGTTTTGCTGAGGAGAGAGTGTTTAGAGTCTGAAGAACCAAGGTTTGAATACTGACTTTGGTACTTAAAATGATCTTGGGAAAGTTACTAGTGTAATGGATTGAGGACATGATTTCCCTTTCCCCAGTTGAGGTGCTTTGATAAGCATGGAATCATATCAGAGAAGAATGCCAGCTATGGACTCTAGAACAGACTTCCAAGATGAGAAGTACCAGGGGTTGTGAGTTGTCCTTTTACCACACTAGTTCTCTGCATGTGTGCCATTCTCTCTTTCCATGGATGATACGTATATTTGTGTGAAAAGATGTCTCAGGCCTTGGGAGAGAGGGAATATTTTGTACCAACCGTTCTCACTGCATCATCTTAATAAATGCCCTTACTAAGAGTGAATCAAGTTTACTGGCTGATTGTTAATATGAAATACACCAGCAGGGACTCAAGAGCTATAGTCTTAGGAGTACAAGACTTCAGGGTTATTGCTAGAACTTTAAGAGTCATCTTTCCCCTTGAGAAAGAAGCAATCTCCCCTGCAAATGGGAGGTGGTGGAGATAGATTAGAAGGGGTTCATTAGAGTAGGGCCAGTAAGTTAGTCCATCAGTTAGGCATCAGGAAGTTACTATGCCCTGTGTAATGTGCCCAGCACTAGAGATATAGAGAAAAGCAATGTCACAGTCCAGTTAAGTCAACAAGAAATTATTAAATGCCTAATATATGCCAGGAACTGGCTAACCACTAAAGATACAAAGAAAGGCCAGGGGAAAAATGGCAGGGCAAAACTGGATTCTATTGAAAGAACAAAGAACAGGGTTATGGGTCATGAGGCAGAAAAAAGAGGGAATGAAAATATTTCTATTAAATAAACCTATTTTGGATTTCCTGAAAATGGATGTGGAGTACTTAGTGACAGCAAGATTAAGGTAAGACCATTTCTGTATGTAGCTGAGATAGCATGTAGAAGGGGATCATGGGAAATGAGTACCTTGAAAAATAGGAACATTAGAGTGTTTGAGGGAGTATAAACATATATTCCCAGTACAAAGGCTTGAATTTGGGAAGAAAGACCACAGGCTGGGCATTTAACTCATTGAGGAAGGAGGGGGTATTCTGAAGGGTTGGTATATAATAGCCACTAGAATCTTGATTTGGTGGTAAATGCTTGCTGAATGTATATCTCCTCCTCAAAGGAGGAGATGTGGCTGAGAGTTATGGTGGAGGAAGAATCTGGAAATGACAATGGGGAGCCAGAGAGGAAGGGATGTTCTGACTCCTCCACCATGACCAGTGAGTGGGGCCTGCAGGAGGGCAGAGGGGAATATCTGAAGCAACAAGTGCAGGAGGGGGTGGCCAAGGAGGCTATTTAATCAGGAGGGAGACAGGACTCAGTGAGTACCAGAAGAAGGAGGAAAAGATCAAGGACCAGGTTAAAGAAGAAAGCCAGTTTGTTAACAATGGAATGTGCATCTCAGAGAACACAATGGAGGGGGAGGGTTGGTGTGTAGTGGGACATTTGGGTGAGATGTTTGAGAGGTTTGGGAGCAGGAGAGCAGACAAGCAAGAGGGGCTGGGAATGAGATTTATACAAGGCCAGCCTTGGGTTCAGAATCACTGACAGGGCAGAGCAGGAAAGGGAAGGGTGTGCTCCCCACTGAGGAATGAATTTAGGTGGGGGTGTATCCTGGTGAGGTCTGTGGAGAGAGGCAGATAAATCGACTATTCCAGGGTCTCCCTAGACATCCAGACTTGCAGCTGGTCATAATATTAAGTCCAAAGAGGCCCAGGAGATCAGATTAAGAACAGGCAGCAGCTGGCTTAGCAGGGTCAGGAGAGGAAGGAGGAGCTGACAATATGGGATGTCTATGGTTTGAGAAAGGCCTGTGGTGCTCTGGTTAAGTTCCTGGGGCAAAGTTAGCCTGCATCCAGGGCGGACAGGGCTCCCCAAGAGGTTCTGGAGGGAAGAGACCAGAGCTGAGAGTGTGGTACAGAGCTGGGCTGATACAGGCCCCTAATCTGAGATCTTCCTTTTAGAGATATGGAAACTGAAGGCAAGGGATGTTAAGTGACCTGTCCAAGGCCACTCAGAGTGGAGGGTGTCAGAGTCAGGAACCTAACCCAGGTCCTCTGACTCTGAATTGAGTGCCATGTCCATCATTGTAGCTTCCTATCTATGGACCTCCTTGGCCTGTCGTGTGACATGAGGAGCCTGACTTCAATGACTTCTCCATCCTGTGAGCTAGAGAAGCCTTAGGAACTGAAGAAGCAGGAGGACAGAGCTTGGCAGGGAAGCAGCTGCTGGCCCAGGCTCAGGGGCATGGACCCCTCTCACCTTGCTGAGCATCTTCTGCAACCAAGCCTGGCCTTGGGGCCTGCAGGTCATGGGGACTGTGGGCACAGCAGGGCCCAGCAAGCTCGAGAATCAAGGAGGCAGAGCTCACCGTGTAGACGTCTGCGGATGATTGCCAAACCCTAAACCCCATTAAATCATAGCTGTGGGGAAGAGGAGTTAGGAATGATGACAGCTGACATTTCCTCAGTCTTAAGGTTTACAAAGCACTTTACATCCATTATCCTCCACACAGCTGCCAAAATAATTTTCCTAAAGCGTAGGTCTGACTCTCTCTCTCTCTCTCTCTCTCTCTCTCTCTCTCTCTCTCTCTCTCTCTCTGTCTCTCTTTCTCTCTCTCTCTCTCTCTCTCTCTCTCTCTCTCTCTCTCTCTCTCTCTCTCTCTCTCTCTCTCTCTCTCTCTC
>NW_027185798.1:10467063-10489737 GCF_028583685.1 Petaurus breviceps papuanus | reverse complement strand
TCTCTGTCTCTGTCTCTGTCTCTGTCTCTCTTTCTGTCTCTGTCTCTGTCTCTGTCTCTCTCTGTCTCTCTCTCTCTTTGTCTCTCTCTCTGTCTCTGTCTCTCTCTCTGTCTCTCTCTCTCTCTCTCTTTCTCTCTCTCTCTGTCTCTCTCTTTCTCTCTCCCTTCTGTCTTCTCTGTCTCTCTACCCCTCTCTTCCCCTCTCTCTTCTCTCTGTCTCTTTCTCTGTCTCTCCCTCTCCTTTTTCCTTCTCTTACATTTTTTTCTCTCATTTAATTTGATCCCATTAGTACTAACGAAGTGCCTGCTGCTAGGTGCTGGGCCCCCACTAAGGCCTAGAGAATGATAAATTCCAAAGCTAGTACAGGGAAACTCCAGCCAGGATCACCCCGTACCGATGCAGATCAGCACTGGCTCTAGAACTCACAACAATCTTCAAGAGTTGCCTGGAACACCAAGCGATCTGAGTCAGTGCTTTGGGTCACAGACAGTCTGTCTCACAGGTGCCCAGTGTCCGAGAGAGTGTGGATGCAGTTTATTGTCATTCAGTCATCTCAGTCCAGCTTTTTATGACCCCATTTGGGGTTTGCTTGGCAGAGATACTGGAGCAGTTTGCCATTTCCTTCTCCAGATCATTTTACAGATGAGGAAACTGAGGCAGACAGGATCAGTTGACTTGCCCAAGGTCACACAGTAAATGTCTGGGACCAGATTTGAACTCAGGAAGAAGCGTCTTCCTGACTTTAGGCTCAGAGCTCACTGCCAACTGTGGATATAACCATGCACATGAAATAATCCCTATTCCCAAGGAACTTACCTTCTATTAGGGAAAAAACAACAGGTCAGGAAATCATTTAATACAAAATATAAACAAAGCTTAATGTTTCTCTTCTTTCTGCTCCTCCTGTGCCTGTGGGCATGTACAGACATCACTCATTCTCACTGTGAGGCAGCAGGTATACAGAAAAGCTGGCTGACTGGAGCAAAAAAGACTCAGGATTGATGCTCATTCCCTGTGTGCACTTGAAAAATCTCTTACCCTCCTTGAGCCTCAGTTTCTTCCTCTGTAAAATGAAGAAGTTGGCTTAGATCTAGCCTCAGGGATGCCTTCCTCCTCTGGATCTGTGATCAGCACCCTTGGATTTCAGAAACTTTGGGCAAACGGAGACATCTCCCGTCCAGCTCATGGCACAACCAACCCCAGGCATGAGGCTTCTCAGCCAGAGACCATTGGTTCTGGTGGCAGGTGAGTATCACCAGGAGGGGCCGGTGTGTTATGGGAATGGGAATCTGAAGATCTTCCTTGCCCTTTGGCCCCTTGACAGGCTTAAGTGACTCTGAAAACCTTCCCTGATTTGAAAAGATACTCTGCCCCCTAATAGGCTGAATGAGGTCACACGGAGCCTGTGGCAGGAGGTTTGTTTTTCAGGAATGCCCACACATGTTACTTTGTGATTGGGCGGTGGGTCAAAAGGGTTGTGGCATTCTCTGAGACAGGAGAAGGCTATATCACATACCCTGATGTGAGGCTTTGCTTTGGGGCTCACTTTGAGAAGAGTTGTGTGATTTCACCAGATGAGACTCTGGGCAGCCTTTGAGAGCCCCCAGCTTTGAAAACCAACTGTTGGTGCTTCCCTCTCTGGCAACTGACTAGGAATGGACGTAATGGTCAGACAGCTGGAAGCCTGTCTGCTGATCTGTTTCTCTGTCTGCTTGTTACTTGTTTGTATCCTCTGAAGTTCAGGGTGCTGACTTTTCCCCTGAACTAGGTAAATGATATGTTTGATTGATTAAAGCAAGATTGTTAACCCATTTTGAGTTGTTTTCCTTTAGAAAAGCAGATCTAGGAACCTGTGTTGGCAGCCATCCTGGGGATGCTAGGGTGCTTGCTGCTACATGGTGCATGTGGGGAGAAGAAGCTCCAGGGCTTCTGACAGCTTGGGAATGAACAGGAAAGACCAGGCCAGTGGAGCAGAGTGTGTGAGGAGCAGAAAGCCATGTTAGCCTTTAGGGGAAAGGCAGAAAAGGGCCTAAGAGGAAAGAAATTAGGCAAAGGCAAAGAAATTAGCCTGTGTACACACACAGGCACACACACACACACAAACACACACACTCACTCCTCAACTCTGCCTATTGATCTCCTTGGCTTCCCTTAAGTCTCACCTAAAATCCAGTCTTGTACAGGAAGCCTTTCCCAATCCTTCTTAATTCTAGCACCCTCCCTCTGTGGAGTTACCACTATTTGTCCTATCAATATTGTATGTTGTGTATATTGATTTGCATGTTTGCAAATCAATTGGTTGTGTGGTTTGCATAAATTGTAAGCTCCTTGAGGGCAAGAACTGTCTTTTGCCCCAGGAATACAATTCCCTGTGCTTAGCACAGGGCCTGGCTGGTATCAGGTACTTAAATGCTTATTGATTGATTGGAAGTTGGAAGGAGGTTTTCCTTACTCCAAGAAGGTAAGCCCCTCCCTAGCCAGCAGGCCAAGGGGCCTCTCTGAAATGTCCAGTTGCTTCACCTTTCAAAGATCACAAGATCAGAATTAGAAGGACATTGGAAATTGGCCAGCCTTATTTTTACAAAAGAGGAAACTGAGGCTGGAGAAGGGAACACCACTTGCCTAGGTCAGCAGAGTGGCATAGCTGTGAGCCAGATGGGTGTCTCCGACTCCAGAGACAATGCTACTGACCCAAGGCCCAGCTGCCTCGGCTCTTCCCCCGTCAACTCTAAGCTAGGCTGTGGTCCCATGGGCTTCCTTTTAGAGACGTTCCTGACTCCCAGTCCCAGCCTCCTCTTGTCCCCTTCTCCTCGGAGGTTTTGCTGGTGTTTCATAAGCAGCAGCCTTTCTTTGTGCGGCTGCCAGACGTTTGATCATTGGCTCCCATTTGTTCCTAGGCTTATCACATGGGGGAGGCTGAACTGCCCGCTTCTAAAGGCTTTTCATCCTTACCTCTCAGCACCATTCTTGTCCTCTCCCAGCATCCTCTGGCTGTTAGCCTAGTGTGGCTCAGAGACATCTTTGTTTGGCTGGAAGATGAATCAGGGATAGACTCAAATGTCTCTTTTCCAGGTGAGCTCAAGATCTAATGTCAGCAGCAGAGTAGAGACATCTGTCATTGGGAGTAGAACATTGATGAAAAAGAACATTCGTTTTTATTCCTTCTTTTTTTGTTTTCTCTTAAAGCAGGTGACCTTAGTAACAAGGTGATGTGGAAAGAGTTCTGGGTCAAAAGACCCAGGTTCTAGTGCAACTTAAGAAGAGGTCTCCAAAGGGGTACAGCAAAAGAAGCTATTTTACAGATGAGGAAACTGAGGCCAGAGAGGTTAATGGACTTTTAACAAGTCACACACTGAAATGCTGTGACCTGTTAAAAGTCCCTTAACCTCTCTGGTCCTCAGTTTCCTTATTAGTAAAATGAGATGTTAGACTAGATCAGATTCCCTCTCAATGGCCTCTGTAATTTAAGACACTGAATTAGATGACACTTGGAATGTATCATATCACCTGCTGTGAGAGCCCTAGGCAATTCTAAGATTGGAAAAAGATTTCTTTTTATCTACTGCTCTGAGACTCAGTTTCCACATCTGTCAAATGGAGACATAGCATCTTTCCATCAAAGTAGATCGAAACCCAACTATCAATGGCAGTCTTTTTTTTTTTTTAATTAAGCAATCAGGGTTAAATTAAGCAACTTGCTCAAGGTTACATGGCTAGTTATTTCTGGGTGTGGTGCTGAGTGTCTGAGCCCGGGATTCGATCTCCAGGTCGTTCTGACACTGAAGCCGGTGCTCTTACTGGCTGTGCTACCTGGCCGCCCCTATCTATAGATTCTTAACCTTGGGTCTATGAACTTCATTCTTTTAAAGTTTGATAACTATATTTTAATGTAATCTGTTTCCTTTGTATTTCTATGTATTTAAATTTATACACTTAAAAGCTTTCTTATGAGAAGAGGTCTATAGGCTTTACCAGATTGCCCAAGCTGTCTATGGTGCAAAAAGAGAAGGTTAAGAAACCTGAGTTAGATGCTTTCAAAGGTCCCCTCAAGCTCTCATCCTACAAATTCTTGTAGCCAATTAAACATCACAGGACTCAAGACAAATACTGTCTCACCCAATCTGCTGCAAGTAGTTTTTCTTTGACCAAATTTCTTTTTTATGTTTCATTATTTTATTTTAATAGCATTTTATTTTTTCCAATTACATGTAAAAATAATTTCTCACACTTATTTTTTAAATTGTGAATTCAAAATTTTTCTCCTTCCCCTTTTCCATCCCTAAAACAGTAAACAATTTGATATTCATTATATATATATGTATATATGTGCCATCATGTAAAACATATTTCCACATTAGTCATGTTGTGAAAGAAGAAAGACCAAAAGGGAAAAAACATGAAAATATAATGAAAGTAAAAATAAATATACTTTGATTTGCCTTCAGCCTCCATGGTTCTTTCTTTGGAGAGTTTAACATTTTCCATCATGAGTCCTTTGGAATTGTGTTGACTTGCTGTATTGTTGAGAAGAACTGAGTTATTCACAGTTGATCATCAAACAATGTTGTCACTGTGTACAAGGCTCTCTTGGTTCTTCTGCTTATTTCACTTTGTGATACATTTTATCTTTAACCAAGAGTTATGCATCCCTGAATCTGATCTCTGGTCCAGAATTCCAAGTGTGACACCATCTCCTTAACCTATGGTTCACTGTTTCTAGGTCCAAGTTCTCTGAATTTCTGTATAAAAAACTGAAGCCATAAGCATCTTTCCTGATTCTCTTCCTTGTTATTTTCTCCTCTGAATAATTGCAAATTTCTCCTACAGGGTGTCCTTCATGCAGTTTTAAGTTAATAAGTGTTAATATGAATATTTATGGATCTTGTATATTTAAAGCTTTAATAGGTTAAAATTACATTAAGACTTTTGGGACGCCTTCCTTCTTCCCGGGATATGTCTTCCATAATATCTATTTTTGCAGTTTCCCCTGGATTTTTTTTCTTTTTATCCCTTAAATTTCTATATAATGCAAGGGTTAGAGAGATTGTCTTCTTTTCTCCATCAGGAATCTATTGATGAGAGTCTAACACTCCAAATCTGTGAAGTGCTCTGTCCACCAATGGATATTTTAAAGCAATGACCAATAGGTCACTTGGCAGGCTTAACACCAGTCAATGAACATACAACTTAGCTTAAGGAATGCCAGGAGTGTTTAATGAGAACTAAAAAGTGTACAGAGTTATCCAGCACAGGGGAAAATTCTAGCTGAATAACAAACATATATACCTATTATGAATTTAAAGGATAATCCTGAACAAAAGCATTAAATATACAAGACTTATGAATATTCCTGAAAAGAGAATGGATATGCGTCCTTGGCTCTGGTCCTAGTGTGGGAGTCTCCTATGGAGCTAGTGGAGAGGATTGGAAGAACCAAATTGAACTGCCATTCAATCTCCAGGACAATAAAGGAGGATTAAGAGGAAACTCGTTACTACTCTGACCACAAGGAATGTAAGAGACAGACAGAGAGAGGGGCAGAGACAGAGACCAAGAGAAAGATAAAGTCAGAGAAATAGAGAAAAAGACACACAGAGAGACACAGAGAGAAAAGTCAGAGATAAAGAGAGACAGAGACAGAAAGATAAAAAGAGAGACAAAGATCGAGAGACAGAAACAGAAGGCAAGGAGAGGCATGATTACTTCTACTATTAAAGCCTCTAGAAAGGGCAGAGAAAGATCACAAGAAGACTTCTACCTTTAAGGCCCTCCCTATTATTTCCTTTCTGACCATTTCACATATTCTGTCTCCTTAGAATCTAAGTCGGAGACAATATTATACTTTTTGTATTCCAAACTTTTAGCATCAATTCTGATAGTCAGTGGAGTTGATATGATCCTCTTTTCCACAGAATGAGTCAGCTTAGAATCAAGGAGATCCTGCCCTGCTAACATCAGAAAGCTGTCTCCTCAATCCAATCAACATGACTTCAAGGAGTCCATTATGGTTCTAGCTGGAGCCAAGGGATGGAGGAGCAAGCCATTATGGCCCCTGCATTCCAAACAGCTAGATGACAGCTTCCTGTCCCTTGATAATCTTGGTATTTTCAAGGATGGTGGAGTAGGCAACTTCCGAATGTAATTTCCTGTTGGCACGTATCCTAAAAATAAAAAAAAAAAAACTTCCTTTATTCAAGATGACTTCATCCTTTGCTTAAAGTCCATGATACTGCTAGGGTAAGCTATGTTCCAGTATAATGGTTTTAGCCTTCTCAAGAATATGGTCCTTTTTTAACATTAAAAACAAATGTACTACCCCTCCATTCCCCTCCCCCTACACATACATATAAGAAAGTGGTATTGTTGATATCTGTTGTTGGAGGAAACGCATAATGGCAAAGTGCTTCCATGAATTCAGTAGCACATTTAGAATAATTTGCATTTGATTAATCACAACAACATTTACATTCCATTTAATTTAATTCAACAATCTTTTTTTTTTTTTGGCATCTACCCTAAACCAGGCACAGTGCTAGCTACCAAGGATACAAAGGCAAAAGTCCCTCTCCTCAAAGAGTCTGCATCCTAATGAAGATTTCATTCTACATACATTTGATTAAAAGTCACACACGGGTGTGAAAAGCATTTTAAAAATTTGTCCTACTGAATATCACCAACTACTGCTATTTGCCTCTTCTTCCTAGAGCTGCTAAATACTTTTCTCCAAACTTACTAGCACTTATTTACGAGTCATCTCCCCTTTTAGAACATAAGCCCCTTGAGATAGGTCTGTCTTGACTTTGTTCTGCCACTGGATTTTGATGACTCTGGAGGAAAGAGTGAGGCTAGTGACTTTGCACAGTCCTACCTCACTTAAATCCAATTCACTTGAAAGTCAAGAAATGACTCCTCTGATATCATTGGTCCTCTTCCAGAATGAGGGACAAACAATCTGTGAGTAGTAGTAAGTGCCCTACTAGGGGCCTAGTTCTAGTTGGGTAGCCCAGCTCCTTCCTTCTTTCTTTCCTTCCTTCCTTCCTCCCTCCCTCCTTCCATTCTTTCCTTCCTTCCTTCCTTCCTTCCTTCCTTCCTTCCTTCCTTCCTTCCTTGCTTCCTTCCTTCCTTCCTTCCTTCCTTCCTTCCTTCCTTCCTTTTTCTCCACTCCCTCTTTTCCCTCTGTCCACATAGGGAATTATAATTTTACCTGTGGGTGCTCTGCCAAAAGGAATATAAATTCTGATCACTGAAACTTCACAAGATATTTGGGGGTTTATGGGGTAGATTTTTTTTTCTCTTTCCTACTTATTTATTCTATCATTTTAAAAAACTGGGACAATTAACTCTTTTGCCCCATGTAGTTTTATTTATGATTTCTTGAAATACAGCATTGGAAATCCAGGCTCTGATAAAGCCCATGGGGGATTCAAGTGGAACTACTGAACCATGCCTAAAACCCAAATCACTCTGACTCTCACTGATTGACCAACAATAGGTCCCAGCCCAAGCCTCCCTTGGTCTTTGTTTGGGTTTTGATAACTCAGCATGAGTGTCACTAGCAATTATTTCTTTTTTGGCCAGAAACCTTGATGATCTTTCCCTCTCAGATTGATATTTTAACTATGTAAAAGAGGCCATTTTGGCCTCATTTCTTACCCTTCTTTAATCACTGAATGGGTGTTGCCTCAGACAAACTGGGAAAGATCTGGATAAGACCTTAGCTTAAAAGGACCAAGGTCTCCCACTACATTTAAGGCATCTCCAGTCAACCTGATCTATATATATCTGGCCACTGGCACTGGACTTTTTTTTTTTGCCTTTTGGGGGAAATTGGGGCTAAGTAACTTGCCCAAGGTAAGGTTACACGGCTAGTCTTTTTGTGTAGGTGGTAAGTGTCTGAGGCCGGGAGCCGAACTCGGGTCTCCTGATTCTGGGGCCGGTGCTTTACTCACTTGGCCAACTCGCCGCCCGACCTTGATGACTCTTGAGGAGAGAGTGAGGCTGGTGACTTTGCACAGCCTTGCCTCACTGAAATACAATTCACCTGCCAGTCACCACTTTCCTCTTCCAGAAGGACAGACAAACAGCAACAACGATCCTAGAGGCAGATGTTTGCCTGGGGCAAAAGTGCCGTTATGCGTTTTCTCCAACCACAGATATCAACAAAACCACTTTCTGATATGTATGTGTAGGGGGAGGGGAGTTCATTTGTTTTTAATGTTAAAAAAGGACTATATTCTTGAGAAAGCTAAAACCCTTACACTGGAACACAGCTTACCCTAGCAATGTCATAGGCTAGCACAGCGCCCAGCACATCGGAAGCACTTGATGAATGACTGTTGACACCCTGACTAGCAATCCTCCTCTTGCTTGGGAGGGGGGAGATACAGGCTGCCTCCGTCCCTATCACCCAGTCAATAAGCATTTGTTAAGAGCTCACTATGTGTCAGGCACCACACTAAACTCTGGAGATGCAAAAAGAGGCAAAAGACAGTGCCTGCCCTCTAGTGGGGGAGTATACACAAACCTAAATGTTCTCTCTGGAGAAATCTAACATCTAGTCTTGTCTTAGCTCCAGTAATGCTGACTCTTCTCCTCTCTCTCCTTTGTGCCACTTTTTCAACCCTCTAACCTCTCAACACTAGTCTTAAGTCTCCTCTTCTTGCTTGGGAACTTTTTTTTTTTTCCTTCATAGCATCTTTCTTGGAGTCGATCTTCCCTGAATCTGCCTTTCTTTTTGGACTGATCTGTGATTCCCTCATCATAGAGAGGTGTCTTATCTACATCATCACCTTTTTGGGGGGGTCTTAGACAGTAGTCTGGGACACTGATGTGAAGGTTCACACAGCCAGTATGTGTCAGAGGCAGGACTTGATCCCAAGTCTTGAGACTCCAAGATCAGCTCTCTACTACTAAGTCACATGGTCTCCCTATCCTTTCCAATAAGCTAAAATGCAAATGAAGCATTCTTCAGTGCTTTCACCTTATCATTTATCATAGATTCAACACCCATAATTAGTGACCTGGCAGCTAGGTAGCACCACAGTGCATAGAAGACTGGGCCTGAAATCAGGAAGACTCATCTTCATGAATTAAAACCTGACCTCAGACACTTCCTAGCTGTGTGACCCTGGGCAAGTCACTTCACTCTGTTTGCCTCAGTTTCCTCACCCATAAAATTATAGGGAGAAGGAAATGGCAACCACTCCAGTGTCTTTCCCAAGAAAACCCCAAATGGGATCACAAAGAGTCAGACTCAACAACAACAACAACAAATCAGTGATCAACTCGAAAGGGAAAGTGTAGAACAGACCTATCCATCAATGGGGAAGAACCCTCAGTGTCCATGTGTCCAAGGCCGAAGATTTCACTGCAGTCATTTGCGATTCTCTCTGGAAACTCCCACAAGGAGTTATGATAACAAAGTGCCTATTTGGTGATCATGGTCACTGCTGGACTCTTGGTGGCCTAGGATTCCTGGGGAATCTACATTCCCATTGGCCTTGCCATGGCCCCATGGAAAAGAGATGAGTAAACTTCTCTCTCTCCTTCTCAACAGCAGTAGGAGAATGTTCGACATATATCAGCATCCTTTTCAATAGGTAGGTCAGCTGTACTGAACTGCTTTTCCCTCTTCTTTATTCTTTGTTATAAGGAGTTGCTCTCTTGGAGAGGGAAAATACACAGTGGGAAATGTAGGTGATGGTAGAACCAAAGAAATCGACAGAAGATGTATTTCTTAAAAAATTAAATGTTCAGCCAATCCGATTCCTCTCCTTCCTGGCTTCTACTGGCTTGCTAAGTGTTAACAATTAGTCTGCATTTGTAGCTATTACATCGTGATTCCTGCTGCCTTCAATAACCACACACATGATCTTGCTCTGAATATTCCCACATTTCTCCCTAAGAAACCTTCACCAGGCTGCTAGTCTCTCTTGATTTCACATAAATTGCTTTTAGAGTATCTTGGCCGCCCCATAGAGCAGACAATTGAAATTTACTGCATTTGTCTGTAAATGTATTTGTTCTGTTGATTTCTGTCCATCCAAGATTTGGTCATTATGGTCTTGAATGTTCTCAGACAGTGGGCCATGATTGGAAATGGCCATCACAGAAATGCACTGTTTAGAGTGTCTAACAAGGCAGAATGTTGGAAAGTGTTATCTTTTCTCGCAGGCTAGCGGATTCATGTTCATTGCTTTGTGTGTGTGTGTGTGTGTGTGTGTGTGTGTGTATGTGTGTGTGTGTGTTTTGCTTTAGTATGTGTTTTAAATGGAATCCAACTAGCTTTGCAATGCATTAGCTTTGATGCCTTTTTTTTTATTTTCAGCTTATCTTCGTGGGTAGTTCATGACTTCTCTATGTCTATGGGAACAGTGAATCGTGGTGACCCTCCCTCCAAAAACTCCTTAATTGGTGACTAAATTTCTGATGGTGAAATCTTTTTTTTAAAGTTAAGTAACTTGCTCAAGGTTACACAGCCAGTTATTTCTGGGTGTGGTGCTGAGTATCTGAGCCCAGATTTGATCCAGGTCATCCCGACACTGGAGCTGGTGCTCTTACTCGCTGAGCCACCTGGCCGCCCCCAAGCAACTGGAGTTAAGTAACTTGCTCAAGGTTACACGGCCAGGTGTTTCTGGGTGGGTGCTAAGTGTCTGAGCCCAGGATTCGATCTCCAGGTCATCCAGACACTGGAGCCGGTGCTCTTACTCGCTGAACCACCTAGCCGCCCTGATGGTAAGATCTTTAGGAGGCCACAGTCACCTTTGTGCTCAGGTGAAGAGTGGGAGCAGCAGAGCCTTTTCAGAGCCCTTTTGGAGAAGTCTGAGATACCTTGGGATCCAAACCTGGCTCTTCCTCCAGTTTGGGCAAGGCACTTCTCTCTGGGCCTCAGTTTCCTCAAATGTAAAATGAGATATTGGGCTGAGCAACCTCTAAAGTGATGTCCAACTGTAAATTTATGATATAGGATCCTATGACTGTTACAGCTTCTCTGAACCTCAGTTTCCCCATTTTCATTCTGTAAAATGAGATACTGGGCTAATTAGCCTCTCATATCCAGTTGTAAATTTATGATCTAGGATCCTGCAACTGTCCAGCTTCTCTGAGTCTCAGTTTCATCTTCTGTAAAATGAGTGGATTGGACCAGGTGACTGCTAGGATGCCTTCCATATGCTAATGATCCAAAAACCCTTCCCTGGCTTCTCTTCTTTAGGATAGCCAGTCTAGCATTGGGCTTTGGTCTCATACACCACCAGATGAATAATTCACTAGTTACCGCCTCCGAAACTGGTCATCTAAAATCTTCCTTCTTCCAAATAAGTTTTTGCTTTGCAGAACTCATGTATTTGTATCAATGCTTGGCCCTCAGCAAAGTTTTAAGAGTAGAAGGTTTTGTTTTCAGGATTCCTTCTTCTCCACTGTGGTCTACCCACCAACTTCTTGACTCTCCCCAGGTAGTCACACTATCTCCGAGCTGCCCAGCTACTGCCTCTCCTATCCTACCACTCAGCTACTGACTCACCAATCCTTCGAAGAAACCCTGTGTCAGAGTTGTAACTAGGACAGGAGAATGGAGGTGCTGTCCCAGAGCTCTGCCACTGGGAAGGTGCTAATAACGCTTGAACTACTTCAGCAGGTGGAAACAATTGAGTGGAGTACTTAGGGAAAAAATAATAATTGCCTAAGATAGGAAGCTGTCAGAGGAAGAAGCTTCTGGCAGCAGAGACTTCGAGCCTAGGTTGGTTTCTCCTTTATCCAGCTATCCCTCTCACCCCCTCCAGCAGGGACATCATGATGGGAATCTCATGCCTAGAGGAGTCAGTGCTTTGAGGGCAGGGGATTTGGTCTTTAACCCCCAAGTGGGCATCCCCTTGTGTTCCGAGGTTCGAGATCTCTCCTGAGCAAACCCCTCATCACTTCCCCAAATGAATTTGCTTCAATTTAATTTATTTTTTTTAATTGGAAGCCATTTCCCTTGCTGCTTGCTCAAGGGTACGTTTTGTAGTGCTTGCCCCAGATTCCAGAATTGCCAGTGAAGGAGTGGCCCCTTGCTGATAAATCTGTCCACTAATCTTCCTTCTTTTCTTCATAGGCTCCTCTGGCAAAACATACCCTCCAGGGAGGCTCAGTGAAAGTGTTGTTTATTTAGTTTAATTAAATAAGCACTGATCAAGTGCTTACCCATGCTTCCTTGGGACCAGAGGACCTAAAGATGAAAAGGAAATGGTGGCTGACCTCAAGAAGTTTACCTTCTGTTTTCTCTCTTGGCTGGCTAGAGAGACATTGGACAGAGAGCGCTGGCATTTGGGTTCAGATTCTGTCCCTGTCTTTTTTATTGCGCATTTGACCTTGGGCGAAACATTTTACCTTTCTGAATCTCTATTCCCTTATTTCTAAAATAAGAAATTAGAACTAGATGATTGATTCCTAATGTCCCTGGAGCTTGGACACTACTCTGTGTATGGAAGGTAGGCAGTGTGGTTCAATGGGAAGGAGTTCAGACTTTGGAATCAGAGAACCTGGATTCAAATACTGCTTTTTTTGGACCTCAGGAAAACCACTTGACTGAAGACCTCTGGGCTTCAGTTTTCTCATCTGTAAAATGGGAACTTTTGACCAGATAACCTCTGAAGTCTCTTTGGCCTCTCAAGTCACAATCCTGTGTTCCTTCCCTTATAGAATATGACTTAAAGTCTGGCCAGTCACAAGGATCAGTTTTTATAGCCCAAAGAGTCTGTTTTAAAGCATTCGTTTTGCAGACAAGGAAAAGGAGTCCCACAGCAGAGGTAAGTCATCTGTCCAAGACTACACAGGTAGTAAGAGGCAGAGAAGGGTTTGGAGTCCATGTGTCCTCATGTCAAATTCATATCATTCTTATCCTGCATCCTCAGCATTCCCGTGGCTTCCATGAGGCTTTCTTGGGTAGATTTGTAAAATAATGGAACATTAGAGAGGGAAGTTAACCCAGACCCACCCCTTTACTTTATGGAGGAGGCATAAAACCCAAGAATATTAGAGAATCATAGATTTAGAAATGGAAGAGACCTGAGAGACCCAATCCCATCTTTTTATAGATGAGGAAGCCACATCCTATAGCAGTTAAGTGACAGACAAAAGGTCGGACAGCTAGTAAGTAGCAAAGCCAGTATCGGAAACCAAGTGCCTTAATTCCCAAGTCACTTCTCTGCCTTTTTTATCAACTAAAAAGAAAATAGAATGAAATTAAATTAAAATAAACCAAAGTCAATCAAAGACATTATTGAAAACGAGCTCTTTGTTAAAATTTTATTTCACTTGGGAAAATGAGTCTGGGGGAAGAAGATCATAGATTTAGAACCAGAAGGATTCTTTGTGTTTATTCAGTTCAAATTCCTGAGTTTACAGATTGAGGAAACTGAGGTCCAGAGGAGGACCTTGATCTTCCCAAGACCACACAGGCAGACATCTGCATCCAGTCATTAGATTCCAAATCCAATATCCTCTATACTGCATCAGGCTGCCTCAGTTTTCCCCTACCTCTTCTCTGATTCACCTCACTGATTTTTCATTTTTCTTCAGTACACATCTATGACCTCACAAAAAGTTGGTGAGAAGATGCTTCTTGATTAAATATTCATGTTCTAGACCCACCATTTCTGAAGTTCTCTTCAGGACACTCCAAGGCTCTGAAAACCATTCTGAAAAGCCCATAGACTTTTAAAAAATGCTTCCTTTTCATCTTTTCTTCTTGTTCCTGCTTTTGATAGCACCTATTTGCCAAATGCTGTGGGATTCTGTTGTGGATAAGAGCAATTAGAGTTTAGAATAATGCTCAGGGGGCACCTAGCCCATCTGTTTGCTTGATCCCTCTGACTTCATGGTTGTTTCTCAGGAGGCAAAAGAGCTCTTTCTTTCTAAAAACCTGTACTGCTCACTAAATATTGAATTTTCTTTCCCTTAGACAACTCTTAATGGCTTTTCCAAGTCATCTTGACCATGGCCATCACTTGTGGGGGGAAGGGAGCATTTGATGTGATTTGAATCTTCACATCTTTTTTTAAAAATAATATTTTATTCATTTTAACATTCATTTTTTAGAATTTCAAAATCCAAATTCTCTTCCTCTTTCCAGCCCCTCCTCTACCCATTGTGAAGGCAAGCAATGTGCTATTAATTATATATCACATCTTTCTTTAATCTAATTCTGACATTCCTGAGTTAGGACCACACTGACCAGGGTCTCAGAATTGTCAAGTCTAACTCCTCTCCCCTCCCCCACCCATCATCTCTCACATTTATTCCCTTCTATCGAATCACACAATGATCACCCTCAGCAAAACTTGAGTTTTAATTCTGGTCCCAAACACTTGGCAAATCATTTAGTCTCTCTCAGCCTCAGTGTAGTCATCTGCAAAATGGTGATGGCACATGACGTGCATCTTGAAAATCTTAAATTGTTATATAATGTCAGTCTTCATCACCATTATCATCATTCTTCCAGGCTTTCATTATCTTCCTCTTGGTCTAGCATAATAGCCCCCTCATAATCAGTCCCCCCATTCATTGCATCTCCCCTCTCTAATCTCCCTCCATGTGACTACCAAAATAGGGTGCTTAAAACCATCGAGTCAATTGCCCTCATTTTACAGAAGAGGAAACTGAGACCTAGAAAAATTATGTGACTTGCCTAAGGTCACACAGGAAGTAAGTTGCAGAGTAGGGATTTGACCCGATTTCCTCCCATTCTAAATTCCTTACTCTTTGCTCTATCCCCTGATGCACAATTAAATTATTCTTTCCTTGGGATCAGAAACTCAGTTAATAAAACTGAGCAGTTAGGACCCCCTTGCTGACAAGATCATTTTTCTACCCTCCCTTGCCAGCAGGCTGACTGGTGAATCACTCTCAGAGTCGTCGTCACCATGACAACGCACAGGTGGAGTTCCATTTGCGATTACAAAAGCACCAAGTTCATTATCCCACGGTAGCCCCATAACCATCCCTGCCAGACGGGCCAGGAAGACATGGCTTTCTCCATTTTGAAGGTGAGGCCACTAACCTAGGTTACCCAGAAAGTAAATGCAGAAATGAGACTGGACACACTCTCCCCCTTCCATCTCCCTCTTCCCCAGCCAGTCTCCTCTTTCTTTGTACCGTCCATCTCCATCTACCCCACCACCCATTTAGAAGCTATTAGAGTCAGTGTGTTAGATGGAAAGGACACTGTCTCTGTGAAAAAAAAAAGCCTTGGCTTCGACTCCCAGCTCTCACACTTATTACCTGAGTGACCCCTCTCAAGTCGCATTCCCTTCCATGAATTCTTATATGTGCAGAATTGTTGGCATATCGTATCCCCCATTAGACTGTGAGTTCCTTGAGGGGAGGGATTCTGTTTTTGCTCTTTTTTTTTGAACCCCGAGTGTTTAGCACAGTACCCAGCATACAGTGGGTGTTTAATAAATGTTTGTTGATATTACTCCACTCCATTTCTTTGACTATAAAATGACTGAGGCATACAGGATCAAATGTTCTTAACTTTTGTTTGTGTCTCATGGATCCTTTTGACAGACTGAGAAGCCCAAGGACTCCTTGAAAACAAATGCTTTTTAATACACAAAATAAAATGCATGCTATTACAAAGGATTATATCATTTACTGAAATGCAGTTATCAAAATATATATTTTTAAAAATAAGTCCATAAGCCCTAAATTAATAACCTTTAACCTAGATGGCCCCTAAAGTACCTTCCAAGCTCTGGATCTGTGACTTCCTATGTGACCTTGAACAATTCTCTTAATCTTCTCAGGGCCTCTGTTTCCTCATCTGTAAAATAAGATATTTGAATTAGAAGACTGTAAAGGTCCCTCCACACTCCAAACCTATGATCTTTTCCATCATGCTAAAAACAGACTGTGAGACCTGAAAAGAATCTTAGAGCATGTCTAACATAATCTCACTTTACAGAAGAGGAAACTGAGTCCCAAAGAGAGGAAGAGACTTTTTCATCTCTTTCACCTACAACTAGAAAGAACAAAAAATCAAAGCTACCCTTATAAATGTGCTGAACTTGTTGACTGAATAAATTTGTCCCATTTCTATGGACCCTTGTTCTCAGATTGCCATGTATATCAGATAGTAATGAAGCCTTCAGGGGTGACCAATAAAAATTCAAGTACCAATATCCAGTAAAAATGTGCCTCCCTACAATTTATGTACCTTGTTCTCTATTTTGTCCTCTGGGGTTGAGCATGAAAGACTTTCAAATATTTGAAGATGCTATCACCCCTCTTCCCCCACATACGACCACGCATGAGAACATGAGTGTGTGCGTGCGTGTGCGTGCGTGTGCATGCATGCGTTCATGCATGCCTGAGCACACTCACACACACATATCTTCTCTTTCATGGGCATAATATTTCCAATTGCTTCATTAATGGGTGTGATATAGAAGGATGGGTTCTAACTTTGTAGTCAGAGGACTTGTGTTTAAATCCTCCCTTTCTCTCTTACAATTTGTTTGACCCTGTAGCAGCAAGCACCCCGGCACCCCCAGGGTTTGCCACCAACACAGGTTCTTGGATCTGCTTTGTTAAAGGAAAGCAACTCAAAATGGGTTAACAAGCTTACTTTAATCAGTCAGACATATATCGTTTACCTTGTTCAGGGGAAAAGGTCAGCACCCCGAACTTCAAAGTATACAGGCAGAATTATCAAGACAGAAACAGATCAAGTAGACAGATTTCCAAACTGTCCAACCATTACATCCATACCCAGTCAATATCTGGGTTTCCACATCTGGGATTTTCAAAGCTGGGGGACTCTCAACAACGGCTTCCCATAATTCAGATCAAATCACAGAACACTTCTCAAAGTGAGTCCCAAAA
The DNA here is from genome assembly GCF_028583685.1 of Petaurus breviceps papuanus. Taxonomy (NCBI): domain Eukaryota; kingdom Metazoa; phylum Chordata; class Mammalia; order Diprotodontia; family Petauridae; genus Petaurus; species Petaurus breviceps. Next base: position 10,472,874 of record NW_027185798.1, on the reverse strand, counting down.
CAAAGCTACACATCAGGGCTTATATAGCCTTCTCCTGGCTCAGAGAATGTGACAACCTTATTGACTCACTGGCCAATCAAAAAGTATCTACTGAAAAACAAGCCTCCCACCCCAGGCTCCACGTGCACTTTAGCCTAGGGGCAGGGAAGATCTTTAAAATTTACATTCTCATTACAGACCCTGAGCAAGTAATTTCACCTTTCTTTGCCTCAGTTTCCTATTTTGTAAAATGAAGGTGCTGGACCACATGGTCTCAGTTCCTTCCTGATTTAAACCAATGATTCTCTGTTCCCTACGACACTCTGCAGTCTATGAAGTAGCAGCTGTACATGGACATTTCTTTTTGTCTCACACTCCTATTTAAAGTGAGGTTACTGTGTCTCCCCATTTATCAAAAGCAGAAATTCTATAACTAGCAAATTTTGTGTGGTGGTTAATCCAATGGTAGATGGAGAAGGAAGGGAGGATCCTAGACTCAATTGATCTTGGGCCTCCAGAGTTAGAAATGGTGCTCCTACTTCAGCCACGTGGGCGGGGCCGTGGAGGAGAGGAAGCTTACCCTAGAATGGTTTTATCCAAAGGCTTTTCATTTCACGCCTCAGCTAAAATGTCTGATGACCCCAATCTCCTTACAGCTCTGTAAGGGAGTGACTTCAGTGCTGTAAATTTCAAATCAAGCTAGAGACTAGGGTAGAGACTGGGTAGGTAGCCTTGGTGGGTCCATATGATATACCACATCACTGAAAGCTGGTGCTCCACCTAAGGGCAGAGCTGACCCCAAGAAGACAGGGCTTGGACAATAACCACATAACTATTTGATGCCATGATTTTTTTTTCCTTTTTATGTTTCTACTCCTTTCTCCTCAACCACCTTTCTGTCAATGTCTAATATAGCAAAAAACATGTTTTCATAAAAATCAAAGAATTGCAGAGCCTCAGAGCTGGATCAGCCCTTGCCCTTTTCTACTTGTCAAAAATGCCCCTTCCTTCATTGTTCAGCCCATGGAACCTTGAGGAAGTCATTTCACCCTAAAGGGGCTAAATTTCAGCTTTTGGAACCAGAAGAGTGTGGGCTAGATGACATCCAAGGCCCCTTTCAACTCCACATCAGTGCTGCTGTGAGCTCACTGACTCATTAAGGCACCATCCCAATGTGGACCAGCTCCAATGATTAGAAAATTTTTTTCCATGTTGAGCTCAATTATGCACAGCAGTAATTTTTACCAACTGGTTCAATTTGTGCCTTCTAGAGCTACTTACTGTAAATTTAATCTCCCCTCTTCATGACAATGCTTCAGATATTTGAAAGTAGATAGTACACCCTACCCCCACACTTCTACTCAACACCACTTCACTCAGTGAAGTGAACTGAACACTTATATGGTGTTCAGACTCCTTACCACTAGGATCTGGTAGTCATTATGGAGTAGGGAAGTCAGAAGACCTGGGGTTCAAATTGTAGTTCAGTGGAACCTGGGGTTCAGTTGGGGTCAGAAGGCCTGTGTTCAAATTCTGGCTCCAAAACTGATAGCCATGTTGTCTAACTTCTGTGGTCCTCACTCTCCTCAATTAAACAAATAAGGATAATAATACTTGCATAATGATAATATCTTGCAAGAGTAGTCATGAGATAAGTGTGTTTTAGACCCCGAAGAGATAAAGAAATACGGGATACATAGAAATAAACATTGAAGCCTGGAGTGGGAAAGAATTGCCCGAGATCACAAAGGAGAACCAGAATTCCTCTCCTAGCTCTGTTTTGGAATCACCACCACACCCCTGCAGGCCCTTACCCTAGAACATCCCTCTACCCCAACTCCCCTTCTCCCATTGGTGAGTCCTTCCAGGATCTCCATTGTGGGCAGGGGTTCAAGTTGACCTTCATTCGTTCTTCTCTCAGATGGGCATCTGATTCTCCCTACTTGGCCACCACAACCTGGTTCATACCTTCCTCCCGCCCCCCCCTTCCCTCCTTTCCCCTTTTCAATTCACTTTTATTTGTTATCTTCCCCCATTATAATGTGAGTTCCTTAAGGGAAGGTAGGGACTGTCTTTCTTTTGGTTTTTATTTGTATCTGCACTAAGCACAATGCCTGGCATGTAGGAAGCCCTTAAATATTTGTGACTGATTGGGAATTAACAGCCAAAGTTCCAGGTCTTTGTTCTCTTGAAGGGAAGGAATTGGGTGGCTGTTTCCTACAGGTTTCATGCCTGGGAGTGGAAACTGATCAAGAGTCCCCAGGGTAATGACAAGTAGACTGTGTTAGAAAAACTATAAAATAATGAACCTCCCTGAGGCTCAGTTTCCTCATCTGTAAAATGGTCTCTGCTGTCCCTTCTAGCCCTAGATCTCTGACCTCAGAACTGAAGAGAGGTTGGAAAGGCACCAGGAGGAAATATTTTTGTCACCTTTGTTTTTTCTGCACTGTGTTAAACAGGGCTCCTTCCCTAGTTAAACACCTAAATGCATCTAATGCTCCTGGCTTTAAAGAAAATTAATTAGAGGATTAAAAGGCTAAATTGAGTCATTATGCAAATGGCATTACAGCTGGCTCACCTAAAATTGCTTATACAAAAAGGATTTAGTGTCTCCTTGCAGTGCACGATCAGCTGCCCCTAATATATGCACTGCCCCGCAGCCTTTTCATGACATCTTGATCATTCAAAAGGCAGATAATATGTGGAAAGAGTGTCATCCAGGAACCAGGAGACCTGGGTTCAAGAGACTTAGATTCATGCAATGAAAAAAGCCCTGGCTCTGGAGTAAAAGGCTCTGGGTTGGCATTTTACCTTTGACCCTCATGACTTTGGCGGAGTTTCCTCATCTGTCAAACAGATGCCCTCTGAGCTCTTCTTCTGATCCTAAAGTTTCATATCCTGACCCTGGGACTATATTTGTTATGTGACCTTGAGCAAAACCTCTTTCTTTGTCTGCAGTTTCCTCTACTGTACAAAATAGGGGTTGGAGTGGAGTGGACCAGATGAGTTTTAAGGTCCTTTCTGGTGCTGAACCACTGAGAGCTAAGGCATGGCAATTAAAGTTCCAGAGGCTCCTATGTGCCTATGACAATCAAGTTGGGGTGGGAGGAGGATGTCATTGCCTTGGCTGCTTCCTTTCCTAGCCAGTCTGGTGATCCATTACCATCCTCAGGCTGTCATTCTATGTCCCCTTGTCTCCATCAAATAGTGCTTTAAGATCATTGTTCCACTGTACACAATACCCACCTACTACAGAGCTCAGCACTAAATAATTCATTAACCTACATAAGCAAGGCAAATTTGTAATGCTGATAGGTCTTATAACCCCAATTTAATAATATTTTTCTATTGTTAGGTTAGCTTTCTATTATACCCAAATGAAAAACATTTGTTAAGTTTCTACTGTGAATGAGACGTTGTGCTAGGTGATTTAAAGACAAGAACAGACCTGGCCCTTTGGGAGCTTACATTCTACTGGGGGGAGGGGAGTACAACATGCTAAAGAGGCCAGTTTAACAAGGAATTAGAGAACATTAACAATCAGAGCAGTGGGGAAATGCTTCTCTGACAAGGTCAGCTACAACCGAACTTAGCCCTAAAGCAAGTTCAGGATTCTAAGAGACAGGAGTGAGGAAGCCAAGAACTCCAGACATGGGACAACAGTTGCTGCAAATTCATTGAGATTCGAACCGAGCAAGTTCGGGTTTAGGAACAATGAACAGCTCTGTTTGTTCAGAACAGGACACAATGGGAGTCATATGAAGGAAGGCTGAAATTTAGGTTGGATCCTGACTTCAGAGGGTCTGAAATGCCAGGCTAAGGAGTTTACACTTTGCCCTCAAGGCAGTGGAGAGTTGATGGAGGTTTTTAAGAAGGGGAATGACCTAGTCAGAATTGTGCCTTAGAAAGCTTGTTTCAGCAGCTCTGTTGAGGACAGAATAAAGAGAGGAAGCAAGGAGAGCAATTAGGAAACTATTACAGTTACAAGGCTAAGTGAGTGGTGATAGGTGTCTAAACTGGGTGGTCATGAGAGTGGAGAGAAAGGAAGACATACAAGAAATGTCATAAAGGCAGAATGGCCTTGATGACTAACTGTGCCTATTTTTACCAGAAAGAACAGTGAGTTTGGATACAGGACAGCTGGGATTAAATCTTGGCTTTGCTGGTTACTGATTGTGTACCTCGGACCTCACTCTAATTTTTCTATGCCTCAGTTTCTCCATCTGTAAAATGAGAAGCACAGTACCTGCACTGACTATTTGATAGGAGTATTGGAAGAATCAAATGCAATAATGTATATGGAGACATTTTCAAATATAAAATGATATATGAGCATGAGATATTATACATTACTGTCATTTCTCATTGCTATTTGGTTTCCAAATACTCTCAGAGTGTCATATTTTCTGGATCTGCCTTTTAAACTCTTCTTGGCCTGGAAAAGTAGAATAAAGCCCAACACAAAAGAAAAACTTAATCTTAGCCTCTTGAATTTATTTTTTTCATTTTTCCCTCCTCCTTGCAAATTTATGACTTTGTCATAAGACCTGTAAATTACTTTTCCTATTAGAGTGAACAAAGGAAGGAAAAAATCCTTCCAAAGAACCTCTATTATTGCCATGTTTTCTCCTGAAATGTCCCCTCCCCTAAGATGGAATCTCAGAATCCTCTAAAGCAGCTATCATGGCCCCATTGTGTCTTCTCAAGCTGTCTATAGTTCCTTGAATCAATCTTCTATGCCATGATGTCTGGTCCTCTTAATTAATCTCCTTCATCTGGATGCCCTCTGACTTGTCATTGTTCTTCCTTAAATATGGCACCCATAAATACTCCAGTTGTGGTCTGACCAAGGGCCGTCACCTCCCTAGTTCTCATCTCTCCCTCTCTTAATAGTTAGGATCATACTGACTTAAGAAAACCTCAAATGAGGTCACAAACACTCCCTCCGATTATGAGTTGGACATGACTGAAATGACTAGACAACTGAACAACTAACAATATACAGCTAGTAAGTGCCTGAGACCAGATGTGGACTCACTTCTTCCTGCCATTGAGCTACTTTGCTGTTTGCACAAATTACTTAGCTTCTGTAAGACTCAGTTTCTTCATCTTGAAAATGAAGGTGTTAAAATGGAGCACATCCAGAAGTACCTTTCAACATTAAAAAATAATGCTATAGTAGAGAAGAGAAACATTTTATTCATACCTGGAAATTGTCTTTAGATGGAAAGATAATGTTAATCAATAAAACACTATCCTTAGATTTAAAAAAAAAATTTAAAAGAATGTATCGGCTTTTGCAGACAGGAGGTCTTGTTTCGACCTCAAAATGAGCTTGATGCCCACGAAAACCCTCTGGTCTTCTTCTGAACCTTTTGCTATCTTTTCCATACACAGAGAGAGCTAATCAAAGACTGTGAATAGCAAGACCTGCATCACTGGCACAGTCAAAGTTGAAGGAGTTAAGAGAAGGAATCCTTTGGTGGCGCAGAGTAAGGTGCTATTTATTGATCAATATCAACTCAATAGAGAGAGGTCTCTATTGGAGCATTCAAGGGCTCTGCCCTTACCTCTGGGGTCCTTGTAATCCTTGTCAGTGACTTGGATGAGAGCACAGATGGCAAGCACATTAAATTTGAGAATAATGTGGAGCTGCAAAGGATCCCTAAAATGCTAGATGGAAGATCGATCTGTAAATAATAATAGACCAAATACTGTAAGATGAAATGTGTTCATTGGAATAGATGTAACACTGAAAATTCATTTAGAATCCACTGTCCCAGGAGAGAAAAGGGGAGTAGGATTAGACAATAAAGTGATGGGGACCTTCCC
>NW_027185798.1:10453665-10467053 GCF_028583685.1 Petaurus breviceps papuanus | reverse complement strand
GTGTAACATATATATGTATGTATAGACCAACCTATGGACCATCCATCTGACTACACATCACAGTATGGAAAACAGGGTCATATATTGGAGCAGGAAGTTACCTTAGAGGCCATCAAGTCCAACTACTTCATTTTACAGATGAGGAAATTGAGGTCCAGGGAGGTTTAACCCAGAGTCTTATAGCTAATAAATGTCTGTCCTTGAGTTAAAAAAACAGGTCTTCCTGATAAAAGAAAAAATAAGCATTTGTTAAGCAGCTGTTGTATGCTAGGTTCTATGCTAAGGATTTTACAAATATTATCTGATTTGATTCTCACAGCAATCCTGGGAGGTAGATGCTGTCATCATCCACGTTTTCCAGTCATGGAAACTCAGTCAGACAGAGGTGAAGTGACTTGTCCAAGGTTACACAGCAAGAGTATGTCTGAGGCTGGATTTGAACTCAGGTCTTCCTGACATCGGGTCCAACACTTTCTGTAGCATACCACCTTGTGCCTCCTATCTCCCTCCCACTTAGATGGAATCCTGCCCCTCATTATGCATTAGAGAACCCTCCTTGTAGTTCATTGTCACCTATTTCCATCTTTTCCTCTTATTTACAGCAGCAAGGACATAGTAGGTGCTTAATAAATGCTTACTTGACTGGTTACTCAGTACTGATTGGGAAACAGGATGATGATGATGATTTTATAGGTAGGAACTAGGAGGTTTCTCTTGAGTTTTCAAAGCTCTGAAAATGGTTCATGGCTTCAAGCCCAAGAAAAAAAGGATTTGAAGCCAACTACTTTCTGACAGCCAAAAAAATCTCCCTTGGCCCTCATGACAAGAAATCAGCAAATAGGCCTAAGGGAAATGAAGCAACTGGCCTCAAAACATATCATCAGCTTTTCCTTTCCCTCATCACCAGCTGTGAGAGATGGAAATAATGTGAGGGATCACTCCAGGAACGGCCATGTAGCACGCTGGAAAGAGAGAAGGGCTTGGAATCTGACGACCCAAGTTCAAATTCTGCCTCTGCGACTCATGCTGGGGAAGTTACTCCTCCTCTCTGTGAGGGGGTTGGACTCGATGACCGCCTTCCAGAGACCAGCAAGAGAACGTCGTGGTCATCGAGTCCAACCTCCTCATTTTACAGAGGAGGTTTAAAGTCCCAGGGTCCTGCCAAGGGTCACACCACCTGTCACTACCAGGGTTTCCTCTTCAGGATGGAACCATCCCTTCTGCATCTGGCTAGTAAGAAACCATCCAGATAAAGAGTGTTTTAGACTCACGGGGTAAGCCCAACTTCGGTCTGCCTGCCTTTTCATGGGGGAGCCCATTTGAAGGGAGGAGGAGTTCTCCATGGTTGGGCATCCATACTCAGAAACCCTCCCTGGACACTGCAAGGCCAACTCTCCCACCAGCTCAGCCTGCTTCCTCTGTCGTAAAGAATTGTTGGAAGCCAACTTTCAGGGAAAACACAGAGAGCTGTGAATATAGAATAAAGAACATTGGCCTTAGAGTTCAGATTCTTGGTGTTCTCCCTCTGATGTCAAGTGTGTGAACAAAGGGCAAGTCATAAACTATTGTGAGCCTCAGTTTCCTCATCTGCAAAATGGAGATAATAATACCATAATACTTTCCTCCTAAGTTGTGAGGTACAAATGAAATGCTTTGCAAACCTAGCGCTATAGAAATGACAGCCATTTTAATCTCTGGGTCACTGAACCTCAGTTTCTCCACCTCTAAAATGCTAATAACAATGCTTTTACCATCTGTCATGCAGCTCTATTATAAAGAAATCATTCCATAAACATTAAAGTTCTGTGAAAATGAAATCATCATCATCATCATCTCATTCTTTTCATTTTGTTTGATGGAATCCAGACAGAAATGGTCTGATGGGAAGTTGTTATTCTACTATTATTCTTGTATTTATCAATCAATCAGTAATTAAACGTCTGCCATGGGTCAGGCAGGCCCTATGCTCATCATGGGGGACTTGAAGAGAAAAGGGCAACAGTCCTTGACCCCAAAGAGTTTACATCCCGATGGGAGAGACAACACAGACATGGAAAAGTGTGTGAGGAATATATACAGAATGAAGACAAGTCTTAGGAGATGGCGCCCTGGCAGCTGGGGCAATCAAAATAACTTCATATAGAAGGAGATGCTTGAACTCATTCTTGAAGGAAACAAGAGATTCCTAGGGATGGAGGGTGGACATTCCAGGAATGGGACCGGCCAGTGAAAAGGCCCGGAGATGGAGAGTCAAGCATGAAGGACAAGTATGCCAACATAGATGGACCAGGCTGATGTGTGAGAAGACTGGAAAGTTAACAGGGGACACCTGTGATAAACAAGGGACTTTATATTTGATCCTGGGAGTAATAGGGAGCCACAGTAGCTCATTAAGTAGAGTGTTAACATGACCAGAGCTGTGTATTAGGAAAATTTCTTTATCATCTGTACTTCAAAGGTATAAAAATAAATAAATGAATAAATAAATGTTTAAAAAAATCTCTGATTTTTGAGGACTATATGAATATCTAAAAGAAATGCTTTGAAAATTATGCAAAGGAAATTAAGCAAAGGAAAAAAAACCTAAAGTTCTGAATTTATGAATGGAAAAAAATAAATATCTTAAAACAGAAAGTAAAAACCCTTACCCAAGTAACAGACTCTTTGAAATTAGAATAGATGGGGGCAGCTAGGTGGCGCAGTGAATAGAGCAGCAGCCCTGGAGTCAGGAGGCCCTGAGTTCAAATTTGACCTCAGACACTTAACACAAAACTAGCCATGTGACCTTGGGCAAGTCACTTAATCTCAATTGCTCCACCTTCCCCCCTCCAAAAAGAAAAAAGAAAAATCTAAAAAAAAAAGAAAGAAAGAAATTAGAATAGATCAAATAGAAACCAATGACTTCATAAGACAAGAAGAAATGTTCAAACAAACCCAGAAGATTGAAAAAAATAGAAGAAACTCTCAAGTATTTATTATCAAAAATATTTGACCTGGAAAAAAAGATCAAGGAAAAATACTGTAACATTCATTACACTCCTTGAAAACCATCATTTTTTAATACCTTTATACTATATATTGTTGTTGTTGTCAATTAGTTGTGTCCAGCTTTCATGACTCCATTTGGGATTTTCTTGGCAAAAATACTGGAGTGGTTTACATTTCCTTCTCCAGTTCATTTTGCATATTAGGAACTAAGGCAAGCAGGGTTAAGTGACTTGCCCAAGGTCACACAGCTAGTAAGTATCTAAGGTTGAATTTGAACTCAGGTCCTTCTAACTCTGGGGCCAGCCCTCTATCCATTGTGCCAACTAGCTGCCCTTATACATATATTTTAAGAACTTACAAATAAACATTCCCCAGGTATATTAGAACCAGAGAGTAAATTGAAAATAGAATCTATGAAAAACTGGCAGATTCTATGTTTTGTTTCATACTTGTATTTGTTATTTAGACCTTGGTGGGAGACTCTAAATCCTATGATGACTGTTTTAAGTCAACTTAGAACAGATTTTGATAATGAATAAGTAGGGAAGGGTAAGCTGTAAGCAAGGAGCAGGGGACTTCCTCAGGAAGAAAGAGGCATTCATCCAACCAGGAGAAGAATGCTGGGGAAGGTCTGGCATGTGGGCTGCTTGCTGCATTTTATGGACTTAGGAAGAAACAAACTCCCTTGTTAAAAGTTTTCTAAGGAACTTTTCAAGGTGATCATTAACTGTCTAGCCAAAGACAGACTCCTTTCCAGTCCTTCTTGGGAAACTGGCCAAGAAAGGCAGTGTGATACAGTAGAAAGGGCATGAGCCTAAAGTCACAAGGCTTGGACTCAGATTATTACTACCTATGTGACCTTGGCCAAATCAGGTAACATTCCTGGGCTTCAGTTTTCTTTTTTTGTTTGTTTGTTTGCCTTTTGGAGGGCAATTGGGGTTAAGTAGTTGCCCAAGGTTACATGGCTATTTTGTGTGTGTGTGTGTGGGTGTTAAGTGTCTGAGGCCGGAACTGAACTCAGGTCCTCCTGACTCCGGCAGGTGCTTTACTCACTGCACCATCTAGCTGCCCCAGGGCTTCTGTTTTCTTCCCTGAAAGATGAGTGGATTAGATTGAATGATCCCTGAGGTGCCTTCTAATACTAAATCTTTAATCCAATGATTCCATTGATTCCAACGATCCATTGAATTAATTACTCTCTAGAAGCCACAGGGACTTGATTTGCCTACATAGAGGGTTTACTTTTTCTTATTGCCTTTTTGGCCGAAGAAAAGTCACTGACTCAGGACCAGGAGCTGTGTATATAGGCAGAGAACCCGTAACTGAATTTCCTAGAGTTCCTGCATGATAATGCTTCCATGACTCCCTCATAAATCAGACCCAGGGAATATTTCCATTGGTGCATAAACAGAAAATATGAAAATGAATGCTTGTAGGGATCTTATTTAATTTTGCTATAAACTGATTTCCCTGATATTTATATTCAGTTTGTTTTGTGGGGGTAAGGTGATCCTTTCCCCCCTTTTTCTCCCTCTAGCTTCCTCCCACCTCCTGGGTTTCAGAGTAGCCAGTTATCAGGGCATCCATCTCCAGAATGACCTTCCTTTCTTGGTAGCCTTGCCCTTCTGTTTGTAATAAAAGGTCATAAACTTGTCTGGCCCATCAAAACCATTACCCAGCAATCTGGCTAAAAAAGATGGAGATTATTAACCTCTGGATAAACAAGCAGGGGGAGAAGATGGATTGGGAGGGATAAGGCTCATGTTTACACACATTTATCTTTGGTAATTAGCCATCTGGGGGAAAACTGCAGATCTGGGAGAGGGAAATTGATTTATCTTCAAATAATAAGTTTTGCTTTGCAAGGGCTAAAAGTGAAGCCTCTCCAGTGATAATTGTCTGCATCACTTGCAGCTTTAAGAAAGAAAGGGGCAATTACAGGGTTTTTCATGTGTGAAAAGGAAGGGGACATGAGCAGCCTCACCTAAAAAATAATTATTTTTCTTTGACACCTACAAAGGGTTGATGGCAGTTGGCCTTCCAAGAGGATGGCCCCAGTGGCCATCTTGGCCTCCATGGACCACTGCAGTCCTTGAGCTGTAAATCTGGACTGATCTGGGTGGCTCTGGGGAGGGGAGGGCAATCAAGACAGGCTTGGCAGTGTATCACACCTGTCTGCAAACCTTGGTCCTTCCCTATTTATGCTGAGTTTCCAAGTCAGTACTTCTTAAATTCTTTGTATCATGGACCCCTTTGGCATTCTGGTGAAATTTATGGAAACCTTCTCTGAATAAGTTTTTAAATGCATAAAATAGAATACATAGAATTACAAAGAAAACCAATTGTATTGAGATAATTATCTATTATCTATATATTCCTAGATGGATATTGATAGCAATCTGTATTTGAAATATGTGTGACTATATGTGTATATTTCATATATATGTGTATATATATGGAGAGAGAGCCATAGATATATTTCTAGAGATAGAGAGATATCAATCAATAAACATTTATCAAACACCTATTATGTGTCAGGCATGGGTGCTAAGGTCTGGGTTATGAAAAGAGACAAAAAAAACAATCCCTGCCCTCAAGGATACAACATGTAAACAAATATATGCAAAACAAGCTAAATAAATATAATAAATAGGGCATGATAAACAAAAACAAAGGCACTAAGATTAAGAGGGCTTCTCAATGAAGAAGTAGAGAGAGGTACCTTCTTATATGTAACAAAGTCTGGTCTTCATACATTTTAAGTGCATTGTTTCAGTTTTGTTGTTGTTATTCTTTCCATGGCTCTAAGTCACTCTCTAAAACTAAATTGCCACAAAGGTGCCAACCTGTATTTGTGGAAGAGGTTAGCTTGTGGAGGTCTGGTGAAATTGGAGGTCCCACCCTGATAGCCTCTTCTTTCCATTTGCATTGTGATAACCATTGTTCTTACTATTCTCCTGGTGCATTTGTTTGATTTTGCATCAGTTCATATGAGTCTTCCTGTGCTTCTTTGTATTCCTCCTCTTTGTCATTTGTTATAGAGGAGTGATGTACCATTACAGGTGTGTAGTACCAATTGTTTAGTCATGCATTAGTCAGTAGCAATCTACTTCATTTCTAATTCTTTGCTACAATATAAAGTTCAAAGCACTGTTGTTAGAGCTAGGCAGGAGATCAGAGAGGTATAGTGGAAAGATAATGGACTTGGGATAACGTCAGGGTAAGGTCTGAATCTCACTTCCAATACAGTCTAGTTATGTGGCTATGGAGAAATCATCTCCTTCACTCTAGCTGTATCTACCTCATAGGGTTCTTATGAATATCAAATAAGATAATGTCTATAAAGCATTTTGTATACCTTTAAGTAGGAATTTTATTTAGCTCATTAATAATAATTATAATAGCTACCATTTATAGAGCACCCATTATGGGTCAGGTCCTGTGTTAAGTGCTTTATAAATATTATCTCATTTGATCATCACAACAACTCTAGGAGGTAAATGTCGATATTATCCCCATTTTACAGTTGAGGAAACTGAGGCAGACAGAGGTTGAGACTTGTTCACAGTCCCACAGCTAGCAAACTGGGTGAGTGGCTATTTATTCATCTTCAATGTAACATAGACTTCTTAAAGTTGGAAGCACATCAAGGTCAGTAAGCTAAAAAATTCTGCTAGATTTTGCTATGAATGGAAAAAGATTATTCTCATGAGGAAGATAATATTAAAAAAAAAAACAGAATACTGAAGGTTGGCAGGAGAAAAAGTAATTTTTACTGATTAAAAATCCATTTTTCATTCAGGATAATACCAAACCTGTTCTGCAAAGAAACCTAAATGAGTCTCTATGATCTGGACAGCTTCATCATTCTGTAAAAGATCCACTTGAAATGTTTTGGGTTTTGTTTACTTCCAATGGACTTATGAGTCTTGTCTCCACTGAGCAATGATGAATTCTAACAAATGCTAACAAACGTACATATGCTGAGGAGAATTGTTCCTAAATCACAGAAATTATATAATGGAACTGGAATATCGCATCATGGCCTTGCTCCATACCATGAAAATATTAAGAAATTTATCTATGAGCTGGGGACTAGCCTGATTTTGACCTAGAAAAAATGAACTCTTTGCCAAAGGTATAATTAATATCCAATATGATAAAAATGTTATTTCATAATGAAAAATTAGAGAATATGTATTAACATCACATGAACTCAAGGTCAAATCATGTAAAAGAAATGATTGCAACAAGGATGATGTACTGCAATGCCAAAGCTTTTATTTTTTATTTTATTTTTTTAAAGCAATTGGGGTTAAGTAACTTACTTGCACAAGGTTACAAGGCCAGTTATTTCTGGGTGTGGTGCTGAGTATCTGAGCCTGGATTTGATCCCCAGGTCATCCTGACACTGGAGCCGGTGCTCTTACTCGCTGAACCACCTGGCTGCCCCTAAGCAATTGGGGTTAAGTAAATTGCTCAAGGTTACACGGCCAGGTGTTTCCGGGTGTGTTCTAAGTGTCTGAGCCCGGATTCGATCCCCAGGTCATCCCAACACTGAAGCTGGTGCTCTTACTTGCTGTGCTACCTGGCCCCCAAAGCTTTTATTTTTAATAGGTAAAAGTTGTCCTAGGTTTATTGTCCCAGGACAATGAAGACTTTTCTATTATTATCAAGTCAACCAACAGCTACTACCTCTGTAGCCCAATGCAAAGACTCACCAATGGCACCCTCTTGTCTTCTTCCTGTTCCTTTCCTGGAAGATCTTGCACTTTGTGGCTTCCATGGTTCTATTCTATCATTCTTGGAAAGACAGATTGCTTCCTCTCCTCACACCATCCTTTCTCTGTCCACTTTAGGAAGATTCTTAAATCTGTTTTTTAGATTCTAATTTTACAGCTATCTGTTCTTTCCCTTAGCAACTTGTACTGCTTTTATTATCTATCATCCTGATCTGGTGGGTAAAATCTCCCCTCTCCCACCTCATCCAGGTTTCAAAGCATGAAAAGAAGATGGAGAGTCAAGAGACAGTCTATTCCAGACTCTGCCAAGCAATTAGTCCATAAACATTAATAAATCACCTACTATACTCTGGGAGCTCTGATAGACTTTAAGGATACAATTTTGTAGCAGTAAGCACCCCAGCATACCCAGGGTGGCTGCCAAGACAGCTTCTTAGATCTCCTTTTATAAAGGAAAGCAATTCAAAATGGGTTAACAATCTTGCTTTAATCAATCAAATATATCATTTACCTAGTTCAGAGGAAAAAGTCAGCACCCCAAACTTCAGAGTACACAGACAGGTTACAAGCAGAAGTTACAAGAAGACAGAGAAACAGTTCAAGCAGACAGGCCCCCAACTGTCTGACCATTACACCCATACCTAGTCACAGTTACCAGAGAAGGAAGCACCAACATCTGGATTTTCAAAGCCGGGGGGTCTCAATCGCTGCCCAGAGTCTCATCTGGTCAAATCATACAACACTTCTCAAAGTGAGCCCCAAAACAAAACCTCACATCAGGGTATATTTAGCCTTCTCTTGGCTCAGAGAATGTAACAAACCTCTTGACCCACTGCCCAATCAAAAATCATTCCTGAAAACCAAGCCTCCCACCACAGGCTCCAGGTGTACTTAAGCCTATCAAAGGGCCTAAGGTCAGAGAAGATCTTAAATTCCCATTCCCATAACAAATTTTTAAAAACAAAACAATCCCTGTTCATAAGGAGCCAACATTCAAAAGTAAACACACACATACACATATTCTGCTTTTAATCTCAGGATAATAGGATCATAGATTTAGAGTGTTGTTGTTATTCTAGTCATTCAATAGTTTTAGTTGTATTTTTGTGACCCCATTTGGGGTTTTCTTGGCAAAAATACTGGAGTGGTTAGTTGTCATTTCCTTCTCCTGCTCATTTGACAGATAAGAAAACTGAGATAAGCAGGATGAAGTGACTTGTCCAGGGTCACACAACTAGCAAGTGTCTGAGATCAGATTTGAACTCAGGAAAATGAATATTTCTGACCCAGGCCTAGCACTCTATTCACTATGCCACTTACCTGCCCCAGATTTAGAGTAGAAAAGGACACATTCATTTTTAATGTAAGCCATGACAGATATCTACAAATGTATAAATGTATATAGATAAATATCTAGATGTAGAGATACAGATAGAATTATATATAGAAATACATAGATCTAGAACTTTATTTGTCCATATAAATCTATAGAGAGATATCTATAGAAAGATCTATGGATTTATATTTTTATATAACTATAGAGTTATAGGTATAGATAGAGATATCTATGGCTACCTAGACACAGATATATTTACATATATGAAGATATAGATACTATATGTATGTGTGTATGTATGTACATATGTGTGCATATATGTATGTATATATAGTTAAAATTCCCCCTAGAATTTCCAAGTATCTCATGTGATCTTTTGCTTTTCTCATTTCGCTGGCACTCAGTTTCTTTATCTGTCAAATGGAATAATAACACTTAAATTAAAGTCAGGAAGGTATTGTGAGAATCAAGAGAAATTAGAAATACAAAGGACTTTGAAAACCACAAAGCCGTATTCAAATGTCAATTATGCCTGCTATTGTTAGGATTGTCATTATCACGATCAGAAAAAAAAAATCAGAGGTTTGGATGGGAAGATCTCTCTCTAAGGTCTTTTTTTTTTTCTTTTGGTTTATTTTCCAATTCTGACATTCTCTGATTTGTGTGACAAAGGAAAATGAGATTGTATGTGGAGAGAAGCACTCTGGTGATTTCCTGCCGACATCCATCTGTGCCAGCCGAGCATTTTTTCTTTACTTTTTTCATTAAATCTTTCACATCGATAATGCTGGTTCCTTGGTTCCTCTTCCAAACACTACTTTTCTTTGTAACAAATGTGATTTTGTCACTGTGCATTTCTGGGCTCAGACCCCTCTTGTCTCTTCCTTTGCAGGTTAGCTCAGGCTGTTCCTTGAGCCTAAAACAGGCTTGCTCTCCAAGGAAGGTCAGTGGAAGTATCCTCCTTTAGAAAGCTTTAAGTGACTACTCCACCTCAATGGGGCCTCTCCCTCTTTAAACATTTTTCCTCTCTACTTTCTTTACTAGTGGTTAAACATTTATCACACGTTAGTTATTTGTCTTAGGTCCCCAGTTTGATTGTAAGCCCCTTGAGGGCAGGATTTGTACAGTCATCCACACCCAGCTTTCAAAGATTCTTCTTTGCAAACAGACAATTAGGTACTCCCTTTCATAACATTATTGATTTAGAGTGGGAAGGGGCCTTGGAGATCACTTGTAGGGTGTTAGAGTGGGGATTTCTATCATGTGTGCCTTGGACCAGAGGAATACTTAGCTTCCTGCCAAATCTCAAATTCCATGATTCTGTCATCAAATCCCATGTCATCACCTTATAGAGGAGAGAACCAAATGCCAGAAAAGGGACAAGACTATCCTGAGATCACACAGAAAGGGAGCATCAGACTCCTACTCAAGTGTTCTTTCCATTTAAAGCTACCATCTCTCTTCCCCACATCTCACTTTTCTTTACATTCAGTGAACTAACAGAAAACAGCCTCTTTCCCCATCTTCCATTACTCACACCTGATATAAGCATAGGATTATAGTATCATGGATTTATAACCAAAAATGCACATTAGAAGCAACCTAGTCCCATGATCTTCTTCTAGAGATGCAGAGATTGCATCTTAGAGAGATGAAATAACTTGGCCATGGTTTCACAGCTGCTAAATGTCAAGGCAAGGATCTGAATCGAGGTTCTCTGACTTCAAAGATACCATACCATGAAACCTCTCCCCATGTGTAAAATGAGGTGATTTCTGAGGTGTCTCCTCATTCTATATCTAGTGATTAGAACTAGAACTTGGCCACATAATGAGAAAACAGGACGCATTGGAAAAGATCCTGAGGCTGGGAAAGATTGAAGGCAAAAGGAAAAGGGGATGGTGAAGAATGAGTGGATAGATAGTGTCATGAAAAGATGGGAGATAGGGAGGAGAGAAGGGACTGGCATCACAAAGAATCAGATCTGACTGAATGACAACAACAAAGAACTCAGAGCTTGAATTCAGGAATACCTGGGTTCAGTTCCATACTCAGACTCTTACTATGTGATTCTGTGCAAAACAAAATCTCTTTGAGCCTCAGCTTCCTCAACTGTAAAATGAAGGAGACTTGAGCTCTATAGTGTCGTCTGGCCCTAAATCAAGGAAAATAAAAGCCAGACATTTAAAAGTGACATCAAATCTGAAAGAACTCATGTCACCCTAAAAGTTCCCAGAGTATCCTTCACAACCTCCACAGCAATTTCCATCTGATTAAACCTGATTTCCTTCACACACCAGCATTTGAAATAAATGTAACCTATTTCCAATTGTTGCTTGTTTTCTATTCTTTTAATAACAAGCATTGCAATATGCATTTTGTGCTACTTTAACTGAAAATCTACAGGATTTCAGCTACTTTAGAGATTAAATGGGCTTTGAGGGGGAGGGTAACACAGGAATTTGGCTGCTATGTATAACACCAGTTTGATGGAAAGAAAGACATTTTGAATTATGGAAGAAGTCATGATACTTTACTTACTGAGTGCCCATGGAGACCTCAACAAAAATTTGTTTTTGTTTTTGCTACAGGCAAAAATACTAGGGAGGGAGGAGAAAGGTGTAAGGAGTGAGCAAGTAAATGATGGTACAATGAGTTTGGGAGGGAAGTGAGGGAGGCTCTGTCCAATAGGCAAGGTGCTGAAATGATGTCGCTATGGAGCAGAAGGGTCCTAGAAAAAAATGTCTTTTGCGTCTGTGTCCTCAGTGTCTGGAACATAAGAGAACAATCAATATGCATTTATTAAGAGACAACTATTAAGTGATTGGCAAATGCTTGGTTGATTGATTTACCCTATGCTAATTATGACTCTAGGTCCTCTAGACACTCATACCATATGGGTCAGCACGGCTGTTCAGACATTCTTTTCTTCATCTACTACCTTAGGATGATAGGGTCACAGGTTTAGAGTAGGAAGGGACCTCAGAAGCCTTAAAATTCAATCTCCTCCTTCACAGAGGACAAAAGTGGGACACAGAGAGGAGTGGTTTGTTTGAGGTCACACAGGAAGCAAGTGGCAGAAGTGAGATTTGAACCTGTATCCTCCAACTGCAAATCTGAACTTGCCACTGTGCTATGTTGCCTTTCTTCTGTCCTCAAGCTTACAGCTCTGTTGCTGCTGTCCTCATTCTCTTCAAATGACATCACCTATCACTTTATAGAGAATGCCAAGGCCACTTGGCAGAAGCTTCCCCAATCCTCAAAATGTATCTGTATTTTTATTCATTCCATAATCCTTTGCTCTTCCATCTCGGCACCATTTCAAGGTTTTAAGACAGATACACAGACACACCTGTGTCTCCTTTGATCCCATCCCATTAACCTCCTCCAGACTTGTCTCCATCAATAATTTCCTCTCTTTCTAGCACCTTCAAGCTCTCTCATTCCACCTGCTCAGGCCTTCCCTACCCTAAAAAGGAAAAAAAAAAGTCTTTAGCCTTTTTTAAAGTCATCAAACTATCATTCCATTTCATTTTGTCCTTTCATCATACTCATATAAATACTCAAATGTATTTTGATTTCATTTGGGAATTCCTTATAAACATGCTTATAAGAACCCATACTTGTCTGCTCATCTTATGTAACGCTCATTCAAATCCTCACAAAATTTCACAAAAGGAAGTCCACCCCACCGGCTGAAGGCCTTCCTCACTTTACCCCAACTTTGGGAAGGTACCAATGAAGCACTCTTGCTATGTACCTGTCATCTCTCTCTCTTGACACATGGCCAACCCATCTTTACCTCTAAAATAAAGATAATCATAGCCTCTACCTCCTGGGAATGTTGTGAGGATAAAATGAGATAATAGATATAAAGCACTTTATAGACCTTCAGATGCTAAACTTAGCTATAATTATTATTCTCCATTATTCTCTTCCTGTCATACAATCCTTCAATATCTCCCTTTACTTCTGTTCTTCTTTGAAGTTCCTCAATGGTTACACGTTGCAGCCTGTTCACACCTGCCATATGTCTCTCCATTGTTCTCAGTGAAATACTCATTTTTAGATCTGAAGAGGCAATTATGTTCCACAGATCTCTGCCATGTAGCAACATTGATAAAATTTTAATATTGAAAACATGATCCTTTGCATTTAGTAGAAGCTCGGGGCTAGCAAAATATATTTGCAATTTCCCAAAAGCAGTCCAACCTCTCTCCTTCTGCTCAATTCTGGGACCAGCTTCTTATCTGTCTGTCCTACCTATTACACACACACACACACACACACACACACACACACACACACACACACACACACAC
>NW_027185798.1:10391566-10453655 GCF_028583685.1 Petaurus breviceps papuanus | reverse complement strand
CACACACACACACACACACACACACACACACACACACACACACACACGCACACACACCAGTAGAGATATATGGACAATTTCTACGTGGTGTCTAGTCAAATGGAATAAAAAATGTGGGTAATATATTTTCTTCATCCACTTGGTTTTCCTTGTGTGGATGGACAGACAGAATTCCTCAAAGTAACCACCGATCTCCTCCAGGATTCTCTGAAGGATTCAGGGACTCACTACAATCAGCATGATGTCATTTGCAAATAGGAGCACCTGCAGAATCTCATCCTCTCTATCCTCAACCTGTACTCAGTGAAGGATCTTCTCCATCAAATGTCAGATCTTTTATCCTACTGCCTGGTTTTACTGAATCATTTCCAGGTTCCTAGACAGAGCTGTCTATATTCAGTGCTTCCACTTCCTTATCACCAATGCACTCCTTGACTCTTTTCAAACAAGTTTATGATCAGTCAAATTATTTATTAAGTAACTATTAAGTACCAAGCACTATTCTAAGCAACCTTTCCTGCCCAGATTGTCTTCCCTTGGAGTTCCCTACAACAATAAAACCAGAACATTCAATTTTATTTTTTTAAATCCTAGAGGTTTAGACCTTCTATAAACATTTACTCACCAGTTAGGTCTAAGAATACAAGCTCCTTATTCAATGATCAAAGAGTGAATTGACTAGAAAAACAACTGAATTGTATCAGTCTTGACATTCTCACTACAAATGAATCCAGAAGACAAAAGGAAGCTACTGTTAAGTGGAAGAATATATCATAAGTTTTCCTGAAAATAGCAAAGAAAGAATCTGGCAACATTTGTCTTGTCATGTATCCAATGGCAATGAGAGGCATGTGGAGGAATTGGGGGGCATAGTGGATAGAGCACTGTACTTGAAGTCAGAAAGACGAGTTTGAATCCTGCTTTAGGTATTTACTAGCTGGGCAACCCAGGTCAAGCCATTTGACTGCTCTCTGTCTCAGTTTCCCCAACTGTAAATAATGGGTATTATATATTGGTTATAAAGATCAAGTGAGATAATTACTTTTCAAATCTTAAAGCCCTACATTAATTATTATTGTTATTATATCAGGGAAGTCATCTTAAATTGAAGTGCTTTCAGTAAACATTTGCAAACAAACAAAAAACACCCACAGAAAAACAATTGTAGCTGATACCCTGACATCTGCTATAGGAAACAGTCATTTTCCCCAAGAATTCAATAAGATCTTCCAAATAAAGTCAACATACACTTTAACACTCTATGACTTTAATACAAAGGTGAACCTAGGTGAGGAAGGTGAAAAACATGCTAGAAACTTGACTCAACATGAAGAAATGAAAAAGGCTAAAGGCCTGTAGAATGCACATCTCATTCTTATTCATTGTGACTACTTTTTTCCCCAGACCAGTGCTTAACACACTGCCTGTCACATAGTAGGACTTAAAATGTTTGTTGACTTGAAAGCAATGGGTCACTTTTGTGTATCAAGTTTAAGACAATGTCCAAGAGGGAAGGTCACTTGGATCAACTGGAGACACCCAAGGGAGGAGTGAGTCAGGAACAATTTGAGGAGGATATTATGGCAACCTTTCAACCCCATCACACTTGGTATAGGCCTGACACTAATTAAGTAAGTTTACTTACCAATTCCCTAACCCTGGAGCATTGTCTGAAAAGCAAAAAGTTGGGTTGGCAATGAGCCTAGAAGAGATAGGGCCATAAATGATGTTACAATTCCATTCGGCATTATGGTCTTCAGGCCATGGCTAGAAGGTGATGATGACATTGGCTGCTCCTTAGACTTGACAGATGCCAAACCAAGCTCTTCCTAGGACTTATGGGTCCAGGTTTAAGAAGATCTCAAACAGTTCCAGGAGCAGGACAATCTTACTTGGCTTAAAGAGGATGATAGCCCAAGAACCAACCTGTTAAAGGTTGTTGCTTTTTTTTAAATGGATAGGAGTGACCTCATGCAAGTGAATCTGATTCATTTTCCATTCCTTGAGTCACATAAACAGCCAGGAAAATGGAAGTTTTGAGCTTGGGAAAGAATATTTGAGATATGATCTGTCCCAGAGAAGGAACAGGGAAGAAAAGGTGATGATTACCAGGTAGGAGGAAGTGGGGAGGGACACATGCAGAAGAATAAAAGCCCTCCTGGAAAGAGAAAGACAGTTGGAAAATCAAGGTTTTTCTGGACTACCAAAGAAACTATTTTCCAAATCAACCATCTCTGACTAGTCATATCATTGACTTGTTTAGGACAAAAATAAAAACCAACACCAAATTAGAAGAAAAACATAAAAATGAGATGATATGGCATGTAATTAAAACTTGATCTATTTTTAAAAGTTATTGATGATGAAAAATGGAAAATAGATTCAACTGAGCTTAGGTTTTTGTGCTGTTTTTTTACTATGTGTAGCAAAATGCCACATTAGAGAGTTTCATCTAACTTCGTGTTTCATTTGCATTATTTTTAATGCTACATGATTCCCCAAAAGATGTGATCATTTCAATAATTTTGTTCAGTGATACCCTGGTTATATTCATAAAACAAAGAAAACATGGAGATGTATGGGTGCCAAAGGTGTTTGTTTGGAAAGATGGTCAGTAAAGGCAGCTAGGTGGCCAATGGACAGAGCAGTAGACTTGGAATCAGAAAGACTCACATTCATGAGTTTAAATCTGGTCTCAGACACTTACTAGCTGTGTGGCACTGGGTAAGTCACTTCATCCAGTTTGTCTCAGTTTTCTCATCTGTAAAATGAACTGGAGAAAGAAATGGCCAAACCATTCCAGTACTTCTTCCAAGAAAACTCCAATGCGGTCATGAAGAGTCAGACTCAATTAAATGAGATCCTTAAGATAGTCTTATTTGTGAATGACATTATGTTAGTTGCATCAAGCTCTGAAATGTTATAGAGCTCCCTAAATGAGATCTTTGTTCACTTAAAAGAGTTAAACCTAGCAATCAACATAGGAAAAACTAAGTGGATAAAGTCTACAGCCCATACTATGATGTGCAATTGGATAGAAAACCAGTAGAAGAACTGGGGCAAGAAAACTAGGGCTTAGTCCAGTGGTATGCTGGTAAATATTTAATGACCAGCTCTTCAAAAGCAACAACCACAAAAATCACAATACATATTCTAAAATTTAATTTGCATTATTAATATTTTTCTGCATCACTCTCTTTAGTCTTGCTAATCAATAAAATAATAAATAAAGCACCAGTTTAGAGCTGGTTTGTTAATTTCTGAAGTTTAAAAGCTCACACTGAGAATATAACAATCGGCTCTTGCCTGCAATTTTTACTATCTCCATCACACCCCTAAGCTTAGTTCTAGGGTAGGAAGTTTGCCCTAGGAAAAGGGGGAGAATTTACAGAATGTTGATAGAATTTCTGTAAGGAAAAAAATGAGAAATACATAGGCACATCTAGAAGCTGGTGAAAAGGATGGAAAGGGGACTTGAGACTTTGTCAGTGGGGGCTCAGTTAAATAAACTAAAGCTATGTATCTGGTAGGAATAAAGACTTGAAGGAGGGGAAAGAGAAAATAATACCTCTCTTCAGGTATTTGAAGAACTATCATATGGAAAAACCAATACACAAATCTTTTTAACCACTGGAACTGTTCGAAAGTCAAATGGGCAGGTTTGGAAGGTAATGAGTTCTCCTCCTTCATCCTCCATGGACATTTTCAAGAGAAGGCTAAATGGTGACTATGTGGGGAATTTGAAAAGAGACTCTTGACCCAGCACAGTTTGAATGAGATGTCCCCTGGAGTCCCTGGCAACCAAAGGGTCTGTGATCAGTGAGGTAAGAAGACTCCAACATTGTGAAATGGTGCTTCCATGCCTTCTCCCTATCCTGTTCCCCACCAGTCTCTTCCATATTTCTCCAGATGGCTGTCATGCATGTTTTTCCCCCACAGCACTGGGTGGATGCTGAGTGCCCACCAGGTATTTGATAAAGGCTTGTTGCCTGCCAGCTCTTTTGATAGATAGGTACATCCCACATCCTTTAAGCAAGCAGCTCCTCCTTTCTTTTCACTCCAGTCCCAAGCCTTTCATGGACCTGTCAATTCCTTGATGACAATGAAAAGTCCTAGAAATGACACATTAGTTTTATGGGAGAGCTGTATGTCACTGGGCTTGTTTCAATTACAAGACTTGGAGGGAATAGGTGATGATATACTCAGAATTCATAATCACAGTGTGGAGGTGGGTTTTTCTTCCTTATTTTTTTCTTTATGAAATTGAAGAATGATCTCCCTGTGCTGTGTCTAGACCCATAAACCAGTTTGAAAAGATCTGGTTGAATTCAAACAACCTATTCATCAAAATGACAAGTCATTTTAAATCAACCAGGTTTTTCCTCTACAAAACCTAGTCTGTATTACAGCTACAACCTTGGTTCTACATTCTCAGGGATTTAAACTAGTATTTGCTTTTCCTTTCTCTCTGAAGGAATTAGCAAAACATTGTTGAAAAAGTAATGGATTTGGGATCAGAAGACTTGGGTTTGAGTATCGTTCTACCACTTACTGTTTGACCTTGGGCAAACTGCTTCACCTCTGTGGGCCTCAGTTTCCTTATTTCTAAAATGAGAAAACTTGGACAGCATGTAAAAGGTCCCTTTAAGCTCTAAATTTTGTGATTCTGGGAAAGCATTCAGTTTATTAAAGCTTTTATAGTAGTTTTCCACAAAATAGCATGAACCGGTTAAGTCAAGTAATCTTTAATTGTGATCAAAACCGAAAATCCAGAGGAATTCAATAAATAAACAGTAATACCAATGATTCCATTGATCACTCACTATAAGACAGAATAAAATGTTAGATCACATTATCTTTAACTCATGGGTTCTGAAGACAACACAGAGAAGGGTAGTTGACAACTTACCTTTGTTTTCTCTGTGCCTTTCGTGTATTGGAGAAAAGATGGTCTAGATCATTTAAACAAAAAGGGGATAATAAGAGAAATGAAAACCAAAACAATTATTGGGCTTTACCTTGTACCCTGCAAATTAGCAAAAAAATAATGCAAAAAAATGGCACCAGTCAAAATTGAAGGGGTTCTGAGAAAATAGGCACACTAGTACATTGCTGGTGGAGCTATGAAGTGGTGCAATCCTTTTGGAAAGCAATTTGGAATTATGAAAATAAAATGACTAAACTATCCATATCCTTTGAACCAGCGATTCCATTACTGGGTTTATATCTCAAGGAATACATGTAGATTTTTTTTTTAAAGTCCTTGTATACTCCAAAATATTTGTAATTTTTTATGAGAGCTAAGAATTTGAAACAAAGTAGATCCCATCGATCAGTGAATGGCTAACCAAGCTTCCCAGTACAAGAATGTAATGAAATGCCACTGTGGCTTTAAGAAATTATGTGTGTCTAATGCATTGTTGGTGGAGTTGTTAAGTGATTCAGCCATTCTGGAGAGCAATCTGGAACTATGCCCAAAGGGCTATAAATAAGTGCATACCCTTTGACCCAGCAATACCACTTCTAGGGTTATATCCCAAAGAGATCAGAGAAGTGGGAGGAGGATCCATATGTACAAAAATATTTATAGCGGCTCTTTTTGTGGTGGCAAAGAATTGGAAATCAAGGGGATGCCCATCAATTGAAGAATGGCTGAACAAGTTGTGGTATATGAATATAATGAAGCACTACTGTGCTATAAGAAATGAGGATCATACAGACTTCATAATAACCGGGAGAGACTTATATAAACTGATGCTAAGTGAGGAGAGCAGAACCAGGAGAAATCTGTACACAATTACAGACCCACTGTATGTGTGACGACTAACTTCAATAGACTGGTCTCCTCTCAGCCATGTAAGGTTATAAGACAACTCCAAAAGACTCATGATGGAGAGAGATGTCCACATCCAGAGAAAGAGCTGAGGAGTCTGAATGCAGAGTGAAACAAACTACTTGCGCTGCTTCTTTTTCTTCTTGTTTTGTTTCCTCTTTCCCACTGATCATCCCATCAGTTATAATCCTACTTTACAACCTGACTAATGATTAATGTGAAGATATTTGTAGATCCTATATTCGAGTGCATGCTGCCATGATGGGGGGGGGGGGAAGGAGAGGGAAGGCGAGAAAATTTGAAACTCGAGGCACTGTGGAACTGAGTGTTGTAAACTAAAAGTAAATAAACAAACCAATTGGATTTTTAAAAAGAAATTATGTGTGTGATGATTTATATGAATTGATGATGTACTGTGAAGTAAACAGAGCCAAGAAAAAAATAGACACAGTGACCAGAACAATGTAAACGTAAACAAAAACCATCTAGCAAAAAAAAAATCAAAAGTAAATATAACAATATTGCGAAGATCAAGTGGAACTCTAATGAACCGATAGGAGAAAACACCTTCAACCATTTGCAGGTAGGAAGTTCACAATTGTTGCACATTGTAATTGTTTTTGAACTTTCTCAATGTATCAATCATGTTGACTTTTTTTTTCTAAAAAAACCCCTCACTATTTGTCATATGGAATGGCTCTCGGGGAAGGAGGGAGGAGAGGTGCATATGATACTATGGTAATGTAAGAAACAGAAAACAAAAATTATTTTTAAATTAAAAGAAAACATGGAGAAAAGAGAAAAGAAAAACACAAGGGGATGAGAATGCACACCACAGCTGCTGGACGAACATCGGTGGGGAGGGAAAAACCCACTGAAGATGTAAAAGGCTCAGAATCTTTCTCTCTTGGGAAAAGGGGCTCATCACCTCCCAGATAGGACTGAAGCAAGAACAGGAGATACAGACTACATGTTAAGATAAATGAGCTTTTCTGGGAAAAATGAACCATTTTCTCTCCAGAGCACAGAACATAAACAAAGGAACAAATGACGGTAATTTTTAAAAATTCACATTTATCTAGTTCCTTATGTTTACAAAGTCCCTTTTTCACAATACCTCAATCAATATATAGACAAACAAGAATAGGTAAGTGTTTCCTTAGAGAGAGAGAAATAAAAATGGAGACAGTCTGGTGAAGTCCATGGAACTCTTCTCAGAATCAATAATGTTTCTAAATAACTGAAGGAAATGCTGAATATCAGGTAAAGGTTAGTGAAAATAAAAATATACTTTTCCCCATCCAAGTTCATAAGTCCTCTGAAATCTATCTACACACCCAGTGGGGGTCATGAACCCCAGGCTAAGAACCTTTGATGTACTCTATCTTGGGTCACACACCTAGGGCTAGAGCCGATGTTATTTTTTTTTTTTTGTAAATAGTATTTTATTTTTCCAATTCCATGTATATATAGTTTTCAACATCCATTTTTAATAAGATTTTGAATTCCAAATTTTTCTCCCGCCCTTCCCCCCAAGACAGCAAGCAATATGACACAGATTACACATGTGCAATCATGTTAAACAAATTTCTACATTAGTCATGGTGTAAAAGAAGAAACAGAACAAAAGAGAAAAACCACAAAAAGAAGTGAAAATAGTAAGCTTTGATCTGAATTCAGAATCCATAGTTCTTTCTCTGGATGTGGACAGCATTTTTCATCATGAATCTTTTGGAATTGTCTTGAATCACAATGTTGTTGAGAACAGCTGAGTCTATCATAATCGATCATCACACAGTGTTGCTATTATGGAGTACAATGTTCACCTGGTTGTGCTCACTTCACTCAGCATCAGTTCATTTAAGTCTTTCCAGGTTTTTCTGAAATCCACCTGCTCATCATTTCTTATAGCACAATAGTATTACATCACAATCATATCCCACAACTTGTTCAGCCATTCCCCAATTGATGGGCATCCCCATTCCAACTCTTTGCCATCACAAAAAAGCTACTATAAATATTTTTGGACGTGTGAGTCCTTTTCCCCCTTTTATGATCTCTTTGGGACTAGACCTAGCTGGATCAAAGGCTATGAACAGTTTTGTAGCCCTTTGGGCATAGTTCCAGATGGTAGAGCAGACTTTAGAAGTATCTAACCCATCTAGGATCATAGATCCCAGTTAACAATTTCTATTTTAATTTCAAGAAAACATATGATAGGTTGGCATTGGCAAGTCAGGGTCTACGTAAAGCGTTTGGGGAAATCAACCCTTTACTACAAGTAGGAGAAAGGTAAGCAGAACTGTGTAAAATAAATACTTTGATAAGCTGCTCCTACAATGTTACAGTTTAGTGAAAAGAGGATCCAATTTATACTTCGGATTTTGTTTTGCTTTTAATCCCCAGTCTGAGATATTAAGCATCATACAAGTCAAAAGTAGGTGCGAAGGATAAATAGGCACTTATAAATGTATTTTTGGGATAAAAAAGGACAAGTGAGTAGATTAAGCCTTATGTCTTTTCTAACCCTGATTATCTAGATCTCAAGTCAATCTAACTATTGCATTTAGGCTACCTGGGGACTACATACAGAGTATTAGCTTTAAGCCTAGGAGAGTTAATTCACTGACTATTTTTGTATCTCTTATCCTAATGCAGTGTTAGAAATATCACACAGGAAAAAAAGAAAAGAAAAGACCTACAGGGAGAATACCTTTCTGAGAGAAATCTCTGCCTTGCATTTTTACCACCAAACATTTGTCAGGCCTCATGTTACAAAGTCGTGCTGCCAGCCTAAAGCAACACATTGCCTTTGATTAGGATTTTTTTTTTCTTTTCTTTTTTTCTGCTTTTTGCTTTTTTAGTCTGAGAAACAGGGCCATGGGGAAAAACATATAATAACACTAAGTAATCTAGGTCATTGGAAAACCAGTGCTGGGGCCCTGCCTGAAATGTGAATGAGTTCATGACACTTGTTAGACCAAGTTACCAGCCTCCCCGAGAGATCCTGCTACTTGATTTAGACAGCTCCCATTCAATCAGCCCGCGACTGCCTCTGGGCAGCTAGCATTAAAGGGGGGCCCTTAACCTTGCAGGGCAGTCACTGCAAGAAGTAAGGAAGTCACTGCTGACATCACAAAAGTCCCAGGATGGAATGCCGATTGTTTTCCCAGATTCTAAGTCCTCTTGTCATGGCTAACTTTGATCACCACCCCTCTCCTCCATATGAAACACCTCCCCCCCTCTCAGAGTATAACATCTGCCACTCAGCAGCCCACACAGAATGTAACTGACAGGTGTGTATGTTTTTTCTCTTGCCCAAATGCTTCCCCAAACAAGTCTAAATATTGAATGAGATGTCTTGTGTGGATTTCAGTTGTTTTTTTTTTTTTCAAATCATAGCAATGCCTGGACATGATTTTCAAAATATGGTACACATTCATGAACCATGTTTAAGATGGAGACTAAACTTCCTAAGAATGCATAGATGCACTCATGAATTAATGAATGCATTAATGAAGCCATTATGATGCACCCACTAAATGCAAAGCACTGTGTTGTGTTGGAGATAAAAATAAATGACATAGATAATCCCTGATCTCAAGGAGTTCATATTGTAACGGGGGAGAAAAACACATATGGAAGGTTTCAGCTATAATTCAGATGAAAAAGTCCCATGGTCCTTAGGGTGCAGTAACAAAGCAGATGTCAATACCTCTTCTCTAGTGTCATTTCCACTGATGAAAGCATACCCATTCTGGATGTTGAACTATTCACAGGTGCCAAGAATTTTGGTGGCAGTAATAAAGTCCCATTCTGGGTGTCCAGATGGAACACAATATTAAAGATCCCACCTGACAGAACAAAGTGAGATTATTGCTTCTCTTGTATAGAAGCCTAGGACTTAGAAATTTGAAATAATCTAATCACTTCCCCCTACCCAAGCCCCATTTTATATCTGTTAATGCGGCTAAAAATGTATTAGCTTTTGGGTCAGCTATACTGCATGATTCATTTTGAGTTTGGTATTCACTCAAATTCATTTTTTCACATTAATTGCATCTAGCCAAGCATCACCTCATCTGTACTTCTACCATTAGCTTTTTGAACCCAAGGACAGGAGTTTACATTTATATCTATTCAATTTCACTTGGTAGATTGTGCCTATCATCCTAGCTGATTGAAATAGAAAAGAATAGAACTTTCTGCGCTGGCCTAAAGCCTATAGATAAAGTTCGGGAGTCATTGACTGATACTGTGGAGAAGCCATTAATTTTTACTGACTTTCTCCCAAGTGTCAAGAAATAGTTCATTTGCTGTTGAAAAAAATGTGAAATGCCTGGTCCAAAAGACTTCTCTCTGTAGCAAAAACTCACCTCCCATTAAGGATATTAATGCACGCCCTCCAGGGACCATTTCTAAATCTTTAGCACTGTGCACTGAGTGCTGTCAAATACTGATTAACCAGTCTCTTTCTTTAAGGACTGTTCTTGGGGACGAATCTGTCCAATTATTTTGAGAGAATAGTATTAGATTTCCCTGACTCTCGGTATTCTTTCTGAGCTGAGATTAGGAACTGTATTGGGAAATGATATTGATTTATCCAGATGGATTTGTTTTGCAAGGTGAAAATAATCCTGTAATATCACTGTGTAAATATGGATGTGCAATTGACCATGTAATTAACTACCCATCCTTTTTCAGCATCCAGTTCGTTACTTAGAGTGCCTTCCAGTAAATCCTCGTCACAATTCAGCGGATTCTGTGAGATGCAATATATTCGTGAGATGTGGTGTTCAAATCTTCTTGGGAGAGAGACAGACAGACAGAGACAGAGACGGAGAGATACAGAGACAGAGAGAGAGAGAGGGAGAGAGAGAGGGGGGGGGGGGGGGGGAGGGAGGGAGGGAAACTAATGGATCAATCAATCAATAAGGATCTATTAAGTGCCAATTATATGGCTAGGTCCTGGGAATACAGAGAGAAAAGGGAAATAGCCCCTGCATTCAAGAAGCAGACAACATGTACACAGATAAGTATATACAAAATTAGCACAAAAATTCATGATGTTTTTGGAGGATGAGGGACATTAGCATCTGGGGGAAATAGGGGAATCAGGAAGGACCTCACACAAGAACTTGCATTTCAGCAAAGTCTTGAAGGAAGCTAAGGAGTCTATCAATCAATAAATCTTTTATTAAGCGACTACTTTGTGCCAGACACTGTGCTAGGCACTAAGGATTCAATTAAATAGTAAAACAAAATTCCCACACTCAATTTAATAGGGAAGACAAGGTGTACTTATAAGTATATACAGCTTGAATATAAAAATAATAAATACAAATACTAAGTATATACAAATATATACATACATGTATATAGTTGTTGTTCTGTCATGTCCAACTCTTCATGACCCCATTGGGTGTTTTATTGGCAAAGATACTGGAATGATTGGCCATTTCCTTCTCCATCTCATTTTACTGATGAAGAAACTGAGGTGAACACCGTCAAGTGACTCGCCCAGGGTCACCTAGCTACTAAATGTTTGAGACCAGATTTGAACTCATGAAAATGAGTCTTCCTCTCTCCAAGCCAGGCATTCTATCCACTACATGACCTGGTTGCTCCCAAACACACACACACACACACACATTAAATAATGCTGGTTATCCAGTGTACATCTTGTAGCTGACTCTGTGTGTGTGTGTGTTTCTAGGAGAGAGAGAGAACTATACATGAAGTCAGATATAACATCCTTGAGGGCAGGGATTATCTCATCTCTGTTTTTGTAGCCCCAGTGTTTAGCAGTTAGCCTTATACATAGTGGACACCTACAAAAGGTTTTCTGTAACACAGTAGATGTCCAGATTTCGGTACACATATGTAAGGAAGTGTTACTGTAGGAAACAACAGATATGAAGAATACAGAGAACAAGGGAAGACTTAAGAACTGATTCAAAATAAAGTAAGGAAGACCCAGAAAAACAATATGTGTAATAACGACAACAAATAATCAACAAGTATTTATTAAGCACCTACTATGCGCCAAGCCTTGTGTTAGGTGTTGAGAATACAAGTATAAGGAATGAAACAATCCCTACCTATAAAAGTTCATATTGTAATGGAGGATACAAATATGTATATGGGTATATATGACACTCATAAAAAAATAATAAATATAGACAGATATTAGGTAGTTTTGGAGAGAGGGTGCTGGTATTGTAGGGGGTTGTCAGAAAAGGTTCTCTATAAGAAGTGGTGCTTAGGGGCTGCTATGTGGCATGGTGAATAGAGCATTGGCCCTAGAGTCAGAAGGACTTGAGTTCAAATCCAGCCTCAGACACTTAGCACACCTACTAGCCATGTGACCTTGGGCAAGTCACTTAACCCCAATTGTCCTGCCTTCCCCCCTCAAAAAAAAAGAGCAAAAAAAAAAGGAAGTGGTGCTTAAACTGGTCTTGAAGGAAGATAGTTATTGTATGAAGAGAAAGTGAGGAGGGAGTGCATTCCAGCCATATGAAGCAGCCAGTGCAGAGTTATGAGTGTGATAGATGGAGTGTCTTGTCTGAGAAACAGAGAGAAAATCAGCTTGCCTGGATCACAGAGGGCAGGAGGGGTTGTCATGTCCAAAGAGACTGGAAATATAGGTTGGGGCCAAGTGATGTAGGGAAGCTAAACAGAAGAGTTAATCCTTTGGTCTAAAGGCAATTGGGAGCCATTGAAGTTAACTAATTAGGGTATGGCATGGTGAGATGCATATTTAAGGAAAATCACTTTGACAAGACTGTAAACATTTGACTCTAGTGGCTAAAGGCAAGGCAGAAAGACCAATCAGGTATCTGTGGCAATAATCCAAGTGAGAAGTAATGAGATTAGTAGCAGTATGAGTGATGAGTAGTGAAAGTAGAAATAGCAAGATTTGACCACTGATTGAATATGAGAGGTAAAAGAAGGCAAAAGGTCAAGAATAATACTGAGGAACCTGGAAGACTCAAAGTACAGTGGTGCCTTGGACAGAATAGGAAGATTCAGAAAAAGAGAGGGCCATGGGAGGGAAGACAGTGAACTCAGTTTGGGACATGAGAAGTTTCAGAAGTCTCTAAAACATCCAATTGGAAATGCCCAACAGATGTCTGGTGATGTCAGAGCAAAGCTAGAATGAGAGACCAGGTTTAGGTAAGTGTATCTGAAATCATTCATGCAGAGATAATGATTAAACCTATGGGAACTTACAAAGTTCATAAGAGAGATAGTGTAAAGAAAGAAAAAAAAAGAGGGTCTAGAATAGAACTTTAGGCAGCATCCACAATGTCTTGAAGTGATATATATATAATGCGCCAATGCAGAAGAAAGGGCTATCAGCCAACAGGATAGCAGGAGAACCAGGAAGCAGCAATGTTATAAAAATCAGAGGAGAAAATGAATCCAGGAGAAGAGGGTGGTCAACAGTATCAAATAGAACAGACTGGTCAGGAAGGACTGTGACTGAGAAAGTGCTATCATATTTTATAATTAAGTCATAGTAACTTTGGAGAGAATAGTTTCTCAATTAAGCAAGGAAGCCAAAATTCAGTTTGTAAAGTTGAGGAATGGATAAGAAGAGAGCAGCTTTCAAGAAATTTGACTTAGAAGGCTCGAGTGTGTTAAGAAGATAGCTTGAGGGGAATGGTATACTTTCACATCATGGGGGCTGGTGCATGGTGTCCCCTTGATCTGGAAAATCCACATAAAATATTTTGGCCCTTCCTTCATACCAGAGAACATCTGAATTATTATGCTGTTCAAAGATAAAATATGTTGATATTATCCAATACTATACATATATTTATGCATTTCTGAGTTTCTATAGTTTTTTTCTGTATTGTCTACTAGTCTTCGTGTGTCCTCTATGGCTTCTGCAAAACTCACCTAAAATTCCCACTTAATTTCTTATACTGTCCACAATATGTCAAAACCATGATGTGGAAAGTCGTGATGTGGAAGGGACAGCTATAGTCTTGTCAAGGTTTTGTTTCTTTGTTTGGTTTGAGGGTTTACTTGGTTTTTTGGATGGAAGACACTTGAGTATGTGTAAAGGCATTAAGGAAGGAATTAACAAATAGGAAGAGGTCAAAGATTCAAGAAAGAACAAAGATAATTGAAGTTTCAGTCTCTGAGGAAAAAACCAAAGGGAATCAACTCAAGGTGCATCAGAGCACTTCTAGAGGGGTTGACCTCTACATACAAACTGAAAGAATAACAGTAAAACAACCCAAGTGGATGCCTGTAATTATAAATGTATAGTGTGATTATTATTTAATGATAATAACTAAGCTTGTCCTTGAAGAAAAAGTAAGAAAACACATCACTCTCTCTTTTTTGAAGAGGTAGAGAGAGCTGTGGACTGTGGGTGTATAGTGCCACATATACCATCAAAAACAGTTGACATTTTGGTTAGTTTACAGAACTTCCTCTCTTCTCTTCTCTTCTCCTTCCCTCTCACCCACTCTCCTCTGCTTCTCCCATCTTCTATCCTCTCCTCTCCTTCCTTCTTTTCATATCTTTTCTCCTTTCTATTCTTCTCCCTTTCTATCTCCCTCTCCCCTTTCCTTACCCTCTCTCATCCTTCTCTTCCTTTATTTGTTGCATGGGATGATTTATTCAATGGGGGGGGGAGCTGAGAATATATTCAGAAATGGAGGTGAAAAAAAAACCCAAGACATTTCAACAAATTTCTTTTTAGAAAAAAAAACCTATTTCATGTTAAATGAATGATCTCTGACATATATTCTAACACTAAGTTTCTGAGATTCTGTAAAAATGAGCAACATTTGTGGACACAAGACTATTCACATCCATAAAACAGTTTGGGCATGAAGCTAGGACAAATTGTGTGTGTGTGTGTGTGTGTGTGCGTGTGTGAGTGTGTGTGTACGTGTCTGTACTAGCAATGGTGTTGGTTTCTAAAACATAAGTCATTGAGGTAAAAGTGAGCCAGAAGACATGAGAGAGTTTAAGATCTGAACATCCAGAGTGTTCAAAGAGATGAGGAGTAGGGATGGAGAAAACTGTGTGCCATAGTACACCATGGAAAGAACATTGGCTTAGGAAAGAGAAAGCCCAGGTTTGTCATTTAATACCTAGGTGATTTCATGCAAAACACTTAACTGCTTCAGTTGCCTCAACTGTAAGACTTAGGGTTGGAGGAGGTGGGAATAGAGGGACCCAAAGGTCTCTTTCTGCTCTAAATGTGTCAACTCATGATTAAAGAAGGAGAAGAGAGTGCGGTGGCCAGGTGGCACAGTGAGTAAGACCGCCAGCACCGACGTCGGGAGACCCGGGATCGGTTCCGGTCTCAGATACTTGGCACCCACACAAAATAAATGGCCATGTAACCTTGAGCAAGTTACTTAACCCCAATTGCTTTAAAAAAAAAAGGAGAAGAGAGAATCGCTTGGAAGTCCATTGATGATAACAAGGATCTGTATGAAATGGAGTCAGCTTTAAAGGTGAAAAGGTAGTTTATTGAGTGATGGTGGTTGAGGGTAGGCCTGAAAGTGCAGTGGATTTCAAGTAATCTGCCAACTCCTGGCCTTGGATGTCTAGGTTTATGAGTGAGTGAAAGGTCCCTGGGCCTTGCCATCTGTACCATCACTTCAGTCTTTGTAAATCAAAACCCTTAATCCTACAATGTCAACGTCCCCTTCTCCCATTGGTGAGATCCTCTTGAAGCTTCCATTTTGGGGTGGGATGAGGCTGACCAACCTTCATTATTCTCCCTTTTTCCAATATGTTTCTCATTTTATAGACTTTAACATCATATCCCAGCATGATTATTTTCATTCTACACCATCCCTCTTGACTTTCAATTCCCTTTTGTGCATAGATGTTCTTGGAGTGGTCCCATTTTTCAAATCTACATTGCATATTTCCATTGGGAAGGAACCAGTGACCATATTTTACTTAATTATAACTTGAATAGTGAGAATTTAAATATATGCAAACACTTCATGAACTCATTATTCGTACTAATTGGAACATCCCTGTCTGACTGTATTTGTATCCCCTGCACTTAGAAAATTTCTTGGCATATAGTAAATGCTCAATAAATGCTTGTTACCTACCTACTGAAACAGAATGTTAATTAATTAACAGACAATAATTAATTAACATACAACTTTTTCTAAGCTACTTCCAAACTCTAACACTATGTCCCAGTAAGAGAGTGATTCAAATAATAACAATTATTATTCTTTTAATAACTCATACTTTCTTCAGAATCATTTTTTCCCTGAAAGAGCCCATGTCCCTTGCCCACTCTGGCCAGTATTTTTAAACAAGGGCCTTGAACAGAAATTCCAGTAGATTTCATGACAAGGAGCCAATTCCATTTACAAAAAATACATAAACAAATCTTTAGGCATAAGATCTTAGAGTCAAGTATCAAGTCTGTTAACATTCTTCAATCTGGGAACTCACATAGAATCTAGACTTTGCTCAGCTCAAAAAATGCTATGGTGTTTGCCCTCTGGGTCCTCCCAAGGTGACCAAGAGAGAGAATCTCCTCACATGTCACTTGCCAAGCCTATACAGCAATGCATGCTCAAACCCAAGCCAGTGAGTGTGAGTGAGTGTGTGTGTGTGTGTGTTTCCCAGGAGTGGGGTGTCACACACAGTTTATTACACACAAAGAAATCATTTAACCTTCAGAGGCTTTCACAGAGAACAAGTGTCTGAGCAAGAGTGATCTCCATCCTCCGTCCTGTGTGTGCATCTGCTAATTCCAACACTACCATGGGCCTCATGACCCAACTAGCTCCCCTGCTCACCCTACCCCCCCCATTTTCCACTCTTCCTCTACCCTGAGAATTTCCCGTTCAGACATATCTGAGCTGGCTGGCATGGGAAAAAATGTAATAAAATAATTCTCCCAGACAAGTTTAGAAAGAAATATTCCCAGAAGTCGGAATTCTGGATCTGAGTCACATAAAGTGTACACTTTGTCAATAACACATGGGGCGAAGGCATGAATGAATTTTATTTCATCGGACAAGCTCCTCAGAATACAGATAAGGTGGGCTGAGCATCTAAACCTTTAAATAAATGTCTTAGCACTATCTGGAAGGGAGGACTGCAATTGATTCCAATCTTTTCTGACAGAAAATCAGTTCTTTTAAAACTCCTGGGGCAACGAACACTAACTAAAACCTCCAGTCCCTAATAAAATCTTTAAGTACCACAAAATAAAACATCAGCATTTGGATGGCAATTAACAGGCCAATAATTTCTCAAGGCCTCCCCCCCTTCTTCTTCCCCTCCTGTTTCCCTCCTAATTCCCCTCCCCACAAAAAGAAAAAAAAAAAGGCTTCTACCACTCAGTCATAAATTTCAATAGCTCCATTAAAATCCTCTTCTTGGCCTTTTATAATTTAGTACCCAAACCCTTAACACACCCCATGTAGTCTGTCGTCTGGTGACACTGGCCCTCCTGGTCATTCCCCCAAGCAAGACTCTCCCTCTCTCAATTGCAGGCATTTCCACTGGCCATGCCCCATGCCTGGAGAGCCCTTCCTCCTCACTTCTGCCTGCTGGCCTTCCCGGCTTCCTTCAAATCCCACTTTCTATAGGAAGCCTTTCTGAGTCCCCCTAAATTCTGGCACCTTTCCTTTGTTAATTATTTCCAATTTATTCTGCCTATTGCTTGTTTGTGCAGAGATGTTTGTTTGTCATCAAATGAGATAATATTTGTAAAATGCTTCGTATGGTAACTACCACAGAGTAACTGCTTAATAAATGTTAATTTCCTTCCTTTCTTTTCCCCTCCCTTCCTTCTTTCCTTCCTTCCTTCTTCCTTCCCTCCTTCCCTTCTTCTTTCTTTCCCTTCCCTTACCTTCTCTTGCCCCTTCCTTTCCTTTCCCTTCTTCCTTCCCTTCCTTTCCATTTCCCTTTCCCTTTCCTTTCCCTTCCATTTCCTTCCCTTCCCTTTTTTCCTGTCCATAAACTGAAAATGGCTCAGCAAAAGGAGTCCTCGGGTTAGAGTTTGGTTCAAGTCCTGCCAAGTCAGTTAACTTTCCTGGGTCTCAGTTTCCTCATATGTACTATGGGAGAGTTGGACTACATGACCTCTGAAGTGCTTTGCAGCTTGAGATCTGTGATCCTGAAAATTTACTGTGTGACCTTGGCCAAGTCACTCAGGTCGCAGTTTTCTCATCTGTGATATGAGAGGGTTGGACAAGATGTGCTTTAAAGTTCTTTCCATCTCTAAACTTGACTTAAGTAGATTAAACTTCCTTAGATTCAGTTTCCTTGATTCTATAATCAAGAAGTTGGACTAAATGACTTTTGGGGTCCCTTCCAGCCCTATATTTCAGAACCTATGATAATGTCTCTTCCATCTGAGCCCATGATCTGTTGTGTCCTGGAACTGGAATCAGGAAGACCTGTGTTCAAATCCTGTCTCTGATACTAACTAGCTGTGTGACCTTGGGCAAGTTACTCAATTCTTCTTGGGTCTCAGTTTCCTTATCTGTAAAATGAGGGAACTGGACTAGATGGTTCCTGACACCCCTTCCCTCTCTGGGTCTGGACACTAACAATAAGAACTCATATCTAGGCCTCCGAGTACCTTACTTGGCATTCACAAAAGAAAACAAAAACGTGGGTTCAGGTCCTGCTTCTGACCCTAGGGTGGCGACTACTGAGTCACTTAACTCTCTCTAGGCCTCAGACTATTCTCAAAGGCTACGCGACTTAGACAAGTTTCAACATATCTATTTTCTTAATGTTTCCAGAAATGTTGGAAGTGAATTCATAGGAACACAGGCTCATAGCTCTATAGCTACAAAGGAAATCAGGATCCATTTTCATTAGCAAATGAAACAGCGGGTGGAGGGACAGGCCTGGAGTCATGAAGAACTGAGTTCAAATTTGACCTCCAGTACTTCATAGCTGTGTGATCCAGGACAAGTCACTTGCCCTGTGTCTGCCTCAGTTTCCTTCACTGTAAAATGGAGATAATAATAGCACCTTCTTCCCAGGGCTGTTGTAAGGATCAAATTAGACAATAATTGTTGCGTACTTAGCACAGTGCTTGGTCTGTAGCAGGCACTGTGAAAACACCGGCTATTATTACTATTGTTGTTGTTATCATTTAGTTGAGTTAGTAACCTTTTTATATCCTAGATCCCTTAAGCATTTTGGAGAAGCTTATTGACTCCTGCTCAGAATCATGTTTTTAAATGCATAAAATTAAAAAAAAAAGCCCATAAGATTACAAAGGAAACCAATTATTTTGAAATACAGTTCTCAAAATATTCTTTTAAAAAAATCTTTGGACCTCAAGTTAAAACTCCTGATATAGTCAAATGCCTTCATTTTCTAGATAAGGGAAGTGAGACTTGAAACAGTTGAGTGATTTAGTGATTTGCCCAAGATCTTTATCGTATGAGTAGCAAGTGTCAGAGTCAGGATTTGAACCCGTCAGATAAAATCTAGGCTCAAATGATCTAGGGCTAGAAGAAGAATCAAGTCTAGAAGTATCCAATGATCAGTCTCCCACATGGGACTGACCAGATGAAAACATCATTAGGGAACATAAAATAAAAATAAGTAAAAATACAGTAGAACATAGACAATGTTAATATGGTGTTTTTTGTGTCAATATACGGCCCATAGGGACCCTTATGTACGTTTTTATTTACATTTGACGCTGCTGGTGTAGCCCACCCCCATTAATTTATGGAGAACAGGCCTGGAGAGTCTGGGTGATTCTCTGAAGGTCAGATGGGTGAGATTGTAATAAGCTGGAAGAGAATTAAAATGTGATTTAGAATGTAATCTCCTTAAGAAAGGGACTGTATCATATATGTCCTCATATCCCCAGAGCTAAGTAAACTTTCTGCCTTGCAGTAGGCCTTTAAGAAATGTTTGCTTAACAGCAGAGTTGGTATTCTAGCCCAGCGTAACTTCCACCTTCAAATCTATCACTTCTGCCAACACGTTGTGACTCCCTCCTATTTAGAACTCAGAAGAATAGGACCATAGGCTCACAGATTCTGAGTCAGACCAGATGTAATGGGAATGCAGATTTGGAAGATCTTCCCTGCCCCTAGGCTAAAGTGCACCTGAAGCCTGGGGTGGGAGGCTTGTTTTTCAGTAGATACTTCTTGATTGGCCAGTGAGTCAATAAGGCTGTTACATTCTCTGAGCCAGGGGAAGGCTATATAAGCCCTGATGTGTAGCTTTGTTTTGGGGGCTCACTTTGAGAAGTGTTCTGTGATTTCATCTGGATTCTGGGAAGCCGTTGTCCAGGGCCCCCCCGGCTTTGAAAAACCCAGATGTTGACTGGGTATGGATGTAATGGTTGGACAGTTTGAAATCTGTCTACTAGATCTGTTTGTCTTGATAATTCTGCCTGTATACTTTGAAGTTCGGGGTGCTGACCTTTTCTCCTGAACAAGGTAAACGATATATGTCTGACTGATTAAAGTAAGCTTGTTAACCCATTTTGAGTTGCTTTCCTTTAACAAAGCAGATCCAAGAACCTGTGTTGGCAGACACCCTGGGGAAGCTGGGGTGCTTGCTGCTACACCAGCTAGCCCAATTCCCTCATTTTACATGGGAAGAAACTGAGGACCAGAGTGGGTAAGTTGCTTCTCCCTAGGATTGTCAGAGTACAGATTTGGAACTGACAAGGATCCCAGAGGGCATCTGGTTCAACCAGCTCATTTTACAGAAAAGGAAAGTAAGAACCAGGAAGACTAAGTGACAAGGCCAAAGTCACACAAATAGGATCATAAGGTCGTGGATCCTGCATTAGAAGGGACCTCCAAAGCCATCTGAGGCCCAAAGAGGTTACATGACACACATCTAGTAAGGAGGGAAGGATTTGAATCCAGATCCCCCTGACTCCAAGTCTTGTGTTCTACCCTTTAGATCACATTGCCTCAAGAAGGTTGTGATGAGCTTGGAGGACCCAGTTCATTGGTGCCACTCTTCCTGCTGCCATCTTTCTTCAGTCTGGGAAAGACTTTCTCAAAAACTCTTAAGACTTATACATATGCATCGTCTGGGGAGATCTGTAGGCATTAATCTAGCCTGATGTTCCTCGAGCTTCTTAGAACATGTGCTGTCACCCAGGTTTAATTTCACTAAAAAGGATAAGAAATAGTTGCCAGCAGCAATCATTTAAAAGACATGTTAATGCTGCAGTGTATTAGCGGCTTCTATATTTGGGCCCCTGATCACTTCCTTCATCTTCATTATAAGGGAGCTTACAAATCTTGTTTCCTGGAAAGATCACTGCTCACAGTTCTGAAATGTATGTTCCCAACCTTCCCCCAGTTACTAGATCAAAATGCAAGGGGATAGGGCTTGCTTGTTGGCTTTTCTGGGAGCTGGGGAACGGAACCCACTGAACTGGTCTGGAAATATGTAATTCTACAAGGTTATGTTTGCAGCAACTCAATCTTGTTTGACTTCTCTTCATCCTCTGAGTCCTTCTGAATCCATATAGAGTCTGTACTTTATGCTAGAATTTTAAATTTAGATTTGGGAGGGACACATAGCAAATCACTCCAGTATCTTTGCCAAGAAAACCCCAAAAAGGTCCATGAAGAGTCAGACATGACTGAAATGACTGATCAATAACAGCAAAGTATAACCTGGGTGGCCACTTTCCAAGCAAATTGTAGAGAGGGTTCTGATTCCAGGGACTGGTTGGATAAGGTGACCTCCAAAAGGTCTGTGATTTTTGCTAAAAGATAAAGCCAGTCACGTGAGAGAGGGAGCCTGGAGAGGGGAGTGCATGGAACTATTGAGAGAAGATTCTTTAAGCATAGGATCTAGACCTTGAGAGGCCTTTGGGGATCATTAGGCCCAATAGCCTCATTTTGTAGATAGAGAAATTGAGGCCCAAAGAGCTCTTTCAAGGTCATATAGCCAGTGAGCAACCCAATGGGGAACAGATACCAATCTTCTGACTCCTGAATACAGAAGTCTCTCCACTGTGCCTCTCTATCGCTACTGGCTCCCTCCACATGCCATCACATTTAGTTCAGTTCCATGGCCAAGAGAACAATGCTCTAATACTCACTAGGAGATGGATTTCCCTCACAAAGCCTATAAACATTTTTAACAGACAGCAACATTTTCACTAGAATGACCCATGTTTATCAGGTCCTTGCTATCCTGTGTTGTAGCAGGAAACTGGCCTGCTTGTTAGTACTCAAGCAAGAGCCCCCTCTTCTCTTCTCTGCACCTTTGCACAGGCTGTCCCTCATGCCTGGCGTGCCCTCCCTCCTTGTCTCCTCCTTATGGAATCCCTAGCTCCCTTCAAGGCTCCTCACAGTTGCTTCCTCCTATAGGAAGCTTTTACTGATACTCCCACTGGCTTAAGCCCCCTGCCTTTGTATATAATTGTATTTAATTTTCTATTTCGAT
Source organism: Petaurus breviceps papuanus (assembly GCF_028583685.1). Lineage (NCBI taxonomy): Eukaryota > Metazoa > Chordata > Mammalia > Diprotodontia > Petauridae > Petaurus > Petaurus breviceps. Next base: position 10,431,403 of record NW_027185798.1, on the reverse strand, counting down.
ATGTTCACCCCTCCTCCAACAGAATGTAAGAATGCCAAGGCAGAGATAGTTTTCCCATTTTTTGTTTGTTTGATCTTAATGCCTAGAGTCTAGCACAGTGCCTGGCACACAGTAGGCACTTAGTAAATGTTTGTTGAATTGAATTGAACTCCTCGCCCCATCTTCAATGTCTTCCTATTTATTGATTCCTTCTTTCTCTGTTGCCTACCAGTGTCTATAGGCAAAAGGGAGGAAGGAAAGAGAAAATCAAGGAAATTAAAAGAGAAAGTAAAGAAAAGGAAAAGAAGAAAAAGAGGAAAAGAAGGGAAGGGAAAGAACAGAAGGAAAAGAAAAAGAGAAGAGAAGAAAGGAAGGAGAGGTAGAGGAGAGAAGGGGAGGGAAGGAGAGGAACTTAATCCCTTCTTAAGACTCTGCCCTCCTATATAAAAAAAAATTGAGATGAGAGAGGAATTTATTGGGAGAAGGAGAAAGGAAGAGATAGACTAGGGTAAATTATCTCATACAAAAGAGGCAAGAAAAAACTGTTACAATGGAGGGGAAGAGCAGGAAGGTGAAAGGGAATGGGACAACCTTATTCTCATTGAATTTGGCTTAAGGAGGGAATAACATACACACCCAATTGGGTATCTTACCCTATAGGAAAATAGGAGGGTTAGAGATAAGAGGGGGGATGATAGAAGGCAGGGCAGATTGGGGGAGAGGATAGTTAGACACAAACATTTTTTAAAAGGGATAGGTTCAAAGGAGAAAATAGAATAAGTAGGAGGTAGGATGGGATGGAGGGAAATATAGTTAATCTTTTACAATATAACCACTATGGAAATGATTTGGGTAACTACACACATACAACCTATTTTGAATTGCTTATCTTCTCAGTCAGGGTGGGCAAGGAGGGAAGAAGGGAAAAAATCTGGAACTCAAAGTTTTAAAAACAAATGTTTAAAAAAAATTGGTTTGACAGTGAGTAAGAGCACCGGCTCCAGTGTCGGGATGACCTGGGGCTCAAATCCGGGCTCAGACACTTAGCACCCACCCAGAAACACCTGGCCGTGTAACCTTGAGCAAGTTACTTAACCCCAATTGCTTTAAAAAAAATGGTTTGTTTTTATTTTATATGCAAATGCAAAATAAGATATGCAGCCACTAGGGTATAGAAATCCATCTTGCCCTTCTAGAAAGTCAGAGGGGGATGGGGGAGGATACAAGAGAACAGATTGGGGGAAGGGGTATTCAGTAGGCTTGCCATTTTGGGGTGGGAGTAGTGAAAAGACAGGGAGAAAAAACTGTAACTCAAAATCTTATGGAAATGAATGTTGAAAACTAAAAATAAATGAATTTAAAATATTTTTTAGAAATTTTTAAAGAATAAAAAAAGGCTCTGCCCTCCTCTTAACTACACTTCTCACCAGCACTGCTGAACAAGAAAAAACTGTCCAGTCTTCTTACCTTTGCATTCTCACCAGTCATCTCTACTCAGCCACTTACTCTCCAGCTTCAAACTGCCACTCATTTGAAACTGCTCTCTCTAAAGTTACCAACAGCCTCTTAACTGTTCTCTCCTGCTTCTGCTTCTGCCTGTCTGAGAGATGCTATGAGGTAAATTTGATAAAAGAATGCATTTCGATGAAAAGGCATGTAGATGGGAGATGGAGTGCATGAGCAATAGAGAGAAGGCCAGCATAGCTATAAAGAACAGGAGGATAAGTAATATAGAACGAGAATAGAAAGATAGGTTGAGGTCAGAATATGGATGGCTTTAAATGTCAAACAGGAGAGTTTATATATTTTCTTAGAGACAATAGGGGAGCTATTGTAGTTTATTAAGTGGGGGAGTGAGTGACAAAGTTGAGCTGTGCTTAAGGAAAATTGCTTTGATGGCTGTATGGAAGAGAGGTTGGAGTAGTGACAGACTTGATGTAAGGAGGCTATTACAACTTTCCAAGTAAAAGGTGATGAGATCCCAAAGGTTATGGTGGTGTGCCTAGAGTGAAGGGGTCAGATACAAGAGATATGGAGAAACAGGTAACACCACTGTCAGAAGAATCATTGAATTGGAAGAATCTTAGAAATCATTTGGTCCAGCTTGTGTCTCTACAATAAACCCTCAGTCATTTGAAGAACTCTAGGTAGGGGGAGATGGTTGCCTTCCAAAACATTCTGGTTTTCAAAACATCCCATTTTTAGGGAGTTTTCCTTATCTCAAGTCTAATACAGGATAGAACAATGAGAACAGGGCCATATTTTGGATCACGGAAGCTGGATTTGATATGCTGCTTCTGATCCATATGACCTTAGGCATATTACTTCTCCCCTCTCTGAGCCTCAGTTTTCTTCCTTATAAAATGTGGAATCTGAACTACATGTCTTCTAAAATTCCTTTCATCACTAAATCTACAAAACCTGCCTCTTTGTAGCATATCAGAGGGTTGGCAGTCAACTAATTGAATCCCCATGATTTTACCCATTGAGAAAATTGAGACCCGATGGGATTAAATGACTAAATGACCTGTCCAAAGCCACATCTGTAGGAAGAAGCAAAGCTAGAATTCAGATCTGGGTCATGAGAGTCCTAGTTTTCCACTGCCTTATTGCTCCTGGTTCTGCCCTTTGAAACCAAACTAATAAGGTCTAATCCCACTGACCCATGACATGCCCCTTCAGGTGCATAAAGAGTTACCATATCCCTTTTAACAGGGAGGCAGTATGTGGCATATTGAAAGATTTTGAAATCAGAGGACCTGGATTCAAATTTCAACCTGTTTGTAGCAGCAACCACACTGGCATACCCAGGATGGCTGCTAGTACAGGTTCTTAGATCTGCTTTACTAGGAAAGATAGCTGTTTAAGGGGTCAACAATTCATTCACTAGTTCAGGGGAAGAATCAGCACCCTGAATTTCAGAGAAAGTACAAGCAGAGAAATAAAGACCAACAGACAGGGCTTTGACTGCCTGAATCAACTACACACCTTACATACATCCCTGGATCAAGAGAGCCTTTACATATGAGCAGTCAGGAGCTCTGAACATACAGCCACTTAGAATCACAACCAGGGGGATCCTTTTCATAAGCAAACCCCAAAAGCAAAATACCAACTCAGAGTATAGACACCTGCTTCTTAGAGCCAGAAGGCATCACAGCCCTCATGACTCAGTGCCTAATGAGAAATTAGCAAAAGGTGTGAAAGCCTTCATTCAAGCAAGCCTACCCTAAGCAAGCTTCCCTTAATGTGCTCCATGTGAGACCTTTAATGGGTGGGGAAGATTTTATAACCCATTAACATTACACTGTTGCATTCAGCTATGGACACCAGATTTGTGGATGAATGTTGAACTGTCTGTGAAACTCTGGGCGATCCATTTAATTTCTGTGAGTCCTATTTTCCTTCCCTGTGAAATAAGAAGGTTGGTCTAGATGACCTCTAAAGTACCTTCTGTATCTAAATCTACAATCCTTGGTCTTAAATCCTTTCCTGTAGGCTGAACATCCTCCATTCCTTCATCCAACAGAACAATGAGAAGACACCATATTTTGGATCAAAGAAGTTGTATTTGAATCCCACATCTGCTGCTTCTTACCCATATGACTGTGGACATATTACTTCCCCCTCTCTGAGCCTCAGTTTCCTCACTTATAAAATATGGAATTTGGATTAGATGTCTTCTAAAATTCCTTTCATCACCAAATCTATGAAATCTGGTCCAGTCTTTTTATCTTGCTCAATCTAGAAGTACAGTGATCACTCACTCAGTCCCTCTGCTGATCAACATGCTTTGTCCTACTTTATTTCTAACTTGGATTGGTTCATTCCTCCTTAGACAGCCTTTCCCAGATGAGTGGCTATGGTCCAGTAGAATGCAATGGAATTTGAGCAAAATCTGAGTCCATATTGGTCAGTGATGACGTGTTCATTTTCTCTTTTGATCTCCAGTGCCTGGAGCACATAGTAGGTGATCAATAAATGTCTGTCAAATGAAATTGAATGTAAATATTCTCCAGTCTGTTCAACAGTCATCCTAAAACCTGCTGTCCATAACTGAATGCAACAGATGCAATCAGCCTATGTCCGAGTTCTGGATCTTCAGCCTGCTTCGGACAAACCTGTGCCCATCTTGGAGCCCCCGTTTCCTCCATTTTAAAATGGCAGGGGTTAGACTGGTTACTCTATGAAGCCCCTTCTTGCTTTTATATTTTCAGGTTTTATCAATTTTTCCCTCAAATTTACTTGTTGTTATTATTGTTGCTGCTGTTGCTACTGCTGTGTCATTTCAGTGATATCCTATTCTCCATGACTCCATTTGGAGTTTTCTTGATAAAGATACTGGAGGGGTTTGCCATTTCCTTTTCCAGCTCATTTTACAGATGAGGAAACTGGGGCAAACAGGGTTAAGTGACTTGCCCAGGGTTACACAGCTAATAAGTATATAAAGCCGGATTTGAACTCAGGAAGATGAGTCTTTCTGACTCTAGACCAAGACACTCTATCTACTGTACCACCTAAGCTGCTCCTCAAATGTATTTACTTCCTGTTAATCTAGTTTGGTTCCTGGTGCATCTCAATTCCCTAGAATATGAAAGCTAAATAATTATAATGACCAATCTTGGTTCCATAAAAGGTTGAAAATGTACTTCTCTCCCTTCTTTGCAGAGGTGTGGGACTATGGGTGTGGAACATCACATATATTGTCAACCTCAGTTGATATATTGGTTACTTTTGATGAACTCCTTTTTTCCTTTTTTTTTAATTCTTTGTTACAAGAGATGGTTCACTGGGTAGGGGAAACAAGGGATATGTCTGGAAACAAAGGTGATAGAGAAACTAAATGTAGCAATAAAAATATTTTAGATGCCCCAATAGGTTCATCCAACCACTTTCAGCAGTGGGATCGATTGGACTGCTAGCTGCGTTGTAGCTTTTTTCTTTATAATCATGGATGAGTGTGAAGGCTCCCTGGTTTTCAGACATGCGTGGTTTCTGTTTTGAGCAGCTCTGGTGGATTTTTAAGTCTTTCCCACTCTCCTGCCACATACACAGTTTCAAACATAGGTGATTATATTACAATATTATGGTTTTGTTAAGGCCATCATCTTCTCTACTATGCTTAGGTATGCAATTCCCTTTTTCCCTTTCATTCTTCACCATTTCTGCTCTGGGAGTTTCTATACTACCTAAAGAGCTGCCTTTGTGCACTTCAGGGAGGTTGGAGTCTTCCATAAAGGGAAAGAAAGGCTGGGATCCCACACAATCAGACCCCCTGCACTCCCTGCTCCTATTGCAAGCTCCCCAGCCATTTTCTTTCTTTTCTCTTCTCTTCTTTTTTCTTTCTTTTTTTTTTTTTGGTGGGTGGGGGGACTTCGTCTCTCTATCTTGCTCAGTCTAGAAGTACTCATTCAGTCCCTCTGCTGATCAACATGTTTGTCTTACTCTATTTCTGACTTAGCTTGGTCCATTCCTTAGGCAGCCAGTCCTGGGGGATACGGGTGCCAGACTCAACACGGACACCTGATTGGTTAGCTCTACTGCAGCTCTGAACATCCAAACTCAAGTGATTCAATAATTTCAGCTTCCCCAGTAGCTTGGCACTACAAGTGTGCACCACCATGCCCAGTTCTAGCAGTCTTCAGAGACTCCCAGAATCTCATAAATAGGCAGAGTTTAAGAGACCAGTCCAATCCAAGCCTTATCTGAGCCCCTTCTACCCTTCCCAGCAAGTTAGTCAATTAACAAGCATTTATAAAGCACTTATTATGTTCAAAGATCAAGTCAAAACCAGTTTCTGCCCTCAAAGAGCTTATATTCTAATTAAGGAGACAACATGCTATTAACTCTATGCATACATACATACATACACACATACATATATGCATACATACATACATGCTCATATAGGTAAGAAACATCCAGTGACTGATCTCCACCAATGCATGCAAATGAGCATGAGCCCCTAGTTACCTAAAGGGCAAATTAAGTAATCTCAGAGGGAAGGCACCAGTGGTTGGGAATGGGGGAAGGGAAATGGACCAGGAAAGACCTCCTGAAGAAGATGACATTTGAGCTGAAGCAAGGGAAGCCAGGAAATAGAGCCAGAGAGGAAGACAATGCCAGAATGGACCAGTCAGTGAAAAGAAGTAGCATCTTCTCCAAAAAACAGCAAGGGGTTCAACCTTGCTGGATCTTAGAGTATGTGGGGTGGGGTAAATTGTAAGAAGATTGAAGATAGGAAGATGCCAGGTCATTCTGGCAGCTGAGTGGAAGACAAAAGTGGGCATCTAGCTTTAACTTGACCTGCCTTAATAAGTCTGCTTCTTATGTCTAGAAGCCTCTTGCTCTGATTTGGGACATCTCTACTTTCTAGAATTTTTCCCTCTTATATAGGGACAAACAAAACCTGAGAGATCTGTAGTCTGCCACATTTACATATGAAAGACTTGGATTTAGAACAAATCCTGGCCCATTCCTTTGCATACCTAGAGGAACTTGGGGCCTGAGGAAAGCTTAGTCTCCTCACTCTCCCTAGTCCTTTGGAGTTTGTTAGAATGTAGTCCTCAGGTATAGTTTGAAGGAAAATTCGGATTGACAATCTGGAGTTTACTGGAGTTAAAGAGGACTTTCTAACCCTAAAATAGACAGAGTCTTGGTATGGAGACTTGGATCCTGCTTAGAGAAGAAAGTCACCTTGAGGGATGGCCTAAATGCCCTTGGGACCTAATTAAAGGGTTGGCAGGTCAGTATTCCATGAAAACTTAGCTCCTGGGGAAAAGGCTTTTGTTGTGGTCAAACCTTGTTTCTTTTAGAAATGAAAACCCTTATACAGACAAAACTTTTCCAGTATTCCCTGGTTGTGTGAGGAACTTCTCTACTTAGTGAAAGAATTAACGTTTAACTGCAGGACTAAAAGTGAGGAAGAGGGGAGGGGAGGAGAAGAGGGAGTCCATTAAGAGACAGGAGAGGGCAGAAGATAAAGGAAAATTTAGATCAGGTGTGGGGAACCTGAGGTCTCAAGGCCACTTGTGGCCTTCTAGGTCCTCCCGTGTGGCCCTTTGACTGAATCCAAACTTCACAGAATAAATCCCCTTAATAAAAGGATTTGTTCTGTAAAATTTAGACTCAGTCAAAAGGCCACACCCAAGGACCTAGAGGGCCACATGTGGCCTCAAAGCTACAGGTTCCCCACCCCTGAATTTTAGGTGATCTCAAATAAAGGCCTTTTATTTTTTTTTAATTAAGCGGGAGATATAGAACTTCATCTGACTCTGAAAACACCAGTTGTGACCCAACAGCTAATCAGGTGGTAGCAATGAGAACATGAGAGAGAGAGAGACAGAGAGACAGAAAGAGACAGTGAGAGAGACAGAGAGACAGACACAGAGACACAGAGACAGAGAGAGACAGAGAAACAGAGACAGAGAGAAGGAGGGAGGGAGAAGCATAGACTGGCAGAGAAGTGGTGCAGTGAGCAGTAATAGAAATAAAATGCCCAGTGGACATTAACACCAGGATACATTGCTTTCCCTGATGTATCAAAGGATTCAGTTGCCCATTCTTACATGCGTGCTGGCCTCAAAGGTTGCCTGGTGTGGGCTATGCTCTGTGTGTCCTGGTCATATGTGTCTCCTGTAAATCCCTGTGAGCTCCCTAGATGTGATCCCTGTGCACACCTACTCTTCCCTCCCTACTGATGCTGCATGTATTTGTGGGAGAGAGCACCCCATTTCTCCATGAAGAAGATGCTTTGTGGCTACCTTGCTTACTATGATACTTCCTTAAAAATTGCTTTGCTTTGATCTAATGGTGTCCTCTGGATTGTTGACTGCTAGATGCAGAATTTAAGTGGTGCACTTCAGAAAATCTTCCTCTATGCTTCTATCCTCCGCTCCCAACTCTGCATTAATCTTTCATTGGTTGCATTTTTTTTTTTACAATTCTCATACCATTTCATGTAGCAGAACAGTGTCCCAGCTTCCTTAGTGCTGATCCCGATGCTTAGATTCTGTGTCCCCATGCTGCTCTATTGGGCATGAGTTTGAGGACAGTATCTTAGCTTCTCACTAGATTTTGCCCAAGCCTCAGATGCATCTTTTTCATTAAAAAAAAATTGTATTTTCCAACTCCATATTCTTGTGTCAGTCTGCAGCACAAATCCAAGTGATGTTTGTGCCAATATGCACAGCCCCTCTGGCAACCCATTGGATAGGATGTGTGCTAGCCAGCTCAGTGCAAAACCTAGAGTGTGAAGTCACTCTAGTTTGTATTTTAAAATAGAATATAATTAATGGTACTATCCTCCCCTCACATGTCATTCCCTCACCTCATCCCTCACCCCAAGACTCCTGCTATGTTTTTCCCCCCACCTGCTGCCTTCCACAGCTGGTTAGACAGCCAAGTTAGAAAGGACACAAGTGGGGAAATTGGACCCACCATTTGACTGTGTTAGCCTTAAGATAGTACTTCATATCCCCTTAGTCTTCTAGACAAAGGGTAGGGCTCCTCTTCCTGGAGCCAAGATGACAGAGTTGAAACAGGACTTCCCCAGGGCTCCAGGTTCCACCTCCTCCAATTCATTAAAAAATTACTGTAGACAAACTTTAGAGCTATAGGATCCACAAAATGACACAGAGAAGCTAACCTCCCACTGAGGACAGCCTGGAAGGCCAGCAGGAAGGGGCCAGTGCAGTGCTCTGGGAGCTGAGCCCAGCCCCACACCAAGATTTTAGCTTCAGGGCAGGCCTGACCAGCCACTGGCTGGAGGGACTTCAGATCACCAGCAGCTGTGGCAGTTTCCAGAATTATCAACACATAGATGCAAAGGACAAAGAGGTCAGTGCAGTGCAGACTTTGGGATATGTCAGTTTGGGAGTTCAGTCTGGCCTTTATCCCCTGGAAGGAGAAGCCATGTGGCAGCTTCAACTCCTGGCTTGCAGATCGTGGGGGGACCAAGCAACCAGTCTGAGGGGTAATTGCTCTTGCTTTATCCTGCTTCGATCTGGATTGCAGTCTAGGGTGGAGGTCCTGGGGCACATGACCAGCTTGCCAGAGTGTGTTGAGGCTTCAGAGAGGGCATAGCTTTGGCAGCTGAGAAAACCCCAGTGTTTGGGATAAAGCTCCCCTCTCTGGTAGCAGAGTTAACTGTGGCATAAACCTCAAAAGTCAAGTAATTGAGTGGCAACATGAGCAAAGAAGGGAAGCAAAGCAAACAAAGCAACCCAACTTTACACTCCTATTTTGGGGACAAAAAGGATCAAAGCATGGAACAGGAGGAAGACAATGAAGTCAGAACTCCTGCACCAAAAGCTTCCAATAAAAATACGAGCTGGTTACAGGCCACAGAAGACCTTAAGAAGGATTTTGAAAACCGAATAAGAGAAGTGGAGAAAAAATTGGGAAGAGAAATGAGAATGATGAGGTCCTGGGGTGTGTGTCCAGCTTGCTAGAGCATGTGGAGACCTCAGAGAGGGCACCCATCTAATACCTCCGGCAGCTGAGAAAACCCCAGCGTTTGGGACGAAAATCCCCTGTCTGGTGGCAGAGTCCTACTGTGGCAAAAAGCCCAAAAGTCAAATCATTGAGTGGCAAAATGAGCAGGCAAAGGAAACAAAGCAGACAGAAGATTCCAACATTACACTCCTATTTTGGGGATAAGAAGGAGCAAGGCATGGAACAGGAGGAAATCAGTGAAGTCAGAACTCCTGCACCAAAAGCTTCAAAGGAAAATACAAGCTGGTTACAGGCCATAGAGGACCTTAAGAAGCAGATAAGAGAAGTGGAGGAAAAATTGGGAAGAGAAATGAGAACAATGCAAGAAAATTATGAAATGAGAGTCAACAGCCTGACTGAAGAAAATAATACCTTAAAAAACAGACTGACTCAAAAGGCAAAGGAGGCTCAAAAAGGCAATGAGGAGAAGAATGCCTTAAAAAGTAGAATTTGCCAGATGGAAAAAGAATCTCAAAAGCTCACTGAGGAGAATCATTGCTTCAGAATTAGATTGGAGCAAATGGAAGCTAATGACTTTATGAGAAATCAAGATGCTGTTAAACAGATCCAAACAAATGAAAGAATAGAAGGCAATGTGAAATATCTCATGGGAAAAACCACCGACCTGGAAAATAGATCCAGGAGAGATAATTTAAAAATTATTGGACTGCCTGAGAGCCATGACCAAAGTAAGAGCCTGGAAAGCATCCTCCAGGAAGTTCTCAAAGAAAACTGCCCTGATGTTTTAGAACGAGAAGGAAAAATAGAGGTTGAAAGAATCCACTGATCACCTCCTGAAAAAGATCCCAAAAAGAAAACTCCTAGGAATATTATAGCCAGGTTCCAGAATTCCCAGATTAAGGAGAGAATATTACAAGCAGCCAGGAAGAAACAATTTGAATATTGTGGAAACACAATCAGGATAACCCAGGATCTGGCAGCTTCTACACTGAGGGATCGAAGGGCCTGGAATGTGATATTCCGGAGGTCAAGGGAGCTGGGATTAAAACCAAGAGTCACCTACCCAGCAAAACTGAGTATCATGTTTCAGGGGAAAATATGGTCATTCAGTGGAATACAGACTTTCAAGTATTCTTGCTGAAAAAAACAGAGTTGAATAGAAAATTTGACATTCAGATACAAGAAGCAAGAGAAGCATGAGAAGGTAAACAGGGAAAAGAAATCATAAGGAACTTATCAAAGTTGAACTATTTTTTTAAAGCAATCGGGGTTGAGTGGCTTGCTCGGGGTTGCACAGCCAGTTGTTGTTTCTGGGTGTGGTGCTGAGTGTCTGGGCCCGGATTTGATCCAGGTGGTCCCGGCACTGGGACAGGTGCTCTTGCTGGCTGAGCCACCTGGCCAAAGTTGAACTATTAACATTCCTACATGGAAAAACAATAATTGTAACTTATGAAACTTTTCTCAGTAGTTGAAGGGATTAGAAATATATATATATATATATATGTCTTTATATGAGGGTATGCGGGCATATGAATACATATGTGAATGTGTGTATATATGTTTACAGGTATACATAGATAGAGGGCACAGGACCAATTTAACAGGAAGGGATGATACTTAAAATGTGAAATTAAGAGGTGAGAGGAATATAATGAGAGGAGATGGGGAGAGACAGAGTGGGGCAACTATCTCATACAGAAGAGGCAAGGGAAAATGGTGACAATGGAGGGGAAGAATAAGAAGGCAAAAGGGAATGGGTCAACCTTATTCCTATTGAATCTGGCTTGAGGAGGGAGGGAAATACACACTAAATAGGGGATCTCACCCTCCAGGAGAATAGGGGGGGAAGGGGATGTGAGGGGGGATGATGGAAGGGAGGGCAGGCTGGGGGGGAGGGAAGTTGGAAGCACCCACTTTTGAAAAGGGACAGGATCAAAGTAGAGAATAGAACAAGTGGGATGTGGGATAGGAGGGAGGGAAATATAGTCAGTCTTTTAAAATACATCTACTATGTTATTGTTTTGCATTAGCCACACACGTACAACCTATACTGAACTGCTTGTCTCCCCAGTGGGGGTGGGTGGCAGGGGGGGAAGGGAATGAATCTGGAATTGAAAGTTTTAAAATCAAATATTCAAATATATGTATATATATGTGTGTGTGTGTGTGTGTGTATACTATTATTAATACCATATTACATGTTATTAAGAAAAAAAAGATATACAGGCACTGAGGCATAGAGATCCACTGGAAAAGTTGAAACGGGTATGGGAGAAAATATGGGAGAGAGCAGATTGGAGGTGGGGATATCCTGTGGGACTGCTGTTTTGGGGGGATGGGTGGGGGAAAAATGGGGAGAAAATTTGTAACTCAAAATCTGGCGAAACGAACGATGTAAATCAGAAGTTAATAAAGCATTTAAAAAAATAAATAAAGGAAAGGGAAAACAAAAAAAAAAGAAGAGGCAAGGGAAAATGGTTACAATGGAGGGGAAGAACAGGAAGTCAAAAGGGAATGGGTCAACCTTATTCTTATTGAATTTGGCTTAGGGAGGGAATGACATACACACTAAACAGGGTATCTCGCCCTACAGGAGAGTAGGAGGGAAGGGAATTAGAGGGGGGGAATGATGGAAGAGAGGGTGGGCTCGGGGGGAGGGAAGTTGGAAGAACCCATTTTTGAAAAGGGACAGGATCAAAGTAGATAATAGAACAGGTTGAAGGTGGGATAGGCGGGAGGGAAATATAGTCAGTCTTTTACAATATGTCCACTAAGGAAATGTTTTACATAGTTATGCAAGTACAACTTATATTGAATTGCTTATCTTTCCAATAAGGGTGGGTGACAAGGGAGGAAGGGAATTAATCTGGAATTCAAAGCTTTAAAATAAAATTTTAAATATATATATATATACATATATATATATATATATATATACTATTATTAATATTATTTAACATGTAACTGGGAAATAAGATATACAGGCACTGGGGCATAGAGATCCACCATGCCCTACTGGAAAATCAGAGTGGGGATGGGGGAAGATATGGGAGAGAGCATATTGGAGGAGGGGCTATCCAGTGGGATTGCTATTTTGGGGTGGTGGGTAGGAGAAAAATGGGGAGAAAATTTATAACCCCAAATCCTGCAGAAATGAATGATGTAAACTAGAAGTTAATAAAGCATTTGATAAATAGAAAACAAAAAAAATTAAATTGAATTAAAAAAAAACAAAGGGTAGGGCTACCTGCACATAAAACTTTGGGCAGAAAATAAACACAAATGGAACTAAATTCAGGCAAACAAGTGACTAATAACAACTGGACATACAGTGGTTTAAATTCACACATTTTTTCCAAAGTCAATTTCTATTGCAAGGTCATCTAGTCCTCCTCATTTTGTAGTTAAAGAAATGGAGACACAGAGAGTTTAAGTGATTTGGTCCCAAAATAAGAGGCAAAGTCACGTCTTGAATCCATGTCCTTTGACTGCCAATCCAATGCTCCCATGCTAAGTTGTCCTTTGTAGGTTGGTTAAATCTACTTATATTATACCAGTATTAATAGCCTTATTCTGCTAGAGATGTACTTGGCACATTGGGACAGAGGCAATGTGAAAATATGTAGGTTCCTACTTAGGCTTTGCTTTTCTCCAGTGATGTCAAGATGTCTGTGAACTGAATGGCCAAAATTATCAAGACAGTTGTTTGGCTTTGTTGATCAGTCTTTTTGGATGGTTGGATGGATGGATGGATGGATGGATGGATGGATGGATGGATGGATGGATTTAAACAAAAAAAAACAATTATTAACTCATTACAATGGTCCAAGTCATTGTGCTAAGTTTTAGGGATGGTAATATCCTGCCTTCCAGGAGTTTGCATTCTAATAAAAAACAAGTCAAGTGTTCCCAAAGTCACTTCTGTTCAAAGTTACCTGTTCAATGGCCCCATATAGACATCCTTACATGGTGGTCAGAAAAAGTGATACAAGAACATTTTTGAGGTCTCTCTCAAGAACTTTGGAATTGACTAACATGGGACATGAGAGACACTGGCACAGGCCCACATGGCATGCCCTCGTCAGAGAAGAGGCTGTGCTCCATGAGGAAAGTAGAATTGAAATAGCTCAAAAGAGACACAAGATGTGCAGATGTAGAGAATCCACCCCAAATGTTCATGTGGACGACTTGTACCCAACCTGAGTAGAGCATTCTAAGTTTGTATTGGTCTGACCAGCCACAGTTGGACACACTGTACCTTGACTCTAATATAATGATATCATTTTGCTCATCTTTGAGAGTAAAGTACAACCATCCATATATAGCCAACCTCAATGCTAATAAAGCTTCTTCTAGAGCTCCATTGAGCTGCAGCTCTTCTCCACATCATCTGATATTCTTTAATGACCCCCACTACCCCCTGAACAATTCCTTTGTTCTGTTTTCAATGTTCCTCCACCATCCCTTCCAATGTCACCATTATACACATACATGCACACAGAGCCTGGAATTCTCCCCTGACTCCTTTTCCCTTTCTCCAGACCATTAATTCCATGAAACCTTCCCTCCATATTTCAACCTTCATTGACCTCTTCCCGTTCAGAACTCACACAAAGTCCCTCAGGTCACACATTTAGCCATTAGCCACATAGACCTGGTATCATGAGTAACCTTTTCACCCACAGATGTCTTACTTCCCCAACCAGGCATTGGGATCCTGGAAACATGGACCTCGTCTTTCAGTTTGCTAGGCAATAGGTAGTACAATGGATAGGGCACTAAACCTGGACTCAGGAAGATGTGAGTTTGAATGAAGCTTCAGGCACTTATTAGCTGTGTGACCCTGGGCAGGTCACTTGACCTGCTCAGTTTCATCTGTAAAACCATGATAGCACCAACTACCTCCCAGGGTTGTTATAAAAATAAAATGAGATAATATTTTTAAAGCACTTTGCAAACACTATATAAATGCTAGATATTTATCACCATCATCATCACCACCAGCATCACCACCACCATCATCACCACCACCACCACCACCACCACCACCACCATCATCACCACCACCATCATGATCATCATCATTATTCCCTAGCACCTTCATCAATTTTGCATTACACATAGTAGCATGTAAGAACTGGAAGACAGTTTAGCCCCCCCACCCACCCACCACCCCACCCCTCCCTATTTTACAGATGAGGCTTCTGAGGCCCAGAGAGAAAGAACTTCCCAAGGGTCACATAGACAGGGGGGGAGCAGGGTCAGTACTTGAATCCAAGTGTTTTGATTCGAATTGTACCACTCTTTCCATTGTACCTTGCTCAGTTTATCTCAGAAGTTTGTCCTAAGAATCAAATCAGACAAATCAACATAAAAATATTTTGGGGATACTAAAATATTTTTAACAAAGATGTCCTAGACTTGGCTTATTTTATAGCTTACTGTATTCATATCTAATATTGAATGAGAGAGAGAGAGAGAGAAAGGGGAAGAGGAAAATGAGAGAGAGGGGGAGAAGTGAGACTCAGAGATCATCTAATCAAAACCACTGAGGAAAACTGAGGCTCAGGCAGGGGCAAAGTGACTTAGCCAAGGTACCACAGCCAACGTTACTGTACAATCATTCATTAATGTACGAATTCTTCCCTTCTATTTAATCATCTAAAATATATTTTGGGGGTAGTGTGTGCCAGAACATCAGAAATGAGAGCTCAGTTTTAGGGGCTCAGGTCTCAGAGAAAGGGAGTGTTGTAATATTCCCTTTCCTCTCCATCCTCTTACCTTCACAAAAGACCATCGGCTTCTCTGCAGACAGGCACTGCTGAATTATAATGGCTGACATTTATCTAGAGCCTTAAGCTTTGCAAAGCACTCTACATACATTATCTCATTTGAGCCTCAAGACAACCCTGTAAAGGAGGAACTTTTATCTCCTTTTGCAGATAAAGAAACTGAAGTAGCGGGAGTTTAAATGACTGGTCCATGGACCCACATCTGGTGAGTCACAAAGGCAAGATTTCAACCCAGTTTTCCTTACTCCAAGTATTACCCCCCATCCACATCACACTGCTTCACATATAAGGCAGAATAATTAGCATAAGATTCCAGCCCTAGAGCAGGGAGAGATCTTAGGAACCATCTAGTACCGCTCCCTCTTTTTGTACAGAAAAGGAAACTGAAGACCATAGAACATAAGTGACTTGTCCAAGGTCATGCCAGTAGTAAATGTCCAAGCTGGGATTTGAACTCAGGTCTAACAACAACGATAACAACAATTACAGCATTCTTTCCACTGCCTCCAAATACAAAACCTTAAGCATCTAATGAGCCATCATTCATGTAGCTGTGAACTTCCTCTTGTTAGCTTTATCCGTGATAATGCTGAGCCGCTGAATTCTTTGGCTGATGCTACCCTATAAAGAATTGCCTGGGTCTAAAGGAGTTGGGAACTATCAGTGAAGATAAGGAGATATCTTGTCATGCTAACTTCGATTCCATTCAATCTCTGAAGCATCTATCAAGTGCCTCCACCCTGCGCATAGTATGGGGCATTCAAGGAGGACCATGGCCTCTGCTATGAGGGCCTGCTGGGTCCTTTTCAGAGCAGCTCATGCTCACCTGGCACTCAAATCCTACATGTTGGTCCAAGAAGCGGTAGCATGCACACAGCTGGTGAAATCCTTTTGGCAGATGGGTTAACCCGGGTTGAGGGTAGTCGACAATCCTCAAACCCATAGGTGAGTTAAGTAGGTGAGAATGTCTACCCCGAGCATGTGAAGACTTCCCCCAGAGGAATGAGTGGATGAGAATGCTTTGCTCCAATGGCCATGATCAGACATTGAAGACACCACGGTCATGCACTGCATCCCAGGACGTGGCCAGTCGTCTTGACTTTGTCCTGCCACTGGGTTTCAGTGACTATTAGAGAGAGTGAGACCAGGGACGTTGTACAACTCTGCCTCACTTAAATCCAATTCATTCATGAGTCAAGACATCACTCTGTGACATCACTAGTCCTATTCAAAAACAAAGGACAAACAACCTACCTTCAGACACTCTGTTGTTAGTCCCTGAAAAGATAAATTTTGAAAATAAAAATAGTCATTAAATAACAGACATTGACTTGGAAGGAACCTCAGAAGGCACTTGATTCAAAAACCTCATTTTACACATGAGGAAGCTGACACCCAGGGTAGTTAAGAAATTTCCCAAGGTTAAGTAGGTAGTAAGTGTCAGAGGAGGAATTTGACCCCAGAGCTTCTGACTAAAGAATCAGTGCTTTCTCCACTTTACCAAATTGCTAATCTCTGCCCTCAACATGTTTGCATTCTACTGGGGAGAACTGAGTAGGAATGAAAATAACTGAACATGT
Source organism: Petaurus breviceps papuanus (assembly GCF_028583685.1). NCBI lineage: Eukaryota > Metazoa > Chordata > Mammalia > Diprotodontia > Petauridae > Petaurus > Petaurus breviceps. The sequence goes on along the minus strand of NW_027185798.1, from coordinate 10,414,596 downwards.
CTCTCCATTGTTTGACTGAACACAATTTCTTTTCAGTCATGGTTGTATATGAAGACACACCCTGAATAGAGTTTATATGTATCAGCATGGGGTATGTGCACATGAAACCATCTGACATTGACAGTATAGAACTCCCCCACCATCTGTAGCAAATTTGCCTGAAAGGTTGGCATAGTATAAGAAAATGGTTAGAAGTCAGGAGGTTTGGGTTCTAATCCTGGTTCCACCCCTTTTTTTGGGTAACTTTGGGAAAAGCATGCAATTCATGTTTATGTCAGCTAGATTTTGGTCATTACTATAGAGGACACGGTGATGGTGGCAGAACCCCTCCAGTTGAAAGGACCAAAGAAGTGAGAGGGTTCTCAGGCTACAAACAGGTAAGCATAAAAACATGTAAGGAAGAAACCACAGGCTGAGTGCAATCCACTGAGATCACTCTTGGCATAGTCCAATGGTCCTTTACTAGCCTGCCACTGAATGATTACAATATAGAGACTTTGCCTCTCACTAATTTCCTCTCAGCCCTTTATGTTGATCGTGTCTTTGACTCTGCATCTGTCCTTTCTGAACCATCCCTCTTCTCCTTGGGTTCTGCTGCCCATTTATTCATAGGATTATTCTGGCTGCTCCCTGTCAAAGTCTTAGAGGTGACTTTATATGCTTTGTGCCCCAAAAGACCCATACATAGCTGGGTCCCATCCAGCTTAACCCATCTCTGGACAAAGTTAACTCAAAATGCTCCAAGTTTATTCCATTACTTCTTTAATCATAATAGTCCTATCTAGTTTTGTAGGACTATGAGATGAAGCTAGAGTTGTTAACTCACATTTTTTCCAATTGCACCAGTACCCTGGTCCACAAGAAATGGGGTTGGATTAGATAATCCCTATGGTCTCTTTTGGAGGGTAATTGGGGTTATGTAACTTGCCCAAGGTTACATGGCTAGGTTTGTGTATGTGTGTGTGTGTGTTTGTGTGTGTGTGTTTGTATGTGTATGTGTGTGTGTGTGTGTGTGTTTGTATGTGTATGTGTGTGTTAAATGTCTGAGGCCGGAACTGAACTCAGGTCCTCCCAACTCCTGGCTGGCACTTTACTCACTGCACCACCTAGCCACCCCCCTATGGTCTCTTTCAATTCTTCGCCTAGCAACCTATAAGAGTAACCAAGATAGATAGGGAATTGATAATCAGCCCACATACAGATTAGTTGAAGGAATTAGAGGGTTTTTACCACAAATAAGCAATGACTCAAGTCCCTTGGACAGCAAGGAGATCAAATCAGTCGATACTTAAAGAAATTAATTCAGACTCTTCACCGGAAAGTCAGATACTGAAGCTGAAGCTTAAATATTTTGGACATATAACGAGAAGACGGGAGTCACTGGAAGAGACCTTGATGTTGGGAAAGACCGAAGGCAAAAGGAAGAGGGGACAGCAGAGGATGAGATAGATAGATAAGCAACAAATACAAGCTTGGACAGATTTGAGAGACAGTAGAAGATATAAGGACCTGGCATGCTGTGGTCATAAGGTCACAAAAAGTCGGCCACGGCTAAACAACAACAAAAACAGTGACTCTGGTGGCCATGATAGCTGTCATCCATTATTTAAAGGATCATCATGTGAAAAAGGAATGATAACCATTCTGCTTAACCCCAGAAAGTAGAACTCAAAGCAATGGTCAAACATTGCAGAGAAAATTGATATAGATTAAGTATTCTAAACTGTTTACTAATAATTAGAGCCATCTCAAAATAGAAGGGACTGTGCCAGGACATAAAGGGCTTCCCCTTATTAGAGGTATTCAAATGAAGACTAAATGACCAATGATCAGGGCTATTAAAGAGGAGATTCTTGTCCAGTATAGACTGGTCCTGATGACCTTGTGGACTTCTTCCAACTCCAATCTGACTATTGAACTGAAAGGGTGATGAACCTCTGTCTGAGACTTTTGAAAGCAACTCTATTTGAAGGTGATGGTCACATCCAGAGGTGCCAAATGCCAGCAATACTCCCAAGTGTGGTCAGATTAAAATGCAATTAGAAAATATTTAACAAAATAAGTAAAAAGACAATAAAACACATATAATTACATTTAAAAACTAAATTGATATGAGGCCCACAGGGATTCTTATTTCAGTTTAGTGGTCTCTATTTCTATTTGAGTTTAACACTACTGGGCATGCCCATCGGCACGTTTTTAGAAGGAGGGGGGCAAGATTTCCTGAATGGTACTAGCCAGGGTGGCTCCTTGAAAGACAACAGGTTCAAGTTTACAGGGATCTTACCTTTGGCCAAAAGAAGGTAAATGACCCAAACGTCTTGACTATTGATGAGAGATCATGATTGAACACTTTAGTGCCAATGCCAGGGTGAGCATCTGCAAGGGACCAAAGCTACACAAGGAAGGAATCAAAGGATCTGGGCCTTGTCTCTACTTTTACAGTGAGCTATCTTCATGGCATAAGGCTAATTAGAAAGATTATTGTATGTCTAGAAACCCCAAGCTCAGTTCTTTCCTGAAGAGATCCCTGAGTGCTGACTATGGAAGATTTGGGGACTCCTATGAAAAAATAGGACATACTGGAAAGGGAAAAAAACTGAACTCATCATTTATAGGCTTTTATTAGCCTTTCATTGTATTTATTATGGTCTCCTGATTCTCCTTCATGTTTTCTTCATCTTAAAGAATATATATATATAATTGATAAAAGAATAATCTATAATTAATAAATGTACTGAACTGTGGGTACTTACTTACATAGGTCTAGAGAAAATATTTTATCAACATCTGGGGAGACCTAGACATAAACTCTAAACAGATAACACCCTTTGGGCAGAGGCAAAATCGTCCAAAATCACTTAGTAATTTTGTGATGGCCCCAGCTTTTTACCCAATTGTCTATTTGAGGCCATGGATAACATGTGATTCTGTAAAGTGAGAACACATCCCAAATAAGGTGACCAAAATGGTTAGAGGACTGGAAGATGTGCCATAGGGATCATTTGAAGAAATTAGGGATATTTAGCCTAGAGAAAGAGGAGAAGATTTAGAGAAGTATCTGTGAGTATCTGAAGGCGGCTCCATAGCACAGAAGAATTAGATATGCCTGGCATCAGAGAGCAGAAATAAGACCAAGAGATGGGAGTTAGAGAGGCAAATTTGGGTGTTGGGTGAGGAAAATAATGCCCAAGTAGAGTGATCCAAACATGGAATGGGTCACCATTTATCAGTGTTTGAGCCGGGACTGGATATCCATTTGTAGATGTTATAACAGGGTTTCCTGTATACTTAGAGATGGAGTTGGATGGTTCGATACAAACATAAGCAATATGGATAGTAGCTCCCATCAAGGAGCTGATGCCCTTTCTAGCAGGGCAGCTAGAAAGGAGAGTTGGGAGGGCTAGATACTAGGGAGAAGATAAAGAAGTCCAGTGAGTGAGTGAGTCGATGCTTTGCATGATGCCTGACACATAGGAAGTGCTTAATACATGTTTATTTATTTCACTTGACTTGGAGATGGAGGTGAAGTAAACCTAGGCTAGTCCCTTCATAAAATGGTGGTTAGAATCAGAGACCAACAAGAAGACAGGACCTCAGGGCTAAGATATCTCTAGGATAAGAAGACTGCTGAACAGAGATAAAAGCAGAAATGTTTTATGTGAAAAAAATATATAAAGCTACTAGGTGTTTTTCCCCTACAATCAGAACATTTCTTAGAATAGAATAAAATGCTGTAGCTATTGCATCCATAACAAATTTGGGCTGTCGAGACAGCCCGAAGTCAGATTTTATTTTCCACATGGAAACAGTGCCTCCTGGTGGATAGATTAATTGTTTTAAAGCTTTACAAATATTTTTCTTGCAGGGATACACTTGTTATAAGATGCACCAGAAAGAAGGCTGGTCTAGGAATTAAAAACCTAAATTCTGAGCCAGGTTCTGCACCAAACTAGTAAAGTTTTGGCTAAATGGCTCTCTCTCTCTGGGATTCATCTGTCTCCTCTGTAAAATGAAAAGAGTTGGATTAAACAATCTCAGATCTCTTCTACCTCCGCTAGTCAGTCTATCACTGTCATATTAAGACATTCACTTATCCCTGATTTTCATTTTTAAGAGTCTGTAAAAAGCAAGGTTATTGAAATAGAATGAAATAAGTAGGATGGCATGAGGTGGGTTCTGTGATTTTACTGGTATTGGTAACTTCAAATATTTGTTTTAAAATTCCATACTAAAAATATAAAGCATAAAGGAAAAGGTTTTTTTTTTTAACCTGGGTTTCACTTGGGATTTTAGATAGATTTCAGGGGGTCCACAAAGTTGGATGGAAGAAAAAAACCATATTTTCACTAATCTTTAACTAAAATTTAATATTTCCTTAAAAACATTATGGGGGTGGGGGAGGGAGCGGTATATTGCCTTCACCAGACTGTTCAAGGAGTCCCAGACACATTAAAATAGTTAGAATTTCTAATATAATGCTATGTTTCCCATGCTTTCCCAGTCTCTACAACACCTGTGAATATAAGCAGATATAAAATGGAAGTCTTTTCTCTTCCCACTCCCCTTCTCTTTCCTGTAAACACAGGCAGACATACAAAGGAAGTCCTTTCTTTTCCCATACTCCTCTGCCATTTGTCTAGTCTACTATTCATCCATGTTGTTGCTAAGTCATTTTTCAGTCGTATCTGACTCTCCGTGACCCTATGTGGGGTTTTCTTGGCAGAGATACTAGAGTGGTTTGCCATTTCCTTCTCCAGCTCATTTGACAGATGACGAAACTGAGGCAGACTAAGTTAAGTGACTTGCTTAGGGTCACCTAGCTAGTAAATGTCTGAGGTTAAATTTTAATCCAGGAAGATGAGTCTTCCTGATTCCAGACCCAGTATTTTATCCACTGTGCCACCTAGATACCTAGCCATCCATATTCTCCATCAAATGCTAAAGCACTATATAAATGATACCTGATATTGTGGTGGTGATGATGATGGTGATGATGATGGTTATTTCAGATGAAAATCAATCTGGGGACTGTCTACCTAATTCACCATGGGATTCTAAAATCTTCAGCTCTTGGAGAAAATGAACACATAGAGTGCATTGGGAACTGGAGTAGAAAATTAAAACCAGAAGGACCTGGCATCAAATCCCATCTCAGATGCATATTAGCTATGTGATGTGTGATTTCTGAATCTCAGTTTCCCCATCTGTAAACCAAAGGAATTGGACTTGACACACTTAGGTCTTTTCCAGTTTGGGAGGTATGATTCCATGATTTCATGATTATTTCCAGTAGCAGCAGGGATATGAAGGCATTCATGTTTTCTGCTCAGCTGGGGAGCTCACTGCAATTTTCCTCTGGGCACAGCTTCCCTCTGTTGGCACTGGGAGCAGATCCTCTATTTTCCATGCAGCCATCAGTGCTTGACATGCTGCAAAGCAATCCTGGGCCTTGTGAACTAATCCACTTAATTTTTATCTTGGGCCTTCAGAGTTTGCAGAAGACTTAATGGGTGATGTCGCTTCTTACCAAATTGGTTCTTTCATAGTGCTCTAGAAGTAAAAGTGGACGCGTTTCTTAAGCAGCCTAACAGAAAACCTTTCAGCAGGGTTTCATTCCTTAAATCAATGAGATGAGGCGCTCCTGACATTAAACTTGGAGACTTTTCCCCTCTTAAGTGCCCATGAAATGATATAACTTTCTATTTTGGAAGCGGCTTTTATAACAAACTCCTAGCTGTCTGGATCCTTACCTCAACACTCAACTGAAACATGGGTAACCAAGGTTACCCATGATCTACCAATACTAATGGTCATTTCACAGTCCTCAGCCTTCTTAGTCTCTTCATGAAATTGGACACTATTGGCCACCCTCCCCTCCCTGGATCTTTATTTCACCCCTCTCTCCTGGTTCGCCTACTACCTACATGGTTTTTTCTCAATTCATAGAATATAAGCTCCTTGAGGGCAGGATTCATCACATTTATTTGTCTTTGTATTGCTAGTGACTCACCAAGTACCTATCACACAGTAGACATTTAGTAAATTCCTGCAGAATTTCATCAAACATGTTGCAGTCATAGTTATTATTATTTTAGACTCTCAGTTACAAAGAACTTCATTCTTTCTCTTGATTTAATTCAAAGAAAAGAAAAACGTTTCCCAGGAAGGAAAGGTATTTGAATAACCAAATCCTGGTACATAAGGTCCTGCCGGTGGGTAGCAATATTTCCCCTTTTAAAGCAGCTATTCACCATATTGATGTTGAAATCAGCAAAAAGGTTGAAGACTTGCCCCTGTGAACTGAGAGAAGGTACATCAGCATGGGGTGGAGGAAAGAGTGTGGGACTCGGAACCAGAGGATCCAGTGAAAGCCCAGCTAACCTGAGTTTAGATCTCTGGACTCACATAGTTGTTTTGTCCTCACTCTATGTCTTCCCTCAGTGTTGACTTACATATAAGGTCTCAGCAAGTACTCCTGACACCTACTATTTCTTCTCTTCCAATCCAGCCAACATGTTTTAAGCTCCCACAATGCCCCAGGCACTCTGGGGATACAACTAATAAAAAGGCAGTCCCTGCCTTCAACAAACTTACAATTTAAAGGGGGAGACAACATACAAATGGAGGCAGGAAAATGGTGGGAAGAATCCCAGAGGCAGCCAGGGTGGGGACATCCTGTTCCTTGGAATTGAAACCATACAGGGCAGCAGTTGCAAAATGGAGTGCACTGAATCCAGTGCCTGCCCTCCATAAAAGATGGTATTGGGAGGACTTTGGTACTTTGCTCTCCAGTCCTTTAGTCAGAGGGAAGAGGAGGCTGAGGGAGGTAGAGTAAGTCAAGGCTTGAGTTAGCAGCATGGTGCTGATGTCAAAGATGACGAACTTATCCTGGGAGCTACATCTTGTTCAGAGCAGTTCAAATCAGGCAGGGCAGCAGATGCAGAGTGGAATGATAGGGTACCAGGTCTGGAATCAGGAAGACCTGAATTCAAATTCAACCTCAGATACTAGCTATGGGACCCTTGGACAAGTCTCTTTACCTCTGTGTGCCTCAGTTTTCCCATTTGTAAAATGGAGATGACAATAAAAGCATTGGCTACTGAGGTCCCTTCCAACTCATGTTTCTGTGGTAGTTGGGGGAGAAAACTCACTTACTCATATAATATTTAACATGTGTATGTTCTTCAAGGTTTGCAATGAGCTTTGTATATATCATTCCATTCAGTCCTTACAACAACCCAAGAGCAGAAAGTGCTCTATTCCAGTTATTGATTTCTCCATCTTTGGACCACTGGGTCCCAAAGCTTTTCTTCTTCTGGAGTCCTCCCAAACCAGGTAAGATAGTTGAATTTAAAAGGCTATTCTCACTGGTCAGTTGTTAGCTGCACCACTAAATCAGGTGAGCAGGGACCCCTACTCTAGAACTGTCAATTCTTGGTGAGTCCCAAATGGCCATGCTCTAAAATACAGGTGTAAAACTCTCAACCTGAAGGTCTGCAACACTCCTAAGTGTAGCAGAACCAGATAAAATATAATTTGGAAATATTTGACAAAATAAATACAAAATAAAATAAAACTAAGTCATTATGTGCCCACAAGCCTCCTTATATGGTTTACTGACCCCATTTGACATCCCTGATCCAGAAGGCTGAAATCACAGCCTAATATCCTCTTGTCCAGACCCATGGTCCTCCTACCTTCCCAAGAGAATTCCTCTATAGTCCTGACTCATGACAGACCCACTGCCACCAAAATTAGGGGGATTAATGCTGGCTGGCATTAAGCTTCATGAGTTCAGGGCATTCCTACTGCTTTATAGGATCCTAGATCTAGGACTGGAAAGGGCCTGACAGGCTGTCTATAGAGGAGCAAAGGCCAGGAAAAAGAGGATTTTTGTTTGCTTGGTTTTTATTTGTTTGTTTTTTTCCCCAAGAATCATAGGGATAGAATGGAGCCTTTTATAGAAGCAATGGTAGACTTCAATTGATTACGATTCCTAGAATAAGATGTTAAAGGGGTTTTACAGGTGAGGAAACTGAGGCTAAGGAAGATTCAACAACGTGAGGGATGATATGATTGGAGATTTAGGGCCATAAAGGACCTCATAAGTCATATATACAAAGTCCTTTATTGAGCCGACTAAGTGGCTTGCCCACAGTGCTATGGGTAGCAAGCAACAGAGACAGCATTTGAACCCAGGTCTGCCAACCCCAGAATCAAGGCTTCCTGCCCAGACCAGCTCCATTAAGACTCCTCATTCCTGATCCTGCCTTGTCTTTCTGTCTACTAAGCAGTCATTCGACTGAAGTGTCACATCAATTAAGGCCATCAGTCCCCAGGCACAGGATACCCTGCTAGGCAGTCCTTTACAGTCTTGTTTAATGCCTTTTGAAATATTTCCATCCTTACTCCCTCCTGCCAGCCTGAAATGGCTTTGAGTTGGCAGAATTCACTTAAAGGAACTTTCAAAGTCTGTCCTCCCTGCTGGAATCCGAGGGTGGCAGGAGCTGTATCTCACTTACCACAAAGGTATCTCAAGTGTCTGGATACCCCTGTTAAGCTGCTGGTGGCTCCTCATCAGCTGCCCCATGCCTCCTTCAGAGGAAATATCCAGTTCAGGACTTGAACCCCACCCCACCTCCAGTCTGCCTATGCTGTAAAGCTGCCTCTGCCAGTACTACTGAGGAGGACTAAGCTAAGTCTGACTGATCGGCTTACTTTGGGCTGGGGGACCAGTGTCTGCTTCCATTGTCGCTGGAACATGGATGGGGACACAATATCAGATTCAGGAAGACCGCAAGTTGGAGAACAAATAGAACATCCATATTCACCTGTATGAGGCACTCTCAGTTTGCCACAGGTTGAGTTACTTCCCTCTGAAGCTTTTGTGCCGATTCAGCCAGACTATAGATGATTTCCATCAGGGTTACAGTATCAGCTAACATAGAATCTATAGTACTGATACTAACCATCAAGGCCCAGAGAGTATTAACTGCCACAATCAATCAACAAGTGTTTATTAAGCAACATCCACATGTCAGGCATTATGAGACAATCCCCACCCTTAAGAAACTTGTATTCTACAGATGTAGACATTCCTCAAAATATAAGGAAGGGCAAAGAAAGGTCATAGGATTCCAGATTTGAAGCTGGAAAAAAACCTCAAAGTTCATCTATTTCAACCACTCATTTAACAGATAAGAAAATGGTGGCCCAGAGAGATTGTGACCTATCCATGGCCCCATCTCTGTGAGCCCACATAAGCAAGGTACCATTGCTGCAATTGACTCCCTCTTTCAGAATCCTTCTCTTGTCCAATTTTAGACAATATAAGATACTTGGGAGTCTACCTGCCAAGATAAATCCAGGAATTACAAAATATTTTTCACACAAATAAAGATAGATCTAAACAATTGGAGAAATATTAATTGCTCATGGGTAGGCAGAGTCAAAAAAATAAAAGGGTCATTTTAAGAAGCACTTCTGAGAAGTGCCCCCCCCATTCTACACAAAGTCAAAAGTATCCTTTCTCTCCTCATTTTTCTAAAACATTTTGCCTCCATCTTTCCTTATCTTGTGCTATGCTTGTCTACCTACGGGTTTTGGCCATCATCTTACATAGAATGTAAATTCCTTAAAGATAGAGATTATGTCACCTTCTTATCTTTAAAACCTCAGCACCTAGCACAGTTCCTTACATTTAATAAATATTTATTGAATACTGAAGACTTATCAGAGGACATTTCATTTGAGCTACATCAATCAATTCACTTGCATTTATTAAATGCTTACTGTGTGTGAGTACAAAAGATACAAAGACAAAATTAAAGATTTACTACCCTTAAGGAGCTATGCTCTATTGGGAAGAAAACATGTATTTATATTTATAGAGATATTTATAAAAATTAATATGAAGTAGTTAAAGAGGAGTTGGCACTAAGAGCTATAAGGATCATTCAGAAGATGGTGCTTCAGCTGAGTCTTGAAGGATGGGCAGGAATTCAATTCTTGAAAATGAAAAATTAAAATTAAAAATTTAAAAACCTATGTGGTGCAGTGAATATAGCACTGGCCCTGGAGTCAGGAGGATCTGATTTCAAATCCGGCCTCAGACACTTGGCACACTTACTAGCTGTGTGACTTTGGGCAAGTCACTTAACCCCAATTGCCTTGCCTTCCCCCCTCCAAAAGAAATGAGGAAAGGTGTCCCATGTATAGAAAAAAATGTATGAGAAAAGATGCAGAGGTGAGAAAATGCTATTCCTGATGAAGGTATATTTAAAATCCTTCTCTGAAGAAATTAAAGATATCTATAAGCACATGAAGAAATGCTCTAAATCACTATTGATTAGAGAAATACAAATCAAAACAACTCTGAGGTACCACATCTCAACAGTCAGATTGGCCAAGATAACAAAACAGGAAAATGACAAATGCTGGAGAGGATGTGGGCAAATTGGAACACTAATGCATTGCTGGTAGAGTTGTGAACGGATCCAGCCTTTCTGGAGAGCAATCTGGAATTATGCCCAAAGGGCTATAAATACTTTCATACCCTTTGATCTAGCAATACCACTCCTGGGGTTATATCCCAAAGAGATCACAGAAATGGGAGAAAGACCCATATGTACAAAAAATGTTTATAGCAGCTCTTTTTGTGGTAGCAAAGAATTGGAAATTAAGGGGGTGCCCATCAATTGGGGAATGGCTGAACAAGTTGTGGTATATGCATGTTATGGAGTACTATTGTGCTATAAGAAATGAGGAGCAGATGGTCTTCGTATTTACCTGGAGAGGCTTAAAAGAACTGATGCTGAGTGAGAAGAGTATAACCAGGAGAAATTTGTACACAATTACAGACACAACATATGTGTGATGACCAACTTTGATAGACTGGACTCTTCTCAGCAATGCAGTGATATAAGTCAATCCCAAAAGACTCATGATGTAGAGAAATGTGTGCATCCAGAGAAAGAACTAGAAAGAACTGAGTTTATATCCAGATGGAAGCAAAATATCTGATCTTTTTCTTTTTCTCGTTTGGTTTTATGTCTTCTTTACCATTTTTCATTCCATCTGATACAATCCGTCTTTATAACCTGACTAATGTATAATGTGAAGGTATTTACAGATCCTATACTTGACTGCATGCCACCATTGGGGGGAGGGGATGGAGGAGGACAAAATGTGAAACTCAAGGAATAGTGGAATTGAATCTTGTAAACTAAAAGTAAACAAACATATTAATAAAAAAAAATAAAGTCTTTCTCTGGTAGTGTTTAGGGCAAACAAAAGAGTAGCTTATTCCTACTTTGACCATGTTATTCTTCCAACCTAATCATTGATTCATCCATTGGCTGTTGTCATTGGGGGCAGTTAGCAATCCAAAGCTGTTGAGTTTGGAAGGCAATCTTCTATGTTTCCATCCATTGTATTTATTCCTTCCCCTTCTTTTTTTTCCCACAAGGCTGTTTGGACTTTTGGAATTCCTCTAGAGTGTTCTCATAGATCTCAGAAAGCAACATGGAAGACATATTGGTATAAAGAGGCAAAGACACACAGGGTCAAAAGAAATCAATTAGAACTACTTAAAAATGCTTTCTGATAAAGCACCAGCTGACATGCCATCTGTTCTTAAAGGTTTAATTCAAGAACCAATGCCATAAGACAGACAGTGAGCTTAGATACTTAGATACTGCATGTTAGCGATATGGCAGGATTCCTTCTTGGAAATATCAGACTGATGTCATGGTATAATGGGAAATGTACTGGTCTGAACCTGACTCTGCCATTAATTAGACATGTGACATTGGGTTAGTCACCTCCCCCTCTGGGCTTCAGTTTCCTCGCAAGTAAAATAAAGAAGTAGTGTGATACCAGGGATTCTCAACATGGGTGTCCATGAAATTGTTTCCTAAAACAGCTTTGATGAGCTATTTCAATATAGTTTCCCTCTTAATCCAAAGTATTTTATTTTGTGCATTTAAAAATATTCTGAGTCCATAAATTTTGCTATACTGTCAAAGGGGTTCATCACCCCCAAAAGTTGAAAAGTCCCTCATAGATGATCTCCAAAGTTCCTTCTTTCTGATCTCGGGAATATAGCAAAATATCTCCTTTAAAATACTATTTAAGGGCAGCTAGGTGGTGCAATGAAAAAAGCACCAACCCTGGAGTCAGGAAGACCTGAGTTCAAATACAACCTTAGACACTTAACACTTGCTAGCCATGTACCCTTGGGCAAGTCACTTAACCCCAAATGCCATGCCCTGCCCCCTCCAAAAAGGAAAAATATATACTATTTTAGATTTGTCTGGTTAATTCCAAGGGTTGGAGAAGTGATTAGTCTCTCCTGCACAATCTCCAGTATTTAGGAGGGTCTAATTTCATCGAAATGAATAGGTTCACAGTAAACATTACCCCCACACCACTAACAAAAGCAAAACTCAACAAAGAACATATTTATCATCTGGTGAGATCTATGGAAGGTGTTACAAGCTATTAAAGAGAAAAAATTATAGCTAGCTGGATCTCTGAAGGTGCTGAAACCAAAACTGGATGATTACTTGATGAGAACATTGTAGTCAGACTGTCAGTTAATCAGTATGCATTTATTAAGTGCCTACTGTGTGCCATGCACTGTGTTAAGCACTAAGACTACAAAGAAAAACAAAAGGCTCTCAAGGAGTTCATGTAATGTAATGAGATGTAATGTATATATGTATGTATAATATATAATATTATATTATATATGGTAATATAATATATATAAATATATGTAATGAGAGAGAGAATGGTTCAAACCACTATGTATTAACAAGCTACATGCAGAATCCATTGGAGCTAATCATAGGGGAAAGGCACTAGAATTTAGGAGGGTCAGGAAAGGCTTTCTATAGAAGTTAGGGCTTTAGCTGGGTCAAGAAGGAAGCCAGGAGGCAGAGACAAAGAGGCAGCGAATTGGAGGCATGGAGGACAGTCAAGGAAACAGCCCAAAGTCTACAAATGGAGTATCTTGTGTGAGGAATAGCAAAGAAACATTAAATATTAATGTTCTAGCCATTGTCTGTGAAGCCTTTGAGGATGAACCCTGTGAAATCCAAGATGGCGGAGCCCTCAACAGTGAGAGGGTAGTTCAGAAGAGAGATAGGTTCAGATCTTCCTTCATCTTACAGATGAAGAAACTGAGGCCCAGAGAGATGAAGTCATTCCCATAGGGCCACACAGGTACTATGCAGCATACCTACATTTTGAACTCAGGCCATTGTACTCCAAGTGTGACATACTTCCACTGAGCCTCACTGCCCCTCTGATAAAATCTACAGAACTAAGGAGATGGGAGAGTTCACTAAAAAACTAAGGACCCAACCTTTCCAATTGTTTTATCCTCTCCCCCCTCCCATCACCACCATGTACTCTGAGATACAGTGATATGCTATTCCTTAAATAAGACGTTCCTTCTCCAGACCCTAGACTATGCCCCATTCCTGAAATTCTCTCCTCATTTCCATCTCCTGGCTTCCCTGGTTTCCTGTGATTTTCAGTCAAATTCCACCTCCTACAGGAAGCCTTTCCCAGTCCCCCTTAATGTTAGTGCCTTCCCTCTGTCGATTCTCCAATTTGGCTCAATGGATAGAGCACTGGGCTTAAAGTCAGAAAGACTCATCTTCCCGAGTTCAAATCTGGCCTCAGCCACTTACCAGCTGGGTGACCCTGGGCAAGTCACTTCACCCTGTTTGCCTCAGTTTCCTCCTCTGTAATGGCAAACCACTACAGTATCTCTGGCAGGAAAACCCCAGATGGGGTCACAGAGAGTTGGACATGACTGAAATGATCAAACAACAACAACATAACTTGTTTGAATATACTTGTTTATGTTGTCTCCTACGTTAGACTGCGAGCTCCTTGAAGGCAGACTGTTCTTGGTTTCGGGTTTTTGTTCTCCTTTCCTTTGTATCCTCATGGCTTGGCATGGTGCCTCCCACAGAGGAGATGTTTGATAAATGCTTGTTGACTGTCTGCCTAGGACGTGACCAAGGAGCTCCTCAGCCATATTACCTGTTGGCCCCCAAAGAGCAAGTTCTTAAGTTTTCGAGAACTCACCAAATTTCCCTCCCCACCCTTCAGTCTGCACCTCCCTCTATGCTCTGAAAGACTGCCCAAGGCTTTCTCCAAGAATCCTGAGTCATTGGCCTGGGATCAGCCATGGTTCAGCGATGTAAAATGGCAGATCCTTCAGAAGGAGGCCTAATTTAAATGATACAGTAAATTAGAATTAAGCACAGGAAATCAAAGGCACAGACAGAGGTAAATTGGGCCTCTTAAAACACCCTTCAACAAAAAGAATATAATAATGCAGATTTAATTAAAAGCTGCAGCTCATTAAGTGTGGAGAGTTGATCCTGCTGCCGCAGAACAACTAGGGAAGTCATTTTCTTGGCCTTCCATACGGCGGTGTAACTATGGTGATGATGACCATCCACAAATATTATCCCTGGGACGTAGGTGCTATTTTGATCTCCATTTTACATTTAAGGAAACTGAGTCAGACAGAGGTTAAGTGACTTGTCCAGGGTCACCTAACTAGTAAATGTCTGAGTGAGGATTCGAACTTTGGTCTTCCTGACTCCAAGCCCAGTGCTCTCTCTACTTACCTCCATAGGCACCCCATGGGGAATAATTATATTACTTATCTCAAAGGACTGCAATGAAGATCTAATGAGATTATATATGCAAAGAACTTTGCAAATCCCAATGCATTATGTAGATGCTAGTGATGACGATGATTACAGATGGGGAAACTGAGGCAAGAGTGGTTCTAGGACGTTTCATGTAAATGGTAGGGGAGGAGTTAAATAGAATTCGAACCCAGGTCATCAGACATTTGTCCCGTATTGCTTCCCCTCTGCCCCTCTTTACAGGACTCTGTTTGCTTCTTTTCTGTAAACCTGTGGCACCAACAGCCCAGTGGTCACTCCCTGTCAGCCAGAGTGGAAGGAGAAGAGCATTGGATTGGGAATCCTAGACCCAGGGTCTGATCCCATCCCAACTGCTTTGGAAGCTTCACATTGCCTCTAGGAGCAGAGGTCCAGAGTTCAAAACATGACTCTGATTCGTACTACTGGTTTGACCTTGGGTAAGTCATTTCCTCATTGGGCCTCAGTTTCTTATCTGTAAAGGGAGGAGTGGGGGTGGAAAAGCTGGCTTCTCAGCTCCCTCCCAGCTCCGAGCTTTAAGTAAGGGGAATCTCTCTTTGAAGGTGACCTCAGTTCTCTCCTCTATGAGATAAGAGTTTTGGACTAGATGGCCCCTGAAACTCCTTGTGGCCCTGGACCTGTCAATGAATGGCAGTCTCTTCTGCCCAATGGCCTTTTCTCTCATTTCCAAAGGGAGTGTCCTGGCCCCCAACCTCTCCCCAACCCCACCCCCCTCAACAAATTACAGGTGTGGGTATGGAAGAGATCCCAGACACTATCTAGGACAAAGAAACTGAGGTTCATGAATCTGCAGGTAGAAGGGGCCTCGGAGGCCAGCTACTCCACCCATTTTACAGATGAGGAAACTGAGGGCCAGTTAGAGTTAAGTGCATAGATTCATAGATTTAGAGCCAAAAGGGAGCTCAGAGACCCTCTAATCCAACCCCTTTGTTTTACAAATGAGGAAACTGAGATTTGGGTTAAGTGCCTTGCCCAAATGCCCCACCTGAAGTAGGAGTACCTGAGTTCAAATCCAGCCTTAGATACTTACTATGCGACCCTGGGCAGATCACTTGACTTCTGTGTGCCTAGATTTCTTCAACCGTAAAAGGGATAATCTCACATAATGCGCCTGTTTCACAGAGACATTATAAGTCTCAAATGAGATATTTATAAAGCACTTAGTGTACTACCTGTCACACAGTAGGAACATAATAAATGTCCATTTCTTCTCTTTCCTTCCCTTCCCCAAGGTCACATATATAGCCAGTGGCAGACACCTGATGTCCAATCCTGCTCTCTTCCCACTGGGGGTCCTGTGGTAGGTACCCCGGCACCCCCTCTGTGCTGTTCATGAAATTGTGGAGAGAGTCCCAATTGGGTCGCTCTCCATAATACCACTGCAGCCCTTTGAAGGCCAAGCTTCCAGATTGAGATCTACCGAGGCGCTTTCCCCATTAACACTGATGCTTTTTCCATTTCGGCAGTCCTGGGTGTGGGGGTCTGCACTGTCCCCCCTCCCCTCTCCAATGATTAATGGGTCATACCCTGCAAGAGCCCACAAAGATGGGACCAAGGGAAACAGATGCAGTGGGCTTTATATTATCATGACTGCAACGAACTCATTCAGTGATGGCAGCTCTGACGGCGGGATTCTGATTATGAAATATGATGCGTGTTGCATGTAATGGCTCTCTCTGCCCTTCTGGGGAGTTCACTGCTTCCCAATGTCATTTTCTGTTCTCATCTGAGTGGTAATAAAAGGAATATCATTGAGTGTGGTAGCTCTGTAACCACTGTGTGTTTTACAATAAATTGTGTTTCAGGACCTTTCTCCCCATGAGAGAGTGCATGGCCAGAAAGTAATATCCCGAGCTGGACCCTGGCAGCATGTTGTTGAAGGATGGGTGGAGGGCGCAGCTATTCCCATAGGACCCAAGGACCCATTTTTCAAACTGTTGCATCTGAAAGGTCAATCTGGCGGGGGGGGGAGGGGTGATAAAACATTGAAAGAGGTCACACACACACCCATCAGACAGAAATGGTTCTGGTCTGACTGGAAGTCAAACAAGGGAGAATCAATTGGGTGTTATATTGTAATAAATGGAGGAGGGATGCCTGAGAGGGATGAGAGGTGAGGCGCTGAAACATCAGAGGGGCCGAAACTAAAACCTCCTGCTTCAGGGACTGCTCAGGTGCACGACGTCTCCCCAGGTGCCTCCTAGGTGCCCGACACTCTCACCACCTTTTGGCTAATCTTTCTGGATGGAGGAGGGAGATCAGAGCTGTAACAAGCACGGGACAATTCGGGGCCATCACAGACAGAGGGGGAAGCATGCTTACTCTCCAGGTGGTCTTCTACTGGCCTCGGACCACCAGAAGCCATCTCCTTGTGCTCCTGTGCCTGGCCCAGGCCCTGAGTTCCCTGAGGGTCTTCCAAAAACTGCCTTAGCCTATGCTAGGTCAGCGCCATGCAACCTGGGCAAGGAAGGCATCCTGTTACCATACTGAGCCTGGGGAACCCAAGTTACCTTGGACAGAACAGAGAGAAAGCAGGGGCCATTTTCATTTTGGGTCTCCAAGTCTAGCACAATACCTGGCATGATATTGATAGATGTTTATTGACTTTTATAACCTCCATTAAATATATATGTATGTGGGTGTGTATATATGTGTGTGTACATATGTGTATGTGTGTATACATATGTGTATGTGTGTATACATATGTGTGTGTGGATACACACACACATTGGGGGAGAGAGTGAGAAAGAGAGAGACATAGAGTATGCCTTTTAGTCACTCAGTCATGTCTGACTCAGCATGACCCCATGGACTTTTGGACAAATGTCTGAGGCTAGATTTGAACTCAGATCTTCAGAATTCCAGACTCAGTGCTCTATCCACTGTACCACCCAGCTGTTCCTTACACTACTATATATTTAGTATAAATATATATGTACTATATATAGTGAGGGGCAGCTGGGTTGCACAGTGGATAGGGTCTGGACCTGAAATCAGGAAGACGTCTTCATCCTCATACTACCTGTAATAGTAGCAGAAGAGTACTGGTAGCAATTAACACATACTCACCACACTGCTTGGCTGCCTCTAAACTAACTTTTCCAACCTGTCACCATGTTTGTATTGAGACAGAGGATAGCTACAAGACCGGGACTCCCTCATGTTCTAGAACCATAAGAAGAATGCATATGTTGCAATAGGTAAGAAAAACCATTACCCTTCCTAATGGAAATGCTTCCATGCAGATGGTTCTGACCACCCTCCTGGACAACCTAAAGTTCGATATGAGATGGAATGAAGACAGGAATATTGTCCTTATGTGCCAGGATTATACTACCAAAAAAAAAAGATATTAACAAATTCTAGATCCTCCAACATTTTTAATGATAAGCTAAGACCCAAGTCCCACAATAATGTATTGCCAGTACAGCAAAACCATTACAGATGTTCATTCCTAGGCTTAGATTATAAGAGATGAAACAGAGTAGCTATCAAAATTTGAAGAGGAAAATGTCATTGATTCTGAGTTCATTAAAAATCTTCCTTTGATGCAAACTCCAGAAACCATACCTAATAATGAAACACAATACAAAACAGTACAAATATCTCAAATGATTTTGATGGAGAGAATGTACATTTTTGAATTCCAAAAGTCTACGCTTGAGTGTGATGGCATGAATCCAAAGATAAAAGACAGGTTATAGCAAAAAAAAACATTTAAACAAGGTGATATCTGTTAAACTCATTATGATATAACACTTTTCCCCACAGTATTTGACAACAAGTGGAAAATCATGATAGGAGGAACATTCAATAGGATATATGATAGCCACAGAAGGAAAGATGGAGCTATCAAAGAATATGCTTAAGGGCAGGCATAAAATACTGCCATGATAGAAGCAACATGAGGGAGCTATTGGCCACAGAAAAGCACTAAGGGATTACATGCTATCTAGCTAGTACACACAGTGGAACACTGGAAAGATGTGTTGGCCAATTAAAGGGAACAAAAAGGATACATGGAAA
Source organism: Petaurus breviceps papuanus (assembly GCF_028583685.1). Classification (NCBI taxonomy): domain Eukaryota; kingdom Metazoa; phylum Chordata; class Mammalia; order Diprotodontia; family Petauridae; genus Petaurus; species Petaurus breviceps. Next base: position 10,395,850 of record NW_027185798.1, on the reverse strand, counting down.
AGGTGTCCAGAAGGCAAAAATGTATCAGAAATTCTAGATTCCCTTAATCATCATTTGAAAGCAAAGAGTAAAAGTTTAAGGATATGCAAAGAATCATAGCAGTGAAAAGACCAAAATAAATAATATAACATAAATCAAAAGGCTTGAGAAGTAATCAGAGGTGAGAGAAAAACCATAAAAGATAGGAAAATGGAAAATTTCTGTCTATGTCTGTGATAGCAGGAAGTCTAATATAATGAAAGCATAAATTAGATCAAATTAGAAACAGAAAGCTTGTGCACATTAGTAGAATGAATTACAAAACAGTTATATCAAGAGACCATTATAACACGTGCCATTTATAATACTAGGTGCAGGAGATAAAATGACTTCACATTTTCTTCCAAATTCTTTTTAATTACTATTTGCTTTGCTAATTGGATTTATTCAGTCAAACTCACATACAATTTCTCCCCAATTCCAATCTAAGTATGCCCATCCCCTTTTCACTCACAAATTGGTGCATTTTTAGGAATAAATTTATTATTATATCTAATTTCTGGAGTTCTACATAAGTGAAGATTTTCAATGACCTGATGACCTCCAACTTTAGCTTGGTGGTGTAATGGATAAAGCGTAGGTCTTGGAATCAGGAAGACTTGAGTTCAAATTCTACCTCAGACACTTACTACTTATATGATCTCAGAGAAACCACTTAACCTCTCTATCTCCATCAGTTTACTCAACTGTAAAATGCAAATAATAATAGCACCTACCAGACAGAGTTGTTGTAGTATTAACAAATATTAGCACTAGCGCACTAGCTCAGGGAGAGAGGGAGAGAGAGAGGGAGAGAGGGAAAGAGAGAGAGAGAGAGAGAGAGAGAGAGAGAGAGAGAAGTATATGTATGTACGTAAATAAATGGATGCATGTAATTTCCTTTCTTATATCCTCTCATCTAGATTTAGGGATAATTTTTTTTTAATTTCCATACATTGGCAATTTTTTAAACTTGAAATTAAGACTATAATTGACAAAAAGCAGTATGAAGCCCTTGCCTAGTACTAGTGAGATCCATTGACAATTTTGCTCTGATATAGCACTAGACCATAGTAAAAGTATCTGTTTCTTTGTTGAATTTCACTTGTAGTTTGCTCACTATTATGGTCAGCGCCATCTACCTTGAAACATTTCCAAGGTTTGTGTATTTCTGAGTTGTTCTCATAGACCTGTCTTTTTGTGGTATCAGAGCACAAAAGAAGGCTACTCACTCTATTATCCTCATGGACAATGGTTTAGTATGTGATAATGTGATAGTTCTCGCATTGATTTAGTTCTCCAGGATATTTCAAAGTCTGTATTTATAGTATGAGAATTTATCTTTCTTTTGTCAGTCTTTAGAAGAAACTGAGCTTCTGTGTAACTCCAGTATAATTCCTGTGTAATTCCAGTCACCAGGTCATGTCTTGCTAGGTGTTATATACTAAAATTTTTCAGACTTCAGGGATGTCTTGCTCATCTTCTTCCTTGTTCTTTCATTATTTCTGCTGATAATAGATTCCAAAGTCCTTAGAGGTAACATTTCTGTAATTTCCAGTATCTGGGATCCAGTCCTGAATTTCCTATGGCAAATGCCTCCATCATTTGCCTGATCTATCCTTGTTGAAACATTATTGGTTGAGTTTTTGTGGATGTTGCATCAGAGAACATTTTTATTCCATTCATAGACCTTAGCCATTTCATTGGCTCCATTTTGAGGTAAACTAGTTCCATTTACATTCAATAAATTCAATGATGTGTGTCTATTATCAACTCCTATGTATTGCTCAGTGAAAGGATCTCTGCTTATTTTAATAGCATTTCTGGGCATTTGGGGATCTGTTTTTTATATTCATGGAGAAGATTTATCAAATCTTTCTATTTATGCCTTAGGCAAATGAATCCTACAGTCGGTTAATATTGTGTTGGATTTTTGCTAGGATAATTTTCCAATTCTGTTATGATCCATTTTGTCATTCCAAAAGTGTGTGCTAAAATTGGTATAGCAAAGGTATATTGCTTTAAATGGGTACTTACCATTTAATTTTGATTTCAGAATGCTAATAAAACTCAATGTGTACATCTATAGCTTTCTCCTTGATAGTTTTATCTTATCATTATTGGTGGTGTTGTGATTGTTACTGTTATTGTCTTTCTCTTCTTTTTGTCTTTCTCTTCTCATCTTGTTGATTGAGTTCAGATTGAAATGGTCCTAGAACACATCACTGTGTCAGTGTTGTTCTTTCGTATTTAATGTTCAATGGATTATTGAGCAGGTAGATAAGATGATTGCTTTTTATACATGCACAAAAGTATTGAGATAGAAACTCACCTCCCATAGGCTCACTGAAAATATCTTTGGAACAACTTTACTAGAAAGGATGACAAGGAAAATACGAAGTTCAACCTGTTTTCACGTGATTTCAATTTTTTCTGCTAGTGCCTATATTCTGAGAAGTTTCTTTCCCACTATAGTTTGAAAACATTGTTGGTAGATTTTGATGAGTGAGTATCATGTCTGGGTGATTGTTGGCAACAGTTTTGTCTGTGATGATCCCCTCCATTCCAGAACAATTTATTTGTTGAAATTATAAAGATATTTGGGGGCCTGTACTTGTAGTGTGTAAATTTGTCAAATATTTCGTTTACAAAAAAATAGTGAGCTTTCATATTTTAATACTGGTCATCAGATTGTGTTTCTAAGTATTTGAAATGTGATATATGTTTACAGCCTACAGTCATATATTATAGTTTCCACCATTCCCTTCTAAAATCGACATCAATAAGTCTTTCTGAGATTTTTGGTAGCAATGACCTCTCTTTGAATAAATCTCAAAAGTTCCTCCTTTTGTGTAAACAGATTTACATGGCTTGGGAATTTCCTCAATATTTATTTGTTGGTATCTTGTAGACTGAGTTCCGGTGGCTGTTACCCATGGAGGGGCTTTTGATTTCAGAGCTGAATCTTTTCCCTTTGATGGCTCCATCCAGAAGTAAGTCTACATCAGTTAGGTTCTGTGACTTCAATGTTATGTACTTACTGTGAGCTTTTACTAAGTTTCTGTTAAGATACAATTGTTTATTCCAAAAGCATTTCTATGATTTTTTTAGCCTGTTTATCATAAAATTTGAGAAGTGTCAGTGATCTTCCTGCTTTTTGATAAGGAACATGTTAAGCTTGTTGTGGTTAACTTGGGGAAATGGGTCCAGCATTTACTTAACATTATACAGATTTTTAATTTAGATACTTCTTTTTTTCAGTTCATTTTATTTTATTTCAATTTTTAAATTTATTCATTTATTTTTAGTTTACAGCATTCAATTCCACAAGTTTTGAGTTTTAAATTTTATCCCTCTTCTTCCCCTCCCCAAGATGGCATGCAATCTGATATAGGCTCTACAAAAACATTCATATTAAACATATTTTCACATTAGTCATGTTGTAAAGAAAAATTATAATGAATGGAAAGAAACATGAGAAAGAAGAAACAAAACAAAGCAAAAAAAGAGAAAGCAAATTGCATGCTTCTATCTGCATTCAGACTCTGTAATTTTTTCTCCAAATGTGGATAGCATTTTCCATCATGAGCTTTTTGGAGTTGTCTTAGAACTTTGATTTACTGAGAAGAACTAAGTCCATCAAAGTTAGTCATAGCACAATGTGGCTGTAACTATATACAATGCTCTTCTGGTTCTGCTCCCCTAGCTCAGCGTCAGTTCATATAAGTCTTTCCAGGTTTTTCTGAAGTCTTACTGCTCATCATTTCTTTATAGCACAATAGTATTCCATTACATTCATATACCACAACTTGTTCAGTCATTCCCCAGTTGATAGACATCCCCTCAATTTCCAAATCTTTGCCACAAAAAAGGAGTTGCTATAAATATTTTTGTACATGAGGATCCTTTCCTATTTTTATGACCTCTTTGGGATACAGCCCTGGAAGCGGTATTGCTAGGTCAAAGGATATACACAGTTTTATAGTCCTTTGGGCATAGTTCCAAATTGCTCTCTAAAATGGCTGGATTGGTTCACAACTTTTGGATACTTCTTAGATTTACCATTATCCATTTTACCACTCCAAAAATATTAATTTAGGTGAGGAGGTTTAAGCCTATGATTTTAGTAATATAAGGAATTCCCAGTAAGGAAATGCCCTCTGCCAACAGAATTGTTGACATCTGCTGTTTTCCTCTCTCTCTCTCTCTCTCTCTCTCTCTCTCTCTCTCTCTCTCTCTCTCTCTCTCTCTCTCTCTCTCTCTCTC
>NW_027185798.1:10390300-10391556 GCF_028583685.1 Petaurus breviceps papuanus | reverse complement strand
CTCTCTCTCTCTCTCTCTCTCTCTCTCTCTCTCTCTCTCTCTCTCTCACACACACACACACACACACACAGTATTTAGTACAGAACTTGGGTCATAGTAGATACTTAATAAGTGCCCGTTGACTTTAGGGAATTGACTAGAGAACTGACAGAGTAAGTAATTTACCTAAACCCCCACATAAGTTCAAGAAGTGTGACTTTATCCCAGGTGGCAATGACTCTGAGGGCAGCTCTTGATCCTCCACACCATGCTATTTATCACCATTCTTGGCTAGTCTTCCTCCATCATTTTACAGATAAGGAAAAGGGAACTCAGAAAAATGAAAAAATCTTATAGACATCTACCAGGTAGAGAAAAGAGAAAACTAGAGCTTAGGCCTTCTGAGGCCTTACCCAGTGTCTCACCACCCCAAAGACTGGATTCCCAATCTTTGGGTCAGGAATATTCTGATTTTCCTCTTATTCATCATGAAAAAATGTTAATGCCTCATTAATGAAAGTATGTTCCCCCCACCTACCCCCCACCCCCAACACCACACACACACACACACACACACACACACACACACACATCCAAGGAATCATGGATCAAAGAAGAGAGAGGATAGAGATGCTGCACAGGCATTATTCTGACTATAAACGCTGAAAGAAGTCCTGTAATCTGAGGCTAAAGTAAGACATCTTCATCTTACCTGTGTCACACCTGGAGAAACTTAGCTTTGAGAAGCCCAAGACAGTCCCAAGGTTCTCTCTCTTAAGCCTCTCAGCTTGCACTCAATTTGTTTTATCGCAGAGTGATAGGAATTAAAGGCCTCCACTCTAGTTTAGGCAGGCTGCCAATACCTATTTTATAGCAATAAAATATGTACAAATTAAGGAATCTCATGTGGAAAATTCATTGAGCTGCCTCAAAAGCCCAATGAGTGGTAATTACATTCAGTACAATGTGGTGGCAATCAAGCGAGATTGGATCATGCGTGTGAATGGACGTCTCCATTTGAAGAACGCAGATAATTATGAATTATGAAAATAACTGCCAGAGACAATACCCCGCAAAGCTGTTGTGGAGGAAACATGAAAGGGACATTTTTTGGAGGAGTAGGAAGAATGATTCATTTCTCAGCACCTGCATGAGGATATTGAATGCAAGTGTAGGGGGCGGTGGGGATTGGAGTAAAGTGTGAGGCTGGTAATCTGCTTTTCCCTCTACTGGAGAAAGAGAGAGAGAAAGAGAGAGAGAGAGAGAGAGAGAGAGAG
>NW_027185798.1:10389558-10389900 GCF_028583685.1 Petaurus breviceps papuanus | reverse complement strand
CCCACATAAGTTCAAGAAGTGTGACTTTATCCCAGGTGGCAATGACTCTGAGGGCAGCTCTTGATCCTCCACACCATGCTATTTATCACCATTCTTGGCTAGTCTTCCTCCATCATTTTACAGATAAGGAAAAGGGAACTCAGAAAAATGAAAAAATCTTATAGACATCTACCAGGTAGAGAAAAGAGAAAACTAGAGCTTAGGCCTTCTGAGGCCTTACCCAGTGTCTCACCACCCCAAAGACTGGATTCCCAATCTTTGGGTCAGGAATATTCTGATTTTCCTCTTATTCATCATGAAAAAATGTTAATGCCTCATTAATGAAAGTATGTTCCCCCCACC
>NW_027185798.1:10388666-10389458 GCF_028583685.1 Petaurus breviceps papuanus | reverse complement strand
CCCCCCACCCCCACCACCACACACACACACACACACACACACACACACACACACACATCCAAGGAATCATGGATCAAAGAAGAGAGAGGATAGAGATGCTGCACAGGCATTATTCTGACTATAAACGCTGAAAGAAGTCCTGTAATCTGAGGCTAAAGTAAGACATCTTCATCTTACCTGTGTCACACCTGGAGAAACTTAGCTTTGAGAAGCCCAAGACAGTCCCAAGGTTCTCTCTCTTAAGCCTCTCAGCTTGCACTCAATTTGTTTTATCGCAGAGTGATAGGAATTAAAGGCCTCCACTCTAGTGTAGGCAGGCTGCCAATACCTATTTTATAGCAATAAAATATGTACAAATTAAGGAATCTCATGTGGAAAATTCATTGAGCTGCCTCAAAAGCCCAATGAGTGGTAATTACATTCAGTACAATGTGGTGGCAATCAAGCGAGATTGGATCATGCGTGTGAATGGACGTCTCCATTTGAAGAACGCAGATAATTATGAATTATGAAAATAACTGCCAGAGACAATACCCCGCAAAGCTGTTGTGGAGGAAACATGAAAGGGACATTTTTTGGAGGAGTAGGAAGAATGATTCATTTCTCAGCACCTGCATGAGGATATTGAATGCAAGTGTAGGGGGCGGTGGGGATTGGAGTAAAGTGTGAGGCTGGTAATCTGCTTTTCCCTCTACTGGAGAAAGAGAGAGAGAAAGAGAGAGAGAGAGAGAGAGAGAGAGAGAGAGAGAGAGAGAGAGAGAGAGAGAGAGAGAGAGAGAGAGAGAGAGAGAG
>NW_027185798.1:10373807-10388656 GCF_028583685.1 Petaurus breviceps papuanus | reverse complement strand
GAGAGAGAGAGAGAGAGAGAGAGAGAGAGAGAGAGAGAGAGAGAGAGCACATGCACATGCACATGCATGGATACATTGGTGTTAGACATGTGTATTTTTCAGAAGGCAGGTGATGGTTCAGCACCATAACTAGTAATCATTGTGACGAGGGCAAGGACACAATATAAGCACAAAATAAGGGCAAGTGATGAGACATGTACCTTCAAATGAGTTGAGAAGGAGCCTTAGGCCCAAGGAGACTGCAGTGAGAGAAACAAGGTAATCAGTAGGGAGAAAGGGATGGAAGGAGACCAGCAGATTGGGGTCAGACACAGACTATGACTTCCCAATTGGTAGTTTCCAATTCCAATTCATTGTTCTTGCTGTCTCAGTGCTCATCTCAACATTGAAAGTGCTGTCATGGTATGCTAAGAACATAGGACCATAGGTTTAGTATTAGAAGAGGCCTCAGAGGTCATCTTGTCCAACTCTTCATTCATTAGAGGAGGAAACTGAAGCCCAGTGAGATTCCATGACTTGTCCATTCAGGTCATGAGAAAGTGGTAGACCTTGAATTCATGCTCATGACTCCATTAAGTCTAAGAGTTCTTTGCACTATATTTCATATTTCCTTAGAAGTTAAATGTATGATGCTAATATATATGAATATATATTACATATCTATATCTAACTACACAGGCAGATATGTATGTAGATACAGATATCAACAACATGGAACCTAAGAAAACAAGTGCTCAAAATATTCTCCATTCGCTTCTCTATAACTCTGAGAATGATATGCTACACATGGACACATTTTGGGAAATACCTTATGTTTTTTTTTCTTTTCAATCTTCTAGTTAAAGAAAAATTAAGAGCACTCTTTTCTCAAAAATTATGTGTTCTTGTGAGGGTCCCATACATTAGTTCCATTCCAAAGTTACATCTGAGACATGGCACCAAATTGTCCATGCCTGAGTGCCTCATAATGGCCTCATGTTGTACTAAAGCTGACCCTCATTCTGCCATTCTTAAGGGGTTTTGTTTTAATGTATGTCACATAACCCTTTTCTGAAGTCTTATCAGTACATGGAGGTGACTACACCTTTGGTTCCCCAAAGCTATGCTCTGGAAGCACAAGGTAATCCTCCTACCATATCTGTGGCCGGCCCCACCATAACTGGAAAGACTTGGAGGCTTCCTAAAGCACAAGCTCCCTCTCAAAAGCCTTTAAAGGCTCCCTAATGCCTCTAGGATAAAAGACACATTGCTCAGTTTCTCATTTAATGTCCTTTACAGTCTGACTCCAGCCTAAGTTTCAAGGATTTTTGCATATTTGTCCCCTTCATCCACTCTCCATTTCAAACTGGCCTATTCAGTCTTCCCACACATGATGCTCCATTTCCTGCCCACCTACCTTTGTAAACACTGGTCCCCAAGCCTGAAATGTGCACCTTCATCATCTCTAGCTATATGCACCATTAGCTTCCTTCAAGACAGCTTCTTTTTATAAAAACTATTTTCTGATCTCTTTAGCAGTGAGAGCTCTTTACCTCCTAAAATTATGTAGGTGACTATCTTTGTCATGTCGTATACCTCCATTAGACTATAAGTTCTTTGAGGGCAGAGAATAGTTGAGTTTTTGTCTTCATATCTCCAGTGATCAGTATAGTGCTTTGTATGTAACAGGCACTCAATAAACACTTGTTGGATTTGATGACAGTTGAGTTTTCATGATGAAATGATAGTCCTATTGTCCCAGAACCAATCTAGCTAGGCTTGGAGAAGGTCTTCCCCAGAGGGTTAGCTTCCGGGAAATTCCCACACATACACATATTAATTCATGGAAACATCTAGATAGAATAGAATATAAGCTTCTTGAGGGCAGGGATGTGTCCCATTTTTTAGTCTTTAATTGTCCAGCACAGTGCCTGGAGCAGATACTTAGTAAATGATTATTGATTAATTTTTCTCTCTATTTAGAACGTAAGTTCCTTGAGGGTAAGCTTTGTCTCATTTTTGTCTTTATTACTCCAGTAACAAAGACAGATGCCTGGCATGTAAGCTCAATCAATGCTTATAGATTAATTGATCTACTAATGTGGGCAGCTAGGTGGTGCCATAGTGCACAGAGCACTGAGCCTGTATCTTCCTGAGTTCACATCTGACTTCAGACACTTATTAGTTCTTTCTCTTTCTTTTTTTCTTTTTTGGAGTGGTAAAGGCAGTGAAATTGGGGTTAAGTAACTTGCCCAAGGTCACAAGGCTAGTAAGTGTTAAGTATCTGGAACTGGATTTGAACTCAGGTCTTCCTGACTCCAAGGGCAGTGCTCTATTCATTGTACCACCTAGCCATCCCAGACACTTATTAGTTCTGTGACACTGAGCAAGTCACTCCACCTTATTTGCCTCAGTTTCCTCATTTGTAAAATCAGCTGGAGAAGGGAATGGCAAATTACTCTAGTATCTTTACCTAGAAAATCCCAAAATGACCAAATGGGGTCATGAAGAATCAGAAATATTGCAAACGACTGGAAAACAAAAATGTGGGAAGGGATTTGGGAGTTTCAACCTGATGCAACATGTCTTTCCTTTTCATTGTCCTAACAAAGTGAAAGCTCATCCAATGGAGGAGGCTGGTGCATACATATGATTCAGTGAGACCTTTAAAAAGTAAGATATAAAACTGGATATTTTAATCACTACCTAAATCCAAAGGGCGGCTCTTTGCTATATTCATTCTATTGTTTTATTTTTAGTAAACAGAAATATTCAATAAACACTTTAACCAAAACAGATCCCTAATTGAGCTATCCTCCAAATTACTATGTTGTAGTTCTCAAAGGCTGCATTTGATTAGTGTAAAATAATCTCCAATAGGTAGTTTTGTAAATAAGAAATGGGCACTGGAGTGAAAGCAGTTGGCATGTCTTGAATGTAGCATCAAGGTAGTTGGTTAGTATCTATATTTATGGTTTTAGGGGGGGAATATGCCTATGACAGACTCAGAAATATAGCTAGGGCAATTGATTGGGACTTTGCCCCAGGGTACCAACATTTTGTGGAAGTGGAGGGGTGGGAACAGAAATGTTTTGTTTTTGGTTTTTTCTGTAGGGTACTCCAGTTTGCCCAATGCATCAGATAGTTTTCCCCTGCTATCTCATCTGACCCTGGGCTGCAATCCTCAGGTTTCCATCACCATAATGACTCTCTCCTGGGTCCAACTGTCCCCTCTATTATACCACCATTCTTATACCCAGAGAACAAATTCTATTTCAGGGAAGTAGAAATGTATAGAGGAAATTCTGCCCAGGAAAATAAGTGTATATATCATAGCTATTTGAGAAATTGGTATATAGAATTCCCATTAACTGGAGCCATGCAAGTGCCAAGAGTCCCTTTTTCCAGTGATTGATTAGGGGAGTAAATACTATGATCTTTGGATTCCTATGATGGTACTCTATGGACAGTGGCCCTTCTGGTATTTGGTATTCTGGTATACCTAAATCCTATATGCTGCCAACTGAATTTGCCTCAGTGTCCTAGTTACTGATCTGGTCAGATTGCATTCCTGTTGTCCAAGGATCAGGCTAACTTTGCTTGAAGAGGATCATCACCCACCAAGGGATCCCAGAATCATCAATTCACAGCAGAAAGGGAACTTAGCATCCAGCCTGTCCAAACCTTTTATTTTAAGCTTGGGGAAACTTAAGACCCAGAGAAATAAAGTGACTTGCTTCAGGTCACACAGGTAGGAAGTAAGAGAGCCAAGATGTAGAAATACTTTTGCCAGAGTAAAGTCAAAAAATGATTCTGGTGGAGTTGATTCCATGAGTGAATAGACAAATTTAAAAAAGAAAAAACATTTGTTAAAGAGTCTACTGTGGGATAAGCACTGAGGAAATAGCAAAGTGGAGACAATTCCTTTTCTCAACGACCTCCCATTTGAATGGGGGAGAAAGTCCTGGGGTCATTAGAGTGAAAGCAGATGGTTATACATCTTCTCTAACATCATTTCAGAAAGAGAAAAAAAACAATTCTTTTCCTAATGTTGAAACATTTTGATAGTGCCAAAGACTCAAGAACACAAAAAAGAAAACCATCATTTCACAGATACTGGTTCAGCTTGCATTGTAGTTTTCTGTCAAATAAAACAAATATTGCATATGTTAATCGCGTACTATGTGCAAGACATGCTACAAAGACACAAAGGACAAATAGTCCCCACCCTCAAGGAGGTTATATACCACTGGGGAGGGGGATCCGACATGGACAGAATAATGAACTTAAATTACTTTAAGGAGGTAGATTTGGGGTCAGAGGACCTGAGTTTGAGTTGTGTTTTTTTTTTATCTATACAGTGACTAGAAGACCAATAAATTCTAGATCTATGATCCTTAGGTACAAACATAAATAATCATAGCTAACATTTATATATATACATATATAATTTATATAACATGTATATAGCTTACTATGTGTCAAGCATTGTTCTAAGCACTTTATAATTATTACATCACTTGATCCTTAAACAGACTTAGGAGGTAGGTGCTATTATTGTCTCCATTTTACAGATGAGGAAGCTGAGGCAGATCATAGTTAAGTTACTTGTCCAGGGCCACACAACTACTAAGTGTCTGAAGCTGTATTTGAACTCAGGTCTTCCTGATCCCAGGTCCAGTTCTCTCTACAATGTACTACCTAGTTGCCCTGGAAGTCTTCCAGTAGTAGATACTGGGACTGAATTTTGAAGGAAGACAAGGATTTTACAAGGATACAGTGAGAAGGAAGTATATTCCAAGGATGGAAAACAGCTTGAGCTCAAAGGGAGGGGGTGACTTGTCAAGTTTGAGGAATAGTCAGGAGGTCAAATTGGTTAGAATTTGGACCCAATGAAAGGTAACTGTGTGAAAAAAAAAGTCTGGAAAATAACTCTGAGGTTGATTTATGGAAGTCTTTAAATACCAGAGTAACACATTTTTTATTTAATCCTAGAGGGTGTAGGAAGCCAGTGAAGATTTCTGAGCCGGAAAATGCTATGGTCAGATCCGTGCCTTGAGAAAATTATTTTAGCAGCTGTGTTAAGAATGAATTGAAAAGAGAGAAACTAGAAGCAATTAATCGATAAATGAACATTTATTAAGCCCCTACTATGTGTCAGACACAGTGCTAAGCCCTGGAAACTTAAGGAAGAAACAAGTAGACCTACTAGAAGGATATTACAATAAGTCAGGTAAGAGGTGATGGATGAAGGCTGAACAAGGGTAATGGCCACGGAAGTGAAAAGAAGGGGGTTTCAGTCTAGGGGATAGTAAGAAAGATTCTATGGAGGAAGAACTGGTCATTTCAGAGGAACTAAGATATAAATAACAGAACTATACCTCTATTTTGTATTTGAAGGATCTGCCAAGGCAACCTTGAACTAATCATTTCTTTCTGCTCCTCAGTTTCCTCATTTTTGACATGACTCGGTTGAATTACATGGTCCTTTCCACCTCTAGATCAGTGTCTGAGGGAAAGATGTCAATGTGCTTTGTAAACTTTAATGCCATGTAGAAGTGTGGACAGTTATTACTCTGGATAGTTATGAGAGAGGATGTAAGCAGAGAGCAATAGTGGGCATCACCAGAAAGCCAGCCTACAGGAGACTTCTGGGAAACTGCATACCAGACTTTAATGTTGCCCATTTCTTGGGAAAAGTTCACAGAGGACCCTGGTACAAAGGGATTCTTCATGCTGCGACTGTAAGTGAAACTGATTTTTTTTAATCCATATGGCCTCAAGTCTAATGAAGGGGATAAGTCTGACTGTATTTACCTTATCTGGCAAAGAATATGGAATAAAGCTTGAAAGTAGCAGTCATTGATTAGTAAATGGACCTTCTCAGTGTTTATAGTCAGGTACAAATGAGCAGTGGGTGTTTGAGCGCCATCATCCCTTTCAAGGGCTCTCATCCTTAGTACCATTGATGCTGTTATTTGGGGTTGACCAAAATGACAGGAATATAGACTGCTCAAGCCAGTAGAGCTTAAGAAACTATCTTTCACTTTGTAGGGGAGAAAACTAAAGCTAAAAAGAGGGAAAATTAGCTTGTCCCAAGTTGCTTTGGCAATGAGTTCACAGCAAAAGAAGGAACCTAGTTCCTCTGAACTCCAATCTAGTCTTCTTTTCCTCACACCACAAATAATAAGTGATATTCAACACTGGTTCCAAGGTATTTTAAGATAAATAAGGACCTTCTGTACTAGCTGTGGAATCTCAGTCCTGTTCAGGATACTTTCACTGTCTCACTGGGGCATGAAGTCGACCCCAAGCTTTTGAAGGGATGAAGCTGGAGCACTCTTGTTCATATCAACTAAAAGGCCTTCATGTTGGCCTACTGATAAGAGTGTGTGTCAATCATCCAAGAAGAGCCTGCCTACACTCTCTCCAAGGCTCTTCACAGATTGGCCACAGAGTGGTCAACTCTTTGCACCGTATTGTGATAGTAATGGCATTTAAAGATTCCCCTGTATTGGCTTAGTTTTTCAAATTGATTGTGTTAAAACCCAGAGCTTGTTAATCCCACCTGTGGGATGGACTTGTTGATGTGAAAAGAGAGTCCTGAACTGGGAGGAGCTGGTGACATAGATCTGGAGAGACACAAGAGGGAAGCAGAAGAACTTTTTGGAAGCAGCACCTCATGGAGGCAGAGAGAGACTGAGAAGGATTGCTGAGGGCTACTTTGAATTGCCCTGGACTTTTGAGACCTGCCCCCGGAGCTGCCAAGGACTGAGGAGACATGGCTGTTTTGCTGGTACTTTGTATGTCTGTTTTGATGTTGTTTTGCCAGATTTGTCCACTGGTGAAAGACAGTTCTTTTGTTGAAGAAGTCCTGGAACCTGGCTTTTGGTTAAGAAGTGCTGAGACTGTCCTGCAGACAGAGAGTGAATACTGTCCACTGGTGAAGGACAGTGCTGTTGTTGCAGGGGTCTGGAGACTGTCCTGCAGACAGAGTGAATACTGTCCACTGGTGAAGGACAGTGCTGTTGTTGCAGGGGTCTGGGAACCTTTCTGTTGGTTCAGAAGCCCTGAAGAAGGATTTTCTTGTTGTATGTTTACAGAAATCCTGGGAGAGCCTTTTGCTAATGTTTTCAGGGGTTCTAGGACTGTTCTACAGACAGAGGATGAATTAATGAAGGGACTGACAATGTATCTTGTGGCCTTGCTAAGCCTTGTCTCCCCAGGAACTAAGATTGCTGAGAACTTGCCTCCTGTCAAGATGAAGAAAAGACCTCCATTTGGGTATTAAGTGCTGTGCTTAAACTTGATGTAACTCTGGGGTAGATTCAATTGTGATCCAGGGGTGGGGAACTTTTGACCTTTTTGTGCTCTGTGATTGAACAAATGAAGGTACTTTACTTATGTTTGGAAACTAATCTCCATTTGAGAAGAGGGGCTTTGTGGTGGACTAAATGAAGGTACAGCCTAGGGGTGGAGCAGTATTTAGAACTGGGACTTTGTAATTGATTGAATGATTGGAAGGTCCTGGGGTGGGGTAGTCCTTGGAGATTATTTAATCACATTTAGTAAATGCTGTATTTTGAATGATGTCATATTTTGATCTTCTCTGTTCTTGGTTTGTCACTGAATAAAATGGAGAGCCCCTGTGCTGGTATTCTGAACCTTGGGAAGTTGCCTTCCTTGGCATTATATTACACGTATCAACTCACAAAGACCTTCTCAGAAGTCACCAGATTTTTATTTTTTACCATCTGCCTCTTTCAACAAATATTTTTGACCATGCATCTCCACATATGGGTCTATTCATTTATAAATTATATGTACCTAGTATGTTCCAATATAAATACATATGCATATGTATATATTTTCATATGTGTGTATGTATATATATGTATGTAGATAGATAGATAGTCTCCTCCGTTAGGATATTTTATCCTTTAGGGCAGGAATTGATTTTACCTTTTTTTTTTCTTTTTTAGCATCCCCAGGGTTAGCACAATGCTTGGCACATGGAAAGCATTTAATAAATGTTGGCTGATTAACTGATTGATTGACACTGTACTAATATATCGTATATATTACAAAACATTCCCAAAACTAGAAATTTTGAAAGGGATGGGGTAGATAAGTTAAACATTCTTTTTTAAAACATTTTCACTTCATCACATTTATTAACATTACAAAGAACTGTGTTGTTGTGGGGACTTTTTGTCTCTCTACCAAAGGAATTTACATCCTGGTATGAGGACATTCTGAAATCACAGGGATCAAATAAGGTTTCATTAATTTTTTTTTAAATCTTGGCTCAGCAATTCAGAATACAGAGAGTCAGAGCTCTGGGCCTTAAGTTCAGTTCATTCTGGTGATTACAATGAATGACTATAAAAGGTTCTTCTTAAAGATAGTTAGATGCAAATGTACAAAGTTTATTGCTGGATCCTGCTTGCTAAATCATGATCTCTTTCCATCCTATTACCAATTATATGGAGGGTTTTGTTGAAATTCAGCTAGTAAATTTCCATTATCCTTAATGTTTGGGGGAAGGAGGAGGCATGGTCATTGGAGGTCTGGGCCTAGCTCTATGGGAGCACATGTATACTTTGGTTATTTAATGATGGATGGATCACCTTCTTGGTTTGCTTTCAAGATGTCCTATGGCTTCAGGGGAGGGGCTTCTAATCTTAAGAGTCCTGTGTGTGTTTACTTGAGCCCCAAGCCTACTAGTAGCAGCTGCTGCCACAGTCTCTCCCCTTTTGCTAGCTGATGCACCTGCTCTCTCCTACCCCGCTTCAGCTACTGACACTGGTGAGGATCTCACCTGCTACTAGTAATGGTGCAAACCTCTCTCCTTCAAAATCAGAAGAGATGTCAGCAACCATCTAGTCCAACCCATGCACAAAAGGAGTCCTGACTCTCACACAACCAGTGGTCATCTGGATGAAAAAACATTGGGTGGGCAGCAATGAAAGTCACTCCTAATCGACCTTGGACTGGGGCACCTCAGTGTTCACCCCTACAAGGGGAATGGTTGGGGGAGGGAGGACGAGAGCAGGAAGCTGGTGCTAGATGAAGAGGGGTAATTGAGAGAGCTGCCTGCATTGGGCATAGGCAGAGGGAGATGAGGAGCAGAGATGGACAGCTGCTGCAGGGTTGGGCTATTCTCAGATCTGTCATTCCCTCCCCTCAACCCTTCCCACCCAACCCAATGGATGGACTTGTGCACTTTGGAGACCACTGTTCTAGACGTTAAGGAATTGTAATCAGCTTTGAGGGGGTGCTAAGAACAGGGCATGCCCAAGTCACTGGCAAATGGGGCCAAGGTCGAGTGACAAGCTGGTGCTTCTCCTCTGAATCTTTTTCTCCTTTTCCCCAGGCCCTGGTTTTCCAGAAAATTGGAAGAACTGAGTCAAGGGGCTCTCATCCTCTAAGAAGCATTTGGGAACCATTCATTGTCCCTATCTCTATCAGGCTGTAACTGATCCATCTCCTTACCCCTCCCACTTTCCGCAAGAGGTCAAATGGACCACGGATGGCTACTGCCCTAATGACTCTCCCTGAATAACCATTCCTCAGAGTCCTTCCACAGAGAGGCAGCTGCAAAATGAAAGTGTTAGCTGTTAAGCAAAGTCCAGGCAGGCATATCTATCATTCGAGACACTTAGTGTTACCGCAATGCTCATCTTCCGGCTTTATTAAAAGTGGCAGACAATGCCTTAGTTGCAAAGCCGGGCCCAAGGAGCTCACAACGGCAATTCTCTTTTCATTGCTAATAGGCAGGATACAAGCTGAGTCCTGATATCCTAGTAATTTTTAATTTACAGAAGGCTTTCCTTTCCACAGAAGAGATACAAAAAATTGATTCTGCCTCCTCCAGGCTCAATGTGTGAAAACGCTGACTGACGGAGGCATCACCTAAGGGTAATAAGTCTGCCTCGTGTTTGGTTAAACAGCTATTCAGTTTGAAATATAACCCAGAGAAGTAGAATAACAATGGGTTACTGTAATGCATGGCACATTAATTATACCGTTGACAAGAAAATTACCCTTCAGATCAACATTAGGAGCGACTTTACTAGATTGGGAATACTTCCACATCACACAAGGTTCTCTGGGAAGCCAAGCGTGAGTTGGGTCCACCTTGCTCAGATGGAATAGAAGAGGCTCGATTGTTAATAAGAGGCTCAATCGTCCGTGGAAAGCACAAACTGCAAACAACACTGGCCCACCCCAAATTAGCTCAGTCCTGGAGAGCTATGCGTGCTCTTGACGATTGCCAACTCTAATAAAAGTGGAAATGATGAGTCCCTTGCCTTAGTGTTTTGTTGGGCTTCCAATTAAAGGCGGGAAGGTACCTCAGTCATTTTTCAGATGGGGAAACTGAGGTCCAGAGAGGGGAAGTGACTTGTCCAAGGTCATACAAGTAGTAACAGAGCCAAAATTTGAACCCCAGTCTTCTGACTATAGAATAAATATTCTTTCCCTCTACCATGATGCCTCAGAGATGGAGAAGAAGATCACAGGGTCATAACCAAGTTCAAATCTAGCCTCAGACACTTACTAGATTGTGACCTTGGGCAAGAAAGTCATTTTACCTCTCTTGGGCTCAGTTTCTTATCCACAAAACAGGAGTGATGATAGCATCTACATCATGGAATTGTTATTGTTCTGTTGTTTGTTCTTGAAGAGGACCATGACATCAGGAAGATGATGCTGTGACTTGAATGTGAATTGGATGTAAGTGAGGCAGGTCCGTGCAAGGTCAACCAGCCTCACTTTCTCCTCTGAAGTCATCTGAGTCCAGTGGCCAGATATAGATCAGAACTACTGGAGATGGCCCCACCATGGAATTGTGAGGATCAAATGAGATAGCATATATAAGCACTCTGAAAATTTTAAGGCACTGTATGTAAATCATCAATCATCATCATCCCATGTACAAAACACTTAGAAAACCTTAAAGGGGCATACAAATAGCAGCAATTATTATT
Organism: Petaurus breviceps papuanus; assembly: GCF_028583685.1. Classification (NCBI taxonomy): domain Eukaryota; kingdom Metazoa; phylum Chordata; class Mammalia; order Diprotodontia; family Petauridae; genus Petaurus; species Petaurus breviceps. Next base: position 10,377,686 of record NW_027185798.1, on the reverse strand, counting down.
CCAAGGCAGGCTATTCCACTCTTGGAAAGCTCTAATTACTAAGTTTTTCCTAATATCATGCCAAAATTTGCCTGTCTCAGAGCCACCCATCTGTGGGTTGCTTTGTTTTATTATGGTTCCAAAACCACAATTTTTTTCAAGTACAATGGTGCCATGCATGGTTAAAATTAAAAATCCATTTTTGTTTTGGATCATCTATGCATTAGTACAAATTAAAATGCCCCAGGATGCAATAATAAAAATTTTAAAATTGCATCCCTATGGCCCAATACACTTTTCCCACCTAGAAGTCATGTGATATAAGTGACAATGTATATCATGGTGGCTTTGGATTCTGAGGACTTGGTTCAAATTCTGGGTCTGCCTCTGATCCACCTATAGGACATTGGCTAAATCACCTGATTTCTTTCTGGACTTCAGCTTCTCTGGTTTAAAATGAAGACATTGGACTGGAATTGAGGAAGATGGCTGGCTCTGAAGCCACGAGCCAACAGTCTCACACTCCAAATAGAAACAGAAAGAATTCAGTTTTTTGTTGGACAGTTTGCTTATCCGGGACAGTGACATCACGGGACTCTCAGATCAGAGCGTTGTCAGTCACAACAAGCATTTTGGTAGCTAGGGTAATTACTCCTAATTGTGTGCTAAGCTCACTTGTTGATGCTGCTGCTGTTGCTGTTTTCTATGCTATCAGAAGGCTAGGAATATTTTTAGAACCCTGTGCATTTTGGAACCTGGAAGCACAGATCCCATCACCTAACCCCAGCTGCATGTTTGGGTATCATCATTGCAATGGGTCATCTGACTGGGAAAAAATGGTCCATTCTTGCTCTGTATACTTGACAATTTTCCTTTTACATCCTTATTACAGCCCTTGGGACCCATGGGAAATGGGAAACAAATTCTGCTACCAAATGCCACTCTAAACCTTGATCTCTTATTATGTGCACCAGAGCCCTTCATATCCCACTTGCCTCATATCTTCCAGCCAAATAATAACTTAACTATGCCCTAAATCCCAGCTTAGCAACTTCACAGGATCCCATCTCAGACAAGCTTAATGAGGAAATGAGCATTTGGCAAGCAGAGGAAAGGTGGAACTGGAAAATACAATTATTGTCAATGATTTCCGACCAAGGCAAAACTCTGGGATGTAATGAGATAAATCATGGAAGAAGGTTGTTTTTTAAGGGAGTCTTCCTGACTCCAGACCCAGTGCTCTGGGCTCTATGGTGCCACCTAGCCGTCCTTGAGGTTAGTCATTGCATCTCCCCCTCACTTAGTATAGAGGTCTGGTATGTAGTAGGCACTTATACATATTTGTTGATTACCTAATTGAATTTTAGAGTGTTTAAACAGTTCCTCGGTGTGCTGAATTGAATAGAATTGGAGCAAACTGAACTGAATTGCAATGGCCAAAGCCTGGGATCACAGGATCCCAGATGGAGAGCCGGAATGGACCTCACAGGCCATCTTGTCAAATCAAGTCAAGTCAACAAGGATTTATTAAGTGCCTACTATGTTCCAGGAACTCTGCTAAAAACTGGGCCATGGGATAGAGGCTCTAGAACTGAAAGAGACCTCTGAGAGCATCTAATCTAATCCTCTCATCTTATGAAAGGACAAACCAAGGCCTGGAAAGGTTAAGTGCTGTGTCCAGTGTCACCCGGGTAATTAAGGGGCAGAGGAGGAAATTTAAGCTAGGTTCCCCTGGCTTTCTACCTGGCTATGCTCTCCCCTCAAGAGTGCCTGAAGAGAATGTCACCCAAGATTTTCTTTGTAAGAAACACTTAGATCTTCCCCCCAAATTGTTTGTGGTCATTTTTCCAATTGTGTCCATGGAGTAAAGATGGATTCTTTATTCAGTGATAACTAATCACAACTGGTCCAAGCTTCAGTGAACCCCGAAGACCTGAGTGCTCACTGATTAGCAGCTCTGTGACCTTGGGTAACCAGCTTAGTTCTCTAAGCCTCAGTTTCCTCATCTGGAAAATAGGGATAATACCATCCACCTCCTTGGGTTCCTGCAGGGACTCGGATGAGATACGTTGAGTAGAGTACTTTTTGAACAAGAAAGTGATATGTGAGTTAACTACCATAATTACCACTCAAGTTTCCCCTCCACCCCTTAGTCCTACCCTCCCACACTGTTGGGAGTAGACTTGCCTCTCCAAGATTTTTCTTCCATTTTTTATTTTAGGTAAAAGAAGGTGGTGGTGAGACCAGCCCCACTCTGCCTGTGGTGGAAGTTCTCTGTACAACACGGCATACATGCCCAGAAGCAAAGCCCAAATGAAAAATAAGACAGATGAGTCTTCCCTGTTGACAATTCACCAGTTCTTTGTTCACCCGGCCCAGTAGACAGTGCCAAACTTGGAGTGACCCTAGGCAAGTCACTTCATTTTCAAGGCAGGGAGGGGGGCAGTAATAATTGGCCTATTTGAAGTATGTAGAACTTGTTCTACTTGGACCCACAAACAGAGGAAAGAGGAGATTACTATTGGTCATCGGACATTAAAAAGTTTCTAATCATTAAAAGTGTCCACAGGTATCCCAGCCTGCTACAGAAATAGTGAACACCCCTCAACTGTTGATTTTGAAGCAAAAAGGGGGGTGACAGCTAGTTGAGTGTGTGCTTCAGTATAAAGGGCCATGGACTTGGAATCAGGAAGACCCAAACTCCCATCCCAACACAGACATTTATAAGCTGTACAATCCTGAAGAGGTTACTGCAAATCTCAAAGGTTCAGTTTCCTCTTCTGTAAAATGAGAGGTTTGGACCCTTTGGTCTCTAATATCTCTCCCACTTCTAAAAATATGGTCCTAATTGAAATTCCCTTGGGGATACTGGTAGGGCTCTCTGGCCAGCTTGCTAATTCTATGATTCTGTGAAATAACTATAAGAAGATGAGCCAGGAAGAAAGATGGCACCTCTTAGGTGTCTATGGACTGAGGCAGGGGAGCAGCATGTGGGACAGACCAAGGAGTGGGCCATCATTAGGCAGTTTGGATTGTTCTTGAGCTTAGGAACAAAGACAAAATTGTTAAATGCCTCTGCTATTTCCAGACAAGCATAGCTGAGGGGGGAGCTGGCAAATGGGACACCATCTGTCCTAGAGGACAAGGGGCAGGTGGCATCACTTCAGGGATCAACAAAGAGAATGGGCATTTCTGGGGCATCACTCATTTAAAGTCAGCAGCAAATAGCATCCAAGATCTCTTTCCCACCACCCACCCCAATCCTTGGCACATTGAAGTCAAGGTGGGGCAAAATGCCCAAGCCAATGAGTTTGTCTCTGGCTTCTTCCCTCCCATGTTCCCCAACTCCTTCTCCTGATATCACCTCTTTCCTGTGTCTTCATGCCATGTTCTGAGGGTCCCACTCAGACCTGGCCACCCTCTATAGCTGCTTCATACATTCCTTCCTCCCTCATCTGCTTCCATCCAAACTCCCATCCCTTCCAGAGAAAATTCCAGGAGTGTTGGTTCTCTGGAAGTTGCTTCGTTTGATTCAATGCAAATTTATCTAGTACCTATTATGGAAAAGGTATTTAAAGGAAAGTTAGCTTATTGTACTAATTCACTCTAAAGTGTGAGTGACTGGCTGCTCTGGAGTCACAGAATCATGGAGTAATAAAGGATTCCAAAGGTCAGCTTGTCCAACTTCATTGTGCAGAGAAGAAACTAAGAACCCAGAGAGGAGATGCCTGATGTCCAGGACAATGTGCTCTGGGACACGTGGACTGCCCTTTGCATTGATTCCTCCCTCCTTCCTTTCCTCCTTCCTTCCTTCCCTCCCTCCCTTCCTTTTTTCCTCCCTTCCCTCCCTCCCTCCTTCCTTCCTTCCTTCCTTCCTTCCTTCCTTCCTTCCTTCCTTCC